>NC_063053.1:20308122-21508122 GCF_018812025.1 Megalobrama amblycephala | reverse complement strand
ATTACTCACTATCTCTTTCACTCACTCACTCACTCACTCACTCACTCACTATCTGTTTAATGAATAATGTTACAACCAGCAGATCATATAGAGAAACACTTTGTCCATACCACCCTGTCACAGTAAACCATTCCATCACATCAGTTACCACTCCCCGTCACACAGTCATTTTGTTAAAAGTTTATGGAAAGAAAATGAAAAATTACATAAATTAATGTTGAATGATGTTCTTGTTGTGTGGACTAAACAGATAAATGTAACATTATTTGTATTTTTTAAGTGAATTCATTTTTTCAGTACAAACAAAGAGGCCATTGAAAGGTCAAATTCATATTTCAAGATTAAAAATCTAAGAATAAAAAAAAACGAATTAAATTACAGACGGTCTATTGATGGTTTCTAAAAAAGGGACATTTTACTATTAGAAAACATTAGATTTTAAAAATCTATTTCTTGTTTTACTACTATAATGGCATACATATTGTTCGTGACGGGGTGGTACGAGAATGGCTTCCTTGCCTGAATAAAAAGGATAATAACAAAGAGTTTTTAGGTTCTTACTAGTGTACTTGTGAATTTACATGGGTAAATAAAGAACTGGTTGTTTCGGTAAGTACAGTGTTTCCTTTACTCTTTACTTTAAAATTACTATGTGTATAATGAGTAATATTTTATGTATTTGAGGTCTGAGATGTGGCAAACAGTATTGCTGTCTACTCAGCCAATATTGTCTTAAATATCCTCCATAGCACTTCATCTTTTATAACATAAGATTTTAACCAAATGTTGATTTTGGTCAAATGTTGCAAAAATATCTTAATGTTTTTTGTGTGAAAAATTACAGTTTTGGACATAGAGGGTATAAAAATAACTACAAATGCGCATGTAAAGCAAATAACTTTCTTAAAAAATAATCCGTGCCCCACCCTGTACAATGTTCTCGCCTTTTTTCCCCCTTACCTGTTTGCATCCCTGGTTTACAGCATATATTGTTCAACAAGGAGTTCTATTTTGTTTTATAGAGGGATCAGAAACTGTCATTTTGTGTTACTTTGCCCCTGCTTTGGTTGAGATTACAATAGCAGGGATTTAGATTTATAAAGCCAGAACATAAGCCATAAAGACCTGCAAATCATGCTTACTCACGTTGCAAGGGACAGCAGAAATTTAATTGCCATTAGAAAAATAAAGAAAAAGGGGTTTACAAAAATTAAAACTCAGCTGACGTTTAAGCAGGCAGGCTTTAATGGTAGAGATAATTCAATAGGGTTATAAAAGTACAAGTTTTTAAAGTTTTATTCAAATGTTTCTAAAAACAAAAACATTCAAATTTATACAACCAACAAAGCATCAATACATCACGACAAACATCTCAGCTAGGTGGAGCAGATACCCGAATAAGCTAAATAACCAAAACACATGAGAAAACAAACAAACATAAATATACTTATAAACCGAAATTAAGTAATTCCATTTTTTTTAAAGATCAATATGAAATTATCTGCAAAACATTATGTAAAGAAGCAGACTAGGAAAGTATTCAAATACAAAATAAAAAGAGAGAAAAGAAGTTTGTTTGTTTTTTTCGGTTTTTTTCAAACCCGTTGCCCCTCCCTACAACTGCGATTGGTGGATGCGCGAGGCCCCGCCCCCATTCCCTGCGTGTTTGTTTATATAATCTCAGGCAGCGTATTTGGATCCACCCAGACTTCTCGACATCAGGAAGAATCAAAACAGACCGAGTCAATTAATACAGCTTAAATATGTATCTTAAGATGATTGTGCCGTTTTTGGCGGTGATTTTGGCCGTGGCGAGCGCTGGGCTGGTTGGAGGTCCTGTGGATGCAGACATGAGCGAGGAAGGAGCTCAAAGTGCGTTACAGTTCGCGATGGCCCAGTACAACAGACAAAGCAATGATGCGTTTGTGAGTCAGGTTTCCGAAGTCATCAAGGTTCAAAAACAAGTAAGTACTTTTAAATTTTGTTTTGTCGTCTTGTACACTCGGAACGTCGCTAAATCACACCCGGCGATAAACATACTTGTTTCCTTGAAAGCTGTCATGGTGGCTAAAGGCTGTGTCATCAAACCTGATTTCATTAAACAAACCTGTTAAGAGCAAGACCTGCCCTGTGACAGTCACTAAGGTGTGACAAATAACTGCATACAAATAAACAATATACTAATAAATGTATAACAAGTAACTGTTTGAATGTTTATTTCTTATAAACTAACTAGTAGTTATTTTTATGTTACTATTTTTATTAATAGTAAGTAATTCAGTAGCGACTAGTATCTTTTTCATCTTAACTATAGTTGTATGCCTATAGAATTCAATGGAAAACCATGATTAACAATGGAATAAGGTACATGTCAGTGATTTGTAACACTGTTATTAAGAAGTACTAGTATCTAATGAATAGTTAGAAGTTGGAAAATATACTAGGAATAATGATGGAATAAATAAAATAATATATATGTTAAAACACATAAAGATTTTTACAAAGGTCTGAACCCTTGAAATATTTACCAGTTCTATGCAAATCAATATGCAAAGAGACCAAAAGAATGGTTGTTCCCAACATTTATAGGCCACATATGGGAAATAATTATTTTTAAAGGTAAGACCGTAAAGGATTTGTCAGATGAGATGTTTTGAACAGTATTTGAAGGATTACCAATATTTTTGAAAATTGACAAAACGATAAAAAAATTACCCTAAATGCATTTTTCCTGCTGAAAATGTTCTCTTTGTTCACATCACGATATGTTGCTTTTACTCATTAGTTGATGTAGGTTGCTTTTGTGACTCATTACATCAGGGTTGACCCAGCTATGTCTGAACATGTTTCTGGTTGACGCTCTAGGTTGTCTCTGGCCTGAAATACATCTTCACTGTGAAAGTGGGCAGAACCTCCTGCAGAAAGGATGGAGTTGAAACCCTCTGTGCCATTCATGAGGACCCCACTGTTGCACGGGTAAGACACACTGTCTAATTTACAGTATTGCAGTTACCTGTTTGCATTTCTCAATTTCCATATTAAAAGAGATTGCCTTTTTTCTTTTAGGTCACTACGTGCAAAATAGAGGTCTGGAGCCAGCCATGGCTGAAATCAATTAAAGTCCTGAAAAACACCTGCATGTAGAGCATATTTCTAGTGCATTTTGGGGGTTTTAACATTCATGATGCAATAAAATTTACTTGTTATTGCTAATTATGGTGAACTAGAATTCTTTACTATTGATAAAATAAGAATTTTATTTGTCATGATAACATTTGATGTCAACAACAAATCATGATATAAGAATGCTTTACTAACACAATAATCATGTAATCACATTAGACAAAATTGCTCTGAAAAAGTCTGATTTGTAAGAATTTCTGAATAATAAACCGCATGTTCTGATATTTGTTCATCCTTTACTTATTAAAACATGGTTGAATGAGATATGTCTGTGCACTGTGTTTTTTGGTTAAGTTCATTTTGGGAGTCATTGATTTGGAGGATAGAGAACACCGTGTATTATTTTGTGTATGCATACATAAAGAAAACAATAATCCAACCATAGCATTTACAGTTATAGGAGTGTAAGTACCAGAACTTATATATTTGTATATGATTTTTACAGTTTTATAAATGCCACAATCTTGCACTTACACTTTTCCTCTGAATATAAAATTAACCTCTGGACAATTACTGCATTGATACAAGCATTTTGATACGTGTTGTTTTGCTTTGTTTTGTTTTTTGCCACAACTGCCAAAGAGTTTGATCAGCCATATATTGTTTTATTTTTCTTTCTCTATATTAAATAAAATAAGGGAAGGATAATAAGGCTATTTTATTTTTGTTTCAATAATTCCTATGGTATTTGTGTGATGAGCCAGTGGTGTACAGAAATGTATACTAATAAGAGATAGATATTGCACTGTAGCAATGTAGAGTGTATAGCAGCATTATTTTATTTTAATTGCAGCCTTGTACTCAGCTATGAAGCTAATCTATAAACATATTACCAAAATCACAGTTAAATTGATAGTTCACCCAAAAATGAAAATTCTGTCATCATTTACTCACCCTCAAGTTGTTCCAAACCAGTATGACTTTCTTTCTTCTGCTGAAAAGAAGATAATAAGAATATGATTAAAGGGATAGTTCACCCAAAAATGAAAATGTGATGTTTATCTGCTTACCTCCAGCGCATCCAAGATGTAGGTGACTTTGTTTCTTCAGTAGAACACAAATCTTTATTTTTAACTCCAACCGTCGCGGTCTGTCAGTCATATAATGCATGTGAATGGGAACTCTATCAACAAGAGTCAAAAAAACTTGCTTAGACAAATCCAAATTAAACCCTGTGGCTCGTGACGACACATTGATGTCCTAAGACACGAAACGACCGGTTTGTGCAAAAAACCGAACAGTATTTATATCATTTTTTTACCTCTAATACACCACTATGTCCAACTGCGTTCAGCATTCGGTTAGTGAGGTATGATCGCTCTCTGACAACAGCAGTGGTGTCTCGCGCATATACTTCAATGAGTGCTAGACATCACTGCCGTTGTCAGAGCATGATCAGACCTCACTAAGCGAGTGCTGAACGCAGTTGGACATAGTGGTGTTTTCAGTTTCTTGCACAAACTGATCGTTTCGTGTCTTAGGACATCAGTGTGTCGTCACGAGCCGCAGGGTTTAATTTGGATTTGTCTAAGCAAGTTTTTTTGACTCTTGTTGATAGAGTTCCCATTCACATGCATTATATGACTGACAGACCGCGACGGTTGGAGTTAAAAATAAAGATTTGTGTTCTACTGAAGAAACAAAGTCACCTACATCTTCGATGCACTGGGGGTAAGCAGATAAACATCAAATTTTCATTTTTGGGTGAACTATCCCTTTAACCAAACAGTTGATGGACCCCATTGCCTTCCATAGTATGAAGAACAAAAATACTATGGAAGTCAATGGTGTCCATCTGCTGTTTGGTTTCTGACATTCTTTAAATGATCTTCTTAACCCTTTAACATGTACGATCACACCGGTTAGAACTGCCAAATTCAAATGTGCGTGCGCGCTTTGGCTGGCGCTAAACCAGAGACGGACGCGCGCAGCGCTTTTCATATATTACATATATGCAGTGTTTTCAACCAAATAATGTTTATTGTAGGTTTCAGACATTTAAATACACACGAGTACTAACAAAACAATATATTTAGAGTTTGTAAAATACACAATGATGTCTATAGAAGCGGAAATAACAACCCTTTCCATTATAATTAGACGACACGTTTTATTCATATCAGATACACATTGTGAAAGTAACTTTAAAGCTTACTCTATTCTTCCCCAGTTCACCGACTCACTTACTTTCATGTATTTCGGGAGAAGTGGATAAATTCACGGGTTGTAAATCCAACAGATCCGATTCTCTGTGCGGCACAAACTAACATGGCGGCGCCCATCGCGCATATGGCTCAACTAGCATGATCGTTATAAAGGTGTTTAAAAAGCAAAACACATCCACTTGCACATATTTGTCAATCGGAATATTAGATATTTCATGCTATAGTTAACAAATTTGTGAATATTTTGAATAACAAAGGAAAAATTAAATGAAAGCAGATTATCATTCATACAGTGCTGCGGTGTGTCACATAACAAGCAATGACGCGTCACCATGGAAACCATAAAGTGATACGTTCTAAAGAACGGTCGCTTCAAAAAACTCACGCTGGGGGTCAGCCAGAATATTTTAAACTTACGTGCGAAAGGGTTAATAATCTTCTGTTGTGTTTTGTGAAATTTTATTTTTTGGTGAACTGTACCTTTAAATAAATGTTCTGAAATGGAAACAGAACATTTCCTAGTTCACTGGTCAAAATATCATTGTCATCTCACTTGTGATTATCTATGAATTAAAAACAGGGAAAAATCATTTTTGCATTATCTCTATATAGTACATACAAACAGTATTACTTTAACTTTACATTAATAGTTATTAGTGACTTGAAGCCGATAATGGCGTCTCTACATGGCTAGCGACTCGTGTCCAAGTGTCCAAGTCATTACTGTAGCCCCCTCTGTTGGTGGAAATAAGCTCTAACCAGATTTGCAGTGCTTTTCTGGGTGTTTTGTATGTGCTGTCGAACGGCTCCAGTCGGGGACAGGACACCAAAAACCGGGATTATCCCGATAAAACAGTCACCAACGTCTAGTCACCCATAGGTTAAATATTATCCTACACATTTCACCCAAGCTTCCGTCTTTTAAGACTGTGTTTGACATTGCTCTGGTCTGGATAAGACAGATTTGCCACCTCTGGCACAATCGGTTTCACTTTACAGAACTGACGGATTGATTTTACTATGAAACATGAGAATTTTAAATTCAGATGAGTTAAAAATTGCAGAGACTACTTTATATGCGCATCTGCCTAAATCCATAAAGGTAAGTAGCTACTATGTTTACTTTATTACATGTCACAGCAAAACGTGAATCGCTTGAAATGCTTTTAGAATCGCATTTAATCCAATACCTGATGGTTTTTAGGTGTATGGATTCGTTTTTGCTATAAACAGACAGAAACCACACACTTTGGAGGTATTGGTGGATACGTGGCCAGCTTTTACCACTATCATTGTTCGACCAGATCCAAATGTGAGATTGCGTTGTTTATATTAACTCTCCAAAACTTTGTCCAACTAAACCACTTTTATGTTAACATCACTAATGTTCGTCTGAAATCATTAGAATAATCGAGCAAAGGACTTTATGAAAAAGGTGACTCTATACAGTACAGATGAAGAAGTCCTGAGAAGAATGCTGACTGTGGAAAATGCAATTGACTGGAGCACATACTTCTTAATAGGAGGTATGTCTTTCCCCCCTATATTATATTATATTACATTATTAATGTGGCTTATGCTTATTTTAATTACATTAATTCTAGGATGTGATGTACGTCATTCACCAATGCTGAAGGAAATTGCTGCTTCTAGGGGCGTCACTATGAAAGGGTACTCTTTAGTGCACCTTATGATATTAACTGATCCCAGTCATTTACCTGAGCTAACTGCCAGGTAAGATGATCCCTATATTTTACGTTTTAAAAGGTTTTGTCGTCAACTCATAAATATCTATTTGTGTTTCAATACGATGCATTTACATAAAAGCTTGATAATGATTAAAATTTTCCTTTGTATCTTCGCTTCCTTCCTCAGTGACCTTGACACCAGAGTGTCTGTCCTGAATGAGTCACATGCCGATGCAGTTAACAAGACTTGGAAATTTGGTGGGGATGACAAAGGTTACAGGAACATCCTCCATCTCATCAGCCATTTCCCCACATGCTGCATAACGGATGAGAACAACCAGCCTGTGTCTTGGGTACTGTTGTATGATTACTGTGCCATAGGAATGTTGTACACTCTACCAGAGCATCGTGGGAAGGGATATGCCAAAACCCTGGTCACTACAATGGCAAAGAAGCTCCATTCTCAGGGCTATCCTGTGTACTGTTTCATTGAAGAATGCAATCAGCTTTCCTACAAACTTTTTACAAGCCTTGGTTTTACAGAGGACCCCTCGTATAGGGCTGCCTGGTACGAATTCATTTGTTAGAGTGAATACTCACCACTACTCTTTTGAATGTTGTCATGAAATCAAAATTCTAATTTTTTAATGCACTTCTGCATTGTTTATTATAAATGATTTATTTGTGCACATCATTATTTTTGGAAATTCATGTGCTCATGTAATCTTTAATCAAAAACTTTAACTTTCCTTCTCCCTCATGATTACGTGAAGGTGCAGTCACATACAAAAAGATCTATTCACAGTTGTAATATTTTTTGTACATTTTGATGATGACATTGTGATCTAGAACTTTCACTAAAATGTTTTAAGAATGAAGGTCAAACCACCAAACCTGGGTAATGACACTACTTGCCTCATGTTAGAGGAAATCTGTGTTAAGTTGAGTTATTGGAGAATGCCTGAGCAATTTCCATTTTAAATAAAAAAGTATTAAAGGTGCCCTAGATTATGTTTTAAAAAAGATGTAATATAAGTCTAAGGTGTCCCCTGAATGTGTCTGTGAAGTTGCAGCTCAAAATACCCCATAGATTTTTTTTTATAAATTTTTTTAACTGCCTATTTTGGGGCATCATTATAAACGCGCCGGTTTTATGCAGCGGCCCCTTTAAATCCCATGGTCTCCGCCCACAGAGCTCGCGCTTGCCTTAAACAGTGCCTTAAAGTTTACACAGCTAATATAACCCTCAAAATGGATCTTTACAAAGTGTTCGTCATGCATGCGGCATGTATGCGTCGGATTATGCGAGTATTGTATACTGTTATATTGTTTACTTCTGATTTTGAATGAGTTTGAGTCCGTGGCTAACGGCTAATGCTACACTGTTGGAGAGATTTATAAAGAATGAAGTTGTGTTTATGCATTATACAGACTGCAAGTGTTTAAAAATGAAAATAGCGACGGCTCTTGTCTCCGTGAATACAGTAATAACCGATGGTAACTTTAACCACATTTAACAGTACATTAGCAACATGCTAACGAAACATTTAGAAAGACAGTTTACAAATATCACTAAAAATATCATGTTATCATGGATCATGTCAGTTATTATTGCTCCATCTGCCATTTTTCGCTATTGTTCTGTCACGGTTGCACACAGAAACAAGATGGTAAGATCCAAGTGCAGCAGTTTAATAAAAGGGAAATCCAAAATCATACATCCAGCACAGGCATGGGTCAAAATCCAGAGTGACAGTCCACAGAAAACAAAAGCCAGCGGTACAAAATGTGCACATAACAGAATATAACAAACCACAACCAAGGACAGAAACAACTGAGACTAAATAGACAGACACTGATAATGAAACACAAAACAGCTGAGTGCAATGATGAATGGTGATTAGTCCAGGGAGTGTGTATGGGAAATGTAGTCCATGAAATGGGTGAACAGAGAGTCCGGGATGGAGTGCCCTCTAGTGGCTGAAAGGGCACTCTCACTGGTGATCATGACATTACCCCCCCTCAAAGGAGCGGCTACCAGACGCTCCACCAGACAAAACACAAACACACAAAAACTCAGGAGGGAGGTGGACAGGAGGAGGATCAGGGGGAGGGATGGTGGGCCAGATCCAGGGTGCCCAACTGATAGCCAGGGCGGTGCTGGAGGAACTGACCAGGCTGGTTCCAGCGGTTCTGGAGTCCTGGCTGAGTGCCAGGGCGGCGCTGGAGGAACTGACCAGGCGGGCACTGGCAGGTCTGGATTCCTGGCTGAGTGCCAGGGAGGTGCTGGAGGAACTGACCAGGCTGGTTCCAGCTGTTCTGGAGTCCTGGCTGAGTGCCAGGGCGGCGCTGGAGGAACTGACCAGGCGGGCACTGGCAGGTCTGGATTCCTGGCTGAGTGCCAGGGCGGTGCTGGAGGAACAGACCAGGCGGGTCTCAACGGTTCTGGCAGCCTGGGCAGAGGCGGCAGGGCAGAAGGCTTGGACGGCGGCGGCAGGGCAGAAGGCTTGGACGGCGGCGGCAGGGCAGAAGGCTTGGACGGCGGCGGCAGGGCAGAAGGCTTGGACGGCGGCGGCAGGGCTAGCCAAGGGTGCTTCGAGGCCATATCAGGGCGAGCGGGCAGCTCGGTGACGGCCTCCGTGGCCGTATCAGGGAGAGCGGGCAGCTCGGTGACGGCCTCCGTGGCCGTATCAGGGAGAGCGGGCAGCTCGGTGACGGCCTCCGTGGCCGTATCAGGGAGAGCGGCCAGCTCGGTGACGGCCTCCGTGGCCGTATCAGGGAGCTCGGGCTGCTCTGGGACGGCAGCGGGCTCGGGCTGCTCTGAGACGGCAGCGGGCTCGGGCTGCTCTGGGACGGCAGCGGGCTCGGGCTGCTCTGGGACGGCAGCGGGCTCGGGCTGCTCTGGGACGGCAGCGGGCTCGGGCTGCTCTGGGACGGCAGCGGGCTCGGGCTGCTCTGGGACGGCAGCGGGCTCGGGCTGCTCTGGGACGGCAGCGGGCTCGGGCTGCTCTGGGACGGCAGCGGGCTCGGGCTGCTCTGGGACGGCAGCGGGCTCGGGCTGCTCTGGGACGGCAGCGGGCTCGGGCTGCTCTGGGACGGCAGCGGGCTCGGGCTGCTCTGGGACGGCAGCGGGCTCGGGCTGCTCTGGGACGGCAGCGGGCTCGGGCTGCTCTGGGACGGCAGCGGGCTCGGGCTGCTCTGGGACGGCAGCGGGCTCGGGCTGCTCTGGGACGGCAGCGGGCTCGGGCTGCTCTGGGACGGCAGCGGGCTCGGGCTGCTCTGGGACGGCAGCGGGCTCGGGCTGCTCTGGGACGGCAGCGGGCTCGGGCTGCTCTGGGACGGCAGCGGGCTCGGGCTGCTCTGGGACGGCAGCGGGCTCGGGCTGCTCTGGGACGGCAGCGGGCTCGGGCTGCTCTGGGACGGCAGCGGGCTCGGGCTGCCCTGAGTCCATCACAGGACTGACAGGGAGAGCATGCGGAGCTGGAGCGGACTCACTGGCTGGAATGGACTCACTGGCTGGAGCGGGCTCTGGAGTGGACTCACTGAGTGGAGCGGGCTCTGGAGCGGACTCACTGGCTGGAGCGGGCTCTGGAACGGACTCACTGGCTGGAGCGGGTTCTGGAGCGGACTCACTGGCTGGAGCGGGCTCGGGCTGTTCTGAGTGCATCCTCCAGGCACGCAAGACAGCCAAAATATAAAAAGTGAAGACAGCCCTCCTAGCCATCACGGGACTGACAGGGAGAGCGTGCAGTACTGGAGTGGACTCACTGGCTAGAGCGGGCACTGGAGCGGACTCACTGGCTGGAGCGGGCTCTGTAGTGGGCTCACTGGCTGGAGCGGACTCACTGACTGGAGCGGGCTCTGTAGTAGACTCACTGACTGGAGCGGGCTCTGTAGTAGACTCACTGACTGGAGCGGACTCACTGACTGGAGCGGGCTCTGTAGTAGACTCACTGACTGGAGCGGGCTCTGTAGTAGACTCACTGACTGGAGCGGGCTCTGTAGTAGACTCACTGACTGGAGCGGACTCACTGACTGGAGCGGGCTCACTGACTGGAGCGGGCTCACTGACTGGAGCGGGCTCACTGACTGGAGCGGGCTCACTGACTGGAGCGGGCTCACTGACTGGAGCGGGCTCTGTAGTGGGCTCACTGGCTGGAGCGGACTCACTGACTGGAGCGGGCTCTGTAGTAGACTCACTGACTGGAGCGGGCTCTGTAGTAGACTCACTGACTGGAGCGGGCTCTGTAGTAGACTCACTGACTGGAGCGGGCTCTGTAGTAGACTCCCTGACTGGAGCGGGCTCTGTAGTAGACTCCCTGACTGGAGCAGACTCACTGACTGGAGCGGACTCACTGGCTGGAGCGGACTCACTGGCTGGAGCGGGCTCTGGAGTGGACTCACTGGCTGGAACGGGCTCACTGGCTGGAGCGGGCTCTGTAGTGGACTCACTGGCTGGAGTGGGCTCTGGAGTGGACTCACTGGCTGGAACGGGCTGAGTGGCTGGAGCGGGCTCTGTAGTGGACTCACTGGCTGGAGCCTTCCTCCTCCGCTTCCTTTTCTTCCGTGTGGGAAGCGAAGATTCAGCGCCCACCTCCTCAGTGATCTCAGGAACGGACTCACGAGCTGGAACGGACTTACTGACTGGAACGGGCTCTGAAGCGGATTCACTGGCTGGTTGTCTAGGTGAGGCCCACTCTATCCGATGGCAGAGATATGCGGCAAACTTCCAAAAGTTTAAGCTCTGTAGCCCTTCCATCTCACAATGAGACAACGGCTCGTCAAGGCAACCATTAAACAGGTCTTTCAAAGCCGCGTCATTGTAATCCAGCCCCACCGCCATCGCCCAAAAGACCTTTGCAAAGCACCCTACCTCCCATCCTTCTTGCCGTAGGGCTCTCAATGTCCGAACTTGAGCCATCAGTTCTGTAATGCGGGCCGGGAAAGGGATCCGGAAATCCATGCTGCTGGATCAATATAGTGGTGGTTTGTTCTGTCACGGTTGCACACAGAAACAAGATGGTAAGATCCAAGTGCAGCAGTTTAATAAAAGGGAAATCCAAAATCATACATCCAGCACAGGCATGGGTCAAAATCCAGAGTGACAGTCCACAGAAAACAAAAGCCAGCGGTACAAAATGTGCACATAACAGAATATAACAAACCACAACCAAGGACAGAAACAACTGAGACTAAATAGACAGACACTGATAATGAAACACAAAACAGCTGAGTGCAATGATGAATGGTGATTAGTCCAGGGAGTGTGTATGGGAAATGTAGTCCATGAAATGGGTGAACAGAGAGTCCGGGATGGAGTGCCCTCTAGTGGCTGAAAGGGCACTCTCACTGGTGATCATGACATGTTCTTGCTTGCTTACCTAGTCTGATGATTTGGTTGTGCATATCCAGACGTTAATACTGGCTGCCCTTGTCTAATGCCTTTTATAATGTTGGAAACGTGGGCTGGCATATGCAAATATTGGGGGCGTACACCCTGACTGTTACATAACAGTCGGTGTTATGTTGAGATTTGCCTTCTTCGGAGGTCTTTTAAACAAATGAGATTTATATAAGAAGGAGGAAACAATGGAGTTTGAGACTCACTGTATGTCATTTCCATGTACTTAACTCTTGTTATTTAACTATGCCAAGATAAATTAAATTTTCATTCGAGTGCACCTTTAAGTTGAGTTATTGGAGAATGCCTGAGCAATTTCCATTTTAAATAAAAAAGAATTAACATAAATACATTTACACAAATGTAATAAAACTATTTCCCTTCCAGAGTTGTATTTTGCTGGAAATTATTCAGTTTCTCAAATATATTTATAAACCAGCCATAAGAAGGTAATATTTTGATGATGTAAAATAATTCTAAAAAAAAAAAAAAAAAAAAAAAAAGTCTGTTGCCAAACTTGTGGCTGCAGTAGCATCTTGATTCATAATTTTGTGGAGGAAATCCTTTTTAATTTTATTTGTAAAGTGGGATTCTCATTGCTAGGGCTTCCTCAAATGACTTATTTCATTTTCTTTCTTTCTTTTCAATGGTACCAGTATAATAATATTTCCTGCATCTGGAGACAAAGGTAAAATCACTATTATTGAATGCACTGGCACACCTTACCACACAGCTACAATTTTGAGGGAAATCCATTTTATTTTATATTTTCCTAATGTATAGATAATCTTTAGCACAAAATACACATGGTTCTAATTCACCAACAAGTTTTAATTAAGTTTCTTTTTAGACCTGCTTAAACTTGCTTTGACACAGAATTTTATCTGTCATGTAGCAGACATGTACATAATTATCATATATGTATATATAAAATTATTCTAATTAAAGATTGTTTACAAAATAAATAAATGAAGGAAACGATTCCATACACGGGGGGGTGCTGTAGATTTAATGCGTTGCATTAGGCTAGTGACAATGCCCCCAAATTTTTGAGATACCCAACTAAACCCAACAATGTTTTTCCTCATCTCTAAGGTGTCCCATATATGAAATGGATTCTTGGCTAAAAATATTTTACTGCTAAGATTGTTAAATTAACAGATATTGTTATACACCCCAAAACCAAAAAAGGACTAAAATATAGCCTGTCCGTATGGGAGTTAAGGCATATAAACTAGTGCAGATCAATCACACAAGCTCTGAGAGCTTTGAAACTTGACATGTTTGTAGTCAGGAAGTTGATTTAACTACTAGAAAAGACTGGATGTGAATATTTGATGTATGGAATAAATAGAGACATATAAACACATACCTAAAATAAGCGGACATGCACAAATTGAATATTTATGCAGAATGTTTTCATTTACTTTGTGGTTGCTTAGCCATGCATTATCATAGAAACACATATGATGACTTGTTGGAAAGGTGGGATTGTGCTGAATCCAGCAATACCAAATATGTAAATATAGCACGACAAATCTGTGTTCTGTCACTCAATGTATGAGGTCTCTAAAATGAAAGAACACTGAATAATAGACAAAATAGTCTCAAGTCCAAAACACATTATGAGTGGTGAGAAGAATGTTGACAAATTCATTGTTACTGCAAAGTAAGTTACATTAGGTAAGTGCTGATCTATATTTATGATACATTTAATAATGATACATTTCATAAGGCACAGTATACTATACAATTCATATGAAACACAGATCCAATAGAATCAGGTTAACATTGGAATGGAACACTTTTATTAAAATAAGTATATTCGCTTAAATTTTGTTTTGGTCAAGTCATTACTGAATAATGGAAAATAATATTGTTAGCTTTTTCCAGACCAGCAGTGGGCAGTAGAGCCTACACTGCTTACTTAACCCCATTGGTGTGATCTTTGAGTAAATAAGAACAAGATATTAGATGTATTTAATTTGAGTTTTTGATTGGTCTAGTGCAGTGGTTCCCAAAACTGTCCTGGAGGACCCCCAGCCCTGCACATTTTGTATGTCGCCCTCATATAACACACCTGATTCAACTCATGTGCTCATTAGTAGAGACAACAAGACCTGAAATGGGTGTGTCAGAAATAGGGAGACATACAAATTGTGCAGGGCTGGGGGGTCCTCCAGGACAGGTTTGGGAACCACTGGTCTAGTGAGTTGACTACTGTTAGGCTAATGGTTGGATCCAGCTGTAGCTAGCTACTTGATTGTCTTTATTGATATCTTCATAACCACACAAGTAAATCATTACAAATATTATGTCAAATGAAAAGTCTGACCTAGCCTAATACAAGTAGCTAGAGTAGCTAGAGTGAAATAGCTAAATAGCTAATGTGCTCTCACTCTCAGCTAATGGTATTTGCATATGATGCCAAATACCATAAAATGTGCCAGGACAGTCAGATCTTATCTGCTCAGATAGTATGACCATAGGTTGTGCACTGAGGGAAGCTGCTAAACTCACAGAAATAACAGCAGACTGTGAGACTACACTTTCACAGACAAGTCAGTCTTTCCGAAATCCAAATATTTCACAGGGCTGCAGACATATTGGGGAAAAGCATGGAGCAGGTAGAGCATGACAGTCAATCATATGTCAGCAGTGACCGTCTATCACGTCTCCAATGCAGTAAGTATGTACCCAACATCCCGTATGACTTTGTCAACTGGTGTGTTGATTCACATGCCCACAGAGATTACCAAACATGTCATGATGACCCAGCTTCAAAGGACAATCTGTGTGTTATCGCAATCTGCCATGACCTTATTGGACAGAGCTGTCACATCCATACGCCAATCACACTGGGACTTGCCATTTTGATACATCATGAGTTTGGTAGTAAGACACTCATCAGTGAGTTCAGTGCAATGGGGCACTGCGTTTCCTATACAGAAGTTAGGCACTTCCTCACATCTGTGGCAGCAGACCAGATAGATTTGATAGATATGACCACCAACACTCAGTCAAAGATCTTGAAAGATAAAGAAGAGGCACCATTCACACCAGCAGACAAACACATATCATCACAGGACAAACAAGTGTTCCAAACTACAGAAAATACCTCAGGACCAGTGGAAACAAGGCTGCTCTATGTAGCTTTGGCAGCACCTGAGAATGAGAATTTCTTCAAGGAACACAGTCATCATGGCAGGTTGCTTTGAAAATGGTCAGGAGGTTAAGAGGGTTAGCAAGTCAGGCATTGACTGCTTGAAAGATCTTTACAGTGACCAGGAGGAGGCTGACACGAGGCTGGTGTTATATGCAATACACCTTGCACAGTCACATTCTCGTCTTATTGTCAAATGTGAAGATACATATGTACTAGTTTTGCTTCTGTACTATTCAAGCAAAGGGATGTTTGGATCCTCAGCAGTGTTTATGCACTCTGGACATGGCCTTAAGGAAAAATTCATCCCTATCTGTTTGATCGCTCAGAAGCTCGGAGCAGTGCTTTGTGAATGTTTACCTGCATGCCTCGCCCTCACAGGTTGTGACACCACAAACAGTTTGTACAGAATTGGGAAGGCCACTGCCCTCACAAGACTGAAGACCCATCTTTGTGAGTTACAGGAAATTACCAAATTTGGATTCTCTGGTAGCCTGGAAGAGGCTTTGCCTGTGGCAAGAAGGTATGCCCTCCTGTATGGCCAAAAGAAAAAGGTGGATGGGCATCCTTGCACCAACCTGGATGAGCTGAGGTACACACTAGCATCTACCACATATTTGTCAGCAGCAAATCTACCCCCAACAGAAGATGCCTTCCAGCAACATGTGCTGAGAGCCTAGCTTGTACCAAACAGCAGTGTGGCGTCACAGTCACCTGGCCAAACCTCTTCTCTGGAACCAGTTGGCAGAGGATGGAGGCTCAGAGAAGATGAGTGTATTGAACCTGTGATGTTCCAAAAGGCACCAGCACCTAAAGAAGTTAGAGACATCACCCACCTCTACTGTAAAGACGGAAACTGCAACGATGCCACCAAATGCCAGTGTCTTTCAGTGGGCTTGACCTGCACAGAGTTTTGCTCTTGCTCTTTCCCATACTGTCCAAATATGACCCACTTTGTCACTGATGACAATGTGGATGAGTGACAGTGGTGTGTTGCAGGTGTAACATCATAGGGAGCTGACCTCAGAATGGCTACCAAAAGCAGTTCATGTTCCAAATGGTTGGTGCTAGAAAAAACCCCAAAAAACAGCCTGAGAAGACAGGGCTCATTCCCCCACAGAGTGTTTGTTTAGTTAGATTGCCATTTGTTTCATTTAAGACAGTATTTTAATTTGTATTGTGTGAAGTTACGTTCTAGTTTTATTAAAAGGCTCATTAAGGTCAAACTGCAATCCTGACTCCTGGTCTCCTGTTTGTGCTATGGTAAGGTGTTATTTTTCGATTTCAATCTTTGTTTCCATATAGTACAAGGTGCCATATGAAATATTTCATTATTAGATGTATCTTTTATTTGAATTTCTCAACATTCTTCTCTCCGCTGATAATGGGCTTTGGACTAAATTATGTCATTCATTTTAGACGCCTCATACATTGAGTGACAGAACAGTCTGATTTGTCATGCTATATTTACATATTTGGTATTGCTGGATTCAATCCCACCTTTCCAACAAGTCATCATATGTGTTTCTATGATAATCCATGCCTAAGCAACCACAAAGTAAATGAAAACATTCTGCATAAATATTCAATTTGTGCATGTCTGCTTATTTTAGGTATGGGTTTATATGTCTCTATTTATTCCATACACCAAGATATTCACATCCAGTCTTTTCTAGTAGTTAAATCAACTTCCTGACTACAAACATGTCAAGTTTCAAAGCTCTCAGACCTTGTGTGATTGATCTGCACTAGTTTATATGCCTTAACTCCCATATGGACAGGCTAGGCTATATTTTAGTCCTTTTTTGGTTTTGGGGTGTATAACAATATCTGTTAATTTAACAATCTTAGCATTAAAATATTTTTAGCCAAGAATCCATTTCATATATGGGACACCTTAGAGATGAGGAAAAACATTGTTGGGTTTAGTTCTACCTCCGGTAGGGGTATCTCAAAAACTAAAGCACTTTTTGACCATTTGTCACTAGCCTACATGAGCACTTGAAATTTGCAAAACCTTGAACCGCAACCCCTTCCTTTCTACAGTACTTACGTACTGGGCTGGGTTGCCAGCTCTGCGTTACAAAATTAGCCCAATGGCCAATCAAAAATAGCCCAAAAGTATCACATTGACAACATCCCAAATATCAAAAATCAAAATATGCCATTCCCATACCCAAAATACATATTTATGGTCACAGTTATATAAAATGAAAAGCACTATCATAGTGATTAAACACAGCTCAAGGCACTCAGTGGTCCTACTTCACAAAACTTAAAATCTAGCACAGTTTTAGAAAATAAAATATTTCAATACAAGCATTTCAGTCAAATAAAATGTATGCAACATGTCAAACCTTTAACCAGCGAAGGAAAATCAACCCGCGGCAAAGTTTAGAAGTAGCCCCGTGGTAAAACAGCGGACTTGGCAACCCTGGAGCAGGGTCTGTTCTATAAGGCTTTTAAATGCACTGCGAGCAATACAAGTAGACACGCTGACGCCGAGTGAAGCGCGTGGAAGAGAGCCCCCACAATGCGTCAGCTGACTACAGAGGATCTGAAGACCCTGGAAGTAGACCTTAAAAACTACTTTCCACAGTCACGGCAGGTTTGAAAGCATTCATTGAGCTAATAAAGTACATCTTCAAATGATCCTATAATCCGCATAAGTTTGCTAACAAACTTAGCTACTAAAAATACAAAATTTCATATAATGCTTTACATGCAACTCAACTGTCAGCGGTAGCAGTAAACGTCATTTGCGACGCATTGACTGCAAACCTTTAATTTGGTCTTGCTTTATATTTTTTATACTTTGTCCTGGATATATACAGGTATATGGATGTATTGTCCAACTCAACAGAACTGGACAGAGAGCTGATCCTGTTAGTGTGTTTGTTGACCTGTGGCCAGACTTCAGAGTTGTACTCATTAAACCAGAAGTTCGTGAGGTATCAGGAACATTGTGAAATATAAATGATTAGTTAAATAGTTAACAATAGGTTCAACAACTCGTTTCCTATTTTTTCTACAGACGGGAGACCTTTTCAAAGACTTGACTGTGTTTTCAAAAAACGATGTCTACCTCAGAGACCTGCTGGCACAGATAGATGTCATTGATTGGAAGATGTATATTTGCTTAGGTACTTAAATCTCTTTTTGCTAGTTTTTCACATAAATCACTCAAAACCTTGAAGATCTCACACTTTTTCCATTAAAACCTTTGTTTCAAGCCGCTGAGCTTCAACATGAGAAGATGCTGGAAGTCGTGGCAATAAACAGAGGTGTACCCGTGAAGAAAGAAGCTGTGTGCCACATGTTGGTTCTTCGAGAGACATCAAAACAGTCACAAGTTGATAGGTGAAGTATATCAGCTGTAATCATTGACGCCACACTTCAGACATACAATTTTATGGCAGTTCATAGTTTAAGTCAAATTATGTTCAGTAATGTACAAGCACTGTAACTGAAATGTAACCTTTAAATGGCCCTTCAGTTGTTGTCAACATCATTGTATGTCATTCTTAAACCTTTGTTGGTCTTCAGTCATTTTATTTAATTGAAATGTTATTGTGGACATGATTAGAAAAGGCTAAATGGTCTTAAATATTGTTACACATATGATCTTCATGATCAAAAATGCCATAGGATATGAATGGGAAATATGAAAATACAGAGCAGTTTTTGGGTACAGTCTACAAGTAAGACACAATAGTCTTCTTTGATAATGTCTAAAATATATATCCAAATGCAAAACCTAATAAAAGTAAGTAATAATGTCTGAAAACATTCTTATAAGCAACTAGAGATTACACAGCCCTGTTATATTTATATATATATGGCTATACTGGCATGTAGTGTATCATGGTATTGCATATGATTTTCTTTATGTTTCCTACCACATGACTCCAATCTGCCTTCAGTTTTATAAATTTCTATAATTTTTATAAATGTATAAATACCTTTTTAACAAACTAAAATTCCTTGAAACTTCAAGCTTTTTAAACAACTACAAACTTTCTGTCTAGAAAACAAAGTTTGTCTTTCAAGCATTTTAATCTAGTTTATTCTATTATTTTATATAGACAGAAATGGTGCATAATTTAGAGAGGTTGTCTAGTACCATAAAATCCTCTCAAAATACAACATATTAATCAAAATATACTACAATCATTTCATAACAAATGTTACACTAATTTCATTTGGACTGTATTGACCCCTAAGTGAGGAATATCAGGTTAAACTAATATTTGTTTTCTTTTTCCTGCAGTTTATCACTGACGCTATCTTCTCTCAACGAGTCTCATCTTGAACTAGTGAACAGTAGCTGGAAGTTTGGCTGTGAACACAGCAAACTAATGATTAAGAATATGATTTTGAACTTTCCCTCTTGTTGTGTCCTGGACGCAGATGATCAACCAGTAGCATGGATATTAACTTATCCCTCCTGTGCTCTGGGAATGTTGTACACTGTTCCAGAACACAGAGGAAAAGGCTATGCAAAAGCACTGGTCACCATTATGTCAAAGAGACTCCACTCTCAAGGTTATCCAGTGTACTGTTTTATAGAGGAGAAGAACCAGTTATCCTACACGCTCTTCACAAGCCTGGGTTTCACAGAGGAACCGGATTACAGGGCAGCCTGGTTTGTATTTAATGATTTTTAGAGCAGAAATCAAAATTGTTTAGCTTCTGTTCTGTCTGATGCTGTGTGTTGCTATGTAAAAAGCTGTTTTCTGATATGATGTTCATACAACTTTAAAAAAACACCAATACATCAACCACATCATTAACCAAAACATTTGTTTTATTTAAATTATAAAGAATCCATTCCATTAATAAAATGGGTAAAACAACTATATATTCTTTGTATCAAATGCAAAACAAACATTTACAGTTAAACTACACATTGTGTAGCATCAGCTTGCTTTGTTTTTCTAGTTAAAGCCGTTTTATTTTTCTGCATACTCTTCTAGTCGAAGCAGCCATTTATGCCAGAACGGCATAATCTGCTGTGAGTTCAGGAAGTGAGTATGTGCGGGTGATCCGTCTTTGTAGGCCACCACAATTAAACCGCTTTCTACCTGTGCATAAACAACAGAACATGATGAAAGACTGCAATGGAAAACTTCAACAAGCCATTTAAAAAGAGTAAATGACTTAAGGCCCCGTTTATACATGGAAATAAGATCCATCTCAGATGATTTGTTCACTAGTGGTCAGACACGACCTTTTTACACAGGGTATTAACATGTGACCACTGGTTAATAGATTTTGAGGGGAGCGATTTTATGACTACTGTTCAAAAGTTTACGGTATGTACAATTTTATAAATGCTGCAGGAAGTCTCTTATGCTCATCAAAGCTGAATTGTTTTTGTTCACAAATAGTTAAATTTTGTGAAATATTACTGATTCAAAATAACTGTTTGGTATTAAATTTAGCAAATTTTGCGACTTTTCAGACCCCTTTTTTTGAAAGAAAATGACCAGCAACAAATCTAGTGACTTTTTGGACTTCTGGTTAACATGTAGGCTAGTCAGTCACAATATCATGCTCTTTCCATAGTTTGACAGAAAATATGTAAATGAGAACAGGATATCCGGCTATATATTGTATCAAAATGCAGTATGTGAGCACTGATTAGGAGAGAAAGTGGATGTAAAATGCCGACAGTTGGTGCATTACGTCATCTAGCGACATTTGAATACTTTTTGAGCAGCCTTTAGCTACTTTCCAAACAGTTGGCAACACTACATTTGTTCCCGTGATGGCAAAGCTGAATTTTCAGCGGCCATTACTTCAGTCTTCAACTTCACATGATACTTCAGAAATCATCCTAACATGCTGATTTGGTTCTCAAGAAACATTTATTATTATTATCAATATTGAAAACAGCTGTGCAGCTTAAAGGGATAGTTCACCCAAAAATGAAAATCTGATGTTTATCTGCTTACCCCCAGCGCATCCAAGATGTAGGTGACTTTGTTTATTCAGTAGAACACAAATGATGATTTTTAACTCCAACCGTTGATGTCTGTCAGTCTTATAATGCGAATCAATGGTCACACAGTTTATAAGAGGCAATAAACATGTACAGATGAATCCAAATTAAACCCTGCGGCTTGTGACGACACATTGATGTCCTAAGACACGAAACGATCGGTTTGTGCGAGAAACCGAACAGTATATCATTTTTTACCTCTAATACACCACTATGTCCAACTACGTTCAGCAATTGCTTGGTGAGGTCTGATCGCGCTCTGACAACGGAAGTGATGTCTAGCACTCATTGAAGTATAAGCGCGAGACATCACTGCCGTTGTCAAAGCGCGATCAGACATCACCAAGCAATTGCTGAATGCATCAATGTGCCGTCACGAGCCGCAGGGTTTAATTTGGATTCGTCTGTGCATGTTTATTGACTCTTATAAACTGTGTGACCATTGACTCGCATTATAAGACTGACAGACATCAATGGTTGGAGTTAAAAATCATCATTTGTGTTCTACTGAAGAAACAAAGTCACCTACATCTTGGATGTGCTGGGGGTAAGCAGATAAACATCAAATTTTCATTTTTGGGTGAACTATCCCTTTAATATTATTGAGGAAACTGTGATACATTTTTTCAGGATTCATTGGTGAATAGAAAGTTCAAAAGAACATAATTTATTTGAAACAAATCTTACTTAATGTGTCCTTTCTTTCTGAATAAAACTATTAATTTCTTTTAAGAAATATATCTTACTGACCACAAACTTTGACGTTTGTCATAAATGTCAAAATGTTTCTCCTAAATATACTTGAATTTCAATCTAAGCACAAAATTGATAGATCAAGCTGAATTCTCAAGTACCTGTATTAACTGAACTGAATTGTGTAAAATATGATCTATGTTACTGCATCTTGATATCAGGCAAAATGTAGTTCTGTGATGTCTTGTGCATATAATAATAATAATAATAATATTATGTTACATTTATATAGCGCTTTTCACAGCACTTTACTTATGGAAAAGGGGAATATCCTCAACCCCCACCAATGTGCAGCATCCACCCGGATGATGCGATGGCAGCCATATTGTGCCAGAACACCCACCACACACCAGCTTATTGGTGGAGGGAAGGCAGGGTGATGAAGCCAGTCAGTATTTATATGGGGATGATTAGAAGGCCTTGATGATGAATAGAGGCCAATTGGCAAATTTGGCCAGGGTTACGCCCCTACTCTTTTTGGAAGCATATCCTCTGGTTTTTAATAACCACAGAGAGTCAGGACCTCGTTTTAACGTCCATCCGAAGGACAGTGCTTTTTTTATAGTATAGTGTCTTGATCACTATACTGGGGCATTAGGACCCACATAGACAACAGGGTGAGCACCCTCTGCTGGTCTCACTGACATATTTTATATTTGTTTCGGATCTCAATACCAGGTGTAAACGGGGTCAGTAATGTTTACCTGGTAACTGTAGTTGTTGTCACTGTTCAAGGCCCCAATGTATGCAGCTACTTGTAATGGATTGTCATAAGTATGGCGAAGCAAGGGCTTGGGCTTTTCTGAGGTCTTCCAGTCAATGACACACAATGAACCTCTGTATGAGAGCAGATGAAGGGATGAATAACAATGTAAATATGTGCAAGAAAGCATCAAGAATACACAATTCTATTAAAATAATCCAGGATACGTTAAAAAGTACATGATGAATCTGATTATGAATCCTTATGACTTTTTGATTTAAAGAAATGAATCTCACCTGTATTGGGCAACACAATCTACAATGCCCAGGTATTGTAATGTAGAATGTTGCACAGCACTCTCAATAGCTCTCACTCCTGTTATATCATTCAGCACATGAGATACACTCTCTACATATCCAGACACATCCATTGGGTGCTCAGGGTCCTCTTTAGAAGAGGTTTCCTGGGTGAAATTCTCCTCAATGGCAGC
This sequence comes from Megalobrama amblycephala, assembly GCF_018812025.1. Classification (NCBI taxonomy): domain Eukaryota; kingdom Metazoa; phylum Chordata; class Actinopteri; order Cypriniformes; family Xenocyprididae; genus Megalobrama; species Megalobrama amblycephala. The sequence goes on along the minus strand of NC_063053.1, from coordinate 21,484,572 downwards.
ATGGAACAGCCGTCCTTGTCTGAAAATGTCTAAAACACGACACATATAAATTAGGAGGTGTAGTTCTTTTAATATTAAGAAAATAAATATTCTTACTCAAGCTGTATTCCTTAAATCCTTCCTCTCCGAGTTCAGCAATCATCTTTCTCTTCCACCTCTCCAGGTAAAAGGCTTGGTCAGGTGGCATGGTCTTCTGGAGGATTCGGGTCACACTGGGCAGATGTTTCGTATGAGAGTCCCTCTGTAATGTTATACGAGCCAAAGGTCCCGGCACATACTCCGACTGACCTTTGGCCTCATTTAACAGTGGATGCAGGTTTTTAGGTACTTTGGGCTGTTGTGAAGGCGGTCTGGATCGTACTACAGGTCCGTACAGCTGACAGTCCTCATCCTCGATGCTCGCAGGAGTCTGGGAGCTGGTTTTTGAGGACAACACCGCGCGCACTAGAGACGAGTAGCGCTCTGTGTCCACTGTGCGGTATTGACTGACCTTTTTGCGTGCTCGCCATTGACAGCTAGTTGAAAAGTTGTCCACACGCGAGAACTGACCAGAGGGGAAGCCCATTGATCTCGCACACTTGCATTGTATCAAAAGCTTCAATACTTGCATTGTAATCGCCATACTTAATGTTCTTATCCTGTTTCTACGGTTATGTTTACGTCTGCATTCGCATACTTTGTGAAATGGACAGATAGATTAAAATAAATAAACTAAAAAAAGTTAGCGACCACGATGATGATACATTCCAGTTTCAAATGGAGCGCAGTTTGAACTGGATATACAGGGGAATTATGGGAATTGTAGTTTGAACTTCATCGAACGTACATTGAACACGTTCCTATAAAACATAATTTCCCACAATGCAACGTTTAGGTGTAGGCTTTGAAAGTAGTCTTTATATATATGCTCACGTTTAATATATATGGTTCACTTTATATATATGGTCATGTTTAGTAGAAAAGCAATAAAACAACTTTTCGTTTCTACACGCCAAAACACTAAGCAATTTTATGTAGCAGCTTCTCACAAGTCACAACATGTTGTTAATTTAGTCATTAAATATTTTAATGTTCTGTATAGTGGGTATATAATATGTTTTTCTCTCTCTTTTCGCGATGATATGTCAATATTCGAACAAATGAAAGTGTTTAAAGACTTTTATTTTGACGTGTTGCCAGAAAAAATTCGAGCCGGATGTCCATAGTGACAGGCGAGAGAGGAAAGTGAGGAGCACGAGCTGCATTTGGGAAGTTAAAAGTACAGTTTAATGTACAACCCAGAGACGATAAAATAAGTGAAATATCTTCTGAAAATGACATCTATATCAGAGGACAGCGATAAGGAGAAGGTATGTGTTGCCATATCTCTCTATTATAGAGTCAAAGTTTGTTAATGAAGATTGTTTTGAGCACTCAACTTGCTCGGTTGCTTAAAAACCGCCCAGCTCTGCTTAGTATTTTGTAGTGAGCAATCGCAAATTATGTCTCTCTTACTGATAGCTATAACTCTTTACTAGCTGTGTTACCCAATAACAACTGCAAAACAGGTTTTAAACTGTCTTCGTGTCATAGTCTATCTATCTGCCTGCCTTTCTATCTCTCTATCTGCCTATCTCTCTGCCTGTCTGTCAATAATGATAATATTTTAGCTGGCAGTGTAATTATAGTGATATTGGCCAATGCGTCAGTAGTTGTATTTGTTTTGTCAATAAATGTGTGTGTGTGTGTGTATATATATATATATATATATATATATATATATATATATATATATATATATATATATATATATATATATATTCTGTAGAAATAATTTGAGAAATTTTCTCTTACTGCTTTTTCCAAACTCAACGACTGATCACTACACTGTTTATGTAATAAACGACGTTATGTTTTGTTGGATTACTGAATAACATGTTTTCTTTGCTAACATGGTTTCATAAGCATAGACAATAGAGTAAATATATATATTTTTTTAATATCTGCAATTTTGTCCCCATACACATTCAGGAGTCTTTATTTGAAGCTCTCTTCATGATTTTTCTCAAGACGTTTGACATTTTTACAAATCATGCTTTATATAGGTGCGTTCTGTATCAGTGGACTTGAACCACGATGCATCTCTCCTCATTGATATCCCTGATGCCCTCTGTGAACGTGACAAAGTCAAATTCACCGTCCACACCAAGGTGAGCCAACAGATCAAATTTATATCCATTCAAATAAGTCAGTGCTTGAGTAGCTTGCACACGCTATGTATTATTTAGTGTAACTTACCATGATCTATAATAGTTCTTTGACTGTCTGTCAGTATTTGTATTGTCACATACATTTGATGTAGTCTTAGATGAAGTCTTTGACTCATACTGTCAATTTGCCCTTCACTTTCTCTCAGACCACACTTAGTTCCTTTCAGAAGCCAGACTTTTCTGTGCCACGCCAGCATGAAGATTTCCTCTGGCTCCATGACACAATTGTGGAGACTGAAGATTATGCTGGGCTCATTGTAAGTTTAAAACCCATATTCATATTGTCTAGATTTATGAAAGCTCATCACCAGCAACAGAATGCAACTGTTGGCCGACATGCAAACCACAGAGTTTCTCTACTGACAATCAGTTTGCATTGTACATGATTGGAATAGCCAAGTAGTCTCATATGGAATTGGCTTGCTTTTACAGTGTACTTTCCTCCTTCCTCCCTTCTCGATATTCCTTAGATCCCTCCCGCCCCACCAAAACCTGACTTTGAGGGTCCCCGGGAGAAGATGCATAAATTGGGAGAGGGGGAATCGAGCATGACAAAGGAAGAATATGCCAAAATGAAGCAGGAACTTGAAGCGTGAGTCAAATTCTGCACTATATTTTTATATTTTTTCACTTTTTTTTGCACATAGGTTGTGGCGTATAATTAAATCAGTGTATCGTTTCAGAGAATATCTTGCTGTTTTTAAGAAGACCGTGCAGGTTCATGAAGTTTTTCTTCAGCGACTCTCCTCCCACCCCGTCTTCAGCAAGGACAGAAACTTCCAGATATTCCTGGAATACGACCAGGATGTGAGTCTTCCGCTTTGTCTAGGCCAGTCCTGTTCATCCCAGACCAGGAAACAGAGAGACAGTGAGAGGGACTGTTGGCATTGCTTATTTCCTGCGAAGCTGCAATGTTGGCAGTTTAAACACAAATGGAGAGAGGTTGGAGGATGAGTGCAGAAGATAAAGGGGGATTGGAGGAGGGAAACTTCCTGCTTAGTTCAGCGCAAAAACTGTCTCTGACTGGACAACTGTTATTTTGCTGATTCATATATATAGATAAAGTCTCAGCCATAAGCTGTAATTCTTGTATTGTACTGATAAGTGTCAGTTGTACTGATAACAAAGACACGTGACCTTCTTGGATCTCAGCCAGTGGCGATAAAGACTACGCACTGTGGTTCTGCCTTCTGATTGGTTCATATTTGGCTTGACTTTGTTCTCCTCTTTTCATTTGTTGTTTAGCTCACCGTAAGGAGGAAAAATGCCAAGGAAATGTTTGGTGGGTTCTTTAAGAACATGGTAAAGACTGCAGATGAAGTCCTTATCTCAGGGGTCAAGGTCAGTGTGTCAATCATCTCTTTGTGGGTGTGTTTTTATTATCAGCACAACAGACAGGCAGCAGTTTTCTGACTTGTGTCATGATATGCCAGGTTTTTTTTTTTTTATTATTATTATTCTTTTCTTTTTTGTAGGAAGTTGATGAGTTTTTTGAACAGGAGAAGACTTTTCTGTTGGATTATTCCGGTAAAATCAAAGATGCCACTGCTAAGGCTGAGAAAATGACCCGTTCACACAAAAGTGAGACCATTTCATACAAATGAATTATCTGGCTGCAAACATTTTGGCTATTTGTTTAGGCTAAGAGATATTAATATTCACAAAAAGATTGTCTTTCTTTTCTTAGATGTTGCTGATGATTATAACCACATTTCTGGGGCTCTGAACAGCACTGCTGCAGACAACAATAACTCTGCCTTTAAAAAGTGAGAAGTGTATTATGTCTTGCTTGCTGTAAAAACAGCTTTATCAAAGAACAGTAATACATTTTTGATACATTAAAGCGTTAGTTCACCCAAAAATAAAAATTCTGTCATTTATTACTCACCCTCATGTCATTCTACACCTGTAAGACCTTTGTTCATCTTCGGAACACAAATTAAGAAATTTTTGATGAAATCCGATGGCTCAGTGAGGCCTCTATTTCCAGCAATGCCACCGAACTTCTTAAGATTCAGAAAGGTACTAAAGGCATTTAAAACAGTTCATGTGACTACAGTGGTTCTACCTTAATAATATAAAGCAACTAGAAAACTTTTTGTGCCAAAAAACAAAATAACGACTTTTCAACAATAACTAGTGATGGCTGATTTCAAAACACTGCTTCTAATCTTTACGAATCGTTTCGAATCAGTTGTTCGGGGCACCAAAGTCACGTGATTTCAGCAGTTTGGGAGTTTGATACGCGATCCGAATCACTGAATCAAAACAAAAGATTCGTAAAGCTTCGAAGCAGTGTTTTGAAATCGCCCATCACTAGAAATTGTTGAAAAGTCATTATTTTAATATAACTTTATAATATTAAGGTAGAACCACTGTACTCACATTAAATGTTTTTATTATCTTTCTGAATCTTGAGAGGTTCGGTGACATTGCTGGAAATAGAGGCCTCACTGAGCCATCAGATTTCATCAAAAATATCTTAATTTGTGTTTCAAAGATGAACGAAGGTCTTACGGGTGTGGAACGACATGAGGATGAGTAATTAATGACATTATTTTCATTTTTGGGTGAACTAACCCTTTAAGCAGCATAGCATAAATTGATATGCTAGTAAATTAGTAAAGTTAGTAGCTGTTAACAGCTGGTAAACTGTGTGCGCACGCATTTTTTTTTTTTTTTTATATTTCACTTGCCCTACCAACATTTACACTAGCCCCATCACATGTTGTTTTTATATTATTTAGATTTAAACATTTAAATCAGCAGAATTTACAACAACAAATACATTCCACAAAACAAGTGTTGAAGCTTGATGATGTAAGATTTTTATTTTTACTTAATCTTTGTTCTCCTTCCAGGCACTTAGAAAAATGTGCTGATGTGTTTGAAAAGCTTCGTGTGAGTATCTCTGTAGGATTTTTCTAACCAACTTACTAACCAACTGTTGCCATTTTCATAAGATCATGAGTAACATGTTACAGCATTTGTGTGTTTTGCAGAAAGTGGAGGACAGGGTGGCATCAGATCAGGAGCTCAAGCTGACAGAATTGTTGAGATACTACACAAGGGACATCCAGGCTGCTAAGGTAAAACCTTCCCTCTGTTTGTGTTACATCAGTTGTATAACATTACATAGACTGGATTGTATAATTCAACCAAGTATTTTAGAGTGTATGTTTTATAGTTATTACCAGAATGGGTTCATTGTAGGGTGGAAACTCACATTTTTGCCCACCAGACCTGCCTGGGTTTTTTTTTTTTTTTTTACCCATCAGTCAGACAAACATACACATCGTTGTGTTCTTCAGGAATACATCATTGGTTCTTATACTGTAGCTCACCTGCCACTGTGTAAAGAGTACCCGCATTTGGCTGACAACCCTGGGTCATTGTTCACTAACAACACTCAAATAAGTTGATTTATCCTGATTATAGGTTTAGCAATAATGCATTCCATTCCGTCCTTCAGGACCTTTTATATAGACGTGCACGGGCACTTGCCGATTATGAGAATTCCAATAAAGCTCTCGACAAGGCTCGTCTGAAGGGTAAGGACATCGCACAGGCTGAGGAGAACCAGAAGCAGTGTCTGCAAAAGTTTGACAAGCTCTCCGAGTCTGGCAGGAAAGGTGTGTTGTACAATCAAAACCTTTTTTTTTTATTTAACTGTTTAATAACCCTAATGAATTATACTATGATTGTCTGAGTTTTTAATATATGAAGAGTTAATATGGTGTTTATAGATCTTGGCTGGTAGCCAATAGAATATAGATTTGAATTCTGCAAGGAGTGATTTTTATGAACTATTGCCATTGTACCCGGTAAGCTGGTTAACTGCAGAGAAATTGGGAAGAATATTGATGATGAGACTATAAAGTATTTAAAAAGTATCAGAAAATAGTTGAGTTTTTGGTGAACTTCCTTCAAGTCACTAATTACTTACTTTCATTGATTTCTTGTGTTTGTAGAGCTCACCAGCTTCAAGGCAAGGCGTGTAGTAGCCTTTCGTAAGAACTTGGTTGAGATGACGGAGCTGGAAATAAAACATGCCAAGGTGAGGATGATGAAGTGTCATGTGTCCGGGTGGCACAAGTGTTCCTACAGTCATGGACAACTTGGTAATAGTAGAGAATTGTAAAGTTGTGATTACCAAGCCTGGTAATGTCTCTATTTAAATTTCTTCATTTAAATTTCTATATGAATTATACACTACCATTCAAAAGTTTGGGGAAAATAAGATTGTTTTTAAAGAAATATATACTTTTATTCAGCAAGGATGATGCATTAAATTGATCAAAGTGACAGTAAAGACATTTATAATGTTACAAAACATTTTCTATTTCAAATAAATGCTTTGAACTTTATATTCATTAGAGTCCTGAAAAAAAAAGTATCACAGTTTCCACAAAAATATTAAGCAGCTCAGCTGTTTCCAACATTAATTAAAGGTGCCCTAGATTATGTTTTTAAAAGATGTAATATAAGTCTAAGGTGTCCCCTGAATGTGTCTGTGAAGTTTCAGCTCAAAATACCCCATAGATTTTTTTTTTATTAATTTTTTTAACTGCCTATTTTGGGGCATCATTATAAACGCGCCGATTTTATCCTGCGTCCCCTTTAAATCCCGTGCTCTCCGCCCACAGAGCTCGCGCTTGCCTTAAACAGTGCCTTAACAAATTTTACACAACTAATATAACCCTCAAAATGGATCTTTACAAAGTGTTCGTCATGCATGTGGCATGCATGCGTCGGATTATGTGAGTATTGTATACTGTTATATTGTTTACTTCTGATTTTGAATGAGTTTGATAGTGCTCCGTGGCTAACGGCTAATGCTACACTGTTGGAGAGATTTATAGAGAATGAAGTTGTGTTTATGAATTATACAGACTGCAAGTGTTTAAAAATGAAAATAGCGACGGCTCTTGTCTCCGTGAATACAGTAATAAATGATGGTAACTTTAACCACATTTAACAGTACATTAGCAACATGCTAACGAAACATTTAGAAAGGCAATTTACAAATATCACTAAAAATATCATGATATCATGGATCATGTCAGTTATTATTGCTCCATCTGCCATTTTTCGCTATTGTTCTTGCTTGCTTACCTAGTCTGATGATTTGGTTGTGCACATCCAGACGTTAATACTGGCTGCCCTTGTCTAATGCCTTTTATAATGTTGGAAACATGGGCTGGCATATGCAAATATTGGGGGCGTACACCCTGACTGTTACGTAACAGTCGGTGTTATGTTGAGATTCACCTGTTCTTCGGAAGTCTTTTAAACAAATGAGATTTATATAAGAAGGAGGAAACAATGGAGTTTGAGACTCACTGTATGTCATTTCCATGTGCTGAACTCTTGTTATTTAACTATGCCAAGATAAATTCAATTTTTCATTCGAGGGCACCTTTAATATTATATAGAATTGTATGTTTGTTTCTTGTGCATCAAATCAGCATATTACAATGATTTCTGAAGGATCATGTGACACTGAAGACTGAAGTAACGATGCTGAAAATTCAACTTTGCATCACAGGAATAAATTACATTTTAAAATATATAAAAATATAATTTTTTTTACATTGTAATAATATATTTTACAAAACATTTTACTTTGTTTTTGATCAAATAAATGCAGTCTTGATGAGGATAAGATAAAAATCCATTTAAAAATCTTACTGACCCCAAACTTTTGAACAGTAGTAAACCTTTCTAGATATACTCGGCTCTAAAATATTTCAACATCTAGGATTGTTTATAGTTTAAAAAAGCTTAAAATATAGTAATCATGATCAACTAGGAAAGTCATGGTGATCCGTTAATCAGTAGATTTTAACATGGTTTGGCCCAACATGTTGACTTTCTTCCATCCATTCTCTCTCTTTTTCTCTGTCGTGTTCTCTCTTCTGTACACTCACTACAGAACAGTGTGTCCCTTCTGCAAGGCAGCATTGAGATGCTCAAAAGCAACTGACCCACACGATGAGCTCACTGGACCATCTTGAGCTCTTTGCATTGTTACCAACCCATTAGAGGGGAACCTGGATGCACCTACTTTAAATGTCCTTAATGTGGTTCTATAACCACTCTAAAACATAAAAAAGAGCCACCACCAGCAGTGTCACTACCATGTTTACACTTTATCCATTTTTTTCCTCATGCCTGGTTTTACTGCCAGAAACTTGCCACCAAACAGGGCAGTGTACATGACATCACCCCAAATCTCTCCCATTTATTTGAGTTCAGTAACACAATTGCTGTTAGCCTCCCTTTCTTTAAGTATTCCAGATCTTGCAAGCATTAGCTGAGATGTTTTAGCTCAGATTATGCGCACAGTTATAACCACCACAATGACAGAAGAAACAAAAGTGCATGACGTGATTTTTGTTTTGTTTTTGACTGCAATTTTGTACCTTTAAATGTGATTAATCTGCTTTTTGTTGTCACACTGGAAAGCTGATGCATACTTAACAAAAACATTACATAAAACTTGATGTGTGATGACAAACAGCAGTATAAACCTCAGAAGTGTTATGTGACATGGCATATTTTCTATTCAATTGAGATTCATCCAAAGACATGACCCAGTTTCTCATAGATTACTAGACAAAAATATAAGCGCCTAGGGAATGTTGACATTAATTTACATTCAAATTCTGTCAAATTATACTTTGCTAGGGTCAAAAACAGCACTTTTTGTATTTCATCTAGTTATTTTTATGTTAAATGTAAAGGACAGACTGTAAAATTGAACACTGACTCTGATGTCCCCATTTGGTGTGTGTGGGTGAATCTCACAACTTTCAATTTTGTTACTATTAGTAGTTTGTGGAATCCAGAGCTTTTTATGGTAAAGGTTATGCAGCCATGAATAACATGATGCTTCCATAAATGTTTTCCTCAAGCTGCATGTGTTTCCCTGAACTTAACTTTTTCAGTCATATGTGAAAAATGCCTCTGATTTAAGATTAAATTACGTAATTAATTTAGTTTGATAGTTTGCATCCACACTATTTCTTTATCAAATATAAATCAGCATTCCTTATTCAAATGTATTTTTCTACGTGACTAAATGTTTTCTCTTGATGTTGTTACTAACAGTTTAAGACTTGCTACATTTAAATTCAGTGGACCAATATATGTGTAAAGTTTGGTTTTATGTAAAGCCACAAAAATATGTGTCTGTGCTGTTCTAATTATGGTGATTTATGTTTTGTAAAAGCACTATTATAATCATGTGCGAACTCAGAGACGACAAATTTTATAAATGATTGTATAGATTAAAGAAAAGTGTTTTCATATGGATTATCATCATTTTTATGAAAGCTTGCAATAATGAAAATAAATATGCCCTGCTTTCCCAATTTGTGGCTTTTTGTGTCTTTTCATTCCTCCTTTTTTTTATAACGATGTAAACGTGAGTTTTTATATACAAGATGTTGAGTGTTAGATCTAAAATGCAACGTGAAGATTTCCCTTAAGGTTATGTGGTTACAAATCTCCATATTCTCACATATTAGTCTTAGTGTTCTTTGAACGACATATGCTACTTTTAAACATTGTTATTGTTTTAATTTAGCCTTTTTTTCCCACCAGAGGGTGGCAGTGCTTATATGTTTTTAATGATGTGTTAGTTATCTGTTGCTTGATGTGAGAAATGCTAAATATCAGACATCATAGCCGAGATACAGCTACAAAGAAGCAATATCTGCTATAGTTGCAGCCTCAAAGAAGCAATAGCTCCTTACCAATGGCGGTGTAGGAAGCTTTATTATTATATTTTATAGATTCTACTACAGCTAGAGATCAATTAATGGGATTACCAGACACATTTACTGCATTGACTTCCTCATTCCCTTTTGCCTAAACACACTGATTGAAGGTTTCCACCTAAAGCTGCTGCTGTCCACTTTTGGGCTGTACGGCTCATTACATTATCCACTGATTCATGTTTTTCTGTCAGTGAGAAAAGGAACTAGTTACTTCTTCATTATGTGATTGTTTCCCTGTCATTGGCCTCTGAACTGTAGGTCTGCAGGCCTTATCTTAGACTTCATGGCCCAGTTGTTCAGCCAGTGTTACATAATAATGACTTAAATATATGTAAAGTATTTGTCTCATGATGAAAGTATTCTCACCAACATGCTGTGACGTTGCTAAATGTTAACAGCTTAGCTCATTAATATTAATGAGATTATGACTATAGGGGAGGAGCTTTCCACAAGACTTTCCACATTTTGACTTCATCAGTTTATAATAGCACAATCTATTTTTCCAATAAGCTGATCATGGTGGTGTAGTGATGTACAGCCTGTGACTCATCATGACTGGCCAACCGTCCATGTGCTGACGCAAGAATGCAAGAATTTCATGGCAGACCACCACGCCATGCTCTGCCAAAAACCAAAAAGCTTCATTTGTAAAATCAATGATGAGGGAAGTTGGACTCTCAAACAAGTTGGAAAATGTTGTCATTTCAGTCAGGATGTGGGTCAGCTCTTCCAAACCACACAATAGATATGGTTGATGTCAGCAGTTGAGGTGGAAATTTTGTGGTTTTGCATTTGAGTTGTTGTACATAAGTGTAGAGTTCCTCATCTACTGTATATCTGGAGGCTATCCAGTGACTATTAGATCAGATGTGAAATTCAATGATGAACAACCTAGCAGCACTGCAGTTTTTATGGCCTTTTTTTTTTACTATCCACTATGTTGTGCTTTGACCCTAAAGCGTAATTGAAACTTTGAACACCAAATAAATGAAAGACTAAAACCTTGTGTACTTTTCCACAAGACTATATACTCTTTATAATAAAATCTGATGTTTTATATTAAGTTTGGCTTATTTGCATAGCTAAAAGCCTGTTTGGAGTACTTGATTCTGATCAAAAATTATATTCTGTGCTCAAATATTTTTGTATAATGTCCCTAAACTGGTAACTGATGTGCTAGTTTAATGTCCTTCGTGTCACTCAGCAGTCAGCTGATAATAAAAAAAATTCAGAAATAAAATAACAGAAAAAATAAAAATAATTGAATGTCCATTTATTCATTTATTTGATTAGCATATAAAAGTTGAATAATGTGAGTTTGTTGATCATAATAACAAAGCAAACCCCCACAGGATGATTGGGACCCTGAAGGGAAGTGCACGGGCTGAATGTATACTCTCCCTTACATATACAACAAAGTTGAGCAGCTGAAACAGAAATATAAGACGTTAAGTGGGTCATCCAATACAATTCCACCTTCCAGTCATACTAGACTTTCATTGTGCACTTATGATGCCGTTAAAGCTTTATATAGTCTACCTCTGTCCCAGTTTCCTTTTTCCTACTTTTCTACAGTTTTCAATATTGCTCTTGGATTACCCAATCACATCTCAGAATTCTGGGTCAGAGTGTCTTGTCCTGTGTTAAAATCAATGACTGCACCTACACAAAATATGGAGACGGCAAGTGCAAAATGGGTCCCCCACCTCAATGACTTTTGGTAGCATTTAAAATGCTACCACCCCTCGGCACTTAATGCATCGTGTTTCCTTCTGGAGCATCAGTGAATGTTTGAACCTTTTTTAATAGTTGAGTTTGAGTCCCTCAATTGTCCTCAGTGTGAAAAGAAGGATCTCAAAATCATTCAGTCACTGCTGGAAAGGGTTCAAATATGCAAAAAATGCTTAAAAACTGAAGAATCTGCAGGACCTGGAGATTTTTTCTGAAGAACAGAGCTCAGTTTAACTGCTCAGAACAAACAAGGGACTCAAGAACAACCATCACAAAACAAACAAACAGTCAGATCATCAGGTAACCACACACAGTATTGAGAACCAATGGTTCACAAACTTTTGAAAGGGGCCATTTGAATAAATTCTGCTTTTTTTTTTCTTGTGGACTATATATAAACATCTTTTATGTAAAATATCTTACTCAGGACAGTACTAAACAAAAAATAACATGCATTTTGTATGATCTCTCTTATTTTGTTAACATTTTCACTGATTCTGCAAGTGGTTCACATACTTTTTCTTACAACTGTAACTAGTAGTGAAACTAATTACTGTTGCCAGAAAGTAATAATATTACGTTTAAAGGAGTATAGTAAGGAGTAATAAATTACATTTTTTGAGTAACGAGCCACACAGTTATTGATATATACAACGTGTTTTTTTGTTTGTTTGTTTTTTACTCATATGTTTAAAGTGATAGTTGATTGACAGTTTAATATTTTATATTGGACAGAACTTTGGCTTACATCTTGAAACGAACAAAAGAATTAGAGAACAGTTAAGTTGATAGTGACAAATGCAAAACTGCTGCTTTTCACGATCACAGCCAATATGAGTATATATTTTCAATGTACAGTGCATCCGGAGAGTATTCACAGCGCTTCACTTTTTCCACATTTTGTTATGTTATAGCCGTATTCCAAAAGGGATTAAATTCATTTTTTCCCTCAAAATTCTACAAACAATACCCCATAATGACAATGTGAAAGAAGTTTGTTTTAAATCTTTGCAAAAATGAAGAAAAAAAAAAAATCCCATCCCAAGTGCTCAATACTTTGTTGAAGCACTTTGTTGAAGCACCAAGTCTTTTTGAGTATGATGCTATGAGCTTTGCACACCTATTTTTGGGCAGTTTCTCCTATTCTTCTTTGCAGGATCTTTCAAGCTCCATTAGGTTGGATGGGGAGCGTCGGTGCACAGCCATTTTCAGAGATGTTCAATCGGGTTCAAGTCTGGGCTCTGCTGGGCCCCTCAAGGACATTCACGGAGTTGTCCCATAGCCACTCCTTTGTTATCTTTGCTGTGTGCTTAGGGTCGTTTTCCTGTTGGAAGATGGACCTTCGCCCCAGTCTGAGGTCCAGAGTGCTCTGGAGCAGGTTTTCATCAAGGATATCTCTGTACATTGCTGCATTCATCTTTCACTCGATCCTGGCGAGTTTCCCAGTTCCTGCCACTGAAAAACATCCGCAGCATGATGCTGCCACCACCATGCTTCACTGTAGAGATGGTATTGACCAGGTAATGAGCAGTTCCTGGTTTCCTCCAGACATGACGCTTGCTATTCAGGCTAAAGAGTTCAATTTTTGTTGATCTCATGGTCTGAGAGTCCGCAGGTTCTGTCATGAGCCTTTTTCTGGGGAGTAGCTTCTGTCTGGCCACTCTACCATACAGGCCTGATTGGTGGAGTGCTGCAGAGATGGTTCTTCTTCTGGAAGGTTCTCCTCTCTCCACAGAGAAACGCTGGAGCTCTGTCAGAGTGACCATCGGGTTCCTGGTCACACTAAGGCCCTTCTCCCCTAATCGCTCAGTTTGGCTGGGTGGCCCGCTTTCCTGTTGGTTCCAAACTTCTTCTATTTACAGAAGGTCTGGACTCTATCGTAGCTTTCATTGGCCAAGGACCACCCAAAAGGACGTTTGACTGACATGTAACGCCACCAATCACAGTTCATTTTTGTTCTGTGTCATGTTTAGGGGCGTGAAAATGTAAAGTTGATGTCCCTTTAATAACAGACCTGCGTGCATCTAATAAAATATTCATTAAAAAACGTGCAAGTTTACTGCAACAATGGAGCCGCGAACTTTACATAGCTTTGAAAATCCAGCGTTTAGTTGATCCTGATAATAGCTCATTGTCACAGTTATAAACACGATGGCGTTCTTGTTCCATGAGGGGGTTTGGCATTACGGCATTTGTTTCCAGGTAGACCATTAAAGAATGCAACAAAAACATCTCCCGGACATCCTGTAGAATTCAACCAACCAGATGACGACTTTGAAAATCCCGAAGTGTTTCCAGTAAGGGTTATGCGCAATCTAACTTCCGTATTCCGTAAAACAAATCAGATCACTTCCAGTTTAGGTCTTTTGTATGTGCTTCATGAAAAAATTTGCTGTTTTATTCAAGATAACATAAAAGGAGTAGCAAAGATGAGCACAACTGATGTCCCCCTCATATGCAGATTGATATTTAAAAGTTTTTTTCATTTTTCTTCTTCACACTAACGTTTAGATATTTAATAGAATAAAACACCTATAACAATGTGAACTAGGTAGTTCCGCTGATTACCATAAAAGTCCATAGATATGCCGTCAGATCATACAGCTGTTAACAGTTTCTCTGACAAGCGGATGCAATGAGACAGTTTTCCGGTTTGGTCATGTGACATTTGACATATGCTACCCTGTTAAGTTTGCCATATGCATCAGACGTTCAGCCAACGGTCTGTGGGCGTGATGTCTGAGGCTGAGACTAGTGCTATAAGCACAGCAGCAAAAATAAATAGAATAGTATTTAAATTTAAATTATACATACATGTATCCCTTTTCTATGACCAGTATGTCCACTTCTCTTAAAAATTAAAGAGAATAAAATTAAAGAGAAGCAGTTTTGTTTACTCTGAACAGACATCAAACACTGCAGTAACAGGTGAGACAATGCCATGCCGTCATTTACAGGTTATATAATGTTCTGGGCTCCATCTGTGCTCTAGAGAACAATGCACAAGACTTTTAAATTGCATACTTTATATTTTGTTTAAATGCAAAAGCATCTTATTTTTTTCTGAATATTCATTATATTACATCTTTGCTTCCAACTTCATTTCTGAACAGAAAACATTTCAGAAAATGAAATAATGGTAACATTTAATGTTAATATTCTTTTGTATTGCATGTACCTTTAAGGTTGGGGTTAGGCAAAATTCAACAAACAATGAATAAAAATACTCCTTTGACAATTACTTTTCTAGACTATGTGCTACTGCAGCTCTGACTCTCTCACTCACTAAGCAAACAGACCACGTTGACTTGACCTCGAATGGTTGACCGATAAATCTTAGTCAGCAGTATAACTACAGTTTCATGCCAGATATTTCTACCATTTACATGCGGGACCTGTTGTAAAATTCAAGATGATTATGAAGCAATTATGAAGGATTTTTTTTTTTTTTTTTTATCCCAAGGGTAAACATTTGGAAATATTATGGTATTTATGGACATGCTGATTTGATTTTTAAGTATAATGTATTTATCGTTTATATCTCGCAGTATACTTTTTGCAAGCATGTATGATCTGTAATACATGTAGAGGGCCAACAGTCTCAGAGAATTATGCAACTAGTCTGAATAATGTAATACTGTGAAGTAGCCTATCACTGCAAAGAAAAACAACAACAAGACATTTCACCTATAAAGTAATTAAATGTAAAGCATGTCAGAAATTACTTGAGAGGTGTTTCTTAGGACAAGAAGGTTTGGACTTACGCACTAAATTCAGTTAAATCTGCTCTCTACTGTATGTGTTGTTCTTTCAACGCCCTCCTATCCAGTTTGATGTTGTGAGTACTGTTGCTCCATTCTACACAATAAAGAAATGAATGTGGAATGTGAGCATCCACTCCTTTAAAGTAACCATTAGTTCAATGCATATGAATCTGTCCTTAGTTGTTTTTATTCTGCTGTGAATTGTACATAATTTCTTAATTATAATTAAATAGTATCATGTTTATAATATAAAAATAATATGTAAAATTTGAAATGTTTTAAAACATTTCTACTAATTTTATATGCCACATTCTTGCAGATAAAAACCACACCCAATGCTAAACAAATGAATGTGACGCCACACGCCTAACACAACACAACCACACCAAAGAACAACCTTTCAAAAGTAAATAATTTTTTTTATAGTCAATAAACAGCTCCTGAGCATCATAGTATAAGCTTAACTTAATAAATATAAGTATAAATATATATTAACATAAATATATAACATATATATATATTGTATTATATCATAACATATATATAAACAAATAAAGATAATAAATATAAGTTTAATAAGCATAATAAATATAATTTAAAAAATATATAAGCAAATAAAGACAAATAAAGACTGATCCTATTGATCTGCAGGACATTTATATAAATACTCAGCAGTGTATTTAATTTTTTTTTTAATTTTCCCCACCTTCTCCATATTTACTTTCAGTCCTTTAAATTATATTTTTTATGTGAGATACAATCAGGGAAAAACAAGAACTGTATTTAGAATAAAATTAAAAAGATTCATATTCTATCTGAAAATTATAAATTATTGTAGGCCTGTTTCTGGATATTTAAGGAATAATATAGGATAAAATATTTAAAGTTAAAAAGAAAAAAAATACAAGCAACCGAACTGGCGATTTAAAAGGATGCCAAAATTAATCGTTTGGTAGTCAAATAATGTCTGTAAAGGTAATTTTTTAAATGCCTGGTTGAAAAACGAGTAAAAAACTACAACTCCCATTCGAGTCGAAAAGACCAGCCTTCTTTTACGATAACAAAATTCTATTGGTTTGCTACTGTTTGACTGACACTACTCTAGCCAATCAGCTGTCTCCTGGATGGACGGAATGTGGGCCACTGACCGGCGTAATGCCAGCGCGAGAAAGTGCCACGACTCCACACAGACATCGACTGACTCCTCAAGCTGGGAATAAGATTTTTTTTGTTTTTTGTTTTATTTTTTTTGCTGGCGTGATAAGGCACTTAGGTTCGAGATAATCACTTCTGTTAAAACTCTTCCTGAAGTTATTCATCCAACGGAAATCTGCCGCGAGAAAAGGTGAGATTTAAAAGCTTTTGTTATGGCGTTATTCATTAAAAGCTAAAAAGATTTTCAGTAGCAATTAGACGTAAACTTTGATCTCTCCCATTTATTTACTCTCCTCTGTAACTAACTCGTAACTCAGGTGTGTAAAAGACATCTTATTGTAGCTACGAAGCGATTGGCATGACTATAATAAGTGGTTTCAGATTTTGATTTGGATGATGCTCCGTTGTTGGCAGACAGTTAATATCAGCTTTTCCTTTGTGAGCTAGCAAAGAAAACTGTCCATTAAATAACACTTTTATGCTTTAATGTATGTAAGAATTATCCGAAAACTGTTTACAATATAATTCTGGTTGTTCATTGTCTCATGGGGAGAAAAGTACAGCTGTTGAGAGCAGAAACTCTCACCCTTGATTTCTTATTGTACATTCATTCAACAGCTATCTTTTGAATAGATGCCAAAAGCGAGTATGTAGTACAAACACTGTTGCATCTAACATTTATCAGCCTTTTCATTCAGTTTCGTAGCAAAATGTTGAGTTTCCCCCTCAGTTTCATTTCTTATAACAACTTTATATTAGATAAAAGATAAGTCAACGTAAAGGTGGCCCTCATAATTTCCCATTGGCCCAGTTTACTTTTAGTAGGATGTCACGGTATTAGCATAATGCATGTTTATTTGATCGAATATTGATTAAAATCTCCTGTGTATGTATGTGTATACATATATATATAGTCAAGGGATATGCGAAATATAAACGAGCAGTTTATGTGAAAAAAAAAAAATTCCCCAGAAATTTAGCATTCCTACATACAAGTTACAGATGGCCACTAAACCTCTTTATTGTATTTATTGTGCCCTGAAGGAGCTCTAGATTGTTCTTGCTTCTGGAATATGGAGGATTTTTTTCTTTCTTTCTTTTTTCTATCTTTTTTTTTTGCCATGCATTCTGCTTTGGTGCACATTTGAAGTGTGAGGTTGGTATGGCAAGAATCCCATGGAAGCAGCAGAGTATAGAAATTTGCTTTGGCAGAAGGCAGCACATGGTGGAATGGAAAACTCTGCATAATTCAGTCTTCTACCAAGTGCAGTGTTTGCATATTGTATAGAAGAAGCTTCTTCTTCAAAGTTTATAGTAGAAGTTGAGGGTAGCACGTGTATTTTCCTTCTCACAAGTTTCCGTTGAAAATCATTTTTGGTTGCAAGATCTTCTACTACTGAATGCATTGTTTGCATAGGGCCTACTGAATGGTACAAGCTTTTGTTCATATTTTATTATAGAAGCTGAGGGTAGCATGTTTGGGCATCTTTTCCTACTCACAAGTTTCTGTAGAAACTGTAGTTTCTGTAGTTTTTTAGTTGCATGGGCCTTCTTTCCAGATGAATAAACTGGATGCTTAAGGTAAGATAGCCCAACTTTACTGGGACATTGTCATTGTTTAAGGTGCCACTCTTGTGTTAAGCCTTTATGTGGAACTTTAATTGAATATATAAAACATGATATTATTGATATAAAAATGCCATAAACCTCACCTTTTTTTTTATTTTTATAGAAAGGCCACTAGCAGTCATGGACATCTACGATCCTCAGACCCTTGGAATTATGGTGTTTGGTGGCTTCATGGTGTTCTCAGCTATTGGGATTGCTCTAGTCTCAACTTTTTCCATGAAGGAGACGTCGTACGAAGAAGCTATAGCCAAGCAGCGGAAGGAGCAAGGGAAGACCCAATCCAGTCAACGATCCGACAAAAAGAAAAAGGACAAGGCAGCTGAGAAGAAAAATCGTGGTAAGAAAAAGGATGATAAGCCCAATGGGAAGCTCCTGGAGTCAGAGGCCACCCCTGAGGTTACAGAAGTACCGGCCGAGCCCAGTCCACTAAATCCTCCAGCCCCCGAACAAGCTGTTGCACCAGCACCTAAACAAGATGCCCCAGCTCAGTCCCCCCAGCCCACCCTTTCTCAAAAGACCACTCCACCTGCCCCGGCCAAGAAGTCAGCTCCACCTGCCCCGGCCCAGAAATCTGCTTCACCTACCCAAAAGTCTGCTCCATCTCCTCAAACCCAAAAGTCTGCTCCAGCTCCTCCTGCTCAGAAATCCACTCCAGCTCCTCCTGCCCAGAAATCCACTCCAGCTCCTCCTGCTCAGAAATCCTCTCCAGCTCCTCCTGCCCAGAAATCCACTCCAGCTCCTCCTGCTCAGAAATCCTCTCCAGCTCCTCCTGCCCAGAAACCCTCTCCAGCTCCTCCTGCCCAGAAACCCTCTCCAGCTCCTCCTGCCCAGAAACCCTCTCCAGCTCCTCCTGCCCAGAAACCCTCTCCAGCTCCTCCTGCCCAGAAACCCTCTCCAGCTCCTCCTGCCCAGAAATCCTCTCAAGCTCCTCCTGCCCAAAATCCTCTCAAGCTCCTCCTGCCCAAAAATCCTCTTCAGCTCCTCCTGCCCAGAAATCCACTTCACCTCCACCTACCCAGAAATCTACTTCACCTGCCCCAGCCCAAAAGACCATTCCAGCTGCCCCTGCACAGAAGTCTGCTTCAAATGCTTCAGCCCAGAAGGCTGCTCCATCCACCCCTGCCCAGAAAGCTGCCCCACCTGCCCCCACACAAAAATCTGCACAAGCCCAAAAGGCTGTACCAAATGCTCCAGCTCAGAAATCTACTCTACCTGCACCATCCCAGAAGTCTGCTTCAAATTCTCTGGCCCAGAAATCCTCTTCACCAGCCCCAGCCCAGAATGCTGCTCCACCCGCCCCAGCCCAGAAATCCTCTCCACCTGAACGAAAATCCAGTCCACCTGCCCCGGCCCCTTCCCAAAAGGCTGCTACAGGTGCTACCCTTGCTGCATCCCATCCTACTCCTGAAGATGCCCCACCTGCCCCATCTCCTAAGGATAAGAGGAAGAAGAGAGTCAAAGCAGAGTCTGCTTCTGCTGAGGTTCAGTCCAAATCAGTGGCTCCATTGGAGATGGTTACCAAAAAGGTTCCTGTTATGGCAGTGCCTCCAGTGGGCACTCCAAAAGCTGCCCCAGCGACTGCTTTGCCGGCCAAAGCAGAGGAGACCAAACAGGATGCTCCACCCAAGAAGAAAGCAGGATCCAAGAAGAAAGCAGAGCCAGGTATGCTGTTATCTCCACAAAACCACAATTAAGCGGTCAGATAATTGCTAGGCAGGACACACAGACCTGATGGAAGTGGAGGAGGTTGCCCCCTCCTGGTTCCTGTTGAAACCTAAATTTGTTAATATTATAAGACATTTCACTTAATTAGCATTAGGGATGCTAATGATTATTTGACGAATGATTCATTGTCTTTTTAATTGATAAAAATACAAATATACTGATTGCATATAACAAAGTTACAATTTAGTAGTAGTATTCATTTCAGGTACAAAAATGTAATAATTAAATGTAAAATAACACTATAGTGTTCACTGTGTAAATTTAGAGGATTAGTCCACTTTCAAATAAAAAATTCCTGATAATATACTCACCCCCATGTCATCCAAGATGAAAAGAAATTAAGAAAAAGAAAATTAAGGTTTTTGATGAAAACATTCCAGGATTATTCTCCTTATAATGGACTTCAGTTGTCCCCAAACAGTTGAAGGTCAAAATTAGAGTTTGTGCAGCTTCAAATGCCTTTAAACGATACCATACGAGGGATAAGGGTCTTGTGTAGCAAAACGATCTGTCATTTTCTAAAAAAAAAAAAAAAAAAATGTATATGCTTTATAAACACAAATGAAGCAAGTGCTTCCGCCAGACCGCTTTCCATATTCTTCAAAAACTATGCTATACGTGGCGCCAGTTTTATATATATGTTTTATTTTATATATGTTTATAAAGCATATACATTTAATTTTTTTCCCCCGGAATGTTTTCATCAAAAAACTTAATTTCTTTTCCACTGAAGAAAGAAGGACATGGACATCTTGGATAACATGGGGGTGAGTAATTTATCAGGACATTTTTATTTGAAAGTGAACTAATCCTTTAATATAGATTAATCTTTAATGACATAGACAACAGCAGGTATTTATGGGCTGCTGTCTCTTTAAGACCTAATGCACACGGATCTAATATAATGATACACATCCAATTTCTTTCTCAACTGTTTACTTTGACTTAAGGCATAACCGACTGTGTTTTACTTGCCGAGATGGGTATTTATTTTGACTTATTTGTGTGTGTGTATGTGTCCATCCAAGTACAAGGAGACATCATAGAGTAATCAGTTCAGAGTTTGTGCACTATTTGAAACACGCCTGTCTCTGTGTGCGCACCGATAACAGTGCGTGAGTACCGAATTAAATCCTCTTTTGCCTCTTCTAGTGCTGGAATGGTTTAAAACCTATTGAATGGCAAGACAAAATGTGCGAATTATAAACTTTTCCTCTATGGTAGTTAAACTCGCAATTAATCCATGAATCACATGTGTGCCGAACTGTGGGGCCTGGTTCGTATGGATCAACTACGAACTGTTTAACCTCTAATAATCTGTCATTTATTTATATTTGTCTTATCCAAGACAAACTATTAATGTGCATGCTCCTCAGTAGATGCTGATATTAGACAGAGAAAATGAAAAAAGCCAGTAGGACCCAGGTATGTCTTAAAGGAAGTTTGGCTTCAGTATGCAATAACAGGATACTTCTGATTGGTTTGCTAGACCCATTTAAATACACAGAGATAAAACTGTTTTGGCTAGACCACAGAGATGACATCTACGTGTAATAAACCTCCGAGCCGAGCTTGGAAAACCTGAATATATGGTGTATGTGAAGTGGCTGACTCATGAGTTTATATGCGTGTTACTTCCTAATGTCATTCATCTAATTCAGAGTACCGTCTGGGTTTTCTCTTCTGACAAATAGCACTGATGTGCTCTATTTCCTTTGTGGGCGGGGTGTTGGAATAGCACTAGTCCTTATTTGCTGATGTTGGCTCTGATTGGTTGCAGAGAGCTCAGAGTGGGTTTATGTCTGAAGTGCTACTCACAGGGGAATGGAGGCTGTGAGCTGCATTCTTCTGCACATGTGCTGGATTTCATGCACGTGTGCGCTAGTTCACAGACTCTTAGACGCATGCGATTAGTGTGAGTTTCATTTAAAAATGGTTTCATATTCTGACCATGTCCTTGATTCTCATGCTGTTATGCATAAATTTGGCTTTACTTTATGTCTCTATTTTGCACAGATGTGCAAAACTTCATATTGTTAAAATTTAAACATATTTCAGTTAGTTGCGAAACAGCATTTCTATTGTTTTAATTTAAGTTGAAGTACTAAAATTACTAAAACTAAAAAATAAACAAAATGGACATATCTAAAAAAACCTAATAAACACGTCAAACACACAATAAAATAACAAACTTTAAGGAAAATGAAAAATATAAAATAAATTTTTTATAAATACTGTGATGTAACGTTCTTTCTCAAACTCTTTTGAACACCTTCCTTCACACATACACAAAGAGTCAGTCCGCATAAGTATTTCCCCTCAGTTGTCATGAGGTATCGCACTGCTTTGACCATGGGAAAACGCAGAGAGATTTGCGGCAGCGCGCAGGTGGGTTTCCAAATGCACTCAGAATTCCACTCCTCTCTACGAAGCTCAGCCCTCTTGGCCCTGTTCAAACAATACTTTTGCCTCAGCTGCTCCATTAGAGGAGCACACAAAGGCCTTTAGTGACTGGACAATAGGAGTTTATCGCCAGTCCTGGGTGCCATCTCACCCTGGTGCCACACTGCAATCATGCCATGCTGGCACTGTCTAAATAACACAGTGAGTCAATAAAGAACATGATAGCGCATACACACACCACTGTACGAGTCCAGTTAACTGTATTGTACATGTCATTCCCTTAAAGCTGCACTGTCTGTTCTGTTTTCATTACTGTGCTGATCTGAACTAGAAGGAACACACTGATTGGATGCTGATCATGCTGTGGGTGTTTAGGAGTGTAATAAATGGGTTGGCGAATTCGCTCTTAAACACGAGGAGTTTAGTAGACACCCTGCTGCGACCAGAGACTGATCTGCCACTGATCTAGCTTTCTGATTTGGTGTCAAAACAACATACTAGCATTCCAAAAGAGGGCAACTCTATCTTCTCAGTGGATGGCAGTTATCTCTGTGATTTGTATCTCTCTTTTTCTCTCTTACTCATGCAAAACCTTTAATAAATTATCTGTTTTTCTTTCTTTCTAGCGGTGGCTGCAGACCCCGCAGACAGTCCACTGTACCTTCCCTACAAGGCTTTGCTTTCCACAGTGAGGAGTATGGTGTTCAGCGAAGGAGAGGCCCAGCAGCTCATTGAGATTCTGTCTGATAAGACTGGCATTATTCAAGACACATGGCACAAGGTAAGGCCAATTTCCTAAAGTTTTTTTTTTATGTCTTATGTTTTTAAATGAGTATTCTTATACCCATCACTTTATTAAAACTCAAGCAGGGAGTATGTTTAAACAGTGTTTTGTGCATGTTTATAGGCCACACAGAAGGGTGATCCGGTGGTTGTGCTGAAGAAACAGCTGGAGGAACGAGACAAGCAGCTGGCAGCTGAGCAGGAGGACTCAGCAGCTGCTAAAAGTCGACTGAGGGATTTGACTAAAGTGAGGCCTGAAACACACAGTCCAGTAAAAAAAAAAAAAAAAAATTTAAAAGTTTGACATGTGCATACGCATCAAACATTATAAGTACTCTATTATTATAGACTCTATTAGGTGAAAATTGGACAGTCCTTTGATTAAATGTTTTGCTTTAGTCTGATGTTGATCGTTGCAAGGTTTGAACCTAGGATACCATTCAAAAATATGGGGTCAGCAAGATTTTTTAATGTTTTCATTCACTGCTCCATGCTGGTGGAACGATCTTCCTGCCTTCATCCGGAATGCAGAATCCCTGGCAGTATTCAAAATACAGCTGAAAAATAATTTCTTTCGTGAGCACTTAACCTTATGTTAAAATAGGGCTGCACAACGATTAATTGCGATTAATTGTTTGCAAAATAAAAGTCTGTGTTTATGTAATAAATGTGTGTGTTCTGTGTACAATAATTATGTATATATAAATACACACACACACACACATATATGTATATTTAAGAAAAATGTTATATTTATATATAAAATATTTATATTTATATATAATATAAAATATATTTAAAAATATGTATTTATACATGCATATATTTCTTAAATTTATACATTTATGTGTATGTATTTATATATACATAATTATTATACACATAACACACATTTATTACATAAACAGACTTTTATTTTGCAAATGATTAATCGCGATTAATCGTTGTGCAGCCCTATCTTAAAAAAAAAATCCCATCGGTTCATTACCTATCCTTTCATTTCATTTCATTTTGTATTGTGAGCACTTCTTGTGTCTTGTGTCATATAATCTAAACAACACGAACGTAGTGAAATCATAAATTCATTATTCATCATTAACTATACGCTATATTCCTTACAGTGATTCAAAAGTTATCCAGGGATAATGCGATAGTGTATTTTGTTTGTTTAAATACATTTGTTTAGCTGACCATTGATAGCTTGCAGACGATCTCTACGCAAAAGCTGCTCTTGCTCGTCATTCTTAAGCTCCGCTCACACGGCACGCCTCCAGGCGCTCGGCTGTTTTCGGAAAGATTCGGTACAGCGTATGTATCTTTTATAAATATGATAAAACTAAAGACTTTTTGGAGATATGAAGGATGCACTACTACTCTATAGGTACTCAAGATTAACATGAGATTGGCAAAAACTGTGTGTGATACCCCTCCTTTAATATTTTTGTGGAAACCATGATACCCTAGCTCAGATGTTCAACCACTATACAGCCCTTGAACAAGAAGCCACAAGTATTGTGATGGCCTATTTTTTCGCCAGATCATGACCTG
Source organism: Megalobrama amblycephala (assembly GCF_018812025.1). Taxonomy (NCBI): domain Eukaryota; kingdom Metazoa; phylum Chordata; class Actinopteri; order Cypriniformes; family Xenocyprididae; genus Megalobrama; species Megalobrama amblycephala. Next base: position 21,459,801 of record NC_063053.1, on the reverse strand, counting down.
TGTTTGGTTTGTTTGTGTGTAGGAGCTGTCTGTGGAGAAGTCAAAGGTAGCGTCTGTAGAGACCAGGCTGAGCTCTCAGCTGAGCAAGCGAGAGCAGGACATTATCGCCCTGCAAGCACGTATGCAGGCCAGTTATCAAGACCACCTCGCTGAGGCTCAGCAGCTTAATGCCAAAGTGAGAATTCAGCACAGATTCTTTACTGTACACCTGCATGGTAGTGAGACGCTCTGAAAAGTTATGAAATTACAGTTACATCAGACAAAATATTTATTTAGTGGGACAGTAATTGAAAGTAATCATTGCATTGTAATTTGGGTAATTAACATGATGACTTAATCATTTTTTTAAATTATTTTTTGTAGTAGATTGTACCAGCGATGGTGGTTTTGTCATTAACATTAGTTGTAATGTTAAATTAGGTAAATGTATTAAATTTAACAGGATTAGATGCTTTTAATGAATCGCATTAGTGAGATTTGGAAGCCCTAATGCTTACATGACATGCCTAAGCAATTTCTGTTCGTTCTCAGATCTTGGCTCTCCAGGACCAGCTGGAGAAAGGCCCTAATGCTCAGCTTGCCCGTCTACAGCAAGAGAACTCCATCCTCAGAGATGCGCTTAACCAAGCCACCAGTCAGATGGAGAGCAAGTATGAACCTATAACTCCTGCCAAACCCAAAAATGTCTTGCTTGCCTAATTGATCTTTTTCACAATAGTTAGTGACAAATATTGTTTAATATCAGAGACCACACCTTGATGGCCAATGACATTTATTTATTTATTTTTTTTATATCCCTTCAAGTCCCTGGCACCGTTCTCATATGCAACATACATTTTGATGGATACCTGATAGATTTTCACTTTGCTGTATGTCAGATTACAATAGCAAAATGTGGTGCGAATAGAGTTTCATGTTTACTTTTAATACTACACTGGAGTGCACTGTCCCCCTCTGTATTTAATTAAATTTTTTGGGTCCATCAGACAAAATGCTGAACTGGCCAAACTGCATCAGGACTGCATTCGACTGAATAAGGACCTGGCGGAGAAGAATGAGGCCTTGCAGACTGAAGAACAGCTCAGGAAAAATCTGGAATCTAAAGCTGCCACAGCTGAGAAACAACTAACCCAGCTGCAGGTCAGAAGCCCACCCTTCTTAAACCATTCTGTGCACCACAGACACCAATCGTTCGTTTAGTTTGCTGAATTGTAGTTAGTTTTGTACCAAAGAGCTGAACAACCAGGGCCCAAGTAGTGCCTCTTATGAAAGATTTCAAAATGCCGCCCTAATTCTTATAAAACATCTCCCAGCATGAGCCCCAGCCTCATTAGAGCATTCTGTTACCACTTGCTGTGCTGTTTAGCCTTGCACATTTGCAGGTACAGTAGGCAAGCTTAGTTTCTTGTAATCTGTGTGTGTATTAAAGAAGCTTGATTAGGCTTGCTGGTAAAGCTCAGACTTTGACCCCCCTAGTGCTGGTGCCTCTACTAATGGGATTGTTCACATGCTGGCAGAACATTTGATTGCCAGTTTGATTGCTCAGCAGTGCTCCGTGGGTTGGAACATGGCCCGAGCTACAGGGAAGCGCTTCTTTGAGCAATCTGGAATGTGAGCCTGTCTAAGCAGTACAGTTTCAGACAGAAGTATCTGATTATCCATACTGGAAGCACAGATAAAACGACTTTAGCTTTGAGAACAAACTGCGTTTCTTCACTAATCCACTGCTACAAATCAAAGGCCGCTGGATAAAAAGCAGCCTTTTGTTGAAGTGTTTCCTAAGCTCATTTTGAGAATCTAGATGATGTACTGGCATGAGAGAGACATGGGTAATGTCTGGAGAGTGAGTCTGTCATCTAAATTGAAGTGTTTGTGTAGAGCTTGCAATGACTGAAACTGTAAGGTTGTGATAAAATCTCAGTACAATCCAGAGAGAATCAATGTTCCCATTGTTAAGCTTGCATAGTCCCTCCTGGTTAGAAATTTGTTTAAATGAACATCAGGACCTAAAATGAAGTTAATGTACAGTGGCTCCAAACTGTAATTGGACACCTAAGCCACTCTTAGAACTAAATTAATGCTTTTATCATAATATATCAAAATATCAAATTGCATTATATGTAAAGGGCTGCAACTGATTATTTTGATAATCAATTAGTTAATAAAGTCAATAATTATCAGATTATTTATTCGATTGATCGGGATTTTTTTTTTAAAGTTTTAAAATTTTATTGACAAAACACAATCCTGCCCAATGCTGTCCTTCAAACAAACGTACCAACTGCTATGAAAACATATAGTGAATATAGGCTGCCTGTATCTATGCTACATGCAAAAGAACTATAGAGCAAAATGACTGTTTAAATCCCTACATTAAAAATGAAGGTGATAATAAAGAAAAATAAACTCTGTGTTAACAGATAAGTTACTCACATACATTTATTCTAGACACAGTAAACTGTTATTGTCATTTCTTTATCCTGTAAATGCAAGAAACAGCTTACATTTATATTCAATTACACAATGTTATCCCTTTACAGTTACCACACTCATAAAATACTTACATGTTGACTTTTAAAAAAAATGTAACTTCCAACAACAGCTATTTCAGCAAAATAAATATTTTTGCGCTGAATATTAATTCTTTCCCTATTTGAATGCGGTATCCCGTCTGTTTGATGCGCATGCATGTGTCAGCACTCATTCAGTAAAGTCTGAAGTTTAACGCAGACTGTCAGGATGAGCCTTCATGCAAAATGGAAATACTCGTGTGAATTTGTAATATTTACAGATAAGGATATAACCGTAAAATGAAAGTTTTGCATTGAGGAAACATATCACACATTAATTATATAAAAAAATATAAAATTATAATGTTTGGAAACATTACTATTTTTAATGTTTTTGAAAGAAGTCTCTTATGCTCCTCAAGCCTGCATTTATTTGATCAAAAATACAGAAAAAACAGTAATATTGTGAAATATTATTACAATTTTAAAATAATGGTTTTCTATTTTAATATACTTTAAAAAATTTTTTTTTTTTTTTCTGTAATGCAAAGCTGAATTTTCATCAGCCATTACTCCAGTCTTTTGTCACATGATCCTTCAGAAATAATTCTAATATGCTGATTTGATACTCAGTTTTATCAAAGTTAGAAACAGTTGTGTTGCTTAAAATTTGTTGGAAACTGTGATGCTTTTTTCAGGATTCATTGATGAATAAATAGTCAAAAGAGAACAGCATTTATACAAAATAGAAATATCTTCTAACAATATAAATTTTTACTATCACTTTTTATCAATTTAACACATCCTTGCTGAAAAAAAGTATTAATTTCTTCCAAAAAGAAAGAAAGAAAGAAAGAAAAAAATACTGACCCCAAACTTTTGAACAGTAGTGTATATTGTTACAAAAGATTTAATTTAAATAAATGCTTCTCTTTTTTAACTTTTTATTCATCAAAGAATCCTGAAAAAAAAAAAAAAAAGCATCACGTTATAAAAAAAATTAAGCAGCACAACATTTGTAATAAATCAGTATATTAGAATGATTTCTGAAGGATCATGTGACACTGAAGACTGGATTTAATGATACTATTTCTTATTATAAGAAAGGTTTGCATCATTTGTTTGCAGATGCACTTGGTTTGATGTTTTGTTATTGACATTTTTGTGGATCCAGTTAGTGGGATTTAAAAAATGTAGGTGGTTATACTCCATTCTGTAATGCTTCATAAGAGGGCAGATATGAATATATATGACTAACATGATCAAACCTGCTTTGACTGATTTCAGCAGAGTTGAGCGATCAAACTTGACTTGTTTTCTGTGTTATCATGGTTTATCCCCTGCAGGCGAACTGGGTGAGCAGCGAACAGGCCCTCCAGAAGCGTCTGGAGGAAGTGAGTGAGGAGCTCAGACAGACCCAGAGCAGCAGAAATAGCCTTCAGACACAACTTGAACAAGCTCAGAAAGACACCACTGCTCTAGCAGGTCAGCACCCACTTTTGTTCTTAAGCAGGAAGCACATTGTAGAACCACAAAATGGATACAGACTGTTTCAAAAACATTTCTGTATAACTGAAAAAGCAAGATGATAGTTCTATGTGGGCTTCAAATCCTGCAAGGTGTGATACTTGTAGTATCACCAATGTGCCCTTGAACAAAACACTTAACCTCAGGTTGCTTGTGTACTGTATGTTGCTTTGGACAAAAACATCAGCTATGTTATGAATCAATAATAAGAAATAAGGTTTCTTTTCCTAACTGCACTGTTTCAGATGCTCAAGCTCGTGTGGCCAGTGTGGAGGCGGAATTGAAAGAACGGTCCGAACGGTTGGAGAGTCTGCAGAGCCAGCTGAAACAGATACAGGCAGAGAGAGAGCAGCAACTGGAGGCAAGCCAGAACAAAGAACAAAACCACATTTCAGAGGTGACACTCCACTTTCCATGTCCCAATACATTTATCTGTGCCCCTGTATAATAATGTATTCTGTGTTAATCAATAATTCAACCTTATATAAAAGTCTCATAAAATGATTTGTAGATGTCAGATTGAATAAATTGGTAAAAGTGTGTTAAACATTTAGTTATTTACATGTTAACTCGCTAGTTTTGACATCCCTAATAGTAACTGTTCATCCATTTCAGTCTATACTTTTTCAATTACATTACATTTATAAATTTAGCAGATGCTTTTATCTAAAGCAGCTGTGTCCAGTCCTGCTCTTGGAGGGCCACTGTCCTGCAAAGTTTAGCTCCAACGCCAGTCAAACACACTTGAACAGCTAATCAAGTAAGCATACTTGAAACTTTCAGGCAGGTGTGTTGAGGCAAGTTGGAGCTAAACTCTGCAGGACAGTCGCCCTCCAGGACTGAGTTTCACCCCTGATCTAAAGCAACTTACAAATGGGAAATTCAACAAGCAGAGATACATATGAATGATTATATATTATATGGTGGAGCAGTAATTTCATAAGCATTTGCATTTATCATCATTACAGGTTTTGATAGCTGAACTGGAGCAAGCAAAGAGCAGGTGAGATTTACCATCTGTGTATGCTGCGTAATTTATTTAATCATTGTTTTTGCCTTGTTTTCCAATGAAAATATCTGTATATGCTTAAAACAGGGCTTTAACTTGAAACAGGACATTTACTTGAGATGCAAAATTGCGTAACATAAAACTTATTTTCAGATGACAGTGCATTGAGGTTTTTTAAATTGACATTTTCTTATATTTAGCATAAACATCACAAAATTTTAGTACGTTAATAAATTTGAAGCAATTTTGCCCCCTCAACAGTTGTTTATAATGAAATTCACATTAGCTGTTTATTCTCTAGCTTGAAGGAGAAAGAAAGTAGAGTTTCAACTCTTGAAGAAGAGCTGATCCAACTCAAAAACACCATTGCCAATCAGGTACCAGTTTCTTTAGTAAATTTGACTTTTAATGTGTGTAATGCATGTTTTTTAAATTTTTGTTTATTGTACTACCTTTTTTGAACCAATCACGTCTTCTTCAGGTGGATAACACAACAGAGATGCAGCAATTGCAGCACAGGTACAATGAGGATGTTTTCTGCTGCTTCACTAGTGCAGTCCAGTAGTGCTTTGTTGATTTGAATGATTTTAATCTGTTTATTTGATCTCTTCATTTGAATTTAAGTATAAAAGAAAAGGATGAGCAAATAGCAACTCTTCAGGGAGAACTACAACAGGTTAAAGAAAAAAGTTCAGACCTCAACACAGTAAGTTTATCATATTCAAACTTGCAAACCTCAAACAACAATTAAATTCAGACTTAACCATTAATGCCATTTTTCTTTTAATTATTCCCAGCTTGAAAACACAGAAATGCTGGAAAAGCTACAAAACAGGTATGTGTCAGTTGTGATTCAAGTAACGGCTTCAAATTCATATTTTTCACATTCTGTTATTAAGTAATGTCATGTGTTTTTTGTTTTTTTTCCTGTTCTTTTAGTTTGAAAGAAAAGGAGTCTCAGGTGGTTTCGTTTGAAGAAGAGATGAGGCAGTGTAAAGAACAGTACAACACTAAAGTAAGTGAGACTTTGCTGTTTTTATTCTGTTAGTATGTTTGACTTGTAAAGCTGAAGTGTATAATTTATAAGTTTAAAGGGGACCTATTATGCTTTTTTTACATTTGCAACTTATAGGTGCTGCAACAATGTAAAAAATAAAATAAAATAAAAAGACCCAAATACTAAATCAAGACTTTGAAAAGGGGCATAATAGGTCCCCTTTTTAAAAAAGTGTTTTGAACTGTTTCTATAAACACACTCTTCATTTACAGCTGGCAGACAGCACAGCCAAACTGGAGTCATTACATAAAAGGTACATATTCAATACTATTGCATGTTTATGTTCCTGTCAGCCACCCATATTAATATGTAAAGTTTATTCCTCCACATGTTGAGTGGTTTTTTTATTATGTTTTTCAGTGTATCTGTAAAAGAGAGCCTAGTGACATCACTACAACAGGAAGTGCAGCAGCTCAAGGAACTAAATCAGTCACAAGGCAAGAGTTACGTAAGTAGCTGAGACAATTGTGGATGTGTCATCTTGCATGTACGCAGTGATTCACAGAAATATGCGTAGGCACACATCTCATCATGTCAGCTGGGTATATGGCCTTGCTGTATAAAGTAAATTGTTGCAGTGCTCTTGCATTTCCGTTTCAGGAGTGTTGACAAAAAATACCATATATAGGTCTTTCTGTGTGTGTAAAATGTGATCGGTACTACTGGTACTGAAAATAGTGACACTGATCAAGGAATTATTATGATTTTACTCACAGTTTTTAGTTTAAAAGTAACCTCAAATCATTTCTTTCATATTATTTAACTATTTTAAAGTTCCTTTTGGTTTAGTCAGTGTTTAGTCGTGCAAAAAGTCTCAGCTCTTTCCCAGGGTTTGAAATTACCACCTGCCAAATTCAGGGGAAAATCCACTGTGGTTGGTAACGCATATCAACACACTAGCCAATTTGGTGGGTTATGACTGATTAATAAATTATGTTCTAACACTTTGCATGGCATCGCTATCAGAGCCCTTCCTTTAAAAAAGGAGCCTCAAACATTCGCAAAACAACATGTAAAGAGAAATGCAGTGCAGCGCCACATCTTTAAAATTTGATCACATTGTTTTATATGACCGTATGCATGCTGGCGGTGCCCAAACTAAGACCACAGAGTCACTTGCATAGTTTTCCATTAAAATACAACGATTTAGGACAAATATATGTACTTGCTGACTTCACCCTAGGAGATTGTGTATAGTGCATTTTTAACTAACGGGTTTGTGTTTGTGGCTTGAATAAATATGCTTCATATTGTATATAGAAATAATATACATTGCACTTTCCTTTTCTGTTTGCACAGTTTTTTCAAATACCTTAACTTGGACTCATTGATGCCGCTTTATTCATTCTTGATGTGAACTTTTGCCTGTATTGTGATTAGATTCACTGTTTTGAACTTGAGAACGCGAGTACAGAATGACACGACGTGTGCGTTAAGCCTGCTGTGAGATGTCCACGGCGCAGCGCTTCCCGCCTGCTGTGCGACCGGTTGACGCTCTGCCAGAGCCTTAGGAGACAATTAAGAACCCACTTTTTCCAACCCGTTCTCATATATGCCACATCCAAGAATTTTGGGAAAAAAGTCCCTAGAGTCTTCATTGCTGCGTGCAGTTAAACTTATGGCAATCATAAGAGAAGTCACCAAGAATTTTTTTTTTATTACATTTTATTTTATTTTAATGGTATCTGCAAAAAGTGATTGACTGTTCAGCTAAAAGCAGTACAATGATTCAGAATCGGATAAATATATTTAAATCTAACCTGTGACTTTGATAATCTGGTTTCTCTCTGTTATTTTTGTTAGTAGAAGTTCTGAATGGCTGGTAACTTAATGTTGTAGCCAAATTGGCTGGTGAGTGAAAAAGTTAATTTCAAACCCTGCTCTTACCTAAAACAGAAGATAAAACAGAATGTCAACTTTAGGAGGATGTTGTGCTCTTAATGTAAATATTGCGTTCAGTTGTCTCTGAGCATATAATGTAATTACAGGAGAGTTTGGAGGACATGCTGAAATCTTTCCAGACCGAGACCAAAGAAGTTCTTCACTCTCTTTTCCCACACATCAACATAGAGACAGCACAGGTGTCTAGGATTTCAGTTTTCTTGTGGTTTCATTTCTCAGTTTTGTTTTTGGATTCACTTGTAATATTGGCTTGTTTTGGAAATGCAAATACATGTAACATCAGTCCCTCTATAACAGGGGTTCCCAATTCCAGCGCCTCCCCGCTCTACACATTGTATGTCTCGCTTATCTGACACGCTCAGTTGAGGGGTGAGTTCCATTTGACCGCACATGCGGTACAAAGTGGACTTAAAAGGGCATTTCGCCATCTTAAGGGAGTTTCCAATCCGAAGCAGATGAGTTTGTACGCGGTTGTCCGTGGGTGTAAAGAGCAATAGACACTACAGTTACAAGTCAGCTTTAATGATTACAGGTTAAATAAGATAAAAATTACATATTGCCAAATTGTTTATTTTCATATTAAACATTGCAACGTATATTTATCTCACTGAGTTTAGGGCTTTTGAATTGGACAGATTAGATAGATTAGGTGAAATTTATAATTAATATTTATATGGATGTATTATAAATGAAAGTATGGTAATTTATAATTAATATTTATGTACAGAAGTAGCTATATTATTGCATAAAACTGTAAAACTCCTCTAATATGCATGACTTGAAACACTGCAGGGTGTTCCGAATAAATGCATTTTATCAAATGAAGTGAACTTCAAAAGATATCCTGTGCTCAGGGAGTAGGGAGCAGTGAACATTTTGTAGGGACACTGTCAATCGGGACACGCCTAAGTTCATTGAGCTCTCTTCTAATGAGCTGATGATCATGAATCAGGAGTGTTAGATAAGAGACATACAATCTGTGCAGAGCGGGGAGGAAGCTTGGGAAGCTCTGCTCTATATGTACACTACAAAAGTTTGGGGTTGAAAGCAAGCTCACCAAGGCTTCATTTATTTGATCCAAATACAGTAAAAACGAATAAGTGAAATATTAATAACTGTTTCTATTTTAATATCTTTTAAAATGTAATTTATTCCTGTGATGACAGCTGAATTTTCAGCTTCATTACTTTTCAGAAATCATTCTAATATGCTGATTTGGTGCTCAAGAAATATTTCTTATTTCTTAGTTTTTAACTGCTGATTAATATCTTTTGTGGAAAACATGGTACATTTTTGTTTCAGGATTCTTTGATAAATAGAAAGTTTGAAAAAGAACAGCATTTATTTAAATGATCTTTTGTAATATCATAATTGTCTTTACTGTCACTTTTGAGCAATTAAATGCAAATTGCTTACAAAATATCTTAGTGACCCCAAATGGTAGTGTACTTGTACTTGTCATAACCACATTAAGTGGAGTCACTTTATGAATAAATGGATATACATATCTTCCATCACCTTCTCTATTCACATCCTTAAATGCTAGCTAATCCTGAGTCTCTCATTCTTTTCCTTTAGACCAAATGGCTGCAGGACTTTGCTGTGAAAGCACAAGAGGTGCTAAATCAAAAGCAACAGAGCCAAGAATCCCAGCAAAGCACAGAGCTGGAGGTGAGAATGCTGCAATTTTTGGCCTTGTGCTATTACTTTCTTTAAGTGGCTCTTTGCCGCCCCCTAGTGGGCATGTAAGGCATATTTGTAGTTATTACAGTGCTGTTTTTATTATATAGGAGTTAATGGGGAAACTACAGGCAGCCCAGGAGAGTCAGTGCACACTACAGTCTGAGTGTGAACAGTACAGGAGCGTACTGGCTGAGACGGTAAGATTATACACTAACAATTTGTTTCTGCTTAATGGGAATGGTATTAAGCCAGATTTTTTCCCCTCTTGTTCTATAGGAGGGGATGCTGAAAACACTTCAGAAGAGTGTAGAGGAGGAGGAGAGGGTGTGGAGGACCCAGATAATGGAGTCAGAGGACAAACTTAAGATGGTGGGTCTATACACTGTATTAACACACACACAAAGTAATTCTGCAGACAGAGAAAAAGAGTTTTATTCTATTACAGAAAATATTTTTAATATTTGATTCTTAAGTTTTCACAGACAAGCTTTATTTATGGATAACTTTATTTATGGAAATTCCTTGGTAAAGCTCTCAGAAAGAGCTTTACCAAGGAATTTACCTTGGTATTGAGTCTTCCAATACACACACATAAACACAAATAGGTTTAGTCGGAATAAACATTTACAGAAAATGAACATGTTTTCAGTATTGTGAATAATATTATGAATAAATAGGAATAAATGAATTTATGAAGATATTGCACACAACAGTGGAGTATTAGACTGGGTAAACCCAGCTTGATCTGTCAGCGATTTGATTTCGCCCGTACATTCATTTCTACTGCTTCTGTTACACTTTTGCGGGAACCAATCACAGACTGGCTTATCCACCTTGCTCGCTATTGGCGGGTATAACACGATGACGATAGAGAAACGACGGCAAGCACAACCGTCAATCCAATTCCTTTTAACCTCTCGACGATGCTGTATGACTTCTTTAGTTTAGCAAACAAATCACTCGAGTGGGTGTAAATACCACTCACTTTCATGGTTTTTTTTTTGCACAACCTGCAAAATTCGCTCGATGCCATTGCTGCTTCTGCAAAACGCTGATCAATACTACAAACTAAACCTGTCTGGAGTTTTCGCGTCGCTCTGCAAAGTACGTCACCCGGATCGTTGATCTGATTGGTTGAAGGACTATCCAATTGCGTGAATAATGCTTGTTGATCACGCCTCTTGTGCAGTAGAAAATGCATACAGACTCTCCAGACCAATGTTCAATTTTAAATTGAGCTTGGTCTGGTGATAGCCAGACAAGTGGAGTATTGCACTTAGAAGGCATTTAACTGTTCAAGAGGGAAATGGCTTCGGAGAAGAAACTGTTCCTGTGGGATGATCATTCCACCACCAAAGGACAGCGAGTGTGTGGAAATTTCAATGTGTCATTTTGTGTTTTCATAGGCACTCAAAAAGGTGCAGGAATTAGAAGAGACAACAGACAGCTTGAGAGCGGCAAACCAGAGCACCCAGCAGGTATAGATTTCACCAGTGGAAATAAGTTTTTGTACTGTAGGAATACAAAAGATGAGATCTTTTGTACAAAAATGTATTTTGAGAAAAATGTGTCGGGCTGTATAAATAAACCGTAACCTGAAAATATCCTGTCACTGTTTAAAATATCTGACAAGTTCCTTTATATATGACACATACAGATAAAGGAATTTATTTCAATAGTTATCTTCATTAATGAAGTATTAAATATTTAATAATAGGACTCAACTGAGTCACATTCAGTTCAAATTTGAAGTCATATAAAGTCTTTAATATCTTAAGTGGTAAACAGTTTTAAGTTTTAATCATTTTAAGAGATCTTTAATTTCGGAATGGAAATACAGGCCTATTAAATGTAAAACGTGATTATTAAACTTACAAATTTTATGATTTATTTAAATGTGAACGCTGCACTTTTCTAAGTAAAATCGTGTCGTTGTTGCACATACAGGCTTGCGGCTTCAGTGCACTTCACAATCAGTGAACACCACAGTGATTGTTTACATTATGGTGTTTACATTGTAATACGCTGTAGATGGTTGTAACTGCATATTTTATCTCTCTCATCTGTTTGAATGAGCAGTAGACAAAATATAATTAATAGTCTAGCATCATGCATAAAATTGTTAATTATTTGTACTTTGCTTACACAAATTAAATCTGGCGATTAATTCAACAAACTCTTGTAGCTTTGGGCCACTCTGTCTAATACAAAGACTAAGAACTTTTTTTTAACACATTTAGCATAAAGATTGAACTAGTATTAGCACAAAAATATTTTATGTCTGTCTTTAAGCTCATTATTATTGTATTAGCAAAATCTAATGTCACTAATTTGTATGTATTAATATATTGGTGCATAAACCAAAATATATACACATGGGTAAAAAATCATGAGTATTTTAAAGGGTTAGTTCACCCAAAAATGAAAATAATGTCATTTATTATTCACCCTCATGTCGTTCTACACCCGTAAGACCTTCGTTCATCTTCAGAACACAAATTAAGATATTTTTGATGAAATCCGACGGTTCAGTGAGGCCTCTATTAATTGCCAGCAATGTTACTGAACCTCTCAAGATCCAGAAAGGTACTCAAAACATATTTAAAACAGTTCATGTGAGTTCAGTGGTTCTACCTCAATATTATAAAGCGACAAGAATACTTTTTGTGCACAAAAAAAAAGGAAAAAATAATGACTTTTCAACAATATCTAGTGATGGCCGATTTCAAAACACTGCTTCAAAGCTTTACGAATCTTTTGTTGTTCGGAGCGCCAAAGTCACGTGATTTTAGCAGTTTGATATGCGATCTGAATCACTGATTTGAAACAAAAGATTTGTAAAGCTTTGAAGATCGGCCATCACTAGATATAGTTGAAAAGTCGATATTTTGGGTGGGTTTTTTTGCCACACAAAAAGTATTTTCGTCGCTTTATAATATTAAGATATAACTACTGTACTCAAATGAACTGTCTTTAGTACTTTTCTGGCTCTTGAGAGGTTCGGTGACATTGCTGGCAATAGAGGCCTCACTAAGCCATTGGATTTCATCAAAAATATCTTAATTTGTGTTCCGAAGATGAACGAGTGTACGAGTGTAGAACGACATGAGGGTGAATAATAAATGACATTATTTTCATTTTTGGGTGAGGTAACCCTTTAAAACTTAGCCTATTTTGATAAGCCATATTAAGTCCTGATAGGATTACATGATATTGAGATTTGTTCTGTTCGGATATATGGTATTATTATATTTGTGCAGGTAAAAAGCCTTAAATTTGATTATAAAAACCCTGCAGGTACCCTGCATTTAAACATGAAACAAGCCGATGTTTTGGTTCATGCTACTTTAGTAGTTTGAACCAAGTGTATAAAATGAATTGCATTTATAACACCTCTCAATATTTCTCATTGACTCTGTACCCTTATCTTTCCATGTTCTTTCCCTGAGTGCAGCTGGAGGAGAAAATTGTGCTGCTTGAGGCCCAGTTGGAGAAACAGCTGCAGTCAGCTTCCACTGACAGCCAGAGTCAGTCTGAAGAGATGACGCACGTGAGCGCACACTCCTGCCTAAAGGCCTATTCACTAAAACACAATATGAGATACAAAAGCCAGGTTAACAGGTTGTTTGTTTGTTTTCAGTTGAAGCAGATTTTAGCAGAATCTGAAAGACAGCTGAGTGTGGCCATGATTGAGGCACAGACACAGAGGGAGGAACTTTCACAGGTTGGTTTACTTTGAAATCCAAACATTTGCTAAGGGTTTACACCCATTATTCTTTGTTTACCCACAATCCTGTGCCAAACACGAGGCTTCACCAAAGAAAAAAAGCTGTTGGTTTTGTTGAGTGACAGCTTTCATTTTCCAGGTCAGGCAGCAACTGAGTGACGTGACAAAGCGAGCTCAGGGAGTGGCGGAGAACGGGCAGCCTGAGGCGGAGGAGTGTCAGGTTAGGGTGCGACGCAAAAGGCACCCTGCACCTCACTTGGCAGTATTAGATAGATTTTACAGTACTCAAAGCGAAGCAATGCAGACAGAAGTAGTCTTTCAAAAAATGGTTTGCTGACTACGTTTTGAGACGGTCTGTATAGTACTGTTATTATTTATAAAAAGTCAGTGTTACTGTGTCTCAAATTTGGTCGTATTTCTTTTAAAGTACTTGACCATCTATTATTTTTGGTTTTTGAGGATAATTTCCCCAATACCGAAGGGTATATTTACATACCATATACATCTTTTTCTCCCTATCCAGTGCTGCCAATGAGATGCTTTACTCATAATTCTAACCGTTCATATTTCAGTGTTTTGTTTCAGCAGCTTCTGTTAACCCAGGCGCCTGTTTTCACCTCTGAATATCTCCACTCTTGGGTTTTCTCTCACACTTACCTTTTTAACCACTAACATTTGTCTTTTGCGTTTGAAACTCACTTCTCTGAAGATCTTACAGTTTTTCCGAGGATTTTATGCTTGTTTTCACTCTCATTTTTGAATGCAGTGTGCACTAATGCAACTCTTGTGTTGGCTGGCATGGAAAGGTTTCGCAGTAGCTCTCATGGGTTAACTGATGTGGTACTGTTTTGTTGGCTTGATCAGGTCCAGACTCAGCTGGAACAGACATTGGAAAAACTGCAGGGTGAACAGGCTCTAAACCAGCAGCTCTCTGCAGAAGTGGAGCAGGTACAGCAGCGTCCATGACCTTGTTTCTTCTTTCTAAAAGCCTATTATTCATTAAACTCATTATTCCATCCTTTTTAGGCTCAGGAGGCCCTCAAAAGACAGATTCAGAGCCATCTCGAACAGATGAAGTCAGCTGAAGACACTGCAGCCATGGGGGATGTTGTTCAGCTGAAGGTACTCTGCATTTTGACCAGCTGATAACCAGTATGATGGGGTTTTTTTTCTTTATTTATGTGTTCACAAGCTCCAGAATTTGACGCATCACTCTCAAGAATGGAACGATTTAGTACTTTAATTTTGAATGTAACCTTTAATGCTGACATGACAATAATGCTTGTGACTTGGTGATTTAGGAGTGTCTAGAGAAGGAGCGAAAAATGACCAAAGATTTGGGCCAGGCAGCCACCAAACTCCAGCAGCTGCTAAAAAACAGTCAGGACCAACTTGCCAAAGAGAAGGAGAAAGTCAGAACCCTGCAGGATCAATTGCAAGACAAGGTAAAAACATCATACAAAATAAGTTTATGCAGTAGCACGAATAGCTGCATGTCTATGTTAATGTCGTTTATGTGCTTCGATTTCCAGGAGGGTGATGGAGAGCTGAAGCAAGGCACTTCTGTTTGAGGTGGAAAATGAAACCTTTTGCCAAAAATTGCCTTAAGATGACCAAAATGAAGCATTCCGGAATTTTTTTTCTTCCTTTTTTTTTTTTTTTTTTTCTTTTGTCGTACTATAGTCTTGGGAGAAATTGTATGAAGACTGAGAAATCTAACTCGTGCAAACATTTTATTTTGGAGATGTGCTGGAACTATTTTCACTTTACATTCCATCTTGAACCTACTGGCTATGTCAGAAATGATTCCTCAACTGCCTTATATATTCTACGTGTTCTCGCACCTCTCCTCCTGATGTCAGTGTTAAAAGGGAAACCGTATGTACGTTACACGTACATCAACTAGTGCAATTGATTACTTGTAAGTGAATGAGTATGCATAATTGTATGGTACATGGGTACAGCATTTTGAATGCCTTCTCTGTAGCTGGCTTCAACACCACTGTATAAGTCTGATAATTAATAAATAAATAGCAATATGGCTTTCAGTGTTTCTAAAAGGCTGTTCATTTCGGCATAGATGCGTCTGGATTTAGAATTTAATAATTTGAATAAACATTTTTAACATTTTAAAACTATCCTCCCGAGAACCAGAAAGTTTTGTGAGTTTAGTATTTTTTCATGTCGTTACATTGTTTAAATGGAAAAATGAATGGAAAAATAACATTAAAATTATATTTTATTCATACGTTATGCTATGTCCTCAGTAGTGGACACCAGGACTCAATTTAAAAAAAAAAAAAAAAAAAAAAAAAAAAAACAATATGACATGAATTGGCAAAAACAATGTGATTGTGACCAATAAATGTTTAGGTTTCAGGATTTTTTTTTATACCAAACTTGGTATAAAGATGATTATCAACTATGTTCTGAAAGATTTAAAAGAATGATTTGATACCCTTTTTTCTTTATGCACTGCATCTAATTTGCACATTATGTGTTCTTGGGGCAACATGTAATCAGAAAAGTGTAATAATGGGAGTAGTGATTGGTAAGATTTTCATATTATCTAATATTTCATAGGAATACTGAAATATAATTTCTTTCCCTGTTCACTTGTCTCCCAAAATGCCCAATAAACATGCTTTAAAGGAGGGGTGCAATGCTATTTCATGCATTCTGACTTATTTACACTGTTAGAGTTGCATTCATGTTAAACATGGCCAAAGTTTTTCTGTGCCAAATATACTACTTCCGGTTGTGGGTTCGGGGTTTTTTTACTTAATTTTTTTTATTGCAAACAATTCAAAGATGACATTAATAAAATACAACTTTGCATACATTACACAGAATGTATCAACAATACAACCAATGTCAAGAAAAAATATTGACAATGACTGTTAAAAGAGAAAGATGCATTTACATAGCTTTTTTTTTTTTTACATAGCTAAAAACAGAGAAAGGCAGGAACAGAACAAATAAAGAAAAGAGGATTTAAAGAAAAACAGTATTAATCATGGTACATGAAAGATCTCATCATATCTCTTCAAAAAAGAAATACATTTTTTGTTATTAATTACTCTTAGTGATTTGATTAAATGTTCTACTTAACATAAGAAATCTATAAAAGTAGGTATCTTCGTAAGAAACCTGTTTGTGAAAATAGAATTTTGCCACAAGGATAAGAAAGTTAACAGTAAATTCTAAAGATTTGTTTTGGTTTTCAAAAGAGCAAACAACATCCTTAATGTGTAAATTACAGTTAAATTAATGTGTAACTCAAATCTTTCCAGAAAAGTGATGAAATGTTACATGAGAAAAATAAATGACAAATATCTTCACTTTCTTTTTTTACAGAAGGTGCATATATATCGGCTACATCACAAAATTTCGACACAAAAGCATTACAAGGGTATATATTATGCAAAATTTTAAAATGCATTTCTTTCACTTTATTTGATCTATACAGTATTTATATGGTAATAACCATGTTTTCCTCCATTGAATGTTATCTATTTTAGAACCCCCAAAAAATTTCTCCCTTTTAGAGAAATTGAGTTTCGAGATTGAGAAAGTTGACGAATAAATGTATTATTACATTCTTTACTTAAAAGCGAAACGCCTCCCAAACATAACTGTGAAAGTCATCAGACATATTAAACCATCAGTAATCGCCTTTATAACAGAGTTAAATTCTTTAAACGGAACGGGACATTGATGGATATTCATAAAACATTAATAAGATAACAAATCACCATGTTTTTATTAAACCATTTATCAAAAAAGACTGATCCATTTCAAATTTTAATATCCAAATTATTCCATAAGATGGATTTGTGGGAGGAAAAGTTGTGGTTGTAAACCAGTTTCCAGGCCAGCAAAGCCTGATGAAATCTAGCCAGTTTAATAGGTAATTTACTAGTGGAGTAATTGCATTTCATCAAAAAAGAAAGGCCACCTACCCTAGTAAATATATTATTAGGAACAAAATACCACATATAATCTGACCCAAACAAACATCTTTTTAACCAATTAATTTTAAATGTATTGTTAGTATAATCAAAAATCAGGGCTTCAAGACCCCCATCACTCCTTTTGTTTGCTAAAACATATTTCTTCAATTTGTGAAATGTATTACTCCAAATAAAATCAAGAAAAATCTCATCTATATTTTTGGAGGTGTGATTATCTACAGCTAAAGACAGGGAAGGGTACACAAATCTGGATAATCCTTCTGTTTTGGATAAGAAAACTCTAAAATTGATAAATCTAAATTTGATAAACCTAAAATTGATAAATCTCTTTGGAGCCAATTATTAAAAATATATTTTGTTTTCAATAACCGTTGAGAAAAATTCAGAACCTGTCTTACTAATTACATTTTTCATTACATGAATCCCCAAATATTTCATTTCATTTTTAATTGGTATATTTTCGATTTCAGTTTCTACAGTGTCAAATAAGCAAATAATTTCACACTTAGATAAATTAAGTTTGAGAAACGTTAGAGAAGGCATTAATTGTAGTTAAGACTGCAGAAACTTGCTCTTTATCCTTCAAGAATACAGTAGCATCATCTGCTAATTGTGAGATTCGAATCTCTCTGTTAAAGATATTCAGGCCAGCAAAGTTGTTATTATGCCAAATATCTATAGATAATGTTTCTACAACAAATAAAAATAAAAAGGGGCTCAAAGGGCAACCTTGACGTATTCCGCAGAGAATAGGAAACCTTGGTGATGTACGTGAATTTAAAATAATACAACCGGGGTTCAGGGTCTTTTTTTTCGAGTATGGCCTGTATGACGTCATAAAGGGAGAAGTGCCTATACAAGGAATTCCACATTCCTTGAATAGGCACTTCTCCCTGATAAGCGTGCGCACACACATCACTCAGAGCAAGAGCAAGAACACCCCCATCAACGCGCTTCGTTCGGGATACGGAAGACGAAAGATTTTTCAAAAATGGCTGTGTCTCAATTCAGGGGCTGCACCCTTTGAAGGCTGCATACATCATCGAGGCAGTCTCATTTAAGAAAAATAACCATTAGATTGCAACATAAGATAGAAATTACAGTATTTTACACCTCACAATGAATATCAGTCAATTTTATTCCAGTTACTTTTCTTAAATATGACATCCTTGATGACGTATGCAGCCTTCAAATGTGACCTCCGGAGGACGCAGCCTCTGGAATGAGACGCAGCTCCTGTCACCAAAGGAGTGTGTTTTTCTTTGTGAGGGAAAGATTACCTTTTTCAGCTTCCCAAAGAACCCAGCGTTAAGGGAACAGAGGATGAAGTTTGTTTTTGCCGGGGCTGTGCACGTGTTTGTTTGTTCCTGGGATTTCAGTGATGAATACAAATCCCAGTTCGGTGCTGGATTTGCAGATCACGGGTGTTGAGTAAAGCTGCATCAGATGTCTCTGTTTTGTTGGCAATCGACGCACAAGTGCATAAAATGTAAACAACACAAATGATTTTGTTCCCTTTTTATTTTGATGTCAGCTTGCAGACGATCTCTACGCAAAACCTGTGCGCGCTCAGGACTCTTTAGCTCCGCCCACAGCACTGATGGCAGTCACGCCTTCAGGAGCTCGGCTTTTTTCGGAAAGACTCGGTACAGCGTATCTATCTTTTATAAATATGATAAAACTAAAGACTTTTCAGAGATATGAAGGATACAATGCTACTCTATATGTACTCAAGATTAACATGAGATTGGCAGAAACTGTCTGGTGTCCTTTACAGTGGACATGAAATCGATGTCCTGTTTCGAAACAGAAAGTCATATTTTGATTTGAAACCCCATAACATTTTCCTAAGATGCTGATTCATGACAATATATATATTTTTTAATTTAAATGATAGGTACAAAATATTATATTTCATAAGAGTGTTACATTTGATTAAATTAAAGGTGCCCTAGATTCAAAAATTGAATTTACCTCGGCATAGTTAAATAACAAGAGTTCAGTACATGGAAATGACATACAGTGAGTCTCAAACTCCATTGTTTCCTCCTTCTTATATAAATCTCATTTGTTTAAACTACCTCCGAAAAACAGGCAAATCTCAACATAACACCGACTGTTACGTAACAGTCAGGGTGTACACCCCAATATTTGCATAATGCCAGCCCATGTTTAAGGGATTACACAAGCCAGTAACGTCTGGATCTGTGCACAGATGAAGCATCAGACTAGGTAAGCAAGAACAATAGAGAAAAATGGCAGATGGAGCAATAATAACTGACATGATCCATGATAACATGATATTTTTAGTGATATTTGTAAATTGTCTTTCTAAATGTTTTGTTAGCATGTTGCTAATGTACTGTTAAATGTGGTTAAAGTTACCATCGTTTATTACTGTATTCACGGAGACAAGAGCCGTCGCTATTTTCATTTTTAAACACTTGCAGTCTGTATAATGCATAAACAACTTCATTCTTTATAAATCTCTCCAACAATGTAGCATTAGCCGTTAGCCACAGAGCATATAGCCTCAAATTCACTCAGAATAAAACGTTAACATCCAAATAAATACTTTACTCACATAATTCGAAGCATGCATACAGCATGCATGACGAACATCTTGTAAAGATCCATTTGAGGGTTATATTAGCTGTGTGAACTTTGTAAATGCGCTGTAATATAGTCGACAGCTCGTGTGGCAGGGAGCGTGAGCATTTAAAGGGGCGGCGCCGAGTGTAAATCAGTGCATAGTTAATGATGCCCCAAAATAGGCAGTTAAAAAAATTAATTAAAAAAAATCTATGGGGTATTTTGAGCTGAAACTTCACAGACACATTCATGAGACACCTTAGATTTATATTACATCTTGTGAAAAAGCATTCTTGGGCACCTTTAATGTCAGTCATTTTATAAAGAACAAGGAGAGAGAGTTGTCATTGTGAAACGTCTAAACATTTGGTATCCCTTAATGCTCTTTACAGGACATCCAGAATTGAAAACTGTGATATGCTGTCAGAGAAATTCACTAAATAACATTTCCACTACAGAGGACAAATATCTATTCCTGGTTCCCCAGATGATATGACAGAAACTGTGTCATAGCTTTTTTTTTTTTTACAAAAGATACCAATAACTGTGAGTTGAGAGAGACACATTCAAAGTTTTTGAAAAACACATGATTTTATTTTTCAAGTAAACATTGTTGCTTTAACAGTCCAATTGTAATTTCTGGCATTGGATTTTGGCTGTCACTGTACTATATTTGATGGTTTGTCATTGTAAACAATATCGGTATTTGCTAAAGAATGATCATTAATGTAAATGATTAAATATGGGTTTTTCTCACTTGGTCAAATAACATACAAATACTGGTACCAATGAAATACAAAGTTTATTAGCTAATCATTAGTTAAAACACATTTCTCAGAGATAAAAATCTTTTGTTTTGACCAAAAGACTGATAATGGGGGTGTTGGCTCAGTGGTCTTACTGGTCAAGTTTTACACACGTTTCCCCTCCAAAGACTTTACGGAACCCTTCCCACCAAGTTTCTCCACAAGATTTAATACATCTTTGTCTGCAGGGTCATTAATTTGCCACTCAAATTTCACACCTGTGAGAGAAAAAAAAGCATCAACAATGTATGTTATTTTTGATTTTTTTAGTCTTTCTTTTTTTCTGTAAAACTGCTTTGGAACCAAATAAACTGAAAACATTAAAAGGACAATAACCAACCTGGCAATTTCTTCCTAAGATCAACCTTTGAACTTGCACAGACCATTTTACTCTTCAGGGAGGCATCATCAGGGGCACTGTACAATAAAGAGGAACAATTTAGGAAAAAGTGCTGTCCTAATAGTTGCTTCACACAAAATGCATTGTTGTGTTCCACTGTGTTACTTTTTAATTGTTTTTCTATTCAAATGTGTGCTCCACATTTTATATATGCATTGAACCCCTGCCCTCTTTTCAATTAATTAGCAGTTTAATGCAGTTGTACAGTGGCTAATCCTTTTAAAAGCAATAAACAAGATCTGTCATTCTGTGTGAATGGCCCCTATTTGAGCTGATGTTATATTTCTGTGTGTGTTTCTGTTGCGTGCTCAAGTTCCCAACAAATCTCAACTTCAAATGTCAACAATGAGCATGTATTGCCAAAGGAAGCATAGGCTAGACTTCAGCAGGATTTTTTCAGAAATATTTTTGACAATTGACAAAGCTACAGCCTAAATTCTTCCACTTACTAAGAGTAGCTCATCGAAATGGCACATTTCACCATTCTTGCTAAAATCACTAATATTCTTAGCAACACCCAAACAGCCACACAGAACACAAGCCTGCAAAAGTATACTAATCAGTGAGTTACAAGGGCCTCGTACTTAACGATGAAGACCAGGTCCTCCTTCACACTCTCCTTGGTCTCATAGGTGCAGTCGTACAGGGCGTAGCGGCACTCTTTAGAAGGAAGCTTACTGATGACAGTCTTGAAGACGTCATCCGTGTTTGCCACATCTTTGACTTTCAAGCAGTTGTCGTGGTCCACTTTGATGCTCTTTAGATCTTCACTCAAACGCATGACCACAAGTTTAAACCTCTCTCTCTCATCTTCACCCTGGCGGCGCACCTTAATTAAATTATAGTACTTTATCACCTCATCATCGATGGCTACACCTGAGGCCTGGGTGACATATGGGAAAGAACAATGATAAAACAAGTACAATTGGACTGTTGAGTAAGATAGCATTTTCTTCCAGATGACTTAGTAGAAAAAACAATTGAAACACAAAGCAGTCCATTGTATGAACCCCATGAAATTATCTATATTGGATAAGGCAGACACAGGACTACCACTAAACTAGTTTTATTCTTTTTTAAATCTATATTCCACATGTATTACCCATCTTTATAAATGCTTTAGTTTGAGATATGAGATGGAAATCTGAACCAGTTTGCGGCCTTCACATTCCATTCCTTTACAAACAAGTCAGAACAAGAAGCCAAGTTACACCTCTGGATATGTTATCTGGAGGGTTATTAATAATAATAATAACTAAAATGTTTATATATATATATATATATATATATATATATATATATATAGGCTATATAATTTATATATCCTATTTATAACATATATAAATAAATACATTATATATTTATATATTATATAAATAAATAATATATATTCCATATAGTTCGTTTATCAATGATAGATCAAATCACAAACAGGAATTAGCATAATACAGTTTTCAGATAGTTATAGATTGAGTTTAGTAGGCTAAATCACACTGTAGCACATGTAGCGTACGGTTTTGAACAGTGTTAATGCAAATAATTGCTCTGCATTAACAAGAGCCAGTTTTTACCAAATGGTTTAACGGCAAGCAAAGTGCGCACTGAAAGAAAACTGCCCCAGTCTGAGGACTTACCATGCCTGCTGCTTGTTCTGACTTCTGAGACGGAAGAGAGAAGTGCGTTGATGCCCTGAACAGTAAAGAAGCGCGCGAATCTGAACACGCCCTCTTCACGACAGATCAATCCTGAATTACCTGACTTTCCACCTGTTGTCCGCAGCACGAACACCTTCAATTGCTTTGTGTTGGGATATATCCTGTTGTCGCCCAATTATTTATATTTCGTACTTGTGATAAGAAAGTCAGATAAAGTGATACGTTTATGACACATGAAAGAGTTCAGGTAAGTTAGACGCGGTTTGGAGGTGGAGACTGAACAAAACACCCTTATAAGGAAGACAGAATTTCAACAGAAACCCTTATTTGGTGAGAGGGGCACATATTTAACATTTGCATCAATGGGAGGATCCAGGTGTAAAAATGTATGACACTTGACGTAGGATAATCATGATGATTATTATAGACCAGCACATTTTTAATGTTTATAATGTGTTATGTTAATGAATAAGTTTATTTAACAGCTCAGTTACTCATGGGCTGGAGTATGGGGGCAGAGATGTTTTTATTCTGTTATTTAAAAAAAAAAAAAAAAAAAAAAAAAAATATATATATATATATATATATATATATATATATATATATATATACACACAACAGTTCTGTCTGGTTCTCGAATCTGATTGGCTGATAGCCATGCGATATTTCAGTGATAACAGCACTCCTACTGCCTTTTCACCGTTTGTATCACTCCGCTTGAAGTGACCGTCATGGCGGCCGATCAAATCAACCGTAATTTTTACAAATACTACTTCTTGTACCACGAACTGTAGTTTTAATAGTTTTTTAGGCGAGAATGTAGTTGTTTAGACCTGAAATATGTGACTCATATTTAATAACAGCGCCTATTTTACCATTTGTTTTGACGTTTTCGGAGATGCGAGCTCGAGTGGGTCAGCGGCCGTTCAGTGCTTCTGTAACCGCCGAGAACAGCTTCATCTCGGCCAATGCCTCGGGGATTTGCCGCTGGCTCTTATAGTGGTTAAACATGAGACATAATTCAATTTGAGTACATAGAACGGGCAATCTTTGGTCTTATTAATCTATTATTTGTTCCAGAGCAAGTCGAATTGTGCTATATTAAATTTGATAATAATAAACGTTACGTTACATCCTTATATAGCACATTGGCTACAACTAGACAGGACATATCAGACTCTTCTCTGCTCTTCAAATACGTAAAACATTAAACTTTATAAACATATGTATTTTTGAGTAAAGAAAACGCTTTACAAATTTTTTTCAACAGATCTTTATTTACCTTTGCATTGCACAGAGGAGGTGTCCAAACTGCGTGCGCACTTTATTCAGGAGGTGAGGCAGATTAATGAGGTTTGATTGACAGTTTGAGGATCCAATGGAGTTAGGAGGTTTTGTCACAAGCTCTTTAAAATCCTTTTCATTCGTTAAATATTTGTAAAACCCACATACAAGCGTAAATGGTGACCTAATTTTTTACTAGTGCTTTATGTTTGACTGAACTGTACAGTTGTGCTTATTTGTTGTTCTAAATATTATTGTTAATAAATATGATTTTATATAAAGATGTCCATTAAGTAATATGGATTGAGTGAACATTACATTAATACGCCATTAGATGGCGGCAACACTTTACAGGAGAATGAGTCAGTGAAGCACAAGAGACTTTTAAATTGAAAGGAACTTTTGCAAAAGGAAGTTGTTTTAGCGCTGTGGTGTAATGGATGTTACGGAAAAGGACAAATACAAAGATCGCTTTCCTCAGCGGACATTCAAACGGACTTGTATAAAGGATATAATATTATAGACATCGACTTGAAGAATGAATGTAATGTAATATACCAGACACAGGTAATAGCTTACTCTCTCTCTCTCTCTCTCTCTCTCTCTCTCTCTAATACTGTACAAAATTCAATGGGTTTCAATGAAGCGACTCAACGTTCCTTCGTTACTAGTTCTAAAGTGACGTTTTAGAGTTAGTAACGGAGGCTTGGTCCAACTGTCAAATTGAGATTTGAATCCGTGGCGGAAGGAAGTAGTGCTGCACAAAAGAGGGTTTTAAAGACACTCCGTTGTTGTTCTTATTTATTTACACACTCGTGCCGTCGAACTGTTGTATAAACGCAATATCACACTCGTAGCCGTGCGATATGGCTGTATATCAGCACGCTGTGATTGCCTGCGGCCTCGTGCCTACGGACGAATCACAGCGTGCTGATATAAAGCCATATCGCACGGCTACTCGTGTGATATTGCTCATATATATATATATATATATATATATAAATTTAAAATGTACAGTATTTGCTGATTTTAAACCAGAATGATGTCAAATATTTATTCTGAAAATGAATTAGCTAGCAAAAATATATAGTCAACAAATGTAATTTTCTTGAATTCAATACTTTGAAAAGTCATGTATGTTAGTTATGACAACTTCTGATCAATTTGTTGACAGCAAAAATATATCTAATGATAATTTTAAAGCGAAATAAATGAAAATAGACACTCAAAATTTTCAATTTCTATTTCAAATATTAGAAAAAAAAAGTAATTAAAGAGACAGAATTAAAATCTATTCTTTAAAACTAGAATCGTTTTATTTTTGAAGGGGTTTTTTGAGAGAAAATTCAGTTTCTTTATTCTTCAAAATCATTCTAGGGGGACAGAAATGTTTCCCCAAATGAAGAATAACATTGTAGGAAAATTGCATTCAGCTGTGTTTTCTAATTTTCTGCTTTTCTTTGTTTTTTGTTTTATTATAATCCACGATAATGACGATTACAAAGCTTAGACTAGTCATTTACTTTACAAAACTTGTTGCATTATTTATCTGTGGTTGCATTGGCAAAGTGTGGACGTTCACCTTTTCTGTTAGTTATAGCCTGTATTTCATTTGCAGACACTTTTGCTCTGTAGGTTTAGAGGGACTGACAGCACACCTATAATTCTCTGCATTGTTTTTAATTCAGTCCAGCTGAGCATGATGGGACAGGTTCTGTGCTCATGGAGGAATGTGTGTGCATGTGCAGTCCTGATAAAGACATAGAAGAGAAACAGCATTGCTGATATAGAATTACTGCACTGAGACTTTCACTTCTTGTATCACTCCTCTCTCACCTCGTGTTTACGGGTGATTCACAGCCATACTGCTGTTTACTAGGCCTATACAGCACTCTTGCTCTTGAGATCTTGCCTGATTAAATTACACTCAGTGGGTTGTGATACTTTATTAAGAGCTCAAATGTTCGCCTGTAAGTTCATGCTGTATGGAAAAGCAGATGTCAATGGCTGGTTGGAAATATCAACAACTTCATGACAGCAGTTTCTGATATCTTAAATTAATAATAATCAACAATAACATTTTATTCTCTAGATGGCGCTACTACACTGCCACAATAATGGCACTGAACTGCTTAGTCTCTCCGCTACCTAAACATTCATCCATCACGTGTGTCCAACTCATTTATGCTGCATGTCTTTGGCAGCATGACACCCCCCCCCCCCCAAATAATTAGAAATTACTTTTTTTTTAGGTTACATTTTAGTCTAGTCTGCCTCAGCGGTCTAACAGCGCTCAACAAGATTATGTAGTAGCCTACACAACAAACATAAAAAAGTTTTACATAATTTTTTTTTTTTTAACAAAGTACCAAGCTAAATCACGTCTATATTTGAATCTGCATGATTAAAAATGTATAAACAGTGTAAAGCCACATAGTCAGAAGAGGGCAGTGTAGCCTACCCAATAAGCTTTTTTGGCTGTTAGTTTGAATATGTTAGCCTCAATGTTATCTAGTGTATAGTGTGCTCCAAAACAAAGACAAAAGTTGCATTTAAAATGAAGTTTCACTCTGCCACCAATATGGATAAACAATTTTAAATGCATCATTCCACACTTCAGCTTCTCATCAGATTTTCTGTCCAATTAAATACTCTCTATCATCTGAAGCGTCCTGACCCCTACATTACTTACTGTTTTCTGTTTTGTAAAATGGCAGATAGGCAACAATGATTGAAACAGTGTAAAAATGCATTCAGTTTGGGTAAATGAAGCCATGATTTGCACTAGTGTCACACGAATCTCAGCAGAGACAGAAGAGTAGAAAGTGAACTCAAAATCTACATGCTGTAGGCTATTTTATAGCGCTGGAGGAGGTCAAACACAAGAGATAATGCACCGACGTACAAGCTTTTCAAATGACACATCATCGCCTTTACTAAAATGATAATTGTTTTGCTGTAGTAACAGTTTTTATATTAAATCTAAAGGGGGAATCTATTAGACTGTATTTTTAATACAACTGTGGCTGTTACAAACTGTCAAATGCGGCTTTGCCGGGCTGTGACATGAACTAAACGCTGTGCTTTTCAAGGCACTTCAGTGTGAATTTAATTCAGAATTACTGCCCTAATACTAGATTTTATCAAGGGATTTTCTTGAGGTTACACAAGAGACCAATAAAACTGTTATTAGGTCAGCCAGACTGAAGGAAAAGATAAATGCAAAATAATAAAAAAAAAGGGGTGGAGAGATGGAGACAAGAAGTGTGAAAGACCATAACAGTGCTGGTTGGGCATCACTGTTGTACAGAGGGATTCCAGTTCACTCTTAACACACTTTCAGAACACACACACACACATACGTTGGTGCACCTATCATTATGAGGACATTCCATAGATGTAATGGTTTTATACTCTATAAACTGTATATTCTATCCCTCTACACTAAGAGTGTCGCTAAACCTGCCCATCACATAAAACTTTCTGCATTTTTACATTTTTAAAGCTGCAGTTGATAACTTTTTTTGGTTAAAAATGATCCAAAATCAATTTTTGAGCAAGTACATAAACAGCCAGTGTTCAAAACTATCTCTTTACCTTAGCCTGATTCACAACATTAAGCTTGCAATAATGTTTTATAATAAAATTGGTACTGGTGGGTTTCCGCGGGAAATTCAAGCATGCAGCCGTTTGTCTTTGCCTCATTGCATCACGTCTGTAAACAGAAAGGAAGGAGTCCCAGCTAGTAGGTTGTAGTGATGGGAAGTTCGGATCATTTTACCGACTCTGACTTTTGAGTCTCGTTCAACAAAATGAACAAATCTTTTTTCGAGTCATTTCGCTCATTTTAGCAAAATGTAATTAAAATGTTACGTGTTACTTCCCCAACACATCTACTACTTATGCAAACGCTGATCCCACTACAAACAATACAAAACTACAATGCTATAAGATTCAGAAATTATTAATTCATTACCTGGGTCTTCAGTTTATGACAAGCTGATTAAGCTCACCTCACCTCTTGTCTGAGAAGTCTTCGGGTTTAAGTCATTCCTTAATGACGTGACAGGCAGTCCCATGCTAAACCAATGCAGTCTGAGCCGGTAAGAGAATTGATTAGTTCATTTCATGAGTCTTTCGGGTTTTTGAGTCGTTCCTTAAACACGTGACAGACCCATACGCTATTTCTGACATTTCTGTCACTGTTTTTGTTACTGAGGATCTGTGGTGTGTTATTATAAATAAATAAAACCCTGTTATAAATAAAATATTGATTAATTGATCTTTTTGACTGTCTATCTGTAAATAAACACTAGGCTATATAATAATATAATCCAAGCCTACAATACAAAGTATTTAGCCTAGTTTGTTCATTTTTACTCCAATTTTGAGTTTGCTGTTATAATAATTGCTTTTCCTAGGCAGACTTGACATATTGGTCTAATATAGGTATAAGAAGATTGCTCAAAAAGGACATAATGACATAAATTAAAAGCAAATAACATTTTGAATTTGAATTATTAATGTTAGTTTAAAACATCAAGGTTATGATAACTTCAGCTTTAACAGTTGTAACACAAACTCAAACAAAACTGGAGAGTTAACATTATTTACTAATAAATATAATGTGCTTGGGTCACACAGCATAGCGTATGGGTCTGTCACGTGATTAAGGAAGGACTCAAAAACCCGAAAGACTCATAAAAAGAACTAATCAATTCTCTTTCCGGCTCAGAATGCATTGGTAGCGTATGGGTCTGTCACGTGATTAAGGAACGACTCAAAACCCGAAAGACTCATGAAATGAACTAATCAATTGAATCATCAGGTGAACTACTACTAGCAGTAGGCCTACAGAACCTGCAGAATATTGCACATGCGCGACTGAACGAATCACCCCCCGAGATGACTCGTTCCTCCCGAGTCACATTAAAGATTCGTTCAAAATGAACGAATCGTTCAAGAACGACACATCACTAGTAGGTTGTGCATATAGGATGCTCCTGATAGCGGATCATTTATAGCCTGTTCTCACAGCAGCTGAAATAATTAAACTTATCATTTTGATGGCGGATTGTAATCTAGAAAGGTCCAAATGACAATAATCAGTGACAACTGGAGATTCAGCCGTGCTCAAAAAGCAAAATACTTCGGACTGCAGAGTGGCTACAGAAAATGAAGTCTACAGGTAACACTAATACACACTAAATACACATAGTCACGCAATGCTGATGTTAACATTAACAATTTGAGAACAAAGTATAACAACAATAATTTGCAGTTATTGTACACCTAATGCTTTTTTCCTCAGTTGGTCAGAACAAAAGTGGCAGAAATGTTACTTACTTGTTCAGATGATATTTTCCGTGAAAATTCTTATTTTGGTCATACTTCCAAGACATAGAATCTGTGATTCCGAAGTACAGTATCCACACCGTTGTGTTGACTGACAGCAAGCATTTGCCGATCATTAAACTCATCATTGCCGATGCACAACGCACGTAACGATAATAATTCCGCATATAACTGCAATTGCAGGTTTCAAACAGAGATGGTGACAAAGAGGCAAAACGTACAGACTGCAGCTTAAATAAAACACTGTTTAGTATGTTTTTAAGCCATTTTAATTACAAGGACCATGTTTACGTTGTAATACCAGTGTAATACCCATGTCATTATACAAATGTGTGTCCTCATAAATCATATAAACAAGCACACACAAACGCACACATGTTGGGTTTTCATGTTTTATGAGGACATTCCACAGACATAAAGATTTTATACTGTACAAACTGTATATTCTATCCCCTAACCCTAAACCTTCTCCTAAACCTACCCATTACAGAAAATGTTCTGCATTTTTACATTTCCAAAAACATCATGATTTATGGGAGCCAAAAAAATGTCCTCACAAGGACAAGGATTTTGGATATTGCCATCTTTGTGGGGACATTTTGCATGCAAAACATACCTTATGCTGGTGGATGTTTCAACAGGGTAGATTTCAATTTAGACTAATTTACAACAAAAAATGGTGGTATATATCTGTATTAATCAAACCTTTTGGTATTTGGAATATCCACTGTAACAGAATATTCATTTATATTTCTGTATGTTCTTACACAAGCAATTATATGTGTAACCCCTCTACACAGGTCCTTCTTGCCCCGCTCTGTGCGGGCCTCGAACCTGGCGTGGGAGTCGGATGCTCTAACAAGGAAGCTAAATGCTGCAACCTCTAACATCAGTCCCTAGAGCATCTCTTGAGATCAGAGGAGTGAGGTTTTACTTGCACAGCAACTACTAGCTGGCCTCCATTACTCATGATACAGGCAGTTGTAAAAACCTAAGATATTGAAGAAACTCATCAGGAATAAAGAGGAGAGCAATTTTCTTCAAACATTAGAAGAAGTGAATATAAGTAAGAGCGGTGCAAGCACAGAAATGAGTTACTGTGCAAAATCACTAAGAAAAAAATGAATAAAATTCTGCAATAGGATAGACAGAAAAAAACATGCATGTCTGTTTCTTTTGATTATGCTGAGTAGGTAACCAGAATATGAATATTAATCAGAAAATAAGCATGTAAACATGGACAGAGAAACCTATTGTAAAATGTTCTTGAGTTTACCATCGAGCAATACTTCTTTGCTGTGCATCATGGCAAAGTTTCAGCACTGTAATTGTTCTCTAGTGGTGCACTTATGTAAGCGTGTGGTTATGCAGTTTTGCAATGCTAATTTAAAATGTCTTTATGTTACGGAACCGTTGCTCTGTAGGTCTGTGCCGAAGCGACTGTTAAAATGGAGTTACACACAGTGCGCAGATGAAGCAAGCATGGCGATTGCTCAAAGACTCTGTGTAGAAGCGTTTGGATCGTTGGTATAAAAGAGATTGTCAAAGTCTGATTGGCTGCTGAGAAGAGGGCGGTTACTCATCTGGTGCAGAAAGAGATGTTCACTTTGAACCCTGTTAGTTCAGGGGTCTCTTGTGAGCTTACACAACAGGCTTGATGTCCACTGGGTCCTACTGGAGATGACCAACACGAACACATTTTCCCAATCAAGCTGTTCCTATGTGTACTAGTGTGTGCGTTTTTGCCAGCAAAATCAACCTCAGCTCTGTGCATTCATGTGTGTGTGTGTGTGTTTATGGACAGATCTGCTACTGTGAACTCCATAACCTGAGCTAGTGCAAGGGAGAAGAGGTTAAAGGTTATTTCAACACAACTGTTTTTGCCCCTCCTAGCTCATTTCCAACATATGCAACATTTAAAGATGATGACAAATATCCAGGCCCATGTGAGAGCATTTCTGGCTTCTGATAGCTTTGGAAACATCTCCCCTCTCCAGTGTTATACACTCTAACTGTAGTATGTTATGGTATTATTCTGAAAATGGCAGTGCATACACATTCTTTGGGGGTTGTGGTTATATGAAGTCAGTCTTGAGGCTGAAAATCCCTAAATTAAATGGCAGTGTTGTTTAACAATGTCAGTTTTGAAGAGGAAGATTACCCAGAATGTGTGTGCTTGAGTAACTATCAGCCACTAAATCCAGGCAAATAATATTAATGCTGCTCGCATTTGATTTTAGGAAAATCAGCCTTACTTTTAAAGCTGTGAATGACTGAATCTCAAGTTACCATAAAGAACACACACACACACACACACACACACACACACACACACAGAGTGTGTTTAAGTTGCAGTTTATTGACCAGCTGCTATGGTTACAAAGCAGAGAGGCGGTGAAATTATTTCACTGCAGTCAGATAATGATTTATGACTTCATAAAAGGAGAGCAGAGAGCTGATTAAAAGAGTGTCATGGAAAACAACATGAAGGGACGCTGGTGCCACCAATGAACCCCAAGTAATTCCACTTCTCTCTCGTTCTTTTCTTCTTTCTCTTCTAACTTTCTTTCTTGTGGATGCGCTGGAGAAATAAAGCTTTTGCGACGAGCAAAGAAACTCTATTGAGTATAAAATCAGTGGTCCTTTTAAATGTTGTTATACGGGTCTGGAGTTCACCAGTCAGCTCTTTTCATCTGAGAGTTGAAAACATCTTAGTTGCCAATGAAAGCAGGATTTTAGGGGCAATAATAGGAGCAGTTCAGATTTTAATTCATTCCACAAACATGGAACATGTCTTTTTAATAGATATATGTGTCACTGATCATGATTAGATTTCATTTTCAACTTTAATATACTCAGAGATCAAAAATAAAAAACAAACTTTGCAGTTAAAAGGTAAAAAAATAAACAATTAACACCCGGTTTCTAGGTCCCAGACTAAAATGCATGTTTAAGCTGTTTTAACTGAAGGCAACTTGAACTAGCATATCTTAAAATATGTAAGTGACATTGTTTTGTCTGAAGTAAACACCAATAATGTTTTTTTCTAAGGTATGTTTATAAAAGCTACTTAAATGTCCTAATTGAACTAAGGCCTAATCCTGTCTTAATCTAAGCCCTGTCTGTGAAACTGGGCCTAAATGTTCATCATTCGTATTACTGGCGTTGGGTCAAATGATTTTTATTCAGCTTTAAATCAAATCATTATGACACAGAGTGACATAAATATATACAAAAAGTCGTCTTGAGATGAACAGCCTTGATGCTATTGGAAAAATAGCACGGCTTTGAGCAACACACTGGTGTTTCTTTCCTGAATTGAACAATTCGGATGAGAGATTGATTCAATGATTCACATCAAGAATGAATCGGTGTTTTTGAAGGAATTAGTTCAGGGGAAAGATGCTGTCCGTAACTTTTTCTGGTTAAAAATGATCCAAAATCAATTTTTGAGCATGTACATAACCAGCCAGTGTTCAAAACTATCTCCTTACCTTAGCCCGATTCACAACGGTAAGCTTGTAATAATGTTTTATAATTATGGTGGTACTGGTGGGTGTTTGTGGGAAATTCAAGCATGTCTTTGCATCATTGCGAGTCCCAGCTAGTAGGTTATATCGCACGTGAGGCGGATCGTTTATAGCCTTTTCTCACATCAGCTGCAATAATTAAACTCATCATTTGGATGGCAGATTGTATGGTATGGCAAATTGTTCGAGATTATACTTTACAGAAATTGAAGTCTACAGGTAATGCTAATACACACTAAATACACATAGTCACGCAATGCTGATGTTGTTAACATCAACAATTTGAGAACAAAGTATAACAATAATAATAATTTGCACGTGGTCCGAGGTAGCGATCGTTAGATTTAATCACCATTTATTGTAATGCTTTTTTTTCTCAATTGGTCAGAACAAAAGTGGCAGACATGCATGATACTTATTCAGATGACATTTTCCAGTGAAAATTCTTACTTTTGTCATACTGCAAGACTGCAATTTGTGATTCCGAAGTAAAGTATCCACAGCAAACATTAGATTCATCCGCGCTGTGGAGCCATGCCGAGGCACAACTCAAAACGTAAAAATGATAATTCCGCAAATAACTGCAATTGCAGGTTTGAAACAGAGATGGCGACAAAGAGGCAAAACTCACAGAATGCAGCTTTAAATTAATGACATGACTCACAAGACCATCTACTGCCATCTACTGGTCTAACTATGTAACCTAACAAAACAGTCTCTGACAAGAGCCAAACTCAGTGACTGGAACTATTGTATTAAAAGTCACCCTAATCATATATCTAAATCAACAATTGCAATTACAGAAAAATACACTTATTTTATTTATATTTATTTTTCATATTGAAATTGTCTAATATATTCCCAAAGGACAGTTGCATTAGATTTAATTCACAAAATTGCCCCCAGACTACTGAGTAAGCCAAACACATTATCCTTTATTTCATGAAAATGTGCTCACACACACTCCTCTCCCCCACAAAACAGCAACTGATAAGAAACAGTTGAGGGCACAAAAAGATCAGTTTACATCCCACCTGTCTGACATAACAATCAAACCTCATCTGTCCATCGGCTCTGTCTTACCCCTCCTTTAGTCTTCAAGCAGATTATCGAACAGACAGTGGTCACTTAGCTAAAGGGAGTACAAAACTGTCGGTCAGACATGAATGATAAAGGACTATTAAGCAAGATATGATGCACTGAGAAATAAAGAGATACAAAAGGGAAAGATGGAGAGAAAGACCGAAAGAGGAAGAGAGAAAAAGAGTGTATGAGGTTTTTCTCACCACACCTGTCCATATGGAGGATATCCGCTCTGGGTCCATTGTTCCTGAACCTTGATGTGGTAACAAGCCCCCAGGATATAAACACACACATCTATACACACAGAAAGGATGAGGGCAAAGCATGGGGATCTTTACGTGCATCCTGTACAGCTTCAGAGATCTGAGTGCTCTGCTGTGTGTCATAGATCTTAATAAATTAACCTTTTTATGACCACATTTCTGCCACATCTCTTTCCTTTTGTTCCGGTTCTGTCGATTTTCCAGCGATGGCATAACAGTCGTATTTGCCGTCCTGCATCTGATGGTCTTTTAAAGTTTTTTCCAACACAATCAACACAGCAAGGCTTTAAAGGGTCATTAAATTCTGTCATTAATTACTCACCCTCATGTCGTTCCACACCCGTAAGAACTCCGTTCATTTTTGGAACACAAATTAAAATATTTTTGATGAAATCTGAGAGGTATGACTAGTCCATAGACAGCAATTTAACCAACACTTTCGAGGTCCAGAAAGGTACTAAAGACATTGTTAAAAAAATGACTGCAGTGGTTCAACCTTAATTTTTTGAAGTGACAAGAATACTTTTTGTGTGCAAAAACAAAATTTTACTCAACAAAATCTTCTCTTCTGTGTCATTATCATACGTTGTTTATGTCCAGTGCTTCCAGGTTCTACGTCAGAATGCAGACTCAGTATTGGCCAAAGCTGATCACGTGAGCAGCATGAAGATAATGCCAATAATAAGTCGGCATTCGGACATAAACACGGAAGCCTTCGCTGTGCTTACTGCGGCAACTACGTAAGGATAATGACAGGGAAGAGAAGATACTGTTGAATAAAGTCGTTATTTTTGTTTTGTTTTTGCAAAAAAGTATTCTCGTCACTTCATAAAATTAATGTTGAACCACTGCAGGCAGATCGGCTTTTTTAACGATATCTTTAGTGCCTTTCTGGACCTTGAAAATGTTGGTTAAATTGATGTATGGACGAGAATATACATCACGGATTTCATCAAAAATATCTTAATTGGTGTTCCGAAGATGAACGAGGGTCTTACAGGTGTCGAACTACATGAGGGTGAGTAATTAATGACAGAAGTTTCATTTTTGGGTGAACTAACCCTTTAATATCTCATGCAAATGTGCCACAAACGTAACATAGTTTGCTTTTGAGGGCTATGTATGAAGTTTTTAACATGATATTAGTAAAATGATTGAAATCACAAAAAGCATAAAGCATAAAAAGCATAACAGTTATCATATAAAAGCAAATAGATAATGCAATGCAAAAACAAAGACAAAAAAATTTATTAGAATGAATAAGAATTTTATACCATTTTTAAAATATTGTACTCTAAAATGAGAATGGTATGATTCTATGCATTCAATAATGCATAAATCCATTTGAAAAATGCTGTAGACCATATATATTAAACAGCATCGCTCACTGGCAGTGCAAACAAAACACTGCATGTTAAAATGATACTCTTATCTTGATAGCAGATGATCATTTCAGAGTGTGGCAGTCTCCGTTGACCGATGCATTGTGGGGTGAATGGTGATTCTAGTAAGCGACACAGTTCTACCTCTGAGGTTTTGTTCCTCTGGTATGTCAGACTGAATTTTGCATCCCCACCCTGTTACTCTGCGTCAAACAGAGTTCTGTGTTCTACTGTCTCTTATGGTTTTGCTATATAGGCCACACCAAACCATTCAGCTTTTTATTGAAGACAAAAGACTCCTTGTGAGTTCTGAGTGAACAATGATGTTGGGGAACATGAAACCTTCAGAAGAGTAGTTTAACACCAAACAAAACCCCTTCACTGTGTGATATAAAGGTGTCTAAATATGTTATCATATCTTACTGCTGGCATTTTTTCAATGGAGTCTCTTTAATATTTATCTCAGCACATTTAAAAAGAACAGAAGGAAAAAACGTACATACATGTTATAAACACCTTTAAGAACTGAATTTACTGGACAGCAGCAAATACAAAACTGACAAAACACAGCAGATAAACATCATCCCCTGCCGGACACCAATGAGCGTCAGCATTAGAAGTTGATAACATATTTTTGAGATTTTAGAGCTGTCTTTAGACAGCTGTGTGGCATAGAAATCAGTTTGAAACAGAGAGCATTTCTGTATGGACAGAGGCACACGTGTGCAACACTCATTCTTCTGGCTATGAGGAAACCAAGCCAACTTCTCCCTGGGACCACACAACAGGTGTATAAGATGTCTGTCTCTTTTAACGTGCCAGTGTTGTGAAGCCTGGGGTCTAATAGGAAAAGTAATCTCATTAAGCAATGGCTGTTCAAACCCCTCCTGTCCAGCAGGAGGCAGTGTTGCCAGAGAAATTGTGCAGGTGCAGACTCGGAATAACAAGAAGACGCCACACTGGGATTAAAAAGACAAAAAAGCATAGCCTGAAGGCACCCAAAGTCAGAGTTTATGACTGGGCGTGACACACACACACACACTCTCTCATGCAGATACACATTTGTACACACTGCCCATTCAATAAGTATAGCCTCTGGCTAAGTAATACGTGTTTATGACAGAGTGTCTGAGACTCAGATTAATGGCCAAGCTTCCATTACACACAATACACCTTAAAAGAGCGCAGACGTGCAAACAGGTACGAACACACAGAGACTGAAGAGCTCCTAGTGAAAGATCATGCATGGATTCACACATTGAAACAATCCTGTATTGCACAGGGTGTACATTTAAAGATAAAGACACACAAATAGAGGAAACGATGCAACCTAATGCACTGACCAATGCAACAGAAAATGTATTTCTAAAAGTTCAGGAAGGCTCTGTGTTCCCCACGCAGATGTGCTTGATGGGATTTTCCTGATGTTTTATATTCACATAAATTTCACGGAATGAGCCCATATGCACTCTGATTGGTCACCTGCAGGGTTCATGTGCAGGAAACAGGCAAAGGACACAGGTACTTCATTTTATGGGTGCTTTTAGTGTAAGTGCATACATGTGTGTGCGCTTGTGTGATCTGAGAAGAAATGCATGTCCAGGCTTGCTGGCTGACCCAGGGCAGAAATCTCAAGGAATGCATGAAACACAAAGCGGATATGTCTTTTGATTCATTGGAAAGTTACTTCAACTTATTAAAACAGAAACGTGATTCAACAGAACATTCAAGACAAGCATAGTTGATTGGTGCAAGCAATTTTTTTTTTTTGTCCCAATGACATTAATTAGTGATTCAAATATAATTAAATAACAATAATAATTAAAGCTGCAAGCAGCGATGAAAGGGCCCTCGCACCCGCGCTCACCGCCACCCGTTGGCCTCAGGAAAACAGTGAACAGTGGGCGACATGCATGTAAGCGAGTGAATACAGGAGAATTATGCCAAAGTCATTTCGAAATGCCACACTTCCTGCTGCCAACAGGTGGCGCTTTGACCGTCACTGAATATTGCCATGTTGATGTCTTCAGGCAAGGACTATCATCGAACATGTGAAGTTTGAAACAGATCGGACATTGTATGCCTGAGTTACAACAACTTCCAGTTTTTTTCGCGGCGTTATTTGCAAACATTAGCACTCAGCCAAGTGTTGCATAATTTAACGTGTTTCTAGCATGTTTGGTACTTCGTGGCATAATGAAACGTGAATCTGGTAGTGAATTACAGTGTAAAGCATGCCATTTCCTGTTGTCAGCAGGTGGCGCTATAGCTAACTGAATATTGTCATATAGATGTCTTTAGGCCAGGACTCTTATCACACATGTGAAGTTTGGAGCAGATCAGACATTGTATGCTTGAGTTACAACAGCTTCATCATTCATGGCGAAACATCAGAATTTGTCAGTCCACCACGGACACGCCCTTCAACGAAAACTCAAGATCTTTGATATTTAACATCTCCAAGGCCTTAAGATTAGACTGGCCATATATGATGTGCTTCTGCTTTAATCTCTATGAGGAGTTAATCACAGTGTAAAACATGTCATTTCCTGTTTCCCCCAGGTGGCGCTATGACTGTTACTGAATATTGTCATATAGATGTCTTCAGGTCAGGACTCTAATAAAACATGTGAAGTTTGGGGCAGATCAGACATTGTATGACCGAGTTACAACAACTTCCTATTTCATGGCGAAACATCGAACTTTGCCAGGCCGCCACGAACACGCCTTTCAGCGAAAACTCTAGATCTTCGCAATTTAACGTCTCAAAGGCCTTTAGATTAGACTGACCAAATATGATGTTGATCTGATTAAAGCTCTAGGAGGAGTTCTTTAAAGTACAACATGTGGAAATGGCAAAAACTGCCAAAATTTTGTAGAGAAAATTCAAAATATCTCACTTCCTGTTGGCTTTACAAACTTTGCACCCAGGGGCTTTTTTGTTGGTATTGGGCTGTTACATCTGTCTACCGAATTTCATAACTGTACGTGAAACGTAGCACGAAGGGAGCTTAATTGAAATTTTGTAGGTGGCCCTATCGAGCCATTTTGCCACACCTAATTCTGAAACCCATATCAGATGTAAATTTTCACCACTTCTGATGCGTGTGCAAAGTTTCATGAGTTTTTGAGAACGTTTAGGCCCTCAAAAATTCGATTCATTTTGGAGAAGAAGAATAATTGGCTGAGCAATTCCAATAGGGTCCTCACACCATCGGTGCTCGGGCCCTAATAAAAGTTAGAAATAAATTAAAGTATAAAGCAATCTATCATTAGTGGTGTCATTTGTTAAAAATAATTTGGTCATGACTTGTTTGAACCATAACACCCTAAAATTTCCCATGTCGAGAGGGTCAGCTGCATCAGTGTTATCTGAAAAAAGCCACACTGGTAACCAAAAATGATCACTGAATCAATGTATTAACTTAAACCAACAAAATTCATTTTTATGAGCTTAATCAGGTAGAAATATCCCGTTACGGTAACAATTAGGTTGCCACTTCTTGCATAGCATGACTATGGTGAGTGATATATTTTTGAAAAAGGATAATTTATCGTGAGCCTTTAGGTCACAATGTGTTTCATCAGATTAAGTTTGTACAGAGGAATTGCTA
Organism: Megalobrama amblycephala; assembly: GCF_018812025.1. Classification (NCBI taxonomy): domain Eukaryota; kingdom Metazoa; phylum Chordata; class Actinopteri; order Cypriniformes; family Xenocyprididae; genus Megalobrama; species Megalobrama amblycephala. Next base: position 21,420,448 of record NC_063053.1, on the reverse strand, counting down.
AACAGGCATTTCAGCTTATATATGCCGTACACACATAAGCAGTTAGTATTTTTATAGTCGTGTGAAGTGACTGGTTGTGTGTCATATTCATGGTCACGGTCCTGAGAGAAAACAAAACAAAGACAAAGTGACAAGCAACTGCTAAAAACAGCTGTTGAAACACACACACAAACACACATGCATGCACACACACATTTTGCATGTGGAGACTTTCCATAGACATAATGATTTTTATACTGTACAAACTGTATATTTTATCCCCTAACCATAAATCTTCCCCTGAACCTGCCCAGAAAACAGAAAACATTCTGCATTTTTGTATTTTCAAAAAACATCATTTAGTGTAATTTATAAGCTGTTTTCCTCATTAGGACCAAAAAATGTCCCCACATGGACAGGGATTTCAGATATTGCCATCTTTGTGGGGACATTTTGTCCCACAAAAATTGGGTATACCTGAACCACACACACTCTCACTCAGAAGGATTGCAAACAGCAATGCCAAAGAGAGGATGTGTGAGTATATGTGTTTGTATGTATTTGAGCCAATTAGAAAGAAAGAAAGAAAGAAAGAAAGAAAGAAAGAAAGAAAGCGGGGGTAATGTATAGGCCTCTTCTCATGGTCAACTTTGACCCCTTCTCAGACAAGCAGCAGAACCCTAAAATAATAGACAGCAGAGACAGACAGAGATAATTACACCTTTACTGATTACTACTGTAATGATTGAAGCTCTGAAAGATGTATGTGTGTGTGTGTGTGTGTGTGTGTGTGTGTGTGTGTGTGTGTGTGTGTGTGTGTGTGTGTTCGACATGTTAGTTGCATTGCAGTTATAATAGAACCAACAATGTTTAGGACATCATTTAAAAAAATAATTGCACATCAATAATAATGGCAAATCACAATTACACAATAATTTTGAGTAAGTATTAGGTGTAGACCTTGCGACAACTTCATTGTGTGACAACTAGCCCCAAATATGCTACTCACAATGCCAAGTCAAATCGTTCTGGTCAGTCTGATCTTTAGTCCATACAGAGGGACTTTTCACTGTTTTTATCTCTCCACCAGTGTTGGTATTTATAAACCATCATAGCATAACTAATATTTTTAATTAGCTTTTATTTTCATATTTTCCTTTTAAATTTTAATTTTAGTACATTTTAATATTTTCATTGTGTGCTTTTGACATATTTATTAGTTTTTAAATTCCTATTTAGCTTTATTTTTACTTTAAGTTTTAGTAAATTTTGTACTTAGTACTTTAGTAAACGTAAACTTATTTTATTTCAGATAGTTGTCAAGACAACAATTCTAATTCTCTATTAGGTTTTTTTAGGTTTATTTTTTTTTAAATCTAACATTTATATTTTATTTTATTTCAGCTTTAATCCAATGATCGACAATATTATTTTATATAGTTTTCGTTCTACTTTTAGTTAACACTAAACTGTATATCCATGCGTTAGTGGTTGGGATTTTGCCTGCACTGTATCAAGTGTCTGTTTTTGTAAGTGAGTCATCGAATCAACTGATTCATTCTGAAAGGAAACACCACTACTGAGACATGTGCAGCGGTTTATGTTGCGCAGCTTCATTTGTAACTATTTTCGTTGAAGATAAACTGGAAATATTGTTTCTATTATAGTAAGTTAGTTAATATTAAAATGTCTAATTGTGCAATTTTTATGTTAGATGGACATGTTATAGACTGTTTGAGAGCTGTCAGCCCTTTATCAATTCACTAACGTAGTGAAAACTAAAACAATTTACAGCTACAGTAGATGCATTTTGGCACACAAGGTTAAGCCACAGGTTAGTGCTAATGTCTTCCAAGAAATCCATCAAATGTGGGCAGTTGTATGTAAAAAAAAAAAAAAAAAAACCTTTGAGAGACTGCCACATTCCACCCTTATACTATTTTCATGCAGAGCTAATATCTAACAAACCTCGAGTACTGTGAAACAAATATTACTGGCCATGCTGTGGATGGGTAGGACTAAATTATGGAATGTAAACCCAAACTGCAAAAGGTCAGTGTTTGTGTCTCAGTCTTTCAGTGATGTCCCACCAACTGTCACCTGCCTTTCTAGATTTATCCAATAGACTAGTGTTGAATGAAGCATCATCACAGCTGCATTGCAGATGTGCCCTAGATTCAAACAGATATTTTGAGGGCTCTAAAGAAGCCCTCAATCATATTGAATGGATTTGCGATGAGAATGCATAGCTCTGTAAAAGACTACAGGTGTTTTGTGCTTGGGTCAATCTCAAAGAAAACGATCCCACAGTTGCTTATGTAAAAAATCATAGTTCTCCAAGCACTGTTCTCAATTTGCATAGTCCTCTGAAAAAAACTGGAAGAGGGTAAGAATAAAAGAATCAGTGCATTTTTTGATAAGATATCAAGTGCTGATCTGAAAATCTAAGTAGTGAAATTCTGAGACATCAATGTCATGTTTTAGAGACGTCTTGACTTTCGTCTCATTGCCAAAGAGTGCATTAGTTTGAAGGGATGATCCTTGCCCTGCCTCTTGGCAAAAGGAACAAATCAGAGAGCGAAGTATTGCAAGGTCTAGATTTATGTTGCTCACCTAACTGCTGCTTGCAGGAGCTTGAGTTTAATATACAGTACAGTCCAAAAGTTTGGAACCACTAAGATTTTTAATGTTTTTAAAAGAAGTTTCGTCTGCTCACCAAGGCTACATTTATTTAATTAAAAATACAGTAAAAAACAGTAATATTGTGAAATATTATTACAATTTTAAAATAACTGTTTTCTATTTGAATATATTTCAAAAAGTAATTTATTCCTTTGATGGCAAAGCTGAATTTTCAGCATCATTACTCCAGTCTTCAGTGTCACGTGATCCTTCAGAAATCATACTAATATGCTGATCTGCTGCTCAAGAAACATTTAATGTGTACAATTGTACAAAATATTTGTGTACAATATTTTTTTTCAGGATTATTTGATGAATAGAAAGTTCAAAAGAACAGTGTTTATCTGAAATCTAATCTTTTGTAACATTATAAATGTCTTTACTGCCACTTTTGATTTATTTAATGCATCCTTGCTGAATAAAAGTATTCATTTCTTTCATTTCTTTTCAAAAAAATAAAAATAAAAATTCTTACTGACCCCAAACTTTTGAACGGTAGTGTATAATGCTACAGAAGCTTTGTATTTCAGATAAATGCTGTTCTTTTGAACTTTCTATTCATCAAGGAATCCTGAAAAAAAAAGTACACAACTGTTTTCAACATTGAAAATAATCATAAATGTTTCTTGAGCAGCAAATCAGCATATTAGAATGATTTCTGAAAGATCATGTGACACTGAAGACTGGAGTAATGATGCTGAAAATTCAGCTTTGCATCACAGGAATAAATTACTTTGTCAAATATATTTAAATAGTGCACAGTTATTTTAAATTGTAATAATATTTCACAATATTACTGTTTTTTACTGTATTTTTAATTAAATAAATGTAGCCTTGGTGAGCAGACGAAACTTCTTTTAAAAACATTAAAAATCTTAGTGGTTCCAAACTTTTGGACTGTACTGTATATATACTGTATTAGGCAGCAAGTGAACATCTTGTCCTTAAAGTTAATGTGTTAGAAGCAAGAAAAATGGGCAAGTGTAAGGATTTGAGCGAGTTTGACAAGGGCCAAATTGTGATGGCAAGATGACTGGGTCAGAGCATCTCCAAAACTGCAGCTCTTGTGGGGTGTTCCCGGTCTGCAGTGGTCAGTATCCATCAAAAGTGCTCCAAGGAAGGAACAGTGGTGAACCGGCGACAGGGTCATGGGCAGACAAGGCTCACTGATGCACGTGTGGAGCGAAGGCTGGACTGTGTGCATCCAACAGATGAGCTACTGTATATGTCACAGTATACACAGTCCATCGCAGTTTGTTGCATATGGGGCTGCATAACCGCAGATCAGTCAGGGTGCCATGCTGACCCCTGTCCACCGCCAAAAGCGCCAACAGTGGGCACGTGAGCATCAGAACTGGACCACGGAGCAATGGAAGAAGGTGGCCTGTTCTGATGAATCACGTTTTCTTTTACATCACGTGGATGGCTGGGAGTGTGCGTCGCTTACCTGGGGAACACATGGCACCAGGATGCTCCAACATGTCCTCCAACCAATATGCCCATATAGGTCGTTTATCACTTCCCGGAAATTAGGAGCGTTTACTAAAATTGCACCCCTATCGACAACACTTTAAATTGAACTTTGTTAAACTTTGTTAAATTGAACTGTTTATGCACTATAAATCACTAAGGGTAGGTTTAGGGATGGGGTATCATTTTATTAAGAAAATGATACCCCTTTTCCTAAATGAATTAGTTTTGCTAAATGGAAATAGGACAAATGGTGTAAAAAGTCCACTAAAGGTGCTAAAGAGGTTCTTTTTGTCGACTGAGTTTTTGAAATGAGCGCATGGGTAAGAACAACCCCCCTCCTTCACAGCTCATTTAGAGGGAATGCCTCCCAAAACTCGTGCACTCGTGCATCGGAACACGAGTGTTTACCACCGGCATTCGCTGTGTTATTAAGCCGGGCACACATTTAACGACTAGCTAAAACATTCTGACTATGCTCAACATACAACGATTGTGTCCTGCTCCTGAAGCAGATTTATATACTTTCACATGGAATTTGAACACCGACTGTAATCGCAGACTGAAAGCAACTGGCTCTGACTGGACGCGTTTGAGCGCGATCAGTCATAGTTATCAATTTACATTCATAATCGGCCTTACAATCGTTCTGTGTGTGCGATTATGTCATTATGTCGGACTCACCGCAGGTAACTCATAATCTGCAGTTGTTACTCCTGTCTCCTGACACAAACATTGCATGCGGCGCCTGTAGAGTGTGGAAAGTTACTGTAGCGCGCAGCCGCACGTCTCGCACAAGGAACGTCATGGCAGTGATTGACAAGCCAGAGGGCCAATCGTTTACGCGATGATCGCGTAAACGATTGGCTGATGTTTTTAAGGCCCTACCTCATGCACAGATGATGTATATTAATATTATTCCTTTCAGTGCACCTAATAAATAGTCTTTTATCAGTTAGTAAAGACAGTTTCAAATAATATTGCAAAAATGTATAAAACAAAACATCCTCTTTAGCACCTTTAAATGAACACGCATTTTGGTTGGTAACAACGGTCATACGTCATTTCATGACGACAGACGTAACACGACACTGTCATTATTTTTACGCCAGCTAGAGGGTCCATGACTTTAAAACGTAAATACAGGTCGTAATAAGGTGGTTGAAAAATGATCTTTAGGGTCATTTTTTGGAGGAGGACAGTCTCGGATGCACTATAGGAAGAAGGCAAGCCAGTGGAGGCAGTGTGATGCTTTGGGCAATGTTCTGCTGGGAAACCTTGGGTCCTGCCATCCATGTGGACGTTACTTTGACATGCACCACCTACAGCATCTTTGTAGATCATGTACACCCTTTCATGGAAACAGTAGGCTATTCCTTGGTGGCTGTGGCCTCTTTCAGCAGGATAATGCACCCTGCCACAAAGCAAAAATGGTTCAGGAATGGTTTGAGGAGCACAACGAGTTTGATGTGTTGACTTGGCCTATAAATTCCCCAGATCGCAATCCAGTCGAACATCTGTGGGTTGTGCTGAACAAACAAGTCCGATCCATGGAGGCCCCACCTCGCAACTTACAGGACTTAAAGGATCTGCTGCTAACATCTTGGTGCCAGATACCACAGCACACCTTCAGGGGTCTAGTGGAGTCCATGTCTCGACGGGTCAGGGCTATTTTGAGCATTTACAATCAATCAATCAATCAATCTATATATATATATATATATATATATATATATATATATATATATATATATATATATATATATACACACACACACACACACACACACACACACATATATATATACACTGATTGTAAATGCTCTTTGAATTAAGTATTTAAGTAATTATTTTCCCACAGCTAGAGAAAACACACTTTATTATGTATTTATTATGTTACACTTTATTATGTTATTTTTGTTTTGTAAACATTTTCAATATACTTCCTTCTCTTGTTTTTTTTTTTTTCTTTTTAGATCCATTCACCTTTTTATTTGCCTTCTCTCACTTATTGTCATGAATCTAGTTCCAATGGAAAGTCACGCCCTGAGCAGTCATCTTAAGGTAAAGTTCCTCCCATGAAACGCACTTGTTCTTTTTCTCATACACTCCCTTCTTGCATGCAAAGAAGCACAAACGGGCAGTCTTTTGTTATTTTTTGTTAGTCTCAGAATATGGATATTGAGTCACAAATGTAAAGCTTTGCTGTAAATTAAGTTGACAGATTTTTATATGCATTTTCAGTCATTAGCCTCATTTACATAATCCTTTCGAAAAACCAGAGATGGTGTGTGCGTTCATGTCTGTCAGCTGCTGACCACCAGCTCAACTCCCTGCTGAGTTAATGGCCTTTCCAACTTTCTTTGCACCCTCTGGGAACAATGAATAGTCTGGATTTTTCTTTGTGACTGTTGATGAGTGGGTAGTTTACGTCCTTGACCTCCAACATGTGCTAAAAATGTATTGTCCATGACCCCAAAAATGCCCCAAAACTTTTTGCTGCATCCTCTTTTTCCTCTTTCACGCAGCAATATTGCACACAATATTAAATGATTCTCCTTTTCTTATTTTAGTCGGCTAAATGTTGATTGGATGGCAAAATGCCGCATTGTAATACGTAAAAGTCACATGTGAAGAGTGGCAGCTTTTCAGATGGAGCAGGCAGTGTGACACTAAATTAATGTCTCAGTGGCCAACCATTAGTGGTCACTTTAATGGGTCAGTTTCCTTTGAACTGATCTGCATCCTCTGAGGATCCAGTCTCAGGTGACGCATTCTGCACTTACTAGTAATAATGCACGCTGCAGTGTGTGTTTATCTGTGTGTGTTGGATGGTTTATTTTAGGACTGGCTCCATTACCAAGGCTGGGAAAAGTCTGCGTCTCATTGAGGGAGACAGTAGTCTGCCACACCCATTAACACACACACACACACACACACACACACACACACACACACACACACACACACACACAAAATCCCAGGCTACACCCCACAGCCTAGGGCCAGTTCCCAGACTCTGCCAATGTGTTTCCATCTTACAGAAGCTGGTTAATGACAGACCCTAATAAAGACTTGACTAACTGAAGACTCATAATAAATCAATAAACCACTATAATACTCTCATCTGAGATGCATGATCACATGCCTTGCACACGCTTCCATGACTGCAGGGGAAAACATGTGTCAATGATGACATCACTGTAGTGAGTCCAGTATCAGTGGAGTGTGTGTGTGTGTGTGTGTGTGTGTGTGTGTGTGTGTGTGTGTGTGTGTGTGTGTGTGTGTGTGTGTGTGTGTGTGTGCGTGCATATACCTGCATGCACATGTTAGATTATACAGTATTTGATATATTTCTACTAACTTCAGTGTGGGTTAACTGAACTGTACAACTTTACCCTTAAATCAGCATGTAATATGCAGATTATAAATTAACTGATCAAATCTTTGGAAGATGGAAACAGTTTTATTGTTATACTTTTATAGTATTTATTAATATCTAAAATGAGCAAAATTCTAAAAAGTTTTATATTTTCAGTTTTCATTTTAATTTTAAGTTTTGGAAAATCTGTTATGTACTTTTGTCATTATTATTATTTTAAAAAATATTTCCATTCATTTTATTTCAGTTTTAGTAATTTTAGAACTTCAACTTCAACTTATTTGATTTCAGTAAGTTGCCAAGGCAACATTTCTAATTTCCAATTTGCAATATGTAATATTTTTGCAGTAAAATATCCAAGAACCACTAGGCCAGTGTTACATATTTTGTTGAGTACTTACAATATCCCAAATGTTTCCAACTATTTGTAAATCGTGAGAAAATTGCAATTTTAACCAAGGCTCCGGGGCGTGTGAGGAGTCGCCTGTCAATTGCGTCATACCTACGTTACCCTCGGTTTCAGGTTTTATTTTGTAGAAACCATGGAAACACCAAAGATGCTTTAATATATTACATGTTTTAATAGACCAGGGAACAACTGTTTTGATATATTTATAGACAGAAAACTAATTGTTGTTATAGCTCACCAAGTTTAGTCCTTTTTTCGATTTACCATGCTTTACCATGCCTCAGAGAAAAACACTATTTTGTCAAGTAGCTAACATAGCATAATCAGATGCAGCTTTATTTTTAGTAACAGTAATTCAGAATTTTCTTTATCATACAATACGTTTTAAAATTAATTGCATGCCATTTATCAACACAAGCCATCCAGCATTCAATATGATATTCTAAAGTCGACCAAACTTACTGAAGTGTGCAACAAGTGTCTCACAGCAGCCTCCGAGCAAATGCACAGAATAACGTTGTAACATCATTTTCAACACACTCAAATGTATCTAATATGATAAACAGAGCTGTGTTACCTCATACTCACGACCGGAAAAGCGGAAGTGGCGCCGGCAACTGCGGCATGATAAAAGTTCCGCTGCTCGTGAGGCGTGTGTTGCGCAATCGCTCCAGCGGCCTCGTTCGGCTCCCACAACACTCAGTCCTGCTCTGCTTCATACTACAGTAACATTGATAATCACATCCATGAACATGAGTTCTTCCCGACTCCAATCCCTATTCTTTTGCACCATCTGTTAAGATGGAGAACACATGTCCCAAGATTCCGCTCTAAAACTTGGCGTCATCAAGCTACGCCTTTGTTTTGAATAGGCTTTTAGCGACCTCTAGCGGACAAAATTATTACATGTTGTACCTTTAAGTTAGCTAATTTTTAGAGTTTATATTATTTCAGCTTTCAATTAATGAAAATATATATTTTTTTTTAGTAAACAATAACAACACCTGGATAGAAAATGTGAGTGTGAGTGTGTTCAGGCATTTCTAATCACAGCGCATGACACGTACAGACACATTCAATCAAACATACCCATTTTTTTCCCAGAACAATCTTTTCCATATAGTGGCCAATCAGCTTGACTGATGATGTGTTATTTCACATCTCTTTGAAGTCTTTCCCATGTAACATTTCTACAGTTTTTCCCAAAGGTGTTTAGGTAAAGTGAGTGGAAGAAATGCTTTGCATCTCAAAAACCAAGCTGTCAGAGTGAACAACTTAGTCAATGCCACAGTCTTTGCTGCCATTTTTAATTGCTGTGTGTGTGTGTGTGTGTGTGTGTGTGTGTGTGTGTGTGTGTGTGTGTGTGTGTGTGTGTGTGTGTGTGTATAAACATTTCTCTGTAACATCAGTTAATGTAACTTTGTACCTACATTTTAGTGGTTTACTGGGGTTAGTGAGTTTCCTTTGAAGAAACACACGCATGCACATGTTCAGTGATCAGAAATGGAACAGCTGAGGAATGATTGGACTCATCTGAGAGCAACAGCTGCAACTTAACTATTGCCAGAGATATGAGAGAACACTAACACTAACGTACAGACACACACTACACTTACATGACACTGTAAGGTTATAGATCTACAACATGCATAAAGGGGACACTCAATCCAAATATCTTCAATATCTTATTAGAACAGCATAGATAGCCGTAACAGCTACATTTGAATCGTCGGTAGGGTTACTGTATACACACTATCTGATTTCAGTTTCAGAGAGACCTCCTACCACCGATGCTTGTGTGTGCACACTGCACAGTAGGTGGATATGTCCGTACAGAGGCGTCCTAAAAATGACAAAGCTGCCAGTGTGTAATGAGATGCACCACTGATTAAATCACTATGTCTCTTTTCTGGTGAACTCAGCTTAAATGCATGTGCAAAGTGTTCTTGAGCACCTTGTATCTGTGAGAAACCATCTACCCTGCTGCATTCTCGTTGCTACACACTTGACACTAAAAGGAAAGTAGCCTGGAGCATTCAGTAGTTCAGTGCTTCTCACAAAGGCAATTGAGATGCAGCTTCTCAAACTAATTTTTGACACTGAACCTGCAGCCCACACAAAGTTACATTACAATACATCCATCATTATCCATAAATATGTTCAAACTCACATACAGACACAGACCAAAGGAAGGAGAACAAGCAATCTTAACATTTGCTGTAACACAATACTTGCATTTGAAAAAGCACACAGACTCATGGTTTGTTTATGTAAAGGAGTAATGATTCATTGATAGGTTGACGGTGGCAGCTGCCTGTATGACGACGGACAGCTGCGTTGGGAAAGACAGCTGAACGATCCCTCAGACACATGTATGTGCTCATGGACACACGCTGCATTTTACTGTGTTGGGTTTACAAAAACAAACATGCACCTTATCTTACAATAAGGGGCAATTTGGCGCATGGGGCTAGTTGTCACAAAAGTTGTATTTCTGCAAATGTAAGGTCAAAAGTCAAGATAAGATAAGGTAAGATAATTTGTGAATGCTAGAATGCTATCCTCTAAATTGAAATTTCAATATATATTTGTCAACACTCGGGTAAACAAGTGAACACAATAAAATTAAACAAGCATTTAAAGGGTTAGGTCACCCCAAAATTAAAATTCTGTCATTAATTACTCACCCTCATGTTGTTTCACACCCGTAAGACCTTCGTTCATCTTCAGAACAAAAATTAAGATATTTTTGATGAAATCCGATGGCGCAGTGAGGCCTCCAATGACCACAAGATAATTAACACTTCAATGCCCAGAAAGGTACTAAAAACATATTTAAAACAGTTCATGTGACTACAGTGGTTCAACCTTAATGAAGTGAAGTGTGAAGTGACGAGAATACTTTTTGTGCGCTAAAAAAACAAAATAACAACTTTTCAACAATATTGAGTGATGGGCGATTTCAAAACACTGCTTCATGAAGCTTCGAAGCTTTATGAATCTTTTGTTTCAAATCAGTGTTTCGGAGCATGTATCAAACTGCCAAAGTCACGTGAACCATTAAAATTTTGAAACACTGAAATCACATGACTTTGGCAGTTTGATACATGCTCCGAACCACTGATTCGAAACAAAAGATTCGTAAAGCTTCAAAGCTTCATGAAGCAGTCTTTTGAAATTGCCCATCACTAGATATTGTTGAATAAAGTCATTTTTTTGGCGCACAAAAAGTATTTGTTGTCACTTCATAACATTAAAGGGTTAGTTCACCCAAAAATGAAAATCACCCTCATCACCCTCACCCTCATGCCGTTCCACACCCGTAAAACCTTCGTTAATCTTCAGAACACAAATTAAGATATTTTAGTTGAAATCTGATGGCTCAGTGAGGCCTCCACAGGGAGCAATGACATTTCCTCTCTCAAGATCCATTAATGTACTAAAAACATATTTAAATCAGTTCATGTGAGTACAGTGGTTCAATATTAATATTATAAAGCGACGAGAATATTTTTGGTGGAGCAAAAAAAAAAAAATAGCGACTTATTTGGTGATGGCCGATGTCAAATCACTGCTTCAGGAAGCTTCGGAGCGTTATGAATCAGCGTATCAAATCATGATTCGGATTGCGTGTCAAACAGCCAAACTGCTGAAATCACGTGACTTTGGCGCTCCGAACAGCTGATTCGACACACTGGTTCATCTGTGCTCCGATGCTTCTTGAAGCAGTGTTTTGAAATCGGCCATCACTAAATAAGTCGTTATTTAATTTTTTTGGTGCACCAAAAATATTCTCGTCGCTTTATAATATTAATATTGAACCACTGTACTCACATGAACTGATTTAAATATGTTTTTAGTACCTTTATGGATCTTGAGAGAGGAAGTGTCTTTGCTCCCTATGGAGGCTTCACGGAGCCATCGGATTTCAACTAAAATATCAATGAAAAATTCAACGAAGGTCTTATGGGTGTGGAACGGCATGAAAGTAATAAATGACAGAATTTTCATTTTTGGGTGAACTAACCCTTTAAGGTTGATCCACTGTAGTCATATGAACTATTTTAAATATGTCTTTAGTAGCTTTCTGGGCATCTGAAAGAGTTAATTGTCTTGCTGTCAATGAACGCCTCACTGAGTCATCGGATTTCATCAAAAATATCTTAATTTGTGTTCTGAAAATGAACAAAGGCCTTACAGGTTTGGAACGACATGAGGGTGAGTAATTAATGACAGAATTTTCATTTTTGGGCGAACTAACCCTTTAAGCATGGGACGGCATTTGGATAGTAAATGTCAAAATTAAGTGTTATTTTATGTGCTTATGAGTAAAGGGGAAAGACTTGCTAGTATTTAATGTGCAGGTTTGTTGGAGATTTAGTAGAGTTCACTATATGTTGGATTTATTTATTTGGTTACCATTGTGCTGATTGTGTGCAGCTTGTGTTTAGGTTCTAGTTGGCTACATGAATGACAGCTGCTTCACCTAATGAACAATAGCTGTGAAAATGCAAATATTGAGACTAGTCTCTTCTTACTTGCTGATCTCATGCATTATAACTATTAATAAATATACTAAGAACTTAACATTTATCGAGTTTGTTCAGCAAAACCTTATTTGTTTAAATGAACTACTTTATGCCAAGAAGTTGTACAAACGTAAATTAATTGCGTGGAAACATTTTCCTCAATATTATTACATTGAACAATGTTTTTTAAGAGTATACTGAAGATTTTATGATCTGAATGTTTGGATTGTGTTCTCAGGACAAGGGCATGTTCCATAAATATCACCAACCTTGAGCATTACCCACTACACAACATCATCTGTGAGTAACTTCTACACCTGTCCTTGAATCACACAGATTCAGACACAGCCCACTGATTGAGTGAAGACTGAGTGGTGTATGCTTAGCAATCTTTTATGAGTACATCTTCAATTAAGAGCTGATTTTGGATCAGTTTTTCTCATTATGTAGCTAATCTTCTCCATTACACATATGGCAACTGTGCAGACCTCATTTAGGAAGTGACATTTGATGGAAATGACCTGCGTTTGAGACTCTGTTGTAGTTGTACTATCAACACTAGAGTAATTAAGTGGAGACAAGTGGAGATAAGCAGGGCCAGAGATGCTACACAATGGAAAATTATGGTTGTTTAATTGACTTTTATGATCATTTTGTCACATTTTATTTCATTGTGTTCAATCTACTTAATTATGGAACTACATTAATAACGTTTGTTGCTTTGCTTTGCATGGGACTTGATAGGGAGTTTATCATGTATTATTTTGCGTTTTTGAGGAAGTCAAGTGGGTGATTTAATGTCCAATTATGTTGGAATTTAGTTTCTATTTTGTAATTTTTACTATTGAAAATACCTGCCTATACACCAGCCTAATGGTCTCAACCGACTGAAGATTGTGTTTAGTTCAGGGGCTGACCAGGTTATGCATAATAGTTTTGACTTTTGCTACACTTTAAAGTTTGATTATTTATATACATTACGGCTGCACAATATTGAAGAAAAATGCAATATGCGCTAACTTGTTAAATAATGTGATATTTGATATGCAATAAAATAAAGCATTAAGCCCCAAGAAGCCGTGGTTTACAGTGAATTTATAACAGCTAAGGGGCGTTGTTAGGCACAACACTAAAAATATATCAATGCAACTTTCATGAAGTAAAGTCATTAAAAGGCTTCCTTCCGCTGGAAAAAAAATAGTCCCTGACCATGAACAGCAACGGAAGTTACATTTATTATGCCATTCGATGGCGGCAAAGATTGTCTTTATGAGTGAGTCATTCAGTCACAAAGACTTATTATATTGAAACTTGTTGTAAACACGGAACAAGACGCTTGTGACAAATGCTTTGACTAGCGCTGTCAGTGTCAGCAGGGCACGTGGAAACCCATTAAATGTTAAAAGGACAAGATCGCAGCGGATATTCAAACAGATTTTTTTTTTTTATGAACATAGGACTGACTTGAAGGAAAATGCTAAATCTGAATGCAGGTAATACACTTGGTAACTCAATATCTCTCTCACAAAACTCTTCTACATAATGCAGTAAGCTTCAATGAACAAAATCAACTGAGAACAAACCATAGACTGTGAAAAGGAACATATGTTTACGTTGCTAAGACAGACGAGGCAACATACACATTCAGTGGTGCATCGATACTTATGTAATGCGGTCAGCTGTATGTTTTCGGGAGTTTTACAACGGCTTCGAACGTGGCTCAACCAATCAGAATCGAGGGCCGGAACTATTTGTTTTATAAATATATTTAAAAACTGCAAATGATATAACCAACATACATTTTTTACATTCTTTTTGTGAGAATAAAGTGTCCCTACAATTTCTGAAAGTGAACAGCAGTGTTTTACTGTAGCATTACATAAAAAGTAAGTGTCATCAGTGTAAACCAGGGGGTTTAGGGTTTCAGGTAGGCCTACATTAGGTTTATGTAACAATGGAAATTGAATACTGAAATGTAAAAATGAAACACTGCTTAGTCACTGTATAAATTAAATTCTTATTAAAGCAACAAAAGTTATTCAGTTAAGAGCAATGAGTGATTTTCTCTTTGTTTTTTGTTGTTTGATTAACATTATGCACACAGACGGTTTATTAGGCTGCTGTCACTTTAAGAGCTGCACGGATCCAATTTCACGAGTTTCCTCATAAAATCTTTAAGCTAATAAGGTTAAATATTTGGCTTGCTGTCCGCTGTGGAGGGGCTCGAGGAAGCAGCTTCAACTCGAGCTTGGATATACCCCCAGGGACTACTAGTGCCTGGAAGAGGAGTACGATAGATGAGATGCCTAATTTATGTGGTGGAGTTGGGGAGGTGGAGGGATATCGAAACAACTGATGCCAGAGCAGGGTGAGTAGCTGCTTATAAGCTCTGGATGTAATTGAAAGATTAGGGTTCCCTCCTCTTGAGATTATGTTTGAGCTTCACTAATTGAAAGCTTAGATGGGTTCACTCCTCCCGAAATTACGTTGTGAACTTCACATATTGTTACACGTGCGCTTTCTTTCTCAACTGTTTAGTCCATTTAAAACAACTGACATAATTGTGTATGTATTTGGCCATATAAGCTGCAGAAGAGACTGAAATCGGGATCACGCACTGTTCGAGCGGCAGCTTCCTGAGCGCGTGAGTACTTATTCCATTTAATAACATTAAGCATGTCTCACGACATATGTAACAGTCATGTGTCCAGTGTGCTCTCTGCTTGTCTGTCGACCTAAAACTTGGACTTTTTGTTATATTTTGGGGTATTAAATCATGCAGTTATTGCAAGCCGTTGCGATATGCATATGGCGATATGTACATTTGCGATATTTCGATAATTTCGAAATATATCCTGCAACCCTATTATACATATATATTTATACATAGCGAAACATCGTTTGTCCAATGGAGGATCTAAGCACTGCATAAGATTCAGAATTTGTTGCCGGTTCAGAAGACATTTTGCATGCTCAAAGTTGCATGTGACCACACCTTTAGTGAAACATCTAAACTGTGCAACAGTGGGACATCCAGGAGGAAGACTGAGACATGAAGCCACATGAATGCCTGTATTGCCTGTATTGCCATTCTCTTGGGAAAAAGAGAGAGGAATAGCCAGGTCGGTGTGTGTGTGTGTGTGTGTGTGTGTGTGTGTGTGTGTGCATATAGTGTCGAATAGCGAACTGTTTACCTTGCTTTTCTTTTCCTGCATTACCGTAAACATGGATCCACCCTAAAATGGAGAAAAGAAAAGAAAGAATTGCTTAGCTCATATTTATTATCTGGGATAACACTGGGCATGAGATCTTAATCACGTCAGTAGAGCAGTGAACGTAACACCCTCTGTGTCAGGGCCCGGAATAACACAGGTCTTTTCTTGCCCTAACATCAAATGAAAATCACTGCAGCAGCCTTTTTCCCAAATAGAGATTTAATTCTGGGTGTGGCATGTATGTGTGTGTGTGTGTGTGTGTAAAATGTGATCCATGCTGCTACATGACTTTTGTAAGCAGAAATCATCTGAACACACACATTCTTGAATGTGTTTGCAAAGTTTAAGCTCATAACTCAACCTGATCAAACCTCCTGAAGTTTGAAAGATTTCATTCACAGATGTTGTTATGCAGTTTGGACAGAATTGAAGATATCTCTATATTTCGAGATCTGAATGTGTGCACCCGTTCTGTAACCCTAAATCCGTCATGTGTCTTGCTTTGTGCAAGTGACTTGGGCCGCTTCTAAATCTCTGAACTCTGTGATGTGATAAAGTGCTATATGCTAGAAACATTGGTGGTGTCTTCAATAACAGTCCTGGAGAATGTTTAATGTAGACCCGCACAGCTCCTCATAAATGGCACAAGTTAAAAGAGGGCAGATCAAAACATGCCCAAGAATGCAGAGCAGGAATTTAATGATTAATCAGGATAATAATACAATCACTGTCCATTCAGTTTCTCAGAAACTCACGCCTTAAATGCCCAAATATTTGTGCTTGAAGCAAATTGAGTTTTTTTTGGTTTTTTTTGTTTTGCGATGATATTCAACATTTTTGCAGTATGTCATTATATGGTTTTAAACCACAGATAGGAATGAACGTTTACGAACAAGGAGAGTTTCGATTGGCAGCTGTTGTAGTTTTTTTGCCAGCACTAGATGAATGAAGTTCAGTTGAGAGCAAGAGGAATTCTGGGATGTGTTCAATGCCAGCATGGAGTCTTAAACCCACAGAGGGTCTTCAGCAGCTGTTTCCACAAACAATTAAGGTATTGAGACAAGTGAAATAAATCCTTTGACTAATCTTTAGTCTCCCATTGGAAATCCAAGCATGGATCCCTCAGTGTTTCATAAACTAAAAAATGTCCAACACTTTAACAGCCTCAACACAGGCTGATAAAAGTAGGCACTGTAAAAAATGATTGGTTCCTTCCACTTTTACTGAGATTTGCATGTGAAATGTTTATGTACTGTGTATTTGTATTTTATATTATTATTTTTATATTAAATGCAGATATGTTAAAGGATTAGTCCACTTTTAAATACACTTTTCCTGATTAATTTACTCACCCCCATGTCATCCAAGATGTTCATGTCTTTCTTTCGTCAGTCGAAAAGAAATGAAGGTTTTTGAGGAAAACATTCCAGGATTTTTCTCTTTACAGTGGATTTCAATGGCTACCAACAGATTGAAGGTCAAAATTACAGTTTCAGTGCAGCTTCAAGGGCTTTGAACGATCCCAGATGAGAAATAAGGATCTTATCTAGCGAATCGATCGGTCATTTTCGAAAAAAATACAACCGTTTATGCTTTATAAACAAAATATCACATTGAACGTACTTTCCGCTTCCGCATTCTTCATAACGCATGTTCTACGCCTTCCCTATTCTACTTACGGAACGAACGCGGCGCCAGTTTCGTTTTTTTCCGTAACTTGAATAGGGAAGGCGTAGGACATTCAGCGTAAGCGTTATGAAGAATGCGGAAGCGGAAAGTACGTTCAAGGCGATATTTTGTTTATAAAGCATAAACGGTTGTATTTTTGACCGATCGATTCGCTAGATAAGACCCTTATTACTCATCTGGTATCGTTTAAAGACCTTGAAGCTGCACTGAAACTGTAATTTTGACCTTCAACCTGTTGGTAGCCATTGAAATCCACTGTAAGGAGAATAATCCTGGAATGTTTTCCTCAAAAACCTTAATTTCTTTTCGACTGACGAAAGAAAGACATGAACATCTTGGATGACAGGGGGGTGAGTAAATTTATCAGGAAAAGTGTATTTAAAAGTGGACTAATCCTTTAATTAGAATCAGCCATAAAATAAAGGATGAAAGCCTGAAAAATAAAAAAAATGTCAACATGCCAACATACCATATATGTAATATACAAATATGGCAACACTGTTGATAGAGTTGTTTTCAAGACCTTATTTGTACTTTTTTGTACACTGTAAAAAAGGCAACAACTTATTTTCCAGTATAGAGGACCTTTTCAGTCACAAATACAAAGAAATGTGACTTATTTGAAGTATAAATATAAAACCCATGTTAGACCAACAGAATTTTCCCAAATGTTGTCCCAACTAGTCAAACATACTAGTCTTAAAGAATTTCATATTGAAAAAATGAACATTGCTGGAATGTGTAAATATCCCATCAGGCATTGCAGCATAAATACTGTTATAGCATTATGATTTTGCTGTTTGCTGATTTGATTTAAATTTTTAATCAAATTTTTAGTTATTGTTGTGTTGTGATGTGAACAAAAGACTCTGTAGTTGGCTGAAGGAGGCATTTTGCATTTACCGAATGCACAAATTCAAATTGACAAAACATAGTGTTATTTAGGACAATTATTAAGACAACAGTTGAGCGAACTTAAACATTTTGAGTGCAGACAACTAAAAAACAAGATCCCTATTTACAGCATTTAGTTTCAGATTTAGTTTTTCCCTCTTTGTCATTCTCTCTGCTTATAAAACAGGAATTTGAGGTTTACCTCAGGTTTCAGGTACTGAAGTCCGAGCTGCCAGATGCCTGTTGGCAGCTTCCTCTTTTGGCAGAACAAATGTGTTCACTAAATTCTTTTCTTTATGTCTGTGCTTGCATCTCAGATTGTGAATCTGATACCACTGCTGACTCAGCACGGAGCTAACATCCAACAAATCAAAGCTCGCTCACTAATGCACACACGCAGAAGTACGTACAGTACATATAAACCTACTACTGTTGACGTTAGAAGTCAAGTACACTTACTGTCCCACCATACAGTAAGCTTACCAGCACCTGCTCTCCCAATGAAGTATATATTACAGTACGCAGAGAAAAACACTCTCCTAAAATAGACAGCTTTCCACTACCACAGACGTGCTTCAGAGAGCCACAGGATAAAGTCATTTAAGCCCAGAGTTCAGACCAAGGGCACCGGGCCACCTAACAGGACCTGAGAGTGTAAAACCACAAACGGTGTTTATCACAGGACAATCTTTTTGTTAAGAAAATCCTGTTTTTTCTACAAAGGAAATAGAATAGGAACATGATTGAAACCCAATCTTTTGATTAGCTGTTGAGTGGTTGATTGTAGCCATTTGTGGTGTTTGATATCATAGATGTAGAGCAGGGCTCTTCAGCTCCAGTCATGGAGGGCCAGTGTTCTGCAGATTTTAGTACCAATCTTGATCAGTCTTGATAAAATTTTTTAGGGTTAGAGCTAAACTCAGAAAGACACTGGCCCTCCAGGATTGGGGTTTGAGAGCCCTGATGTAGAGAATTATAAATAAAATAAACATAAGAATGAGATTTTCTCATTTTTAAGTGGGTATAATCTTACACTCACCCTAAATGTCCATTAAGAGTTCAAAGAAAACATACTGTTAAAAAAAAAAAAAAAAAAAAAATTAAAATAGCTCTAAAATAAAATATTTCATTTTTAAAGCTCAGAGCTCAACCACCCAGTCACTGTCATTGTATAAACTAGCATAAACAGCTTCTTTTTTTCACTGAAGAAATCATATGGAAACAATATGAGGTTGAGTAAATGACAAAATGTTAATTGTGAACTGCATTCAAAAGATCTTTTTGTTGTTTTTGAAAGAAAGTCTCATGCTTACGAAGGCTGCCAAATAATTTGATAAGTAAAAAAACTATATGTAATTGTTTTGTGAATATGTAATTTATTCCTTTGATGGCAAAGCTAAAACAATGTTAAAGTCTTTACTGACACTTTTGATAGATTTAATACATCCTTGCTGACCCTAGACCTTTACTGGTTGTCTGAATCATAACTCCTAATGCTACACATTCCAAATCTTTGAAGCCCTCCATCACCTAAAACTCCTTCACATCCTCATCCTCCAGAGAGATCTGATAATCCGAGGTCAGTGTTTCTGAAAAGAAATGGAAATATGGGTGTGTCTTTTTTTTTTCCTTTGGGAAATTAAAGCCTTGGGTCCCAGGATGAGTTAGAGCAGGTTAATCTTTAAAATGAGTGATACACATCGTTACTCTGACTGAGTCAAAACAAAACCCTTGTTATCAGCCTATTCAACTTTGAGGATTCTTCTCCAGCTTTGGATTTCACTGTCATGCATGATGTCAGCAGCTGACAGATGAGTCCTAAGCTTGTATTTTAGGTCTTCTTTTAAATGAAAAAGTTAAACAAATACGTAATAAATACTACAAATGAAATGAAAGTGTAAACCTCATAGGTACAAAAGTCTTTAATAAATACTTGTTGGGAAAATCAAACAGATGTAACAAATGAAATGCCAGATTCAGTGCATGTAGAACTAATCACAGCCAGTAATAATGGACGTTTGGAGTTTGAGGTTTTTTTTTTTTTTTTTTTTACCTGTATTGTGTTTCAATTCTTTTATATTACAATAATGAAAATGGCATGATTCAAAAAGTGAATACATCTGAATTACTATCACATTTTGCATTATCAATTTTTTTCTATATGCAACTCATATATTTTTCTGCACTAAAGATGCCAAATGAAACATAAATTGTTCCCTTCATTCAGCCACAGCAACATGCACTGATACAAATTTCCTGACGTTCCAGAAACCTTGAAAAATTGCATTTGATTTGACCCCAATCAAATTTGACAGAACAGCTCATAAATAAAGGAGGGGAAAATATACCCCAGCCACCCTAAATGAGGGAGGTTTTCAGATAACATAATTAACTCTTTACTCATTGTATTCTTTTGTAAAATGGTATTATAGTAATATAGTACCATTTTTTAAGTTTTCAACACAATACTCAGAAGATACACTTTAAAATCAAGTGTTTTCTGTTCTTGACGTGGGTCATTTCATGAAGAGACTCTGGTCTGTTTGTGGTTCAGTTTGAATTGTAGCGTAATACCAAGCAATGATGTTCTGAAAACATTTAAGAATAAAAATAATAAAAATCTTCCAAAGTCTTCCAACATCCAACTTAAAAGCCAGACAGTCTGGGACACTAATATAAACACATAATTACTCCATGACTGACAGTGGCTTGAAAATGCAGGTGTTGGACTTCTCCAAGGAGACAAGTGCCACTCGGACACGCAGTATATTTTTTAGTCTTTTCGTTTTTTAGTCTTCTTCCAATGAAGTATTTAGACCTTCAGAAGTAGTGATCAGTGACAACATTTGTCGTTGATTTTTACTTTCAGCATGGTCAATGTGTCCAATCCCAAGTCGACATTCATTAGGAAAGTCATAAAAAAATAACACAGATAATCTATTCTAACATGAAGACAGATCATCAATGTTTAGAGTATTTCCCCACAGACTAACAGCCTGTGGCCATTTTACATATTTATATATAAAACATTTCCTGGCCAACATAAATAAAAGGAATGACATTGTTGAAAAAGAGAGCGGCTGAAGGAGAGAATAAGAAAAAGTAATAATAATTCTAAGAATGACAATAATAAAAAGGTGTCACATAACTTACTAAACTCAAATATACACAGCTATGTCTTTTTTCACTATTTACATATGTACATATGCATATTTTGTCATTATAATGAATTATCTCTTAGTAATTAAAGAACTAAAATAAATTTCCTCTACTGTGTGACCAAAAAGCCAAATGTTTTGGGACAACACAATAGTGCAGAGTGAAGTGGCCCTTGATTTTTTACATTATGACTGTTCTGTCATGTGAAAGAACACAAAAAATGAGCTATAATTTCACCTATCAAGAGCTGAGTGAAAGTGTATCAGTCAGAATACTCTTTTACTGTCTGGACTACGAGTACCAATTCCCAAAGAAGGTGAATTTCAATAAAAAAGTAAACCTTTTATCTCAATAGTCTTAAGGCCAATTCACACCACACAGATGAACGCCAACAAACAAGTTGCCTGTTGGATTTAAAATTTTATGAAAAATAACTGTCATGTTCACACTGCCCTAACAGACACCAACAACCGCTGATTGAACATGTTCATTCGGGTAAAAACAAACCCCAACCAATGCCAAAACACACTGATCCAACAAAACTTGTTTGTTGGGTGTTTGTCTGCGTGGTGTGAATTGGCCTTTAAAGGGATAATTCATCCAAAAATGAAAATTCTGTTATCATTTACTCACCTTTATGTCATTCCAAATGTCATTCTCTCTCTTTTCTGTTTATAGAAAGTGAATGAGGACTGAGGCTTTCAAGCGCCATAATTACAAAAAGCACCATAAATGTATCTTTAAAAAAGCCTTCAGTGAATATCTTGACATCCGCCCTAGATCTCCTTGGTGAGAGAAGTAGAGAGTGTCTGATTCATGATCTGACAAACAGACCAAAATTTGACATATGGCTCCAAAAGACTACTAATATTACATACAAATGTATTTTATGATACTTTGATGATACTTTATGCTGCTTTTGAGCCCCTTTTGAAGATGAAAACTCCAGTTCCTGTGCGATTAACTGCACTCTTATGTTAATTTTTGTGTTACACAAAAGAAAGATGGTCATATGGGTTTAGAATGACAAGAAGGTGAGTAAATGGTGACAAAATCTTCCTTTTTTGGGTGAACTAACCCGTTAAGTGTGTATGTAACATTTGTTAACAAAAACAATAAGAACCAACATGTGAGTATCATCATTAAAAATGTATATAAAAGGTGTAAGAACTATCGTGAAGGTTTAATGAGGCACTTGAATATATATACCTCTGGAAGATTTAACAGCTCCTAACACTTGACTTTGGGCAGGTCTGGACATAATCAAAAACACTTTAAAGCTGCCTATCGCTGATTTCTCCTCAGCCCCAAGGGTCAAAGGTCTCGCCACTGTTCACAGACATAATCTCAAAGTTCAGCCTTGTGTAAAAATGTCCTTCTTTTAAGGAAAGTGAGTGCAAGTGTAAACAAAAGAAAAGGATTTTGAAAACCATTCTCTGAAAGTCTGATTTGCTGCATTTATGTGACACAAATCCCTGTTTCATTTGACTACACGATGAAAAAAGGATGAAAAACACCAATCGCACAAGCCCCAGATGCTTTCAGATCAGTCAGTGAAAAAAAATACTTATATGTTTTTCCAGTTTGTCTGGCTCTTTCATACGTAATGATCTTTCATGTGCTCGTTCACATTGTTCTTGCAGCGGTTGTCTTTGCTGCTGTAGTGTGTCCTGTGTGGCTGATTTTGGGCTGTAGTGTGTATAGTGTACACTGCATCCCCTTTCGAGTACGCGAGAGATGAGCACTTATGCAGTACTACCCCTCTGTCACTCTCTTCATCTCCCTCTTCCTCCTCGTCCTCTCGCTCGGCTCCGTCTCCAACCCGATCCAGAGGGTAAAGCAGGTTCTTGTTCTCCTGCAGAGGGTCTGTGTTGTCTTTGTGAGGTGTGCGAGTGCTCAGTAGTGTCCCACGCTGGTTGTTGATGCTCTCTTCCATCTGCGTGTCCTCTCTTTGTCTCGCTTTCCTGCGTCTCCGGAACCACCACACGCACACAATGACACATGAGATCCATAATACCACAAATAACACACACAGCAACGGGATGAGGTAACCTGTAGAGAGAGACAAAAATTAATCCAAGAAGCACACACACACATCTTATGTATATATATATATCATTATTAACATTTCTTATCATTATCAATGTTGAAAACAGCTTAATGTTTTGCAGAAATCATGATTCATTTTTCAGGATTCTTTGATGAATAGATAAAAGCACAGAATTTATTTGAAATATAAATCTTTTGTAACATTATGAATGTCTTTGTCACTTTTGATCAATTTAAAGGTGCCCTAGAATTAAAAATTGAATTTATCTAGGCATAGTTGAATAACAAGAGTTAAGTACAGGGAAATGACATACAGTGAGTCTCAAACTCCATTGTTTCCTCCTTCTTATATAAATCTCATTTGTTTAAAAGACCTCCGAAGAACAGGTGTATCTCAACATAACACCGACTGTTACGTAACAGTCGGGGTGTACGCCCCCAATATTTGCATATGCCAGCTCATGTTCACGGCATTACACAAGCCAGTATTAACGTCTGGATGTGCACAGCTGAATCATCAGACTAGGTAAGCAAGCAAGAACAACAGCGAAAAATGGCAGATGGAGCAATAATAACTGACATGATCCATGATTACATGATATTTTTATTGATATTTGTAAATTGTCTTTCTAAATGTTTCATTAGCATGTTGCTAATGTACTGTTAAATGTGGTTAACGTTACCATCGTTTCTTACTGTATTCACGGAGACAAGAGCCGTCGCTATTTTCATTTTTAAACACTTGCAGTCTGTATAATGCATAAACACAACTTCATTCTTTATAAATCTCTCCAACAGTGTAGCATTAGCCGTTAGCCACGGATCACACCCTCAAACTTATTCAGAACCAAATGTAAACATCTGAATAAATACAATACTCACATAATCCGACGCACGCATGCAGTATGCATGACGAACACTTTGTAAAGATCCATTTTGAGGGTTATACTAGCTGTGTGAACTTTGTTCGAGGCAAGCGCGAGCTCCGTGGGCAGAGAGCATGAGAATTTAAAGGGGCCGCAGCCTAAATCGGCGCATTTCTAATTATGCCTCAAAAAAGGGAGTTAAAAAAATTTATTAAAAAAAATCTATGTGGTATTTTGAGCTGAAACTTCACAGACACATTCAGGGGACACCTTAGACTTATATTACATCTTGTAAAAAAACGTTCGATGGCACCTTTAATGCATTGTTGCTGAATAAAAAACAAACAAAACTAAACATACTGACCCCAAACTTTTGAATGGTAACATCAGAAAGAGGATAAAAGAGTGAAAATGAATGAGCAGGTGAAAAGAGAAGGGACACACA
The DNA here is from genome assembly GCF_018812025.1 of Megalobrama amblycephala. Classification (NCBI taxonomy): domain Eukaryota; kingdom Metazoa; phylum Chordata; class Actinopteri; order Cypriniformes; family Xenocyprididae; genus Megalobrama; species Megalobrama amblycephala. The sequence goes on along the minus strand of NC_063053.1, from coordinate 21,395,680 downwards.
TCTTACTCACCAACTTGGGGACGCGGGTCCTGAGTGTCAACTCTGACCTCTCTCACGGCCAACAGTAACGTGCTGTTGTGAGGTTTGGACAGAACATCAATGATGGAGCGGACAACATCCTGTATCTGAGCTCGTCCCTCAACAAAGTCGTTTTGCTCATATGACTGAGGAAAACAAAAGAAAGAGAATGAAAATTAATGAAACTAATTAGACCAAACCAAGTTACAACACTAAACAATTATATCACTTGTTGATAAACTCGAAAACAACAGTCAATGTAATGGTATTTGGCCCTAATATCTAAGTACACAATGGAAGACTATCTTTAGACAGTCACATAAAAAACACCAACAAAGAGCCATACTGTCAAGGTACAGATTTAACAGAAAGAACCTCTCTATTGAAACAGGAAAACATGACTGCCATAGGAATACAGATTGCAACATCCAGGAAAAGTTCAACCACAAATGAAACCAATAAAACACACATTTGATTATGCAGCAAGTAACGAAAAAGTCCCTGTCCTAAAAAGGGAAAATCTAATTTGAACCAGGAAATAAATGGAGTAATAATATTATTTTATTATTTATTATTTGTTATTCTCTTTGGTTTTAATTTCATAAGAAAGCACTCTAAAATTAAAACTGAAAAACTAGAAAAACCTACAGTCAGAGAAGAGGGAAGGAGGAATGATGGAGGCATGTTGAAATGACTGAGGAAGAAAGACAGCACAAAAGAAATTTAGAGTAAGACTTGCTAGATCAGAAATGAAAGTTAAACCTAACTGAGTTATTCACCTTTCCCTTAAATTTCATGATCAAGCCACATGTAATTTTTCTGTGGTAACAGTCAGGGTATAACCACACTGGATTCAACGGGGGACGTCCCAGTGCTGAGCTTATAACATCAGCACAAAGCAAAGTCTTACAAGAGCTCACACCATAAAAGGTTACCGCTCCTTCTCCGGAAATCTTTCAATGTTACAACATAAATCTTAAGGGCATTACAACATCGCAGAAAGAGTAAAACTAAGATTCTGGCCATTAAGGGCTTAAAGTAGAGGAACAGACTTTTCCCCAAGAGTCTGCATTACCACAGCAATGGTCTCAGAGCGAGTGAAGGAGAAAAAGAGAAAGATGAGAGGGTGTAGAGCAGGACAGGTGAGATATGTTAAAGGTGAAAAGCTGGATTTTTTAAAAAACTAACATTTAGATAAACACTAAAAGATACAAAAAAGAATCGAATTTTACAAGCCATCTGACTTAAAGTGCCTTTTTTGAAGGAGTGCAAACTGGAGGACAGACAGGAAAATGTTTTAAAGCAGAAACGAGATGGAAAGAGAAATAAACACTCCAAAGTGAAGGAAAACAGATGTGATGGTTTCAGGAAGAGCATGTTATTGGATGAAAAATCAGTATTTTGATACACACGGTTTTATGCTGCCTTCAAGTATTGTCAGAGTGATTGCTTTTATGAGACAAGTACACATAAAAGTAACCACAGTTGTGTTTAGCAGCAGGAAACTTGGGATTTTCTTAGAGGCCCAACTTTCCAAGTTGAAGGCGTGTCCATTAATAGGAGATGCTAATTGATCATAAAAAGCTTTTATTGTGAATGTTAACTGTACTATTACGTACTACTTATTTACACTTTTTTTCTGTGGCACACAAGACAAAAACATAGATAAAGCATCAATTAAAGTGCAAAAGATACAGTAAAGTGCATCATTTTACACAGTATCTATTTGCTGTCATGTGAAAACGGCTACTATTAAATAAACAATGGTGTCAAAGTTAAATCTTCATCATTAACCATTTATTTCTTAGTAGCTCTGAGACTGAACATGGGTACCGGGCTTGTTTACAACAGATGAGGTAGATTTCATAGGATTAAAGACTGACGGTTGAAGAGAGTGAGCTCACCATAGCAACCTCCACAGCATTATGGTTGGACGGTGATTGGTCACAAAGAATGAAAAGGGTGTGGTCTTTGGCCAGGGTTCGTGTGATTGGCAGATACGTTAGCTCTGTGCAAACACCTTCAGCAGTTGTGCCCTGTTAAACAAACCCACGAACATGCCACAAATGTTGGTGTTTTGACTGGAAATCATGTTTATCTGAGATAATAAGTAGTGTATCTGTCTTTCAAAACTTTCAGCATTTACTAAATGAAAAACGCTTACCTGCGGGACACTGTCAGAGTCAAATACAAGCGTAACATGAGCACAGTTATCATCTAGGTAGCCGTTGTTGGGTAGGCACCGAGTGCGGATGGGCTGTAGACTTTCAGAGGTGGAGCATAACCCCAGCTGACTGCAGGGTGGACGAAGGCAAGACAGAACATCATGCGCTACACACTTCTGTCCTAGTGGACACAGGGGGTGCTGTGGCTCACTGGAGTCTGACTGCAACATGCAGGGCTGACGACCACAATGCACCTGCAGTCACAATAAAAAAAAAAATCAATGAGGAATCTATATCGAGATAAAAATACATAATGAATACAATTAATTATTCATTATTCACAATTAATGCAAATAAAATCTACATGGAGGTGTCATTTACTTTATATTTTGCGTTTGTGAGATTGATATTTTATGTTTGTGAGATGCATTTTAACCTTTTTAAATCCTTCCAACATTAACATTTTACACTGCTTGTGACTAGAATTGTACTGTAAGTATTAGGTTGGTACAGTAGCATAGTCTGAGGTAGATAGGACTCACTTTAGTGCATCTGATGTTTCCATTCATGCACTGACAGCTGTTGCACCCATCCTCCCAACGATCACCGTGATGAAGCTGCAACCCCGAGCGATCGCAAGCCTTCCCAACACCAATGACTACAGATGACAAGAGATGGAGAGGAACACAGAGAAAGAAAGAGAGATCAGATCCTGAAAGTCACAGTACCATTCAAAAGTTTGGGGTCAGTAAGATTTTTTTTCTAAAATTATTACTTTTCTTCAGAAGGGATGCATTAACTTGATCAAAATGTGACAGTAAAGACATTTATAATGTTTAAATAAATGCTTTTCTTTTGAACTTTATATGCATAGAAAATTCCTGGAAAAATGTATAAAGGTTTCTACAAAAATATTAAACAGCACAACTTTTAAATATTGATAATAATAAGAAATTTTTGATGCAATAAATGCATGAGATGAAGCAGAGACATCTGTTATATGTTGTACATAACTGAGTGTTGCATGACTTGTAATAATATGCATCATATAACAATATGCCATCATTTTAATAAATAAATAATCATAACATTTTACTTAATGCTTTTTAATGTGGGAGGGACAATTAAATATTTCGCTGAATTTAGCTGTTTTTTTTTTTTTTTTACACATTTCATTTTTTCCCCACAAATGTTGATGGAGCCCATGCAGTAACGCCACAGACCCTTGTTAAACGCTGTTGAAACAGGCAATTTAGTCTGGTCCAGTTTTGTTTGGCTCAAGTTAAGGTGTGCTCACACAACATGAGTAGACAGCAAAGATATTCAACACTTCATTTCTCATAATGCAAACAAGTAGGGTGGTCTGTCAGTGGGAACTCACACTCCTGGCAGCGTGGTCCAGCTCGTCCCACTGGGCACAGACAGCGATATCCATTAATCTCATCCACACATGTGGCTCCATACGAACATGGAGAGGACTGACACTCATCTATGTCTGAGATCGAGTCAGAGACAGAAGTAGAGAGAGTGTGTTAGAGTCGCAATGTAACTAAAGTAGTGACGGATCTTTTTTTTCTGTACTGTGACATACGTCCGAGTAAAATGGATAATCAAAAAAGAAAAAATTCAATTCATCGGTTTTTGATTTGATGGAGCAGTTCTGAATGCGAGCTTGCAGTCAATTGTAAGAAAAAGACAGGGCTTATGCAGACTATATGATTGTAGACAGAAAGAAGTCTGTCATTTCACAGGAAGACTGACATTTTGATAAAAAATTATGAGGTCAACAACAACAAAAAAAAAATTTAAAAATGAAAAATATGCATGGATCACAATAAGATAATTTAAATGCATTTAGAAAATAGATGAATAGGTAAATTTCCATTTCAAGTGTGTAGTTTTTGCACCACTAGCTGCACTACATGGAGTGCATTAGTGTCCACCCACTTTTTCAGCAGCGTTGGTAATATTTTCTATTCATTTTTCCCATAGGGATTTGTTAAAGCCAAAGCCAAACAGCTATGAGGAGAATTACAACATTACAACCTTTTATTTGAAGCAAAAACGTATTTGAAAATTAGACAAAAAGACAAATGTACATGACTGTGTATTAAAAATGATAGTAAAATATAAACTAAAATGGCTGATATATATATATATATATATATATATATATATATATATATATATATATATATATATATATGTAAACCATCTATACAGTACCCTCCACAAATATTGGCACTCTTGGAGGCTGTGAAAATAAATTTGCATTGTTTATCCTTTTGATCTTTCATTAAAAAAAAAATCACAAAATTCTAACCTTTCATTTAAGTAAAACAATTGAAAATGGGGGCAAAAGCTCATTATAAAATAAATGTTTTTCTCTAGTTCACGTTGGCCACAATTATTGGCACAATTATTGCAATGTCCGTTTGCCAAGATAACAACTCTGAGTCTTCACCTATAATGCCTGATGAGTTTGGAGAACACCTGATAAAAGATCAGAGACCATTCCTTCATGCAGAATCTCTCCAGATCCTTCAGATTCCAGCTCCATGCTGGTGCTTCTTCTCTTCAGTTCACTCCACTCATTTTCTATAGGGTTCAGGTCAGGGGACTGGGATGGTCATGGCAGAAGCTTCATTTTGTGCTCAGTGACACATTTTTGTTGATTTTGTGTTTGTTTTGGATCATTGTCCTGATGGAAGATCCAGCCGCGGCCCCATTATTGGATCAGGTTTTGAGAAACGGTCAGGTTTTGATTTTTTTATCTGTTGGTATTTAATAGAATCCATGAAGCCATGTATCTGAACAAGATGTCCAGGGTCTCCAGCAGAAAAATAGGCCCACAACATTAAAAGATATAGCAGTATATTTAACCGTGGACATGGGGTACATTTTATCCATGTGTGCACCAAACCCATCTGGTGGGTTTTTCTGCCAAAAAGCTCTTCTTTTATTTTCATCTGACCATAGAAGCCGGTCCGGTTTGAAGTTCCAGTCATGTCTGACAACTGAATATGATGGAGTTTGTTTTTGGATGAGCGAGGAGGATTTTTCTTGAAACCCTCCCGAACAACTTGTGGGGATGTAGGTGCTGTTTGGTCTTTTTTTTTTAGGCTTTCTGAGACTCAAGACTCAACTAATCTCTGCAATTCTCCAGCTGTGATCCTTGAAGAGTCTTTGGCCACTCACACTTTCCTCCTTGCCGTGCATTAGGACGATTTAGACACACGTCCTCTTCCAGGTAGATTTTGTAACATCTTTAGTTGATTGGAACTTCTTAATTATTGCCCTGATAGTGGAAATGGGGATTTTGTGAAGCTCAACAATCTTTTGCTGCACATCAGAACTATATTCTTTGTTTTTCTCGATGTGATGAATGATTACGGGAATTTGGCCTTTGTGTTTCCTCATGTTTATACTCCTGTGGAACAGGAAGTCATGGCTGGATAATTTCATGTTCATGATCACCCTGATGTGCTAAAAAATGTAAATATGAATGGGAATATACTTCAGAGATATTTTACTCATAAGAATTTCTAGGGGTGCCAATAACTGAGGCCAACGTGTTTTTGAGAAAAACATTTATTTCATAATGTGATTCCCCCCCACTTTCAATTGTTTTACTTCAATGAAAATTTAGAATTTTGTGAATTTTTTGAATGAAAGATCAAAAGGAAAAAAATTGCATATTTATTTTCACAGCCACTCTTGCTCAAATTTACTAAGGTGCCAATATTTGTGGAGGGCACTGTGTGTATGTATCTGTATATATAATTTTTTTTTACAGCAAAAATGATATATACATAGTATTTTAGAGCATAAGGAGACAGACTTTTTTAAACATTCCACTTGTAAATTAATAATTAATATTTTCATATTTGTATATTAATTTGATTAATATAATTATTTTATGTTAAGTATTTCATCTTAAATGTTTTAACAATAAAAAAACTTTGTCCTGTCATGAATATTCATAGTTCTTGCTGTATCATTTAATCATGCTTACACACAGTATGTGCAGATGTATTTACTCACTGATGCGACAGTCAGGCCCAGCAAATCCTGGTGCGCACTCACAACGAAACCAGTTGACCCCGTCCACACACTGTCCCCCATTATAACTACAGAGAGAGAGGGACAGAGAGGCAGCATCTGAGTAATACATTTTTGATCTTAACTGACCTGCATACCAAGATAAAGATGCTACAGGCGCATTAACTAGTAGGCCCTCAAACTAGATGTAGGAGTTTAGACATTTATAGTTTCATTAAGAGATTCACTAAGTTCTGCCAAAGATTTGTGAATGACAAGCTCAGTTGTTTGCGTGAGTGATTGTTATGTTTTTTTGCTCTCCTTTCTGTACTTTTCTTCACTTACTTTATCTATTGCATCACTTACCAGGGATGAGGGTTGCAGTCATCAACATCTGAAAACAGAATGAAAACAGATCTCATGAAGGCAGAACTACCAAAGGATATATCAAAACTAGACCTGTCAGGGCAAATCACAACCTGCCAGTGCCAGCACACCTTAAGGCCAATCAAAGCTATACATGTAGGAGTAAATCACAATTACAAATGCACAAGGTTTAGTTAGAGGATATTTTTGGACAAGAGAGAAAGCTAGGGGAAACAGATAAGTGGGCGTGGTCTTACCCTGAGCACAGGTAGGCCCTTCCCATCCATCCTTACAGACGCAGGTGAAGACGCTGCCCCCTCCAATACAAGTCCCGCCATTTAGACACGGACCGGATTCACACGAGCTGTTCATGGCTAGAGAGAGAGACAGAGAGATAGTGAGAAAGATACAGACTAAATGAGCTCAACATGGAGGTGTTTTGGTTTCTGTCTCACCCGTGTTACAGGTACTGCCACCCCAGCCGGAAGGACACGCACATCGGAACGAGTCTCCGTGATCGTAGCACGTTCCTCCGTTAGCACAAGTACTGGAATCACACTGATTGTCTCCTGTAACAACAAATCCACTTTGAGTGCAGGCACATACAGTTGGTGTCCTAAAATGAAAATATATTCATTCATGCATTCACTTACGTGAGTTACACGTCTTTCCTTTCCAGTTGTCAGTGCAGCGACAGTAGAAATCATTCAGCAGATCAACACAAAAACCTCCATTTAGACAGGGATCACCACTACACTCATTCACGTCTGAAGAGAAGATTTAAGATATATAAGATTATATATAGAACTTTATACATACTGCTAAAACACATAAACCATATTCCGGTATTGATCCGGTATTCAAGCGGACTCGGATCAGTAATGTCAAATCTCGCTATAAAAACAAGCAATCGGTATAGAAGACACTGTAACGTATATGTTCCGTTTGTTCTGTTCCTGTTGCCTTAGTTCTTTAGTTAGTTTCCCTGGTTGTTAGTCAGTTCCCACACCTGTTCCGTTTTATCTTTAATTACAGAAAAAAATCAATTCAGTTTATTTTTACAATTCACTGTGGATTATTTGATAATTCAGTCGCAATATTGACGCAGGCTTTGCAAACAGACTTTTACAATATGTATTTGACAGCAACACCACAAACATGAAAGTAACAGTGTTCATTCTAATGCCTGATCTGTGATCTGATGTGTAATTATTCAAGTTCAGGCAGATTTTCTTTGTCCCAAAATCGTTTAATACTGCTTTTGCATCAGTAAATCAAGCCAGTGACTTCACATTGTTCCTCTTAGTAGCATGAAAATAATCAGATTTTTAAATTGTGATTAAATTACATACAGAAAGCAATCAAAGTACTCTCCCTTTACAATAGCTGAAGCTGTCAATCACACAGCGTGAGTTTATCTGGACATTTGGCAAAACTGCCGTTACTGACACTGTTACCTTGCACAACGAAGCTCTTAAGCTAACGTTACTGTATTCACATCATGTTTGCTGTTAGTTGTGGTGAAAGCATTTCGTGAGAGTGCAGGAATCGAGTTACAATGATGAGATCACTACATTCACACGGTCAACATACTGTCTGTCATCGGCTCAATGCTCATCACTGCAACCTTTCATGTGATGGGAAAAGATCTAAATATAATAAGGCTATAATCAACACTTTTCAGGATTCGTTAATCTAACAAATTCATTAATTCATTAATAGTAAAAGTATCCAAGAGTGTTCCACATGTATTCCACATTTCAAATGCAAAGATATCAGCCAATCACAGCAGTGGGCATTTACATTGAAGTCTCACAGCAGACACGCCCCTTCAAACAGAGCGTTCAAGCCAGAGGGCTAAAATCAGGATAGAAAAATGCCTTTTATTTCTAAATTATGACAATTTTTGATGTGAAAATCATACTAACATTATAAGTGCACCTCAGGAAACATGATAAAATAATAAAAAAATTCCACTTCATAACCCCTTTAATATTCTTGTGGATACCCTGATGCATTTGTGAAGACTTGAATAGAAAGTTTATTTGAAATAGAAATCTTTTGGAGCATTATAAATGTCTTTCCTGTCACTTTTGATCAATTTAATGTGTCCTTGCTGAATACAGTATTCATTTATTTTTTTTTAAATCTTACTGACCCCAAACTTTTAAATGGTAGTGTACAAACGACTATCTAAATTAATAAATGAATCTCTCTCTCCTCATAGGACTAAAGCTTTTAGAACTCCACTACTGTAAGAGACAATAGTTAAGCATATAGAGCTGATGTTTTTACCCAGGTCACAGAGTTGCCCATCAAAGCCATCAGGACAGACACAGCGGAACGAGTCGATGTCATCAATGCATGTTCCTCCGCTGTTACAAGGATTCGATGCACAGTCATTTATATCTGGGAGAGAAAGCAGAAAAGAATGTTGCATGTATGTTTATATTGAAGGTTTGATAATGGTGTGCGTATGTGGATGTGTGTAATATTACTCACTCTCATGACAGTATGTGCCAGTGAATCCTGGTTGGCAGGCACAAGTGAAGTTTCCTCCTGACTGGCTGATGCAGCGCCCGTGAGGACCACACACATTTGATAAGATGTGTCGTACCGCTTTTTCTGTGCCATTGGTTGTCACGGCAATAGTACAGCTGTCAATCACTAATAGGAAAAACAAAACAAGATTAAACATGCTTGTAATATTAGGATCTTTAAGAGCATAGGAAGTAAAAAAAAAAACACATAAAAAATAAAATACAAACATAATCTTGTTGTTGCCAGCGCTGTGCTCTACTACTTGAGCTACAGGAACATCATAACATAAATTTGATCAGACCTTCAGTGAGGTCTTTGGTGTACCTTGGCAGGTGCTGGTCTTGCAGTGGTCTCGTAGCTGACTGCATGTTTTCCCCTCATATTCATCTGTGCAGGCGCAGTAAAAATCTCCCTGCACAGAGTGACACTGGGCTTTATTCTGACACGGGTTTGGACTGCATAGATCCACCTGCACCTGCAGAGAGAGTGGGAGAATGAGAGAGGAAATGAGCGACTGAGAAAGAGAAAGTTCTTTGTGTGCATATGAAATTATTGCCCTCACCTCGCAGTTGGTTCCAGTGTATCCGTACTGACACTCGCACTCATAGCCCGTGGCTAGCGAACGGCACCGTCCGCCATTTTGACATGGGGAGCTTGCACACCTGCTCTGCTGCACTTCACAGTGTCTTCCCATAAATCCCGACTGGCACTGGCACAGGTAACCATGACGACCATCCTAACAAATACACACAGAAGTGGAGATGATTCACAGGTGTGCAGGGCAGAGGCCCAAATAAGCTTGTAAAAGTTAGGGAGTACATAACCAAGAAATTATGATCTACTCTGACATAAATCTCATTCCATTGTATTTTCTTAAAGGGATAATTCATCCAAAACTGAAAAAAGAAAGTGACTTACACTTTTGTGTGTGGAACACACACACACACACACACACAAAAAAAAGATTTTTTTGAAAAATGCTAGAAAAAAAAGGTTTTGGTTGCCACTGACTAAAACACATTTCTCAAAATATCTTCCTTTATGTTCCACAGAAGAAAAATTAGCCATACATGTAACTGTCCCTTTTAGAACAACCATGTCCCCCAAATATGCTTAATTACCTTATAGGGTTATTTTTATTTTTACCATTTGCATGCTCACACCTGTGCCATATCTACAAATTCCTTGAGAACAGAAGAAAGATGTTATCCTTAATCTCAGTGAGAAGTGAAACTGAATTTACATTCAGGGAAGCAATCGGTTGCAAAATCGCTATGGTGTGAGTTTAGCTTGTTTGTGGTTCATTTCACAGAATTTTGCTATTTAAAAAAATAAATTTTCTTACAGTGGCAAGCAACATCAAGAGCAATGACAACCACAGTGAATAACACATGTAAGCTACAACAGATATTTTAACAAGTCAGAAAGGGAGGTATTCACTAATGGCTACAGTATATTCAGTAATGAATCTGGCTCTTGATTGCATCATTTATTTTCACACACTGACTGCATTGTTTACCTAATTAAATTATGCAAATCAGATAACAATGCAAACGCGTTTGGGGTGGATGCAGTACATTATGCCTAAATAAACCAGATTGCGGATGATTAATAAATAAGATGCAGGTTTCTGTACCGAAATACAGCACACAAATGCTGTGCAAGTGATTCAACCCAGAATGTCTAAAAAGACATGCCAAATAAAACAGAAATATGCCCACCTGACAGGTTCCTCCATTCTGACACTGACCGTAACAGCTGTTGACATCTGTGAAATAATCATCAACACAATCAGCATAACGTTCTGCTCCAATATGTGTAAAAACAAGGAAAAAGAAGAAATCAAGAGTTTAAAATGGCTGTTAGACATGCGAGAGCAGGCAGAATAACAGAACACATGCACAGTTAGGAGAAAACTTTTAGGAGACAAAGTAATACTACAGAATAACTGAAGACAGAAAATACATCACTTCCTTTACAAGTTTGTTTCTATTGAATACATAAATTCCAAAGTCTGTGCTTGTTGCTTTTTTTTTTAACATGGAATTGAAAATGTTTCAAAAAGGACACAAAATTACAACAAAAGCATCATAAAAGTGGTCTTCTAAAGCTATATGATAACTTTGTGTGATGATCAGAGCAAAATGTAGCAGATTGAAGTGCTTCTCCTTGTAACGATCATGAGAAAAATGTCTGATTTATGAACAAATAATTTCTTTGAGTCAGTCATATCAATTATTGTTTGATCAAGTTTGATACAAAATTGGTCTGAATTATTTATTCACAAACCTCACTTTTGACTCAATGATTCAGTCACAACGATTTACACTTTAGGTGAAAATCAGCAAATATTGGCTTAAATTTCAGTCCATTTGCCATTCAAAGCTATTGTATAGTGGAAGAGAAAAACTCTTATGGGTTTGGATCAACATTAAGATAAGCAAATGATAACAATTGAATTTTTTGGGTGCACGATTCTTTTAAAGCTGTTTTTCTGCATCATAAAAAGCAAATCAGCTTTAATCAGCATTAGAGAACAAGAAGAAGAGCAAAAGTTTGCTGCAAAAAAAGAGGGAAAAAGTATGAGAGATACAGACTTTGTAGACTTTATGGAGTTTGTATACTGACTGATATTACAGTTCGGTCCCGCCCAGCCTGGGTAACAGTTGCAATGATATCCACCAATTAGATTTTTACAAGCATAAGCATTTAGACAAGGTTTCCTCGTACACTCATTCACATCTGTGTGAGAGAGAAGAGGAGGATGAGGGGAGCTAGAGATAGCATGGGAAGATCAAGCCCCACCACCAAGCACAAGAAATCAGTTGTGTCAAGTCATGTAAACAAACTCAGATTCTTATGATGTACCATGGCAAATACACATCCTCTGTGCTAACAGCTTTTCATTTAAAGGGATAGTTCACCCAAAAGCGAAAATTCTGTCATCATTTACTCACCCTCAAGTTGTTTCAAAAATAGTGGAAGTAAATAGTGTCCATCAACTGTTTGGTTACCGACATTCTTCAAAATAGCTTCTTTTGTGTTCAGCAGAAGAAAGAAATTCATACAAGTTTGTAAAAACTTGAGGGTGAGTAAATGATGACATTTTTGGGTGAACTATCCCTTTAAAAGCATCCAGACACCTTAAAACAGTGGTTATGATCATTTCGATAGCATGAGAAGGCAGTATTACAACAAATTTCTTTTCTAACCTGGATATATGTGTGATTTCTAGACCTGGAAAATAAATACAATCTAATAACTTCGTGGGCATTTTTATAATTAATTGATGTCAATAATGATATAATAAAATATAATAAAATTCATTAGTAGTAATAGTTTTATTTATTTTTAACTCTAATTATAAAAATTATAAAGACATTTCTGTTGTAAATTACAATTGCATTATGAAAAATAGTATTTGATATTTATAATAATCAATGTGCTGCATGCTTTACTCTTCTTGAAACACTTTTCACAGGGAAAATGTGTTTTATGTGTACATGAGTATGCAGTGTGTATCAAGTGAGCATATTAAAGTTGTGTGGCTACGTATATGGGACCGATGTTGTGCCCTGGATGAAATCGAACTGCACAGGTAACTCTGCCTGCTCCACACCTGAGACCGGAACACTACCGGAGAAACCTGACCCGCCCCCTATAACCAGACACCACAGCTACAATTCCACACTTCACTTGTTTACAGGTTATAACGCATTTCCTGTCGCACTAGCAGCAGCAGCAGCAGAGTAAAATACTTCCACCACACCCCTTTTGAGCTTCTTTCTCCACCCCATGATCATTCTAATATAGTACCGCGAAAAGATAAATTTAGTCCCCGTCTTGGCAGTTGCCAGGCCTGTTGATATATTTAGCTTTACTTAAATCACCTGGGTCTGGTTACACATAATATTCAGCTATCTGCCGTGACCGCACAGCCTCGGACGAAATTCCATATCACACACATACAGTACATACCCGCAAACTCAGGTTAAATAAACATACAAGCACGCGATGCCAGCATATATACATAGTTACAGGCATATCACACGCTCATGCACTCACAAAAAACCATCAAAGATACAAGCATACAGTACGCCCGTGCTGTAACACAATCAACTGTGAGTAATTCATGATGTAAGATGTAAACGTGACATTAAGTTACACACCTCATTACTTTAAACAAGCACTATGCACACTCAGAGAACTGCTGATATTTGAGAGGTGCCATGCGGCCCCCTATTTAGACGTGATACGATACAGTTAAGCGTGGTACAGTTTTTGTGGCCCTCAATTGATTTGAGTATAAAGTCAGTTATATGAATTACAGTAAACACACACACATACTAAGTCTCACCTATCTGACAGGTCTTGCCAGTCCACTGTGGGGGGCATAAACAGTCAAAGCCATTCTCCAGATCAAAGCAGGTCCCCCCATGAGCGCACGGGTTTGACTTGCACTCATCTTTGTCTGAAACACACAAACGAAACGTACACAAAATGAAAATAAATATGCATAATTGAGTGTATAGTCTGCTTTATTTAGACTAAATAAAAACCGAGTGACTTCTGACCTTTAGCACAAGTTGGGCCATCCCACCCTGGGGGACACTGGCACTCAAACCCTGATGCCAGCTCATGACATGTCCCGCCATTTGCACATGGATTTGACATGCACGCATGCTCGGCTGTAAGGTACAAATACACACACACGTTTTGGTATACCTTGATAAAATCAAATATACTGTATTTTTAACCACTAAGAATAGTGTTGAGAATTATATGACAACTTTTGTCAGAGTATCAGAAAGCTTACCGATATGGCAGTTTTTGCCAGAGTAACCCTCAGGGCAAGAGCAGAAATATTCATCTGGCTCTGTATTCAGACATGTGCCTCCATTTACACAGGGCTTGTGTGTGCCACAGTAATTTAGATCTGTACAGAAACAAACAAACAAACAATACACAATGTTTTTTTTTTTTTTCTGACAGGAAAGAATATAGCAGAAAAAGCTGCAACACACCATTCGGAGCAGAAAAATGTGTGTGGATGTCAGTGCATGTCTAATGTGAGAGGGAACAGGCCTCGACTGCATTCATTTACTATCTTAACAAAATATTTTTGAGTTAAATTTCAGGTCATAGCACCAGGAATCTCATATAAGAGGGTGACTGTGTATGTTTGCTAAAGTTTAGGTACTCTACCATTCAAAAATTTGGCATCTGTATGATTTTTTTATATATTTTCTATATATTATATTTAATATTTATAATATCTTATGTTCACCAAGGCTGCATTTATAAGATAAAATACAAACAGTAATTTTGTAAAATATTTTTACTATTTAAAATAGCTGTTTTTATTTAAATATATTTTAAAATGTAATTTATTTCTATGATAGCAAATCTGAATTGTCAGCATCATTACTCCAGTCTTCAGTGTCGCATGGTCCTTCAGAAATATCTAAATATAAATATAATCATAATAAATAAAAATATCATAACTATATATAAATCATAAATATAATCATTATAAAATTGCTGATTTGGTGCTTAAGAAACATTTATTATTATTATCAATGTTAAAAAAACAGTTGTGCTGCTTAATATTTTTGTGGAAACTGTGATACCTTTTTTCAGGATTCTTTGATGAACAGAACGTTCAAAAGAACAGCATTTATTTGAAATACAAATAAAATATTTTGAGTGGTAGTGTATGTGTGTTTCTTTTTTTGTTAATATAAATGCACTAGAGATTTGAATGGATTTTTATTATCTTTTATACAATATTTTAATTTAATATTTTAATGATATGCTGCTTACAGTTTTTTACCATTGCTTACACACTAAAATTAAAAAGAACACACAGTTACTGAAACTCTACACTCAAGGAGCAAAACCTTAGCCCAGATCTGCACAACAATAAGCACATTCTCATCCTCACACTTTTTGCAAAACACTACACACGTTGTTTTGCACAACTCTAAAAACACTTCTCTACATTAGACACAGAAATCTAACATAATGCAATTTCTTTGCCATTTCAAGACACTGCTTTCCAAAATACCACCCCTATAAACCAATTGATCAAACACAGCCGTTAGGTGTGCAGACACTTAGGTGCTTAACTGTAAACTCAACAATCAGGTGCAAGTACTATAAAAAGGCAAAAGGTGAGTTTATGTGTCTTCAACAAAATGGAAGGCATTGTTGCAGTAAGAGGGAGAGGGAGACAACGTGGTGGTAACATCACAATGTATGTTGCAATCATGCAGAATGTGGTCCTCCACCAGCATGCCAACTTAGGCCCTTACAACACGGCCCACATATTCACATTTCAGAAAGACTACACAAAATCGTCTCAGCAGAAGACCAAATGGATGCAGAGCAGATGAGACACATTGTCATATGGGACAATGTAAATTTCCACCTATCTGCTCTGGTCCAAAACTGGTTTCATTAGCATCCACAATTTTCACAAGATTCTTCCCTCGCTATCTTGCGATGTGCCTATTGTGGATGAAGTGCTATGGCCAGATCCAGTTAGGCCAAGAGATGATGCTTAGGTGTTTTTTCTCTCGTATTTTTCTCAATTTACAGTTTTTTACGATTGCTTACACACTAAAATTAAAAATAACACACAGTTACTGAAACTCTACACTCAAGGAGCAAAACCTTAGCCCAGATCTGCACAACTATAAGCACATTCTCAGCCTCACACTTTTTGCAAAACACTACACACATTGTTTTGCACAACTCTAAACACACTTCTCTACATTAGACACAGAAATCAAACATAATGTCACTTCTTTGCCATTTCAAGACACCTGTCCAAAATACCACCCCTATAAACCAATTGATCAAACATAGCCGTCAGGTGTTCAGACACTTAGGTGCTTAACTGTAAACTCAACAATCAGGTGCAAGTACTATAAAAAGGCAAAAGGTGAGTTTATGTGTCTTCAACTAAATGAAAGGCAATGTTGCAGTAAGAGGGAGAGGAAGAAACATCATTTTGAATGTCCCGGGACAACGTGGTGTTAACATCACAAGACCCTTACAACACGGCCCACATATTCACATTTTAGACAGACTGCACAAAATCATCACAGCAGAAGACCACATGGATGCAGAGCAGATGAGATACATTGTCACATGGGACAATATAAATCTGCTCTGGTCCAAAACTGGTTTCATTAGCATCCACAATTTTCACTCCAATACCTCCCACCATATTGTCCCTTCCTTAAACCCATTGAGGAGGGTTTTTTTTTTTTTTGGCATGGAAGCTTTACAATCTCCTGCCCTATGTCAGGATATGCCTCAATCAAGAGAAGGCCTGACCTAACTGATGCAGGGTCTGTGCAAGGATGGATTCGCCTTTCTTCCCTCGCTGTCTTGCGTGAGAGGACATCGCTTGTGATGTGGATGAAGTGCTATGGCTAGATCCAGCTAGGCTAGAGATGATGCTCAGGTGTTTTTTCTATTGTTTTTTTCATTTAAAATCATGCTTTTGTTTCGTCTACAAAAATGTTTTTGTTCATGTAATATATTGTATTTAGAATATGTTCTGATTTTCAGTACAAAATGTAACCTTTGGAAAGGCATGGATGTATTGAATGGGTTTTACAATGTGGTGAGAAATAAATATTTTCATCAATGTGCAGTACTAATCTTGTGTTTTTTTGTTTGTTTTTTTGTCAGTATATTCATGTGCATTACTCTAACAATATCTCTGAAAAAAATAAAAAACAGACTGTATCATTAGAAAAGTGTAAAAGTTACAAGAGTTTAAGATTGAGCACAGCAGTGTGTAAATGAATCAAACAGAATCTGAATGTATGAACCATGTGTGTTCCATACGGTGTCAAAGTTTGGTTTTGTTAAATTAATGTAAAGTTTTGAATGATGTGTTTCATTTTGCAAAAGAACTGAGGTGTTCTGCTACTTGTGTGTGTGATCTGTGAATTGTGTGTAGTGTTTTGACAAAATGAGCCTTGTTTTTAAAATTGTGCTTAAGCAATCATAAAAAACTGTAATTTCATCTATATTTGCTGAAAAAAGAATGTAATTTAACCTACCTTTGTCACAGAGAAGTCCTCCCCAGTTCTTCTCGCAGGTGCACGTCCAGGGTTTCACACAGGTGCCATGCATACACCCCGGGTACGGCAAACACTCATCGCACAGTGGGCCCTGCCAGCCGTACTTACACCTACAACGCCAGTAGAGCATGAGCATGTGTGTGTGTGTGTGTGTGTGTGTGTGTGTGACAGAACAGAATTCAACACTAATCAACACATTTATCGTACAGCAGTAAAACCTATTATATCATGTCAACTTACTATGTGTTTGCACTTTATATGATTACACAACTTTTCTATTTACACAGAAAGTTTTGTCACACATTGCACATGTACACCACAGTAACTCTGAGGGAGGGAAGTCTGAGTATCATGGGGAGAGGAGTGTAAATGTCTTTCCAGTAGCAGACACAGGTCGTGACCTCTGTCTCTTTCCTAATCTTAGACAGCAATGAATTCCAGACAGACTGCTGGTCAAAGGTCATTTCCACCTCACATACTTTAAAAGATTTCTAAATTACCGCAGAGGAAAGGAAACATCACACTTGTGAGAGAGGGATCAGTGGTTATATCCAAAACAAGCATACTACAATACTATACTATTTCTGCAGTATAGCATACTTTATGTAATCTTTCAGTATGCATGTACTGTACAGTAATACTCAGATAACCTACTACATTTGCCATTTTACAATGTGCACTATATCAGAGTCCATTTTTTTCCAAGATGGTAACTGACCAAATTCAAGACAAACATAGTGAGGTCATTTCACTATAATAGTGAAAAGTAGCATAGAGTCTGTGAAATGTTTAATGCATTCATTTTCATGTATTTAGAAAAACCCTGCTGTATATACTGCGCAGTATTCCATTCTGAAAATAGCCAACCACTCAGACATTCATAAGGGAGGCGGAGCTAATATTATCATTTTATCCTTCAGTTGTCTGCTCAGCTCATTCAGGACTATTTAAAGCTGCTGTGCACACAAGCAAATGTGTGTGTTGTGTGTGCGAAAAAATTTTACTCTAACGAACAGACTCATTCATCTCTTCGGGATGCACGACCTGAGAATAGAGAGAGATCAGCTAACACTTACACACAATCTCCTGGAGTGTCACAGATTCCGTGAAGCTCACTGCAGCCTTGCTTACAGATAGCTGAAAGACAGAGAAATATGAATGAACCTTATTATATTCCTTTGCTCTCCCTTCATTGAGACATGTAATTTACAGTCCGTGACAGATGACAGCACTAATAAGGTGTTCACACTTATAACGATTTTATTGCTGGAGGTCAGCCAGAGGTTGTTGTCAGGATTATGTTATTTTCATTGTGTTTTGGTTTTAGCTTCTGTACCTGTTTCTTTTGTTCTCATTTTCCTGCCACTAGTTTGTTCCCATAGTTACTGATGTCATTCACCTGTTGTCTAATTTGTATCCTCTTTACTCCCCATGTATTTAACCCCTGAGTTTTCCTTAGTTCTTTGTCCGTTACTGTCGATGTGCACATAGTTGTGTTTGAGTAATTATTCCTGCTATCTCCTGACTTTTCCATTGTGGATTATATTAAAGACTGTTTCTTCCCTGTGCTCCTTCGTCAGCACCACAGTGTTACAGTTGTATTGTTGGTTGTAGTTTTTACTGCTCGATACCGTAACTGGACTTAACTTAAAAATTTGATCATAAATGTCAATGATCGATATAAAGTGTCAATTGAAAGATATTTTACTATATTATTTATATTGTGGTATGTGAATATATCTGCACAACTTTATTAAAGTTATTAATATGTTAATACATGGACGAATGAGTTAATAAAGAGCATGATATGCTTGATATTACAAATTGTTATCAATAATTGTGACATTATTGTGGCATACAGCACATATACATCATCGACGATTGCAACATTATTTAATGCCAACTTTAACAATATGTAGTTAAAGTTGGCATGAAATAATGTTGCGATCGTCTGTTTTCTAAAAATCGTCTGTTTTCTACTCTATAAAAGTAGAGTAGATTTTGATGATTGTTGGATCATTGTCATTTGCTAATTGGTGTGATCTTGACCCGATAATTGTTGTGCCCTCACATGGAGAAGAGATGTCATTGTGAAGGGGAGGGGAAGATCATTAAGTTAAGATTACGAGGGTACATGAATACAAAATAAATAGTGATATGTAAAGATAAATCTTTTATAATAAACACTGCAATGTTCAATAAAAAAAAGGCAATTTTGATTTTACTGTGACTTTAACAGAACCCTGTTGCATTGCTGAACACGTCACAACAGCTGTCACCACTTTTCTTTCTCTCTGTATGCATTATGTACCAAAATCAATATATATTTACTTATGAATGCATGTATACACTTGCACACCTTTCTTGCAGTCTGGCCCGGTCCAGCCCTCCATGCACTGCATATTGCCAAAGTGATCACATGTGTAATGGCCAAAGTAATCATCTCGGGGGCGACACTGTTTGTTGCACTTGTTGCCGTAGTAATATCGGTCGCAGCGCACACGCACGCTGTACTGGATGCTGGCTGTTGGGCCTTTGTACGGAATGATCCGTCGCTCCTCTCCGGGGTTCATTTCTCCACGATTAATACTCCTCTCAATCAATAGATCATCACCTGTGACAGAGACAAAAACATTGATTTATATGCATGTGTGTGTGTGTGTGCGCGCCAATTATGAAGCCGATCTTCCTGCTTCAGTGGAACACACACACTTGTCTCAGACTGCTTGGGAGCCAGTGAGGAAATAATACAATCAGGAACAGACCAGGAAGACCCCCCCCTTCAAGAAAACACAAACACACCCAAACTCCTTCTCGAGAAGCGAAGAGAAACACAGTGACCTTGCAAACAACTACAGTCACAATGAAGGGGAGAGGGAAAGTTTGTATGTGGGTGTGTGTGGTGGACTGGGTGTGTGGGAAAAAGACAAACAGCGTCTTAAAGAGTGAGGGAACACAACTTCAACAATGATTCAAATCTAATCTATGCTGTTCATGAAGGTGGGTGTTGGCTTGAGATTCTCACATTGCAGCACTTTCCATTTCATACAAGAAATTCACACCTGATTAAATTAGCAATATCATCGTCTAGGGATACGACAGGGATAGGGATATGGCTGAATCAGGGGTGACATGATCACCAGAGGCCCAATCACCTACCTGAGGCCAGAGGCTCATTTGCATATTACCAGTGAGTGGTACTATACTAATGATAATATTTTTCCTGGATGGACTAAAATTGATCTTTTAAACTGTAAAAGTTAATTTTGGCATCACACAACATCATAATCTACAGTGCGAAAAGAATGATTTTCATTTTGAAATATATATTCATATTTGAGATCTATATCTCAGAATGAACTTCTCTTCAATCGGTACATAATAATGTTGTGTTTAATGTAAAATAATGATGTGCACCGATAAATCATTTATAATAAACATAAGAATTATAATTGTAAAAATCTGATTGTATTTGAATGGTGTACAACTTTTGAATAAATATATTATATATATATATATATATATATATATATATATATATATGAAGACTTCAGATGCAAAAGCCTCTAAGTGCCGTCTGAAATTTTCTTCTAAAATGGGCATTTTTATCAAGCTTCTATGTTGATGTTCAGTTATTTCACTTTAATGGCAATGAAAAGGACCTATTAATTGCCAATAAAGTGAAATTACTGAACCTAAACATACAAGCTTGATAAAAATGCTTATTTTAGAAGAAAATTTCAGACAGCACTTAGAGGCTTTTGCATCTGCAGTCTTCATATATATATACATATAAACTCCCACAGGAATGCAGAATATATTTGAAAAAGCCCAAGAAAACTGAGGATGTATCAGAGATAGCAGTGTTATTTCTGACAGGTCGTTATGTTTGACCGCTAGCCAAGGTGCTCTATAAATCGTCCTTGTGCACATTCCCTCACGATTCCTTCCCCACAGCCGAAATCACCCCACTCGCCCCATCTCAGTCCACTTGCTCTCTTCCTTAAATGGACACACGATTCCAAAAGTGGAACAAAAGCTATGACATACTTTCCTACTTTCTGACTAAAAAAAGGAATTTGTTGAGCTCTTTCATATCAAATGTGCCATCCCCCCTTTTGCTGTACTCTCTTCCCCCTCTCACTCTCCCCCCACTTATAAACCTAAAAAAACTAGTACTCATCTCCTAATTCATCTACAGCAATTAGTTATAAAAATACACACCAATCACTCCCTCTCTATAAGCTGAAGGAGACACTTAGAGACTGTTACTGGGTAGAGTCACAGTAGTGTGTGTGTGTGTGTGTGTGTGTGTGTGAGAGAGAGAGAGAGACCCTAAAGATAAGCCAGCTCAAGAACACAGTCACACACATGGATAAGAGCCCTAACTATCAAACAGGTAAGTAGATGAACAGCTCTCGAAGTAATCAGTCATATTTATCCCGTGAGCTCAAGCAACACTAGAACTTCAGCCTTGCTCTGAGAAACTCTCTTTAACTCAAAACAACAGCTTTAGATAAAGAAAAACCTCAGGAAATGCAGATGATGGCTGCTGTTAGGATTAGAAACAAAGCGTCTTTTCTTAGTTTCTTTTCTTTCCTATTATTTTCTTTCTGTCCTATTTACATCTCTCCATCAGTCTGTCTCCAGTTTGCTCTGTTTCACTGCCTCCAGCACAATGGGTGCGATTCGGCCCCTATTGCCACAGCGATAACAGATCACAAACAATAGACCAAAGAATCGGACAAGGCCAAATATTTTCCCTTATAACTACACAACTCTCTCTCTGACATTACCAAGTTTTCCTCCATGATAATGTACCCCACCTTTCTTAACTTCCACTTCCTTCTTGCATTTTTTTCACTAATCCACTTTATTACCATCTAGCGAGCTACCAGCCAGCACTACAGTACAAGTGAAACACAATAACACCCCTTTCTCTGCCCCTTGACGATACGTGAACAATGCAGTTGACCTGCTGGCCAGAAAGAGCTGTTTAGAGTCCAAACGTAGGGCTGGAGAAACAGACTTCCTGAAAGGTAAACAGCCCCATGGAACCCTCTCCTCCAAAGGGCCTCCGCTACCTGATGCCCTGCAAACAACAAAACCGACTTCTTGCATCTAAAGCCAGACTTTTTTATTACTTCAAGGTTTGATTTACATCTTTGAGCTAACTACAAAAAACACCTGTAATAAAATTAAACCGCGAGGCAGGTATGACAGCATGATGATGAATTGGTGTCAAGGAAACAAAAACATTGACAGATATAAACAGAAACAGAAATGCAACTTTTGCAAGACATAAAGTTTTGTAAAGTGCCCCTATTATGCTAGTTTAAAGGTTCCTAATTTTGCTTTTTGTTTTCTCCTACAACAGGTTTACACGCATCAACGATCAAAAAACACTTTAATTTCCTCATAATATACATTGCACATCACCTTATTTCTTACAGAGTCTGAAAACGTTTTGTTTGAAGATTCAGCCTCTACTAAACCCCTCCTTTCTGAGTGCCTACTCTGCTCTGATTGGCCAGATGGTCCAGTCTGTTTTGATTTGTCTACCGCTTACAGAACGTGTCGAAAACGAAACACCTATTACCATATCTGAGGCTACGTCTACATTAAATTATGTTTTATTAACAAAGTTCGGGAGGAACATGTTCAAATGATCTCTCCAGTCAGAATGAGAGGAGGCCTATATATATATATATATATACGTATATATATATGTATACGCATCTGACTCACTTATGTTCCTCGACAGTTTTCAGCATCCCTCCTCTACCCCGACTCACTCTTGGCAGGTTCCTATCACAGCCAAGAATACGGGGGGAGTTCTCTGGGTTTGGGCCAAATACCGAGCCCCGTACAGCATGCCAAATATGCGTACTTTTACTCTGATTATTTGCATGTGTGAACTCGTGAATCCGGATACATTTTAAAATGGCGTTTTTGTTTTAAAAACGCTCTCCGTCCAAACTAGCATTTTCAAGCATTTTCCAAAAGATTCATATCTACACCAAAACTTTGGAAAGTGCTAAATACACCTTACTGCATATGTGTAAAACCTCATTAAAGCTCACTGAGATGATACAGATGGAACAAATATTAGTTTGAGGATGTACCTTTACATGCAAAGTGGATTTGTCGACAATTCGACAACACGAACCAAACTCATCCAGGCCTCAGCTATAACTACAGGTGCTGGTCATATAATTAGAATATCATCAAAAAGTTGATTTATTTCACTAATTCCATTCAAAAAGTGAAACCTGTATATTATATTCATTCATTACACACAGACTGATATATTTCAAATGTTTATTTCTTTTAATTTTGATGATTATAACTGACAACTAAGGAAAATCCCAAATTTAGTATCTCAGAAAATTAGAATATTACTTAAGACCAATACAAAGAAAGGAGTTTTAGAAATCTTGGCAAACTGAAAAGTATGAACATGAAAAGTATGAGCATGTACAGCACTCAATACTTAGTTGGGGCTCCTTTTGCCTGAATTACTGCAGCAATGCGGCGTGGCATGGAGTCGATCAGTCTGTGGCACTGCTCAGGTGTTATGAGAGCCCAGGTTGCTCTGATAGTGGCCTTCCGCTCTTCTGCATTGTTGGGTCTGGCATATCGCATCTTCCTCTTCACAATACCCCATAGATTTTCTATGGGGTTAAGGTCAGGCGAGTTTGCTGGCCAATTAAGAACAGGGATACCATGGTCCTTAAACCAGGTACTGGTAGCTTTGGCACTGTGTGCAGGTGCCAAGTCCTGTTGGAAAATGAAATCTGCATCTCCATAATGTTGGTCAGCAGCAGGAAGCATGAAGTGCTCTAAAACTTCCTGGTATACGGCTACGTTGACCTTGGACCTCAGAAAACACAGTGGACCAACACCAGCAGATGACATGGCACCCCAAACCATCACTGACTGTGGAAACTTTACACTGGACCTCAAGTAACGTGGATTGTGTGCCTCTCCTCTCTTCCTCCAGACTCTGGGACCCTGATTTCCAAAGCAAATGCAAATTTTACTTTCATCAGAGAACATAACTTTGGACCACTCAGCATCAGTCAAGTCCTTTTTGTCTTTAGCCCAGACGAGACGCTTCTGACGCTGTCTGTTGTTCAAGTGGCTTGACACAAGGAATGTGACAGCTGAAACCCATGTCTTGCATACGTCTGTGCGTAGTGGTTCTTGAAGCACTGACTCCAGCTGCAGTCCACTCTTTGTGAATCTCCCCCACATTATCCCTATTGCTTGTACACTTTTTTCTACCACATCTTTTCCTTCCCTTCGCCTCTCTATTAATGTGCTTGGACACAGAGCTCTGTGAACAGCCAGCCTCTTTTGCAATGATCTTTTGTGTCTTGCCCTCCTTGTGCAAGGTGTCAGTGGTCGTCTTTTGGACAACTGTCAAGTCAGCAGTCTTCCCCATGATTGTGTAGCCTACAGAACTAGACCGAGAGACCATTTAAAGGCCTTTGCAGGAGTTTTGAGTTAATTAGCTGATTAGAGTGTGGCACCAGGTGTCTTCAATATTGAACCTTTTCACAATATTCTAATTTTCTGAGATACTGAATTTGGGATTTTCCTTAGTTGTCAGTTATAATCATCAAAATTAAAAGAAATAAACATTTGAAATATATCAGTCTGTGTGTAATGAATGATTATAATATACAAGTTTCACTTTTTGAATGGAATTAGTGAAATAAATCAACTTTTTCATGATATTATAATTATATGACCAGCACCTGTACAGTGTTTGAGGACGGGTCAAAGTAGACGTCGTTTGAGGGCAGCCAATGAAGACAACAGGCTGCCATTATGCAAATTTGTTACATTGTTACGTAGGTATGTAACAGGAAGTGAAACTGGAATTGCTGACTCATTTCGGCAGTTCAGAATCGATTCTTTCTTTTAGGAGACAATAACTTTATTTGTCGTGCACTTTGATCTTTAAAAAATTTGTAGACCTTTTACAAACAGATATATTACACACTACATGAAAGCTAATATTTGAAAAAGCATAATAGGGGAACTTTTATAAAAAATAATAAAAAAATATTTATATAAAAAATATTTTGTAAAACAGCATTAAAAATATAATTTATAATGAAATATATAATTAAATAATTAAATGAAAAAAATTAAATAATCATGTTAAAGATTAAGTAGCATTAATTAAATGTTACAAATAATTCATTAAAATACCAATGCATAGAAAAACATTTTTTTGCAGCTAACGGTAGTAAAACAAATGCCTTTAAGAAATAACAACCACCTTTAATGCTAACGTATCTGTTAGCAAACTCCACCAGTAATGCATCAGGAACATTCACAAACTCTTACTGCCTCTTTACCAGTTGATGTCTCATCATCTTGTCACCTGGGTGATCATCT
The DNA here is from genome assembly GCF_018812025.1 of Megalobrama amblycephala. Classification (NCBI taxonomy): domain Eukaryota; kingdom Metazoa; phylum Chordata; class Actinopteri; order Cypriniformes; family Xenocyprididae; genus Megalobrama; species Megalobrama amblycephala. The sequence continues at coordinate 21,370,035 of NC_063053.1, read as the reverse complement.
CAAAAAAATGCAGACTAGATCTTGCTCATGGTCTGTCTGTGTGAGATCTAGTCTACGTTTAAAGCAAATGCCAAGCAAGGCCCTGCGCTAAGTTTCAGAAAGTCAGAGGACAATTATCTGACAAAGTTGTGTATGTGAACATATCAATGCCTTGTTAGTGTCATGTGTATTTGTGAGAGAGTATATTCATGCCAGTCCTGTCAGTAGCCCTTTGCTTTATGATTAATTGGCGGTGGTGTAGTTGTTTGTACGTGTGTGTGAAGAATAGTAGCATTGCAGCTGCTCAGACAATAATTAGCTCAGACATGTGTGGAAAAAAACGAGCAGCAGTAACAGTAACAGTAATTAATGTCTTAACAAGGCAATGACCTCATACTCTTTGTTTAGGCCCAAACTCTCTCCAGGGACTTTAAACATGACACGCTGAATATAAACAGGTTCCATTTGCATGCTAAAATGACCTCCCTTCCACATTAAGGGCACTAGCACACTTGCAACAAACTGCCCCACTAGATATTCAAACACAAATAAACATAAACTTACCTATACAAATACTCAAATCTGCTGTAAAGTGTCTGGAAAGGTATAAAACGATGCTGTGTGCTTGAGGACTGAAGGAGACATGTGCTTATACGTTATATTCTCTGTTTCTTTACTTTTCCGTAAAATAGACTTTGTTCTTATAAGATAAATATAGGTCTTACAGTAAGACATTATTAAATATAATGGATCAGGATTTGCTTATTATAGAGCAGTTCAGTTTTGTTTCTGACCAAACCACAGACTCCAGTCATCACCACACCAGTAACCTCCAGATTATAAATCCTCACTTAACAGTGACTTCAGCACTAACTGATGTCCACCTCAATTGTTTTTCCCAAAAACACATAAAATAACAGTTTACTTTCTAACATAAACTGTCCCCATCCAGTCAAATGCATGAATCTCCAGTCCATTCTCAGTATTGCTTAGCTTTTGATGTTTTAACCAATTCAACCAAACAAACTTTTTAATTGCAAACCAGAGTTAAGTCTAATGCTTTGTTTACTTCACTTCTCATTGTGAAGACCACATTAGATGAACAGCTTATTGATTATGTTTTTAAAATACACACTACCAGGCTGATGTCCCTTTAAGACCTGATGCATTCACGGATGCAAAATAAAGTTACACATGCATTTTCTTTCTGGACTGTTACATAACCGACTGTGTTTATGTTAATACTCACCAAGATGGCATTGTTTTTGTGTGTATTTCACTGTTAACAAGTCATGAAAAAGAGCTCAGTTTGGCACTCGTGAGCTGCATGTCAGAGGCGGTTTTATTACGTTTGTGTGCTTCTGGTGTAAGCGAGAAATCTGCAGTGTATCGATACTGCAGAAAGGAGTATTAGAATCGTTTCAGATATTTCAGTATCGATACATATCAAAATCGATATTTTTGACAACGCTAGACCCCAATCATGTGAAAGGCAGTGTATCTTAATTTCTTCAAGGTAATTAATTAACTAAAATTCTTTAAGTTTATTCAGCTTGTTAGGGTTTATAGAGTACATTGCTTGTAAATGATCAGCCAACACCCAGAACATGAATTCCTTCATTAATGGTACTTCCTGTCAGAGTCATCCTCTATTATGGAGCAAAGGAGAACCACAGGAGGAGAAGAGGAAAACAGGACACATCTGTTTAAGACAACACACATACACACACATCAACATTCACACCATGTGTTAACGTCCTGCACACTGGGTATCCATACCATGACAGTGGACTGCAGTGCTTTCTGATCAAAAAAGTCCAATAAATGAGTCTCTGAATCTCTCCTACAATTATAAATGCAGTATTAACAAGGCCCAAATGGAATCTGCTTGTATTCATGCTTTTTGCAATGTGGAAGATGTTGTCGTATAAATGAATGGCCAAAACGTATAAAAAGTTTTATATTTTTAGTGTTGTGTAAACAGCCCCTTTTGTGTAAAAAGTGCTTTTTGAGTTTGTTTTTCATTAACACTGCTTTCCATTAGATACAGCTCTTTATTTTTGTTTTGCTTGGGTGGACAAGACAAAAGTGGACTTTTAAACCTATACTAAAGGTGTCTATAATGGAGTATTATCCTTTTTAAAATAATGTAGATCAAATTAGCCAAATTATTTAAATGTGAGCATGTAGTGAGAATATGTGGAATGATGGGCATTTAAATTCTGCAGAAACCTGTGTAATTTTCTGCTGAAATCTGTGTATGCACATTCTTTATGGACCTGCCCGTAACCCTTAATGGTTCAAAGACACGTCAGAACACAGGAATCCAGCTCTGACTTAATACTCTGATCGGCCACCCTGTCCACCTGCTTTCTTTTTTTAAGAAAAATACAGCATTTTGCTGTGTGAAAACATGAAAAAAGGAAGTAGTCTCCCTCACAGTTAAAATGAGGAGGAATCTGTACATAGGTGGAGCTTGTGTAAGGCTGGGCAAGGCCCATTCACACCAATAATGATAACTAAAGATAACCACAACAACATAACTATATTAGTGTCTACACCAACAAACGACAACACTCTGTTTATTCAAAGCGTGCAGCAGGTTTGTCGTCTGCAACTTTAACTGCTTGTACTCTTTTTCTGCCATTATCATTATAGTTGTCAAAGCCACTTTGCAGGCAAGACTGCAACCTTAGTCGAAAAAAGCGTAACTGCTAATGCTATATGCAAGGAAGGAGACCAGAGGCCGTTGTTTTTTTATTGGATGTCAATGGAAGAAAGGCTTCACTAAGCTGAAAAAAAAACTCTTTTGTGAGGAAATAGCTTATCATTTAATTATTTGACTGCCTGTCCGCTAATTCTTAACATGTTTTACTCTAAACAATACTTTTGTTGGGAACTATATGTAGATTTTACTATGAGAAAAATGTTATTTTATAAGCAGAGTAGGGAATGCAGTGAAAGGTAGGACTCATTTACAGCATTGCCAGCAGAAAATGTGTAGAAGTAGACCTACTTAATAATAGTCATTGTGTAATATAGTGAATTGTAATGACTATGATTACCATGTGTGCTTATGATGCTGATGTAATGCATTTTAATGAATAAAGCAATTCAATTAGAAATAAATTTTAGTGACTATGCCTAAATTAACCTAAAGCCTAAATTAAATTTGTTCATCATATAAAGCGATCAAGTCTCTTCAGAAAATTTGGACTAAACCGCTTAATTTTTATGGATTAGTTTTGTAATCTCTTTATGAACTTTCTGAAGTGTCAAAGTGGTAGTCGTGTAGCTGTCTATGGAGGGACAGAAAGCTCTCAGATTTCATCAAAAATATCTTCCATTTGTGTTCCGAAGATGAACAAAAGTCTTACGGGTTTGGAACAATAAGAGGGTGAGTAATTAATGACAGAATTTTCATTTTTGGGTGAACTATCCCTTTAATAGTCACATAAAGCACAACATACTGCAAAACCCAAGCTAATGGATCAGTACATCTACATTGGCATTGGCTTGAGTAACTTTATACATCTTGTATCTCACTTCAGAAAGAATGTTTGCTGTTATACATCTTGTCAGTGAGCAGGACCAACGTGTATAAAGCTGAAGAAAGTGCCTCCATCCACATCCATCCATCATAAACGTACTCCACACGGCTCCGGGGGGTTAATAAAGGCCTTCTGAAGCGAAGCGATGCATTTGTGTAAAAAAATCCACCAAACCGCCTTCCGTATTCAACTTAGAAAGAAAGTGTAACACCTCTCGCAGTTCAAAAGGTTTACGCTATGTTCTACGCCTTCCCTACTTGAATACGGAAGGCGGTCTGGCAGAAGCTAGATATTTTACTTCATACTTGTTAGATATGTATATATTTTTAAACAAATGCATCGCTTCGCTTCAGAAGGCCTTTATTAACCCCCTGGAGCTGTGTGGAGTACACGTTTATGATGGATGGATGTGATTGGAGGCACTTTCTTCAGCTCATACTCATTGGTCCCGCTCACTGCCATTATAAAGCTTAGATGCGTCAGGATATTTATTAATATATTTCCGATTGTGTTCATCAGAAAGAATAAAGTCATATACACCTAGGATGGCTTGAGGGTGAGTAAAGCTTGGGGTAATTTTCATTTGAAAGAGAACTAATCCTTTAAAGAATGTGTATGTAGAAATACACGGTGGTGTGTGTCAAGGTGTTAGGAAATCATTACTCACTGTTGTCGGTGGTCGTTTGGTTATCCCAGTCCCAAGCCTCCACGATCAAAGTGTACGCTAGCTAGGAGATAGAAAGAAAGAGATGGTTAGCTAATATACACAGACATATAGGACTCCACAGTCAAAGTCTATGCAAAAGACAAACAGAAAATATCAATGAAATAATACACAGTCCAAAAAAACAATGGCACAAGAAGCACAGACATACACAGTTCCTATTAGTCTGCTTACAGAGTCGAAGTAAAAGATTACACTACCATCCAAAAGTTTGGGGTCAGTATGATTTTTAATGTTTATGAATTCATATTAACCTCACAAAACATAGAAGGGCATCCAGAGACATCCTCAAAGAAAAAAAAAAGGAAAAAAATATTCAAGTATACTAATATCTAGGGATTTTTTTTTTCAATTATTCTATTTTATGTCCTCATTTAGATAGCGTGTGAATATCTGTGTGTACCTTTTTAACAGGATGCAAGTCATAACAGTAATGTGAATAACCTGGTTCCCACAGTCTGGTGACTGATTAGCCCGGTTATAAACCAGATGAACGATGAGATGGTGCAAGGATGTTTGTATGAGTGTGCATCAGGTCACTGCCACACTCAACAAATTCATAAATGATTGTGTGATGTTTATGCATGCATGTTTTTTCGACACAGACACATGCTTCAACAACGTTCTTTAGTTCATTCATTGCGTGGGAAAATGGTTTGCTAAGTCAAGTCGATTAACAGCATTGGCGGAATGACTTCAAAAGGTTCAAAAGGTTCCTGAACCAGCAGTATTTTACTGTGAGGTGAGGGAGAGGTCATGTTCTTTCTCAAATAAGGGGTAGTAGCATTTCTTCCCTTTAATCTGACAGAACCTGAGTTCTTTTGGGATTACACACATTGTCCTGGATAGACATTTCAGGAAATGTCTGAAACATTAGGAAGAAATCTCTGGGACAGACAAAAGACAGAGTAGCACACATGTAATAAGATTCTGTAGTTAAAAGAGATTTTTCCTTCAGCTTATGTCTGTTCAAATGTCTTTCAAATGGTTTAAAATCACAGATTTCCAATACTTTGAGAAAACAAATGCAAGGAAACAGTGTTTTTATGTTTCAAAGAGCCACTGTGGAAAACACAGGACATTTCTGAAGAGGTGTTTTTAGCAGGTCTATGTTTGGCTGAAAAATTTTATTTTTTGGTTTTGGCAGAGATCAGGTTTACTGCAGCAGCACGGTTTGAGAAACATGCCCATGGATTTTGTGTGCTGACGCTCATGCATCTTTTCTCTGGAAGCGTGAATCAGCACGCTACCATCAGTGAAGCCAAACCGCTCAAACTTGTAGGTGCATGCAGTAAATGGTAAGAAGGAAAGACTCTTTCCCATCGCAAGACCTTTCATAAAAACCTCTAAGCAACATTATTTATTTATTTATTTGTATTTTTGATATTTATATATGCACATTTTTACATGTAAATGGACAGGCTACAACAGATACGTAAAGTATACGTATAAGTATACTCTTCAGAAAACATTTAACATGAATGTCAGAGGTTTTTTAAACAGTTTTTCCTTTGTAAACATGCACTTCACATGGTGTCTCAAAGCGTCAAGTGTCAAATCTGCTTTGACACACCATCTTTCTCTTCTATTCTGCTGCTCTGTGCCTGTGTGAGTTTGTGAATGGCCCCCTAAAAAAGTAAGTAACCAGCAAGACAATAGCTGACATAATTTCAATGTCTTGAGAAAATCAATCATAACATTGTGAAAGGGGCACAGGGTTACGCTTTTAAAATGTGCAAAACTTACAGAAAATACTGAGCCAGATCTTCTGCATTTTGTTTCTCTAAAATATTTCAAAGTTCATTCGATTTAGCCTGGAGCTCTTTGCAATCATCACATCCTGCTGAAAACTTCAAACAGACTCCATACTTGACTTTTTGATTTATTGATCATTACACTTCATATATTTTTGTGTAAACCCTGATACCGTTTTTAAGAAGTTTTTGATGCATAGAAATTGCAGCATTTATTTGAAATTATATATGTCTTTACTGTCACTTTTGATAAGATTTTTCTTTTGATCAAAATGTGTTCACACATACTATTCACAGGCCCTGTTTCCACCTGGTATTAAGGATGTGTTTTGGTCGATCGGATCACAAGTGGACGATGCTAAATACAGGTGTAAACGGGGTGGTAAATTTTTTGAGCTTGTCCACTTGTCGAAAATGCATTCAACCGGATTGCTTTCATAGTGGAAACACTCATGTGGTGGAATGTTTTCAAACAGCCAGAAAAGACTGTCTACTCTCTGCCTACTGAATGCCTAGACATGGATTTTAAAGCCAGACAGGATTTTAAGTTTGTCAGCTGGAGACCAAAGTTTGGTTTGAAGACAAAAATTGTCCATTAGATGGAAAGATATGAAAAAGCCCATACATTTACCTGCCCATAGACCCTCCCCTCGAAGAAATCAGGACAGAAGTGGTTGAAAGTGGACAAAAGAGACGGATTACAACACCAGGTGTAAACGGGTATGTGTCTCCCTCATCCACCTATGATCCAATCGACCAAAACACATCTTCATACCAGGTGGAAACAGGGCCATAATCATCTTACAAAATTAAATGAACTATGTGTATGCAGTACTGCAATATTAATGTATTTAAATACTTTATGATGCTTACATTTCAATGCTATTAAAATAATGATTACTGTGGGAAGGACAATGAAGCTAGTTTTTTTTATCTTTGGTTGAAGTTAACAATATTGTATTTTGTTTAATGCATATTTTATTTATTTATTTTTTACAAACATTTTGTTTGACATGAAACAATAATTGGCCCTGTAGTACTGCCACAGACAGTTGAGGAATCAGTGTCAGCACACTAATGAAAGGGAAAGGTTTTGTGTAGCATTAGTTTGCAGCATGAGCATATTAATGTAAACATCTGTGGCCAGATTTACTAAACAGGGCAAATTAGCATGAGAGCGCAATTCCAAAAAAGCGCAGATGGGAGTGGAAAGTTCTGCTTGTGATCTACCGATGACGTGCAAATTAAAGAACACAGATGCACCCGTATCAACGTGTGGTTTAAAAAATGCTTTTTTTGGGCGGTAAATAATGGCGCAAAATACCAGTAAATTGACTAGCTCAAACCTTAGTAAATCACCTTGCATGATTCATTTAAATACTCTCCTCCCATAAATTTTGCATCTAAAAGGGAAACTCAAATGCATATGCAATAAGGTCAGCCGTAAAAATAACTGTCCATGCCTTTTCAGCGCTGATTTTTCACTGCGTGTATTTAGTAAATCTTGACAGTAGTTTTTTATCGGCAAAAGAGGGTTTGCACTGGCACAAGCTGTTAGTAAATCTGGCCTCTGGTCAATAGTGTAAAAAACAGTTACTAATCTCTATAGACAGCCATCAGACACCAATCACCAGTCCAGGGAGGAGCAGGACAGGGGAAGATTTTATCTTTCCTTAGTTAGAGGGAAATAAGACACCCACATGCATATACACATGCCAGCAGATACACAGGAACACACGCACACACAGGCAATGAATAAATTACGCTTCCTAAGTGACACTGAGCAGGCAGTGCCACAGATTTTACACATCAGAGGACAGTGAGGGGGACGTACTGTACTGTATATTGTGAGAATCCAGCCAGAATGTGCCTTTCATTAACATACACACACTCACACCAGGTGTGAACACACCAGTCTATAAGGATTCAGGTCAAATGCAAATCAATGCACAGTACACACACACACACACACACACACACACACACACACACACACACACACACACGTAGGAACTGTTCCACCTAAAAGCTGAATGTGATATGTGCAGGTTGGTAACACACCTGTGTTCTAAATTCACTTCATATCCAATGTGCTTGGGTTTCCATTGCAAAGAATTAACAATGCTATTCCATTGTGTGCGATTTTCAATGAAAGAGGTGGTGGTTTATTTATTAGCAATAAGCCAAGGATAAGCTGTGTGCAACCCAATTCTTAACCATAGAATATTAGAAATATATTCTTATATTTTTCAAATAAGAAAATCCTGGATTCCCGTCAGTTGAATAGTGAATTTGGTATTTTTCTCTTTAAATGATGATAGTCATTAACTTTTTCCCTATACCAATTAGAAAGAAATACTTTGCTAAAATTTATTAGACAAAATTATTTATAGTATCCCAAAAATCAGTACCTTGTTAAATGAGTTAACTTGCCAAACTTAATAAAATACCACAATGCAACTTTTTAGGAGAAAAGGAATAACAGAGATTTATGTATTTACATTAAGGTAATAATCCCCCTGTTTTTTTAAAAAAAACAATAACTGCAAAATAAATATTATCCTTTGTAAGGAAACAGAGAAACTTTTACCTAATGGTATGTAAATTACTTATTTTCTCAAAAAAATAAAATATATAAATCACCTTCTCAGTCTCAGAATGTTTTTTCCTCTTTTATGCTTTCTAAAGTAGAATTCCTAACCTTTTTCATCAGTACTTTAGAACACTGTACTCAATCTGCTTTTAAGATAACCAATTTAAAACCTGTAAGAGTTAAACACTCCGTTTTCTCTAGAATCAGTAAAGAAAATGAAACAATACTTCTCTCAACCTCAATTATACACTTCAAAAACCTGTGTTTCACAACATACAAGCTCTTTCAGTTCAATATTACGAGTCACGCAGTCAAATATACACGAGTCAGTGACGCAGTCGAAATGCATGTGCCAGTGACGCAGTCGAAATACACGAGTCAGTGACGCAGTCAAAATACACGAGCCAGTGACGCAGTCGAAATACACGAGTCAGTGACGCAGTCAAAATGCATGGGCCAGTGACGCAGTCGAAATACACGAGTCAGTGACGCAGTCGAAATGCATGGGCCAGTGACGCAGTCGAAATGCACGGGTCAGTGATGCAGTCGAAATACACGAGTCAGTGACACAGTCAAAATACACGAGCCAGTGACGCAGTCAAAATGCATGGGCCAGTGACGCAGTCGAAATACACGAGTCAGTGACGCAGTCAAAATGCATGGGCCAGTGACGCAGTCGAAATACACGAGTCAGTGACGCAGTCGAAATGCATGGGCCAGTGACGCAGTCGAAATGCACGGGTCAGTGATGCAGTCGAAATACACGAGTCAGTGACGCAGTCAAAATACACGAGCCAGTGACGCAGTCGAAATACACGAGTCAGTGACGCAGTCAAAATGCATGGGCCAGTGACGCAGTCGAAATACACGAGTCAGTGACGCAGTCAAAATGCATGGGCCAGTGACGCAGTCGAAATAAACGAGTCAGTGACGCAGTCGAAATGCATGGGCCAGTGACGCAGTCGAAATGCACGGGTCAGTGATGCAGTCGAAATACACGAGTCAGTGACGCAGTCAAAATACACGAGTCAGTGACGCAGTCAAAATGCATGGGCCAGTGACGCAGTCGAAATACACGAGTCAGTGACGCAGTCAAAATGCATGGGCCAGTGACGCAGTCGAAATACACGAGTCAGTGACGCAGTCGAAATGCATGGGCCAGTGACGCAGTCGAAATACACGAGTCAGTGACGCAGTCAAAATGCATGGGCCAGTGACGCAGTCGAAATACACGAGTCAGTGACGCAGTCAAAATGCATGGGCCAGTGACGCAGTCAAAATGCATGGGCCTGTGACGCAGTCGAAATACACGAGTCAGTGACGCAGTCGAAATGCATGGGCCAGTGACGCAGTCGAAATACACGAGTCAGTGACGCAGTCGAAATGCATGGGCCAGTGACGCAGTCGAAATGCACGGGTCAGTGATGCAGTCGAAATACACGAGTCAGTGACGCAGTCGAAATGCACGGGTCAGTGATGCAGTCGAAATACACGAGTCAGTGACGCAGTCAAAATGCATGGGCCAGTGACGCAGTCGAAATACACGAGTCAGTGACGCAGTCGAAATAGTGTTCCTTTTGTTACTGTTGGGGCCCAGTTCGTTGGTGCACATTAACAGCTGACGAATTCAATGTAATCCACATTCAACAGTCTTGATAATGAATTCACTTACATCCATCCGATGAAATTGAAGCAATGTTGAGATTACGTACGCCACGAACACACTGTTTCCCATCATGAGCAGTCCCGAACACGCAATGAATCCAGTAGATCCACGTCCCATGACGAACCACAAGATCTGTCCAACATGCGATGACTCCATGAATGTCCAATAACTTTCTCAACAGTTATTGTTACGAACTTGAAATGTCACTAGCTGTTAAGCCCTAGTCACACTCACACATGACTTGACTCTGCGCGTTGACAAAAAAATAAAATAAAATAATGAAATACACTTTAAATAAACAACAGAAAACAAAACGAGTACCGTTACTCTACACTTTGGGCCGTATATTTAAAAGAAATATATGAAGTCTCCAAAATGATGCACTTTTTAACACACGCAGTGAAATTTCTAGCAGTCTTCTCTTGCCATGTGCGATGCTCCTCCCTTCCTTCTCCCGCACGTAACTCACGTCATGATGTAACAATAAAGTTCAACAGTCATTGGCCAGCAACAAAACACTTGCATTAAACATACTTTCTTACTGGACATGAACAAAAAGACAGTTAAATCATATTTTGAAATAAAAAAACAAAACAAAAAAAAATACATTTTGATTCATGTTATTTTTCAACATGAATCATATTCAACTACATTTTAGGGGTGCCTACATGTGTTTTTGATTTTATAACCAATACGTAAAGTTGAATCAAAACTCTTCAGAAAACATTAAACATGCATGTCAGGGGTAAAGGTGGTAGAGCCTGAAGGTTGTAAATAAATCTCAATTCTAATGACAGACAACTACTGGACAACTACAAAATATCATCACTACCTTATATATGTATTATAAAAATATTATCGAGCCCTGAAACTTAAGAGTGTGGCTGAAATATTGTAGTAAAAATGCCATCATACTTGTCTTGTTGGGTTCTGCCATTCTAAGACTCTTTTTTTAATCGTTTTTCCTTTATATAGGTGTCTCGCTGTATGTGAATGACTCCTAAAAGTTAGTAGCCATGCAGCAAGACAATCACTGTGACATAATTTCAATATCTTAGAGAAATGAGAAACAAATCAGACCATTGTGTAGCTGTATGAGGCTATGCTATTATCCCACCTTAAAAGTCCATCGCAAGTCTCTTGAAGGCATAGTCAAAAATTGAAGGCATAGTCAAAATTTAAGCCTTATTTACTTGTAATTTTCCCCTTCAGTGATAGGGACCATGCAGGCAATGCTCAAATTGAATCAAGTATTATGGGGGTGTAATATAAAATATATTTATAATTAAAAAATATATATCTGTTCATAACTATATACCATTTATTAAAGCACGCTTACATAAAATTACAGGCTTTTTTGTTTAGGAATAAAAATGTTTACATTTTCAGTCCAGGCAATGGCAAACAGAGATATAACAAAGAGAGATAAGCTACTATTCTTCCTTTAAATGGCTTACCCTAAGTAATACTCAATTTAGAGGGTGATAAAGCAGCAGACCCAATAGGGCAAAAATGGCAAAAGAAGCAGGTGACTACTACATATAAGCTAAATTTGAGCTAAATAATGACACTATTGTCTTTTAGGGCTGCTTTACAGCAGAATATCCAAAGTTGAGTTTCCATAATTGATTCATTTTATTTTCCCGTTTATCACTGTGAAGCTGCTTTGACACAATCTGTGTTGCATAAAGCACTATAAAAATAAAAGTCACTTGACTTGACTTGATATAAGGCACTTGAAGACCCACAAAAAGCATATGACTACAAATACATTTAAATGTCTCAAAAAACAGTATAGGCCTAATCAGATAGCTTCCAAACTCACTGGAGAGTCTTAATGTCATATTCATCAGAGGCACAGGAATAATTATTCGCGAATGAGTTTCACATATTTAAAAGAATGTCATGCACAATCATTTTGACTTATTTTCAACATAATTAGTTTTGATGCCACAAATCAGTTTTGATTACTTTACAATAATTATAAAATGTAAAAAAAAATAGAAATAATGAAAAATGAGTGCATGTTTCTGATTTATGTAAGCAATACAAAAGCCCCGACGTGGAATGGATAAATATAGTAGAAAGATAGAGAGAGAGAAAATTACCCCTCAAAGAAAGTCATTAGCCTAAGAAGGGGCATTTAGGCCTTTGTCTGTTATCTTTACTAAAATTAAAATATCTGGGGGACCCCCCTAAGTCTTTTTTTTACTTCTTAAATGCCTAATGTCTTGTGGGGGGACTCGGATCACCCCAGAACACCCCCCCCCCCATTTGCATGAGACACTCAACTGTAGCAACATGAAGCTAAAACAAAGCGCAAGATTCAGAATCAGCCCTGAAACGTCATGTTTGCATTAATACGTCTGATAGTCAAATAGCAAATGTTATCATTCCTGTAACCAGCAGACGACATCACAGTTCAGATGAAAAACACAATGCAGGTTTGCATCAAACACCTGTTATCTAACGCTCAGCCAACTACTGAGCACTCATAGAAAATAGGAGAAAGAAACAGTCGTGAAACAAGAGACCCAACACTCATTCAAGATTTAAAGAAAGCAGGATGGGGTGAAAGGAGGACAGGAAAGATCTGAAACTAAACAACAAAAATAAATGGAAAAAGTAGAGGAGATCAAGTATTTAGTCATACAGGTCCTCATAACTGTTTAGAATGATAGAATCAAGTTTGTTTGTCACTAGCATCCCTCTCTCTTTTTTAGTAAAACTTTCAGTGCAGCTTCTTGGCAGGTCCACATTTATGTGATATAAAACAGAAACATAAATGACAAAGACTCAGTAATTTAAGTGGCCTGACCCCATATCTCAAAACAACCAGATACACTGACTGCTTTAAAAAGAGCTAATGTTATCTTTGGTAAAGATACATTGTTATTGTACATTCCTGTTTGGATTGTAAAAATATCTCTTCTCTTGACTGTGTATTTGTGGTTTAGATTAAAGACTGAAAACATCCTAATCGTGAAACAGAACATGAACTTGGGGAGCTCTTACTTGGAAAAGAAAAAAAAAAGTGGTATGTGTGTGTTTGTGTGTGCTTAGTGGGACAAGATTTTTTTATCCAAAAACAAAAGATGGTATGCTGGAAGAGAATCAAAGATCTTACAGCTGTAGGACGTCAGGCACAGCAGGACTTATAAGGCCCATAAACATCACCTTCCGTAAACTGCGTCCCTCCCTTGGCACACCCGATTTGCCAAGAAACTACGGACAATGGCAGATGCAAGTGTCTTGACAGATTTCAAATCAGCTGATGTTGATCTAAATAACAATGATGATGTGCAGAGTGCGTTGATGCAACTGTATCAAACAGTATATTGTCTACTATCATTCCTATTCGTTATTGAAGAATTTGTGAAGACTTAAAGGCAGACAAGCTGCAGAGAAGAACATTATGGGAGGATTATTCCCATTAGCAAGTGTTTGTTTTTGTGGTTTGCCAGTTCCAGAAATAACTATTAAACATCACAGCAGGAGGATTTCCTTCCTACTATGGGCTGTCTTCACCAGTGTTAACACATAACTGCAGACTACACAGACTTCAGCAGTTACAGCAGAGAGGAATCCTCACATGTGCACCAGCTGAGTGTGAAATCAGTTGCTCAAACGACTCACCTGCCAAACGGTTGAAACAGCACTTATAGACCTATTCGTAAGAGGGTGACCAGATAACGGTTCTGAGACACAGTTTAGACCTAAAACTAAACTTAAGTAGACTCAAAAGACAGAGTCTGTCACCCGTAAAACAGTCCTAAATTGAATAGAAAAAAGTATGTTATAGCCTATGGTGATTGGAAAAACACAGATGTTCTTGAGCACACCAGAAAAGAGAGCAAATAAACAAAATAAAATAAACATCTATTGTAAGCATGCTAGCTAGAACAATAGATAGAACGATAGAACGATAGATAGACAGACAGACAGACAGAAGTTGATTGAAGTTGGGATTAACTGAAGAACCACTGCAGAGATGTACAAATATTCATGCACAGTCCCAAAACATCTCCGTACATTACTGTGTCTACGATTTTATCTTCCATTGGGCAATTGCTGTGTGTTTAAAACAAAACCACTTTAAAAGGCATGTGTACATAACATAAGAACACAGGCAGCTCTCACCACAACGCTACTGTTATCACCACGGCTGAAATCTGGAAGCAAATAAGACCTAAATGCAGTGATTCAGCGTTTTTCACTTCTTTGAAAACAGATTTACCAGGTTTAAAACAACAGCAACAAACTCACACTGATGTAAACTCTGTGTGGTTTGAGTTAAATGTTTTACCCACAGTAACGTGCCTTGCGTTATCTTACAATCTATCTGTTCTGGTCTATTTAGCGACAATGCTGCTATCTGAAACATGATCGTGTAGACAACTCCCACTGCCTCTCTCTTTCTCTTCTCTATCTCTTGGGTTGTGATATCACTCAATGAGCATGCCAGCTCTAGTCAAGAACTCTGTCTTGTGTAAATTGTGCCTTTCTTAAAAAAAAAAAAATATACAATCTCATTTTTGCCCAAAACAGCATTCTTGTGAGCATTCTGGTGCCCTTCACCATATCTTATGATTCTTTCATTAAGAAAAGAAAAATATGCTAAGATGCTGCTAAGATGTATTTCATTGAAAATGTGACAGTTTCTTGATTCCTTACTACAGCAAACTCAACTGTAGCAACTATTTTGTTGTAAATGGTGTAGACCCCCTGCTAAAAAAAGAGAAGAAACTTAAGTCAGACAGACAGATAGATAGATAGATAGATAGATAGATAGATAGATAGATAGATAGATAGATAGATAGATAGATAGATAGATAGAAATACAATACAGCAATGCATGGTCTTCTTGCAGCCCCGTCCACATGAAGTAAAACACACTACGTCCTATAAATACGACACCATCAGTTACGCGTGTAACTGTATACTCAGCGCGCGCGAGAGACACGCACCAGCCGCCGCTCGCTCAGCCAAACGCGCGCCGTTACCGGAGATGCCCTACTCATCATCTCTACGATTAACGCCAGTGACCACGGTGACACCGAGCTCTCCTCTTTCCACCGAGTCAAACATTTGCTTTGCAATGAGTGTTTAATGCGCAGGCTACCAGTTGGTGTTGTTAAGACCAAGCATGTTTCACTTGGGCGTCTTGGCCAACTGCTGTAAAATCTAGCTTTGGAACACGGTTTGTAGCTGGTCTAAACTGGTCGTTAGCTAGTTGGACCAACAATAAACAAGCTACCAGCTGGATATACAATCTTAATTTTTGATACTCCTGTTATAAGCCTATTATATGCTTTCAAATACAATATGAACACCTTAATAGGCCTACTTAAATTTATTCAACCTTACGTCCAGTCTTCATTGCACTTTCTCTGATACCTTTGAATTTAATTAGGCTACTGATGGAAATTCAAGTTCTGAAAACTCATAAAATCGAGCAGAATTTTAAACAGTCTATATAAAATATTCCAAATAACTATATACAGCGTCATAGAGGTAGAAAGTGTTCACAAAAAAGTATTTGTTTGTTGAAGAGCTGATGAAAGAGAGTATCGGTAAACACCTACCGGCCAGGCGAATTGAAAGGGGATGATAACGGTCCCGAGGTCATTGGCCTTGTTTGGGTTTCCATTGAATCCTTTCAACTGAAATGTATTCCCTCCGAGCACGCTCGAGCTTCCAGTGCCGTAAGTACAAAAGCCAGATGTGGTGACCTCCACCTGGTATTCCTTTAGACACACTCTCAAGTACGTGTCACATTCGTCCTGGTCGCACAGACCGTCTTGTGCGCTCCGCGCGCCGTCACAGCAGTTTCCATTCGCGAGCTCACCCTTGTCATTCTCCACGCTGATCAACTGGAGCTCTAAATAACCCGACGACTGGCACACCTAAAAATAACATAAACAGAAGTTAAAATATAAATTACAAACAGCTTGGCTTTGTAAGTTTGCATAGAATAAATTGTCTTGTTCCCATTCATATACAAAACAGCACATGCAACTTAATAAATAGTGAATTGACTTGCATTTGTGTTTAAGGAGTGATTGTATGGTTCTACAGGTAGGCTATTGCAGAAACACCTACCAATGCACTCGCAGCAAACAGGCTCGTGCAATAATGAAATATGCACTTTACAGTATTATTAATTTAGGCAATGCTTAAAGTTTCAAAGTAGGTCCATTACAGTGTGCGCGGACTGGTTTTAAAACGCCTTTAAACTTTGAGGATCACATGATTCCACTGACAGAAGGATAATTCTATTAGGACAAGAATCCCCAAATCTAATTTGACAAAAATGAATGAGTTTCAGGTCAATGTAAATCGGTTGTTTAATCTATGGACTTTACAGACAGTGAAGGTAAAAGTGGACTTAAAAAAGGCTTAAGGAAGTTTAACTCACCTCAGTCCAAAACGTCAAAATCAGTAACACTATTGAGAAACAAGCTCCAAAATAGTTATGCATGACTCCTATGAAGTTAATACGACATGGTTAAAAAAAGAAAACCAATATATGCATCATCCACAAAAATCCAGCCATACAAAGTGATTCCTTTCTCCGCAAGACCTCCAGAAGATGAGATGAAAGTCACACACATACATCCACTCACTTCTCCAGCGCGCTGCTCTCACTATATCAGTCAACTACTAGACGTCTGAACGGGCTTGACTGACAGTTCAATAAACCATTGGCAATCATCAGCTGTAGTAGAACGTCTGCGTCAGCCAATCGCATGGTCAGAGGGCGGGGCCTCCAAATAAATTATAGATCTGACAGGATTGACTTAGTTTGTAGAGTAAAAGAAAAACTATTTTGAGATTTTAAAGATTGTTATTATGTTATTATTTAATCCATTTTAATATTTCGCAAAAGGAATAATCTTTCACTCTACAATATTTGACAGCTGAATGGTTACATAATTACTGGTAGAAGTATGTTGACATTTTGCAAACGATTATTACGCAGTATGCAATTTTTTTTCTTAGCATTTTTTTAAGCATTTTTCCCTGCTTGCACTCTTTCACAATCTAAATTGACAGTGATGTTAAGGCACGCTTGAATGTTTGTGGGTAACAGATACAGAGCGCCCTCTAGTGATCGATTACTGGCGGATATGAGTTAAACGCATTCCATTATACCATGTAGTCTCATGTAGTCCTGGCTTTTTGTATGTTGTATAATACCCTTTTTCCATCAGTCCAACATAATCCAGTAAGTTTTTTTTTTTCCCCTTCCAAATAGGATAGCTACATGTTGAAAAACTTGTTAGGACATTTGAAGTAATAATCACAATTTGAAAGGTTCATAAAACAGCCAAATCTTGTGTGTGTGTGTGTGTGTGTGTGTGTGTGTGTGTGTGTGTGTGTGTGTGTGTGTGTGTGTGTGTACGCTTTTTTTGTGATTTATGAGGACACAAATATGTATAATGACATGGGTATTACACTGGTATTACATGAAATATGAGGACATTTCATGAGTCCTCATATTTAAAATAGCTTTAAAAATATACTAAATGTTATGTAATGCAGAATGTTACCTGTGATAGGTAGGTTTAGGGGTAGGGGTAGTGTGGGATAGCAGTTTGTTTGGAAAAATGCCTAATATACTAAGATAGCAAAACAAACCTGTGTGTGTGTGTGAGAGAGAGAGAGAGAGAGAGAGAGAGAGAGAGAGAGGTTATGTAATGTTTTCAACAGAATGTTACTATATTATTTGAAGTCTGTGATAGGTAGGTTTAGGGGTAGGGGTAGTGTGGGATAGAATGTACAGTTTGTACAGTATGGAAACCATTATGCCTATGCAGAGGGATATCCTGAGGATGTCACTAAGATAGCAAAACAAACATTGAAATAGTTGTGTTTTTCTGTGTGTGTGTGTGAGGGATGAGAGAGAGAGAGAGAGAGAGAGAGAGAGAGAGAGGTTCACTAGACTACCAACATGTAGTTTTCAACATGCATCTTGTTCTCTTCAGTGCTCTTACAGAAGAGTTAGCAAGCAGGTGCATGCACAAGAACAAGATTCACTCATAAGTATTTATTGGGGAGTCCAGAAACGATCCAAGGCAGGCAAGATCTCTATCCACAAAACAACAAGCCAGAGATTATTTACAACAAACCACAACCAAGGACAGACACAAAGTCAATTTGAAACACAAAACAGCTGTGCAATGAGTGTAATAATGAGTCCAGGGGTGATAAAAGTCCAGGGGTGAAAACGTCCAAGGGAGTGCCCTCTATGTGATGGGCACTTCACAGGTTTGACATTACCCCCCTCAAAAGGCTACCAGACGCTCCACCAGACAAAAAACAAAAACACAAAAAAAAAAAAAAACCAGGAGGGAGGTGGACAGGAGGAGGATCAGGGGGAGGGATGGTGGGCAGATCCAGGGTCCCCAACTGATGCAGGGTGGTGCTGGAGGAAGACAGGCTGGTTCCAGCGGTTCTAAGTCCTGGCTGCCAGGGTTTGGAGGCTGACCAGGCTGGTGCCAGCCTCTGGAATTGTGAGTGCCAGGGCGGTGCTGGCGGAACTGACCAGGCGGGTTCCAAGTTCCAACGGCCGGGGCTGGCAGCAGGGCAAACCTGGAGACGGTGGCAGGACAGACGGCTTGGTTGACGGCGGCAGGACAGAAGATCTGGGCGGTGGCGGCACAGAGGCTTGGACGGCGGCAGGGCAGTAGGCCAAGGGTGCTTCTGGCCATTCAGAGAGAGCGGACAGCTCGGTGACGGTCCGTGGCCGTCAGAGAGAGCGGACAGTCGGTGACGGCCTCCGTCCGTATCAAGGGGAGCGGACAGCTACGGTTCCGTGGCCGTTCAGGGAGAGCGGAATCAGGGACGGCAGCGGGCTCAACTGGGGCTGCTCTGGGACGGCAGCGTGCCCAGGCTGGGGCTTCTGGGACGGCAGCTGTCTGTAGTAGACTCACTCTGGAGCGGGCTCTGTAGTAGACTCTGTGGAGCGGGCTTTAGGACTCACTGGCTGGAGCGGGCTCTGTATGACTCACTGGTGACGCTGTAGTATACTGGTGGAGCGGGCCTAGTGGATCACTGGCTGGAGCGGGCCAGTAGTAGAGCCACTGGCTGGAGCGGACTCACTGGCTGGAGCGGATCACTGGCTGGAGCGGACTCACTGGTGGAGCGGACTCACTGGCTGGAGCGGACTACTGGTGGAGCGGGCCTGGAGTGGACTCCTGATGGAGCGGGCCTGGAGTGGACTCATACTGGAGCGGGCTCACTGGCTGGAGCGGGCTCTGGAGTGGACTCACTGGCTGGAGCGGACTCACTGACTGAAGCGGGTCTGGAATGGACTCACTGACTGAAGCGGGCTCTGATGGCTACTGGCTGGATGACTCACTGGCTGGAGTGGACTCATGGCTGGAGTGGACTCATGTGAGTGGACTCACTGGCTGGATGCTCACTGGCTGGAGTGGACTCACTGGCTGGAGTGGACTCACTGGCTGGAGTGGACTCACTGGCTGGAGTGGACTCACTGGCTGAAGCGGGCTCGGGCTGTTCTGAGTGCATCCTCCAGGCACGCAAGACAGCCAAAATATAAAAAGTGAAGACAGCCCTCCTGGCCATCACGGGACTGACAGGGAGAGCATGCGAGACTGGAGTGGACTCACTGGCTGGAGCGGGCTCTGGAGTGGACTCACTGGCTGGAGCGGGCTCTGGAGTGGACTCACTGGCTGGAGCGGGCTCTGGAGTGGACTCACTGGCTGGAGCGGGCTCTGGAGTGGACTCACTGGCTGGAGCGGGCTCTGGAGTGGACTCACTGGCTGGAGCGGGCTGGAGGGACTGGCTGGACTGGTGGACTCACTGGCTGGAGCGGGCTCTGGAGTGGACTCACTGGCTGGAGTGGACTCACTGGCTGGAGTGGACTCACTGGCTGGAGTGGACTCACTGGCTGGAGTGGACTCACTGGCTGGAGTGGACTCACTGGCTGGAGTCACTGGCTGGAGTGGACTCACTGGCTGGAGTGGACTCACTGGCTGGAGTGGACACTGGCTGGAGTGGACTCACTGGCTGAAGCGGGCTCGGGCTGTTCTGAGTGCATCCTCCAGGCACGCAAGACAGCCAAAATATAAAAAGTGAAGACAGCCCTCCTGGCCATCACGGGACTGACAGGGAGAGCATGCGAGACTGGAGTGGACTCACTGGCTGGAGCGGGCTCTGGAGTGGACTCACTGGCTGGAGCGGGCTCTGGAGTGGACTCACTGGCTGGAGCGGGCTCTGGAGTGGACTCACTGGCTGGAGCGGGCTCTGGAGTGGACTCACTGGCTGGAGCGGGCTCTGTAGTGGACTCACTGGCTGGAGCGGACTCACTGGCTGGAGCGGACTCACTGGCTGGAGCGGGCTCTGTAGTGGACTCACTGGCTGGAGCGGGCTCAGTAGTAGAGCCACTGGCTGGAGCGGGCTCTGTAGTAGACTCACTGGCTGGAGCGGGCTCTGTAGTGGACTCACTGGCTGGAGCGGACTCACTGGCTGGAGTGGACTCACTGGCTGGAGTGGACTCACTGGCTGGAGTGGACTCACTGGCTGGAGTGGACTCACTGGCTGGAGTGGACTCACTGGCTCGGTTTGGACTCACTGGCTGGTTTTGGCTCTGGAAAGGCCTCCGGGATTGGGGAAAGCTTAGCCTTCCTCCTCCTCTTCCTCTTTTAGATGTGGGAAGCGGAGACTCAGTGCCAACCTCCTCTGAGGCCTCTGAAGCGGATTCACGGGCTGGGACGCACTCATGGACTGGAGCAGGCCTTGGAAAGGACACACGGGCTGGAGCGGGCACACGGGCTGGAGCGGGTGCTGGAGGTAGTCGAAGCGGCCCATTCCCACGCAGATGCAGGTAATTGGAGAAATTCCAAAAGTTTAACCCCCTTACCAGCTCCATCTCCCACTGCGGCAGAGGTCTATCCAGACAGTTATTAATAGTGTCTTTGAGGACCGTATCAGAGAGACCATACCCCTCCGCCCGTGACCAGAACTTCTGGACGAATGCCCGCACTCCCATTCTCCTCTGGCGGAGAGTCGCCAAAAGGGCCTGAGCCTCCTCAGCCCCCACTGATGACCGGAGTCTCCTGCTGCTGGATCCTTGCATAGTGGTGGTTTGTTCTGTCACGGGTGCACAAGAACAAGATGTAACAGATCCAAGTGCAGCATAAGTATTTATTGGGGAGTCCAGAAACGTAATCCAAGGCAGGCAAGAGGTCAAAATCCAGGTAATCAGTCCACAAAACAACAAGCCAGAGATATAAACAGTGCACGTAACAAATACAACAAACCACAACCAAGGACAGACACAACTGAGTATAAATAGACAGACACTAATGATGAAACACAAAACAGCTGAGTGCAATGAGTGTAATAATGAGTCCAGGGGTGAATATGGGAATTGTAGTCCAAGGGGTGAAAACAAGAGTCCAAGATGGAGTGCCCTCTAGTGGCTGATGGGCACTCTCACAGGTGA
The DNA here is from genome assembly GCF_018812025.1 of Megalobrama amblycephala. NCBI lineage: Eukaryota > Metazoa > Chordata > Actinopteri > Cypriniformes > Xenocyprididae > Megalobrama > Megalobrama amblycephala. The sequence continues at coordinate 21,348,295 of NC_063053.1, read as the reverse complement.
TCGTGACAGCAGGTGTGTCATTGGGAGGTGTGAAATTCTGTCTCAGGTTTATAAATGTCAGTGATGGAGTGTGAGAGTGCTTAACCTCTGACCTCAAGGCAGACTTCTATTACAGCTAATGCAGATTCCCTCAGTGTTTGCACTCTACACCTCTTTTGGGGTCACTGAAGGGGTGTGACATGTCAATGGGCTGACCTGAATATGTCATCTTCAGAGGAGGCATCTTACAGCTCACCTCAGCTTGCCCTGTTCTGATTGATCTCTGGAAACCAATTGAGGTTCCTAAAAAAGGTGATTCACTGTTTAGATCCTTTTGCTTACTCTTTAGTTTTACATTTCTTTTAAATCACAGCTGTGGATCATGGTCTCTTGGAAAATACAGGGCATATCTTGAATTGTACTTACATGTTGTGTGTACTCAGGTAAATGTTTCTGTCATGTCTTTTTCGAAAATATACGGACTGGTTCACAAATACCCTTCTTTGGGGTTCCACTGCACAGCTTATTCATGTTTTTTCTGTGTAAGCATGCCCTAGATGAAGGTCTTATTTTTCAGCGTTTTGCGCATGGATGCCATGTCCAGTTAAAATAAGCACAATTTAAAGGGTAAGTTCACCTAAAAATGAAATTTCTGTCATTCCACACCTGTAAGACCTTCGTTCATTTTCAGAACAGAAATTAAGATATTTTTGATGAAATCTGAGAGCTGTCTGACCCCTTCATGGACAGCAATATAATCACCACTTTCCAGGTCCAGAAAAATACTAAAGACATCGTTAAAACAGTCGATGTGACTGCAGTGGTTCAACCTTAATTTTATGATGCGACGAGAATACTTTTTGTGCGCAAAAACAAAACAAAAATAATGACCTAACCAAATTGTTGATACAAACAGGTTCCACCCCAAAATTACTCCAGTAGTTGAGCCAGTGTTATGTCTGCCTTATCAGGGCGCTCAGACTGCAATTCCGTTTAGTGCCACTAGAGAATTACACACTTCACCTTCAATTAAAAAATTGGAAATATGTCTGAATGTTTACTGAAAGTTGTTGTTTTTTTTCACAAGATCCAGCCTGAGACTGTAAACCGCTGGTAATTAGACAGCTATGTGACCCCGCCACATAGGCCAGTTTTTGAAGCCCAGCTGTGGTTTTTGATCCAGGCTTCTGGGAATAGATGCCAGGCAGCATTTAGGTCTGCGGCCCACGAGGGTTAACCTCAGGCGGGTATGTGCGTGCCTAGCAGTGGGTGGGTATGTAAAGGATGGAGCTGTTATCAGCTCAGTCAGCTGTGCCAATCATTCATTGCATTAGTCTGCTGTAAGAGAGGGAGGAGTACACGCACACATACTGTACACACGCACACACAATGAGACATTGTGTTGCTTATATACAGTGCTGAATAGAAGGAGATAGGCAGGGCTGGTTGAGCATGGATTATGTGTTTCTCAGAGAAATCCCTAAGGACCCCTTGTGTGTGACTGTGACCTTCTACATATGAGAATATTTGTGTTCTCGAGTGTGTGACGTGTATATATATATATATATATATATATATATATATATATATATATATATATATATATATATATAGGGCTGCAATGATTAATCCCGATTAATCGTTTGCAAAATAAATGTCTGTGTTTACGTAATATATATGTGTGTGTTCTGTGTATGATAATTATGTATATATAAATACACACACATACAGGTATAAAGTTTAGAAATATATGCATGTATTATAAATATATATATTTATATATATTTTATATTACATATAAACATAAATATTTTATATATAAATATAACATTTTTCTTAAATATATACATGAATGTGTGTGTATTTATATATACATAATTATTATACACAGAACACACACATATATATTACGTAAACACAGACTTTTATTTTGCAAACGATTAATCGTGATTAATCGTTGCAGCCCTATATATATATATATATATATATATATATATATATATATATATATATATATATATATATATACTTTAATCTAAATTAAAATTTCCCCTCAATTAAAGTTTTTTTTATTATTATTATTTAAAAAAACATGCAGTTCTTTAAACTTCTGAAATCACAAAAGTAATCATGGTTCAATATCAATGCTCCCAATTTCTATTAATGAAAAAGTCTGAAAATTAGTGGAAAAAAATACCAGAAATAGCTATATGGGAGGAGGTGGCCTTTGAATATTGTGTTGGACAGCAGGGGGGTGAAAAAAAATGTGAAGAGGCACTGTTTTACAGTGACTTTTCTGCAGGTTAAATCGTTACGGCAGTAGGTGGCGACAAATGACTGTCTTTATGAGTGAGTAATTGAATCATTTATTCAAACAATTTGTTCAAAACACTGATTCATTTATTCAGGAACTGAACAAGTGGCTGTTTTTATTAGTGAGTCTTTAAATTATTCACTCAAACGATTCATCCAAAACACAGATTCATTCAGGAACGCTGCTATTATGTGACATTATGGCTAATTCTGCTTTGGCTTCATTTGAAACTCTTTTCTCAAAGTTGACAATATCGTTTCTAAAATGTATGTCATTTTGTATGAATTTGTACATTGTTTTTCATAAGAAACATGTAAAAATAAGCATGAAAGTCCACCCCTAAACCTAGCCATCAATGCAGTGTAAGCAGTTTGTACAAAAAATACTAATGAGATTGTACAAACTTATACAAATTAGCCATCAATTTGCCAAAATGTAAAATAGTTACAAATTGTCTTGTATTTTGTATTGTCTTGTAATTGTCAATATCACACTCACATTCACGTAACTTTGTTGGTTCAGATATCAGGGATATTCGGAACAACAGCAAACTTGCTTGTCTATGCTTATTTTGAACTTGATTTTGATCTATAAAACCTTGCGTTCCGAATTAAGTTCCTCTCCTTATGTACTTTCACTTATTACCTGGTGTTTGAACATGTTTTCCTCTCTTGTTAAGACTTGTTAAGATTTTTTAATGACTTCTTGTGCACTCCTCCATTTTCTTGTGTTTTTCGAGTAGGAATAAGGGAACTGTTCTTGGGGAGGGGAAGATCCTGTGCAATTGTGTTTGACACAGAGGTATTTTTCTGTATGAGGTAACATTTCCTACAATAGTGAGAGAATGAGAGAAAAAAGTGTCGAGAGACTTCATTGTAGTGAAATCTGTCAAAGGTACTGCATGATGAAGGGGATTCGAGGGGAATTCCACAGACATTCCAATCTGTCCCAAACACTTCACATCTGAGTTTAGCAGCACAGGAAAAACACACATCATGACTCAAGGTCATATCACTCTCCCTCTTCCACGGTAAATCTCAGCCTGTGCAATCCCATGCCAAATCACATTCCAGGTTTTTGCTTGAATGATACAAATTCCTGAACCTTGACACGATGTTGGAGGGCAAACCTTTATATGTGGGGCAATAATCCTTTCATGTGCAGGATTCTGGTATTAATTTTCCAAGAAACGGAGACAGAAAGCATTAGAGAGGAGGAAAGTCTGGCCTCTACATGTCAAGGAGACTACAAAGTGCACACTCACATTTGTCCCTATGCCAAAAGTAATGCCTGGGCAGATCTTATCAATCAAAGCAGAACAGAACTCTAGTCTCAAACAAGAGAAGATGAGAACGGCTCTTATCTTTGTTTACTGTAAGCACAGAACACTCCAGAGTTCTCCGAAGGCTCTTTGTGACATAACAACTCTAAGTTCTGGATTCGGTTCTAAATGGAGTCAAGTTAAGAGTTTAAAGAGCCTGATCTGTTTGTCTTTGACGCCTCAGATCTTTGGCGCTGCTCAGATTCACGGTGGTTTGTATTTCAGGAGCTCCTGGGAGGATCTTGCTTTTCAGAAGATAAACATGTTGGTCTGTGATTGATCATTTTCTAATTGTTCTCATATGAACTAATAATGTGTCAACTTAGTGGTGTCATGCCATAAGAGCGCTGTGATGTCATGATCGAAATATCCTGCTACCTTGAAAGAATCTGTATTCTGTGCTAACTTTGTTGCAGACGTTAGGAGAGGGTTCATCTCTTTTTCTCCCTGTGCACCAGAAATTATTTACTGAATGTGGCATGGAAGAACTTTTTAAAGCTCGGACCTGAAGCCGAACAGTGTGAACGAGGCCTCATCGTCCAACATCACCTCTAAGCTCCCAAGATTCTCTTGTGTGTAAATGGTAGCAAACCCACAGCTGTGTTCTGACATGCAGTGAAAAGCCTTCCCAGAAGTGAGGAAGCTGTTATAGCAGCAAAATGATGGTTTTAAGATGATGGTTTTGAAAGAAAATATTCAGCAAGTATGTATGGGTGTGGTGTCAGGAGTCTACACACTTTCATTTAGTATATACTAGAAAACACATGGATGTTTTGATATAAATATTGTAAACGCATCATTCAGTTAGAACATTTACTTTGTTGTAAACTATTACTGTTTAAAATGAGGTAATTTGTTGCTACATCTCTTGTTCTATTCTATTTATGTAAAAACAGTGGTTAACTAGTTTTGTCAAAGTCCCTTCACTCTCAGCCCTATTTAAAAACGCCTCTGGGGCATTCAAGTGCAGCTCCTGGAATGGGGAAACATCAAATTCTCCAAAGCTGTTTGCCAAGCTTTCGATTAAATTTCATATTTGAAATCAAAAATGAAATCTGACCACAACTGTCTCAAAAATGTTGTTTCTAAATGCTCGAATTATGACAAAAACCGGTATTTTTTCAGGCTGGATCAAGCTAATGCGCATGCGCGGGCCTAAAGGCACGTCTCTTGTGCCTCATTTCGAAGGCGAGTGTCTGACTGTTTCTATAGGAACCGGAACTTCTCGGCCGCTGCAGTGACACGATGACTTTACCAATCGGCGATTGGCTCTTATTTAGAAGGCAGGTTTTGGAGCCCGTACGTCACGACTTCAAATCACGACTCACGACTTTGTAGCATTCCAGGCAAGTCACGCCAAACTGCGTAAAAGTGTAAACAAACTAGCATGGCGGACCGTACGGGGCTTATGCTCATTAGGAATTATTTCTGTCGCCAAAGGTGTTTACTCCTTGCTTATTTGAAGGAAACAGAGGAGGAAAACGGCGCATAAGGCAAGAGAAGCGGTTATACCTTTTATTTTACGTTATTTTACCGTGCACTTGCATAAACACCGCATCCGTAGGGGCTGCCATTGTTGTTTCGCGGGCTGTGTGACGTCAGAACCCGTAACTGGGAGTACATAGATCTAGTACGAGTTCACGGGTGGGAAGTCACGGCTTTGACTGCTGTTCCAGTGCACTTTCACGGGTAGAAGGTTGGAAAAACACGGGAACGCGGCATTATTCCGCCATATTGCACGTTGCACTTTTTTTAATGCTTGAAAAAAAAGAAGAAGAAAAAAAACAATAACAACAATTGTCATCATTGTCATATATTGCATGTTGCACTTTCTCCCATTCAAAAATACGATGCGTCTTGTGTTATTCTATAGTCTTTAGATTTGTTTCATGACACAAATTTTTCTTTGGGCATCTATTTCAAATGTAAACATAAATGTCTTTTAATAAAACATTTATTAAATATTTATATAGAATATTGAAATGTATATGAACTACACTGATGTGGGATTTACTTTAAAACAATTTTCACTCAGAAATCACTAGTAAATTTCACAAATAATTACAAAGAAACAGCAAATAACACTTTAAATGTATAATTTTGAAGTAGGAAATTTGAAATAGTATTTTCTTGTAAAACATACTCCAATTATCTGTTTTATTTACAATTTTGAAAAAATCATGTTTTACTGTGTACATTGGGTGAAAAATATGCAAAATGATTGACATGGCATAGGCTGAATGGAATTAAATGTATTTCATTTACTAGGTTAAACAAACCCTGGGCCAAATAGTGTATTGTCAAGTGATACCTATACCTAGTGATACCAAAAATACCTATTTTGATTGAACACAGATCTGTTAAAGTAAACATCAACATAGAAATTGTTTTCTGTGATAAGCCTTATTTTGCCTTAACCTTAGTGTAATTTTATTGTTTTTGCATGTATTATTGTTTTTTCCCTGCCCATCAATCACCAGTAACCACCAATTGAGAACCACTGATATAAACCAATATGTTTTTTGTTATTGTCCAGCGCTTTCTCAGATCTGCACTCCGTAGGGATTACTTGCTTTTTTTTTTTTAGGTGGATAGATGACAAGCCCACACACCGGACAGGCTGATGACGGTGATTCAACCTTTACCTGAGCATTACTGCTCTTAAACACTGCTAGACATTATGTCTCCACACTGCATCAAAGACACACACACACTCACCACCTATACATCCATTGAACTACAGTATCATTCATTAAAACCTCACGATAACAGACGCAGCGTCTCTCTGTGCTTAGAGAGATCTGTGAAGGTGGGTATTGCAATAATAGGGCAGCTGTTTTGACTTCAGAATGTGTGTGTGTCTGCATGTCTGGATACGGATTAACTTAATAGTGTGTGTGAACAGAGAAGTGTCTTTTAAGTAGGATTTTAAATTGTCTGGCTCCAAAACGCAGTATTACGGTCAGTCTTTTACGCAGAAGCCAATTATTACCTGACCACATAATAATGCAGTGTTACGATGTAAATAACTGTCTGTACGATAAATAATTTCAGCACAAATGTGTCACATTGCACGCTTTCTGAGAAAACAGAAAATGTTTCATATGATATATTATCAAACTCAAATATATTATATATTTTATATATCTACCACAAAGATCATGATAAATACATGTAAATCCACCCCTTCACTATTTTTAGCATTGTTTTCTAGAGGAGTACAAACAAAAGCTTTCAAAACCACAGTCGGTGAATGTAAAACGACAGTGAATTGCAATGTAGGTAATATGTACTCATACTCACATATTTATTTATTTATTTTTGTTCTTATTTTATAATCAGTTTGAAAGTTTTGAGGTTGCTGTGCTACAAACTGGAGGCCTATCTCAGAAGTATATGGCAACACCCTTCATCACCACTTGAGGGAGCACAGAATTAGTTTAAAGTTAGTTAAAGGCGCTCTAAGCGATTCTGAGCGGAGTAACTTCCTGTTGACGTTCGAAGTGTTGTCAAACAAAACAGAGGCTAGCTAGACCTTTCCTCCTACTCCTCCTGGCCCTCCCCTCCGTGCTTCCTGAAACAGTCATGAACGCGCATTTAAAATGTAAGTAGCTTGCGTATTGACGCTGCTTGTCGGTTATTGGCTGGAGCATGTTTATTATGCTAAGTGGTCCAGACTGCACCAGTTTGTTTTTATTGCAGTTTTCGGAGCTTGTGGCGACTACAGAGACCGCGTTTTTTTACAGTGTGTTCAGGGGACAGGCAGCTAGCGCATAGTGAGGAGATGTTTGCGGTGTGTGACAAAAAAAGAATTTGGGCCTAAAAACGCGTCAAATCGCTTAGAGCACCTTTAAAGTCCCCCTGTAGTACGGAAGAGGATTAGGGCCAAGCAATAATAAAAAAAATAAAACCATCTCGAGATTAAAGTTGTTAAATTTCGAGAAAAAACTTGTTAAATTTCGAGAAAAAGTCTAAATAAAATGTTGAGAATAAACTCGTTAAATTACGAGAAAAAGTCGTTAGATTATGAGAACAAATTTGTTAAATTATGAGAAAAAAAGTCGTTAAATTTCGAGAAAAAAAGTCGAGATAAAATGTTGAGAATAAAGTCATTAAATTACGAGAAAAAAGTTGTTAAATTATGAGAACAAATTCGTAATTTAACGACTTTTTTCTCATAATTTAATGAGACAGCGTCAAACAGAGTACCTCAGAGATGACGTGTTTTTGTATGCAAAACCCGGAAACCAGTTAGCATTTTAGGACTTCCGGTTCCATCGCCTTAAAGTCTATGGGTTTTTTTGAATGGATTTTTGCTAAATCACCTGAAATAAGGTCTGTGGTTAACAAAGCCTCTAAATATTTTCACGTTTTGATCTATGACATAAAACACACCAGTTATAACCCGCTTGTGATTTTTTTTAAACCTTTATTTTGTCTTAAAAATGGCGGTTGCTAACAAGTTGCTAAAAGGGACTACTTAGACGTCTAACTTGACTTTAGACGTCATCATGACAAATAGGACATTTGGACAGCATTTCTCATGAAAAAGTGGATAAGTATTCATACACAGCGCAGATCATAATCAGCGAGCATGTTTTTAAATAGAGTTGTTTTCTAAATAAAGTTTGAGGAAGCTTGGTGTGGTGACGTTGATCCGTGACCATGGTGTGCTGTAGTCCGTTTATAGCCTACTGTTAGCTTTTTATATCTGAAGACTTTATTTATAGGCTTCAAAATGTATAAATGTTGTGTAAACTTGTAAAGATTATCTTGATAGACAAAACGTGTAAGTGTCTTAACCCTTTGTAAAACACAGAGCTTATTTTTTGCGATTTTCCAAAAGTCTATGGGAAAAACGCATAGGCTTTCGATTGAGGGAAACTGCGCCGCAAACTTTTCTGTCTACAACTCTGCATACTGCAGTGCATATGCTGCGCTCCAGACAGATGGGAATTTGGATTTTTCCTACCTCCTTCTAGGAAATAACATCTGGAACTCCACTCAAAGTGGGACATTCGATCTCTGAATCGAGACGCGTCATTTGACGTCACTTTCAAGATGTCGGCAAGACCTGTTTCTAATGAGCATAAACGTAAAAACAAACTTTAACATTACACATTAAGTTAATGTAATGATACATTCATTTTTGCTTTTCATCAGCTGGTTTCAAAGAGATTTTTATTTTTATTCTGTTTTTGCCAAAACTGACACAAAAACACATGCTCTCTTTAATTGTGGCGACTTTGACTGTTGTGATCCCATCGGACTTATGATAGCTGCCTGAATCATAAAGCACTGTTCGCCAGAGGAGAACTAGCCCCCCCCCCCCCCCCCCCCCCCCGACTAAGCCTGGTTTCTCCCAAGGTTTTTTCCTCCATTTTAACACCTGTTTGCCACCTAATGTCACCTGTTGGAGTTTGGGTTCCTTGCCGCTGTCGCCTTTGGCTTGCTTAGTTGGGGACACTTGACATTTGCTATTCAACAGTGTTTTGATCTGCCTGCATTGACACCATTGTATGTGAACTGAACTGAGTTGGATGATGACATCACTGTTTACTCCAGTGCTGATATAGATAAATTAACTAAATTAATAACTATTGATTCTTACATCAGAATGAATTAATACTGAATTTACTTAAGATGGATACTGGCACCATTTTCTTTAAGAGCTGCTGTGCAGCCAAAATTATTTGCCAGTTATCACTGTAAAGCTGCTTTGACACAATCTGCATTGTAAAAAGTGCTATATAAATAAAGGTGACTTGAATTGACTTGACATCACATAGTCAACATGAGAACGTGACGTGTGATTGACTGGATGCAACACACTGAGGTCTGAAGTGGGACATTTAAATTGGGATATTCCCATGTCCACCTCATCTGGAACACAGCAAAAGCCTCATGAAACATGCACGTTGATGTCGTGTGATGTCTGCGCAAACAGGGCGCGTGCAGGTAAGTTGACAGGCAAGTAGGACATCCTATTATTGCATTCGGACCTTATGCAATGATCATTCTTTGGTCCTGAGACTTCCACAGAAGATATATTTATTTATTTATTTATTTTTTTTTTTTAAATATTAAGACCACTTCTATTAATGATTGTGAAGAGAGTTTCAACCAGTATAACAAAAAGTGTTTATTAAAAACATTGCCTACCCTACCAGTTTCAGATTTTTTTATCCAACCAACCAAACTTTTAAACACAGTTTAATTAAATCTTCATGCTATGCTTTGCATATAGGATGCCTTTTTCAGATTGCAAGTTCCTTTTTAGATATTAAGTCATTTTGACATTTTCTTAGTCAAACGTTTAATGGGGAAAATATTGATTTCAGATATCGAAAATAGTAGATATGGACATTCTTCTGCCACACATAGGCTAATAAATTCCTCAAACATGATCCACATAATGAAGACAGGTCCCTTTGCAGCTCTGTTGACAATATCAGCCAAAGCTGTTAGGAATAAATTAATAATAATAATAATAATAATAATAATAATAATAAAATCAGTTTTAAAATTAATTTATCATGCCTGGAGCTTTGAGATGTTCTGTATTTTACAAAAAAAATCACACTCGATATATATCATCCTATAATCATCTTATTAAAATCTTTATTTAGCACATACGGTATATCAGTCTGTACAGTATCCCAGGACAGCTGTTATAAAGTGCAAGTCCCTGGTGGTTAATTCTAATGATCTTTGAGCAAAAATCTTTCAGTATGCTATTATTTTCCAGTTTCTCTTTGATGGTGACCCATTTTCTGAGAACTGAGTGAGAGATATGAGGATGTGCGTGTGTTTTCTATGTACACAGTCTGATTTTATAACAGTAACCATCGTTTGGGAGGTCTCACACACATGTGCCCTTTTGGAATTAATTAAGAAAATTCTTCCTAATTAGTCTTTAATTGCCCTGCTTTACACAGTGCTCTTCTGCAGTTTAATTGGCCTGGCCTTAACAAGCTTTCTCTAATCATTAACCCCTCATGGATTTAACGACCAGTGGGCCTTATTTGAATATGAAAAGATGATAATTTATGCAGATTTCTACACCCAGGCCCTTTTGGGACAAAGAGAGAACCTCACAAAAGATGAGTGATCATGTTCAGAATAAGAGAGAGAGAGAGAGAGAGAGAACACCATAAGGGACTCTATTCCTCCATTTGACCAGCAGGTGTAGCTGTACACAAACAGTTTTACTACTCCTCTCAATTTGCCACTGACAACATAATTTTTTGCATCTGCATCAGGGCCTTTTAATTTTTTTGATGTCCAGAAGAACACCCCGCCCCCCCCCCCCACACACACACACAAAATATTTAAATCATAATAATAAATGTTTTCCCCCCTAAATTATTGCATTTATATTGTCCTTGTACTAAAGCAAATTATTATTTGGAATATTATTTGGAAAATATTATTATGTATTTATGTCAATTTTTGTACCCACAAACAATAATGTTAGACATATAAACCTTTAAACAAAAACATTTTGTTTATACACTATATTGCCAAAAGTATTGGGACACCCCTCCAAATCATCGAATTCAGGTGTATAAAATCAAGCACCTAGGCATGCAGACTGTTTCTACAAACATTTGTGAAAGAATGGGTTGCTCTCAGGAGATCAGTGAATTCAAGTGTGGTATCGTGATAGGTTGCCACCTGTGAAATAAGTCCATTCGTGAAATTTCCTCACTACTAAATATTCCAGGGTCAACTGTTAGTGGTATCATAACAAAGTGGAAGAAACTGGGAACAACAGCAACTCAGCCACGAAGTGGTAGGCCACATAAAATCACATTTGTTTGGCGGTTGCCAGGAGAACGGTACTTGTCTGACTGCATTGTGCCAAGTGTAAAGTTTGGTGGAGGGGGATTATGGTGTGGGGTTGTTTTTCAGGGGTTGGGATTGGCCCCTTAGTTCCAGTGAAAGGAACTCTTAATGCTTCAACATACCAAGACATTTTGGACAATTTCATGCTCCCAACTTTGTGGGAACAGTTTGGGGATGGCCCCTTCCTGTTCCAACATGACTGCGCACCAGTGCACAAAGCAAGGTCCATAAAGACATGGATGAGCGAGTTTGGTGTGGAGGAACTTGACTGGCCTGCACAGAGTTCTGACCTCGACCCGATAGAACACCATTGTGATGAATTAGAGCGGAGACTGCGAACCAGGCATTCTTGTCCAACATCACTGCCTGACCTCACAAATGCACTTCTAGAAGAATGGTCAAAAACACTCCTAAACCTTGTGGAAAGCCTTCCCAGAGTTGAGGCTGTTATAGCTGCAAAGGCTGAGCCAACTCCATAATAAACCCTATGGAATGGGATGTCATTAAAGTTCATGTGAACGTAAAGGCAGTCATCCCAAAACTTCTGGCAATACAGTGTACACTATTTGTTGAAAACTACAGCTGCCTGAAGCAGTTGTGGCCTAATGGTTAAAGAGTCGGACTTGTAACCCAAAGGTTCGAGTCTCAGTACCAGCACGAAATGTTGGTAGAGGAAGTGAATGAACTCTCTTATTACCCATAACTGAGATGTCCTTGAGCAAGTCACCTAACCCCCAATCGCTCCCTGGGTGCTGCAGCAAAAATGGCTGCCCACTGTTCCGGGGGTGTGTTTGTTCAATACTCACTGATGTGTGTGTGCACTTGAGTATGGGACACCATACTTGGCTACACGTCACTTCACTTCAATACAATAAAAATAATTATTAATATAATGATTTCAGAAAGCAAGGTGTAACAGTAATAATATCCAACTGGGGAAAATTTGTGACATGATATGTAAAATATATATCATTAGTTAACTTGTCATAAAAATACATTATGTGTATCGATATAGAATCTTTTTTTTTTTTTATATATATTTTATTTATTACTTTTTGAGTTACAGTTACCATCTTACCAAATGTGTATGTCATGTGTGTTTTTATCTGATGAATGAATTATGAATTCTTGATTGTCCATAACAGGAGACTAAGGCTGGTAGGGATTTCCTCATTTTATTTCTGATATGGATTTCCTCAGGCAAAATAGAACTCTTTTCTTTAAGCAGGAAACTCAGATCAAAGCAGGAGTTTGATTGATTTATGGGCTATCATGCTCCAATATAAACAGCAAAGTTTTTAATGCCCCTCCTATTCCCTTTATGTCACAGTGTTTCGTGTAAGTAGGTGAGAGAGACAGAATGAGTGTTACCATCTGTGTGTTTCAGAGTGTGTCAAGTCAATACAATTTTATTTGCATAGAGCCTTTAATATGCATTGTTTAAGAGCAGCTTCAAAGAAATTCATAATGTTAATGTTTAAAATTCCCCAATGCCTCATAGTCCACATTTAGCAGTTTAGCCCTCTATGGGACTAATTGTGAAATCACAGCTTGAATAAATAAATAGAATAAATAGATATATTTTACATATATTTAAGACTAAAATCATTTTCCAAAATTAGTTTTCTATCTGACCTTTGACCCTTTAAAAAAAAAAAAAAAGCCTATTAAGGTAAAATTGTCTGAAACTTCACACACATTCAAATGCATTTCATCTGAAAAGTAGTGAAAAGGTCTTAGTGTTTAAAAAACATTTAAAAACTTTATTAACACTCTAATCCATCTTGTACTACTTTAATTTGGAACTTGTCATGATCATTACTGGGAGTGCCCTTGTCTGCCACTAGAGGGCACTCCAACCCGGACTCTTGTTTTCACCCCTTGGACTTCATTTCCCATAACCCACTTCCCGGACTTATTATCCCATTCATTGCACCCAGCTGTTTTGTGTTTCATCATTAGTGTCTGCCTATTTATACCCTGTTTGTTTTCTGCTTTGGTTATGGTGTTTTCATGCATGGATGTTCCTGGTTTCTCTGTTTTGGTTTTCTTTGCGGTTTTCTTGTTTTTTGTACGGACTGTTTCTGTGGATTTTGACCCTTGCCTGTTTCTGGATTTGCGCTTTGGATTGCCCCATTAAAATGCTGCACATGGATCTTACCTTCTTGTCTTTGTGCATCCGTGACAGAACTCACATGTAATGTGAGTTTTACATGTGGAACTCTTTTTCTTGGAATTCCAAATCAATGATTGTAGCACAAGTGAAAATAAGCAACACTTTTCTCTAGTTGTAGTATGGATCACATCTTCCAAACTGGCTTAAGATAATGTACCCAAATGCCTGACTTCTACAACAATCTATGACTTTTATTCTTACTTTCTATCATAAACCTAAAACAAAGACAAAAAGACAATTATATGCCTGTCAGTAATGAACATTAGTGCCAGTTACACAGAAAATATATATCCCCTAAAAGGACTTTGTCATTTATGCATGACAGTTTTTTTGTTCAAGTTAATATTTTTACAAAATGTGCATTAAAAATTACCAAATATTAAAAAAACAACAACACACATTTGGATGTACAATATAAAAAAAAAAAAAAAAAAAAAAAACACCACCTGCTCATGTCTCCACTTCCTTGTGGTCAAAAATGTCAAGCACATGAAAATTTTTATTTTAATTTTATTGTCTGTAGGGGATGTCATATGATATTACTAAAAAAATGTTTAGTTGAACATTATTATTGTATATGAAATGCAATTGTCTTGGCATCATTTATAAATGATAATGTCCCATAGAGGGATAAAGCCAAAATATTGATTAAACATTGTGCTGCTATGTGGTGTGTGCAGGAATCTAAGAAAGCTGACTGCATAAAGAGGTTTGGTATGATCCCTGCTCCGCCACGCTGAAGCAGACCACAGCCAGTGTGTGTGGGAGGATATACTGTTTAGAAGAAAGCAGATTTAAAAGTCTTTATCAAGCTTTTCCTATTGTATTTACTACCTACCAATGCAGGTCACCTCAGTATAGCCCAGGCATTCTTAATCTCTGACCTCACACACACGTCTTTTGAGATGGAAAACAATAAAAGCATGATGTAAAAAGGGGTCAAAGGTCAGGCAGCACCTGCCCCAGGAAGCAGGAAGCTTTCTTATACCACTTTATGTAACTTCAGATAAAAGTATCTGCAAAAATAATACATGCAAAAGTATTCTGAAAAAACAAGGCTGACAGCTCTTAATTTCACGGTTATTTTGTAGCATAGATTTACAAACAACTTCTCAGTTTGTACAAAAAAGGGTAACACTTTACAATACTGGTGCACTAATATGCATTAATTCATGCTTAACTAATGCACAGATAATCATGTTTTAATGTAGGACTCATGAAGAACTAAACCATTAATTAATGATTACTGCATCAGCAACTAATAAAAAGTCTATATATTAATAGATTAAGTAATATATGAATTGTTATTAATTAAATGTGTCATAATGTATTAATTCTTTAATAACATATTTTATTAAATAATAGTGTAAATTAATGTGTTAATTACCACAATGGGTTGAAGCCATATACTTCAACTTCCAGTTGTCTGCTTTAGTTAATCATTAACTAATGATTTGCAAATGTATCATTATGTTATGACTTTAGTTATTGAGGCACATGACTAATAACTAATTGTTAAGTAATATGTCATTATGGTTTTGACTTCTACACTAAGCCGAGGATTTCAATTTCCAATCGTGATTCCACTGTACCAGATGAACTGCTGCATCCAGAACATTGTTGTTCATGGCACAGGAATATGTGAGGTTTAGGATTCAAAGGCAGAACACTGAGAACATGTGGCCATGTACTACTATTTCGTAACACTGTGTCAAGACCGGACAAAGACAATAGAACCCATTATAATCAGTGATAGTGACACTCTCAGAAAATAAAGTACGTAATTGTACCTTTAGGGGTACAATGGCTTGTCACTGGGGCTGTACCCTCAAGGGTACAGTTTTTGTACCCTTGGCATAGGGTACAAATTTGTACCCTTGTGATTTGTACCTTAAGAGACCAGTTTTGTACCTGTGGTGACAATTTTGTACCTTTATTTAACTGTACAAAAATTGACCCTTCAAAAAGGGGACAAAATTGGCAACATTTTTCTTTTCTCCCAGTGTGTTTAAGATTTTAATTCAAAATGCCTGATCTGTTGCATGCAGTTACAAAGTGTTTAACATAATCTTAACATAGAGACCAAGAGCAACTGCCCAACTAAAGGAAGCACTGATCACCATAATGGTAACCAAATATTTTCATATATTGAACATATATCAAACCTCTGTCAATTCTCAAAAAGAACTTAACTGTTAATAATAATAATAATAATTATAATAATATCAAAATCCGTAGAAATACATTAGGGGTCAATCACCTTCAGAATCAGTCACATGCTCTGTTTAATCTACTTAACATTTGTCTACTTGTTTTAGACTTATCATGCATGCGGTTTTTATTTTAATTAACACTCTCAGAAAATAAAGTACATAACTGTACCTTTAGGGGTACAATGGCTTGTCACTGGGGCTGTACCCTCAAGGGTACACATTTGTACCCTTATGATTTGTACCTTAAGAGACAACCTTTGGTGACAATTTTGTACCTTTATTTAACAAAATTTTTACAAAATTGGCTTTGACAGCGTACAAGCATTGACTATAATGAGATATATATATTTTACACACAAACACGCTGAATTAAAATCAGAATTTATTAAATCCTTTTCATTTTCACCTTTTACAACATTTCATTTGAAACACATTTTTAAACATTCCATATGAGTCCATCTTGCCGGGTGTTAAAAAGTAACACTGAAGCAGTGTTAAAGTTAATGAGATAATTGATTGATGATTGAGTGGTGATTGACAATTAGTGGAGACATGTGATGTTAATAAGCAGAATCACTGAAGAAACAACAAGAGAAAAAGAGAGAGAGACAACTACAACTGACTTCCAGCCATTAAACATTATTACACTTTTTATTTCTGTCATACATCAACAAAAGTTCTTATTGAGAATTAACAGATGTTTAGATGTTAATGTTTTAATGAAAGTTTAGTTTGAAGTCACCATGATGGTGAAAAGCATTTCCTTTAGTTGGGCTCTTGACTCTATTTATTAACATTAATTTATTTCTGGCTACTCCAACTTTGTGTTTGTATAGCACATTTGTTATGGCCAGAGAAACTATGATCTGAGCTGTGTTTCCCAAAAGTGCTGTGAGTCAAAGTTGATCAATTTAGGTCAGGGATGGGCAGAGGGCTAAACTTCACTGCCCAGCAGAGCTAAGCTCCAACCCTAATCAAACACACCTGAACCAGCTAATCAAGGTCTTTAGGATTAGTAGAAAGTTATAGGCAAGTGAGTTTTTATCAGGGATGGAGATAAACTCTGCAGGACACTGGCTCTCCAGGACCGGAGTTGCCCATCCCTGATTTAGGTTCACAATGCTTTGGGAAGTACAGTCATAATGGTTGTGTTTTCTCATTGTGAAATGGTCAGATTCATTGGCAATATCCAGTATTAACTGGTGATATAGATATTATATTATTTCTTTATAGTAAATCTGTTACCGCAGAGCTTTGATAATCTGAAGGGGTTTTTTTTGAAACACACACAGACATCAAGAATCAGCATATGACCCTCAACAATGGTGACAATCAAACAAAGTGCTTCATGATGATGTGCATGATGGGAGCCACCAATCAAAACTCATCCATGGCTCCCATCATGCATTGCTGCATGAATAAATTATGTAGCTGATTTGTCCTGTAATTTTCATAGATTGTTCATGTTTGCTTTTATTTTTCTGTTGTTTTGTTGTGACAGTAGCTTGTTTTGTGATGTTCAGAGTTGATCTGTTTGTCAATATTTTGTATTTATTTATCGTCACCGTTCTTGAGAATCTTATGCTGATTCTTGATGTCTGTGTGTGTTTAAACACTGATGCTTCAGTGCATAATGTATTATTCTTTAAAAAAAAAAAAAAAAGAAGTCATACTGCTGGTGGATCTCAAGCTGTAAAGCTACACATCAAGCATGTGGTCAGTGATTTATACTCTAAACGACATCAGGCCATTGCATGATGATACAATCATCAAATTATATTGTGACCAGATCCTATTTTCTCTGACCATAACAAATGTGCTTTACAAACACAAAGTTGGAGCAGCCAGAAAAAAATTAATAATAAAAGGTAAAGAGTCAAGAGCCCAACTAAAGCAAACGCTGACCTCTTTCATGGTGACTTGAAATGAAACATTCCATAAAACATTAATTAACAAATTTTTTCTCTCTTTCCTTCAATGATTCTGCTTATTAACATCAGGTGTCACCACTAATTGTCAATCATCACTCAATCATCAATCAATTATCTCATTAACTTTAACACTGCTTCAGTGTTACTTTTTAACACCTGGCAAGATGGACAGCCTCTGCTAAGCCTTTTTTTTTTTTTTTTTCATTATATTTAAATATAATGATATGATATGATATGATATATCATTAAAATCTTTAAACAACAACTTTATATATCATTACAATCTTTAATTATATATAGAATTTATATATCATTTATATCATTTATATATCATTAAAATCTTTAAACAACAACAACAAAAAAAATGGCTTAGCAGAGGCTGTCTCTTGATATTGTACCTTAACATTTGTAAAAGAAACGGTACATATATGTACCTTTTAATGCTTGGGAACATATGTACCTTTTTGACCCTCAAAAAGGTACAACATGTAACTTGAGGTCCAATAATAAGCCCTATGGGGTACGTTAGTGTAGATTGTACCTTGGGGGACAGAAATGGACTCCTACTGTACCCTTATTTCTGACAGTGTACACTGCATGCGGCACAACGCAACACAACACATCAAAACATCACTTCTGTTATGAAGGACAAATGGACTTGCAATGGTCTGTCATGTCCAGAGTAGACAGCTATCGCGGCATGACTCGATAATGGTCGCATCCAGTTTAAACACAGTGCAAAATCAATCTGTAGTTTAGATTCTGGTGTGCTGATATTTGTGTGCAGCCCAACTTACCCATCCTTCAAACACATGCTCTGACATTACACTCACTGCATGTGCAACTGTCAAAACCCATTAATTACATATTACTTAACAATTAGTTATTAGTCATGTGCCTCAACAAGTAAAGACATAACAAAATAATATATTTACAAATCATTAGTTATTGATTAATTAAAGCAGACAACTGGAAGTTGAAGTATATGGCTTCAACCCATTGTGGTAATTAACACATTAATTTACACTTTTAGTTAATAAAATATATTATTAAGGAATTAATACATTATGACACATTTAATTAATAAACAATTCATATATTACTTAATCTATTAATCATACTGACATATTAATCATTAATTAACGGTTTAGTTCTTCATGAGTCCTACATTAAAACATGATTATCTGTGCATTAGTTAAGCATGAATTAATGCAAATTAGTCCACCCGTATTGTAAAGTGTTACTCAAAAAAGTAATTTATTGTTTAGAATACATTCAATAAACAATGGAAGGTCAACCTGAATCGATTATTTTAAAGGAAATTTGTCAACCAAATGTTAAACTGTGAAACTGGAGTAGCAGAGATAGTGAGTAAAATTTTTACCAATTTACAGGATCTCACGGAAACAAGAAGAACAGACACAGACCATCCCATAGTATGACAGTTTTCAAACAAGTTTCATATCAATTTCTTTTATAAAAAAATCACTTATTTAAGCAGCCCATATCTTTTTTAAAGATTAATACAATTAACATCAAAATATGCTTTAACAATGATGTATGAGAACAGTGATTTCTCTTGCCTTGCCTTGAATGTGTCCATTCATGAACCTATCGCTGTTAGTACAGATTATATTTACTTCTACTTTGGAAGATCACAAATAGTCACTGATGAGTAATTTCCCCAATCCCGAAATGAAAACCCAGGGTAGAGGGGTTGAGAAAATGTGGTCTGGATTCTGTGTAGGAGGGTCATTTTATCAGAGACATTGTAAAATGACACAGTTCCTGCAACTTGATCGAGAAACACTCCAATTTTAGAGACCAAGCAAATGTTAGTTTGTTGGTTATTGTGCCTTACACAAACCTTAGCTGTTGGAAAGTTACATTTCCAGGATCTGTTGTCAGAGCCAAATTCAAAACCTTGTCCCCCTCTAATCTGGTCATATGAAAATGCAATAGAACAACCTGTTCCTCCAAACTCAACTTCAAAATAACAGCGCCCAGATAGACTCTCATTACACAACACCTGGTATGTACGTGTAGGTTCTTTAAGAGATAGACTCTTATGAAACGCCTGGTGTGTATGTGTAGGCTGATAATGATAGTATGAACTTAATGCATTTCTGAATTGCTGATCACGTCTTGACACAGACTTGTTGTTTACAGAGAGCTGACTACAGGCTGATGAGTGATTCAGATTCAGTTCAGAGGAATCTATAGATAAAAAGAAAATAGGATAAAACATTTAAAACATGTTTCAGAATGGGTTTTTTTACTCACTCCTGACAAACAGGCTCGTTTACACTGCAAGTCTTAATGCACAGATCCGATCTTTTGACCATATCTGATTTTTTGGCCAGTGTGTTTACATTCACTTTAGATGTGACTGGTATTGGATATCTGTGTTTACATTAATTCCCGCCCAAAATGATTGTCATTGATAGTTTTTGCATGCACATGGTAGACCCTCGGGTTTTGAATGGCCGTGCTGTTAAAATTATTTATATATTTCACGTCAGGTGGCCACGATTACCTGCCAGAATGGATAAGTTAACAGCTGTCAGTGTCATGGATGTTTTGCAGCACGAATTCTGACTGAGCGAATAAAGACTGGAAAATAAAGATAATTTGCGTTAGTTATTTTATCTACAGTCTTTAGATCTAGAATTCTGAAGGGAAATAAAGTAGCAGCTAAGATTACATTTATTTGAATGAATGATGACGAGAGAGTGAGCGAGTGAAGGAGAGAGTGCACACGAGAGAGAGAGTAGCCTACCCAGTGAAGCTTTTGGTTTATTAAAAAACAGCAACACACGGCGGTCTCTTTTAAATTAACCGGGCAGAGGTTGAAATTCAGCTGCTGTGTGTGTGTGTGTGTTTGTGTGTGCGCGTGCGCAATTTCTTCCAAGAAAAAATAGACATATAAAGTTTCTACCTCAGTAATTAAGCTGCAAATTTTTTGTGAGAGTGCATACAAGCACGTCTGCTTCATAATACAACATTAATGCCACCTTTTAGTAAGCAAACATGTCACCCTCACCTTGTGGTGGCTTGGAATTCCAATGGCAATCGAATATGCATGTTTAGACGTAGGTCACATGTCCAGAGATTGGATATGTATCTGATTTAAAACCACATTTGGAAGTGGCTCAGATCGGATGCGAAAAAATCTGATTTTTTTTGTGCCAGTGTAAACGCAGCCTTACACAGCTATAGAGCAACTCACACACAAGGAATTCTTCTCTGGTCTTGGGTTGAGATGGCAAATCTAAACAAATAAAAAAACATTAAGAATATTTGACTGTATGAAGTGTTTCTGTTTTAAAATAAAAAGGTGAAAAAATATGTTGACTTACACTCAGTAATCTTCTCATTGTTCACCATTATATGGACACTGGGAACTATTAAGGTACACATGCAAAAAATTTTACCATGATTATGACAATCTGCCTGAATATGCACTGAAATTTGTTTTAGTAGATATAACCAATGATTTACAATTCTGGCAATTCTGGCTCAAATCTGCCTAATTTTGACAACAGACAATGAAAAAAAAATGAAAGAAACTGCTTGGAATTTTTCTTTGTAACAATAAGGTTAAAAAAATAATAGTTTGATATAAAAAAAAAATTAAAAGCTACCTCACCTTTCTCTGATATCCGAACAATGTCTTGTTCACAGAGATCATCCAGTTGACTTTTCAGCTCACAGATGACTGTTTCTAGTTCCTCAAATGTCAAATGTTTTCCGATGGAGATGTCGCTCAAATTTGAACATTGGTAGTGAGAAAGAGAGGAGAAATTCTGTAGATGGAAAAAGCAGCAATATATCCCTTTTTTTGATGCAGACCTCAGTCTGTTTGATGCCAGAGTTAAGTTAGTAGGTATCAGACAGTTGTTACCTGAATGAAACAGATGTCATCCTCCACCTGTGAAAGCTGCCCGAGTTCATCGCGTCTCCTCCTCAGATCACTGATCTCCTGCCCCAGTGTTAGTATGAGTTCCTCAACTCTGCTTACTTCTGCTTTCTCCTGAGCTCTGATCATCTCTCTTATCTTAGTTCGTCTTTCCTCCATGGAGCTGATCAGCTCAGTAAATACCTTGTCACTGTGCTCCACTGCTGCTTGTGCAGAGAGCTGTTAGATGACAGAGGAAAACACCCCATTGATTAAGCTCCGACTGTAACCCCTAGGCAACACTGGCTCTCAAAATACATGTGAAAACAAGTTGACAGAAAAAAATAGTAGTAGCAAACTGACATCACATAACATTTCAGAAAATACACCATCTGGGTGAAATAACAGACTATAGGGTCATTCTGTCTCAAATCAAACTAATTTCGGAAACTTCCCTGGATCAAATTTTTGATTTTGTAAATATTTTTTTTTTTGTAGAAAGACAAAAATAATTAAAGCTGCAAGCAGCGATGAAAGGGCCCTCGCACCCGGGCTCACCGCCACCCGTTGGCCTTAGGAAAACAGCAAACAGTGGGCGACATGCATGTGAGCAAGTAAATACAGGAGAATTATGGCAAAATCTTGTAAAAGTGCCACACTTCCTGCTGCCAACAGGTGGCGCTATAGCTAACTGAATATAGATGTCTTTAGGCCAGGACTTTTATCACTCATGTGAAGTTTGGGGCAGATCAGACATAGTATGCCTGAGTTACAACAGCTTCCTCTTTCATGGCGAAACATCAGACTTTGTCAGTCCGCCACGGACACGCCCTTCAACGAAAACTCAAGATCTTTGATATTTATCATCACTAAGGTCTTAAGATTAGACTTGCCATATATGATGTTGATCTGGTTTAATCTCTATGAGGAGTTAATCACAGTGTAAAACATGTAATTTCCTGTTGTCCCCAGGTGGCGCTATGACTGTAACTGAATATTGTCATATAGATGTCTTCAGGTCAGGACTCTAATAAAACATGTGAAGTTTGGGGCAGATCAGACATTGTATGCCCGAGTTACAACAACTTCCTGTTTCATGGCGAAACATCGAACTTTGTCAGGGTGCCACGGACACGCCCTTCAGCGAAAACTCTAGATCTTCGCAATTTAAGGTCTCAAAGGCCTTTAGATTAGACTGACCAAATATGACATTGATCTGATAAAAGCTCTAGGAGAGTTCGTTAAAGTACAACATGTGGAAATGGCAAAAACTGCCAAAATTTTGTAGAGAAAATTCAAAATATCTCACTTCCTGTTGGGTTGACAAACTTTGCACCCAGGGGCTTTTTTGTAGGTATTGGGCTGTTACATCTGTCTACCGAATTTCATAACTGTACGTGAAACGTAGCACAAAGGGCCCTTATTTTAAATTTGTAGGTGGCGCTATCGAGCCATTTTGCCACACCTAATTCTGAAACCCATATCAGATGTAAATTTTCACCACTTTTGACGCGTGTGCAAAGTTTCATGAGTTTTTGAGAACGTTTAGGCCCTCAAAAATGCGATTCATTTTGGAGAAGAAGAAGAATTGGCTGAGCAATTCCAATAGGGTCCTCACACCATCGGTGCTCGGGCCCTAAATAGTGATGAAAGCCAAAATATTAAATGTCACATATGTATATTTACTGAGTAATCCACTATTTCGTAGAGGGGGGGTCAAAATGACAATTTTCACCTGGGTAGGGTTGCACCAGCCATTCGTAAGTTCTTTCTTAAAATGGAGCATAAAGTCCACAAGTCTGTACTTTATTTGGTTGCACCAATTGTTCTTAAGGCAGAACGTAGCTAGTAGCTCGTAAGCTCTCCATAAAGTAATGCATATTTGCATAATATGACATTTACCCTTAGTATCCTTTAAATACTTATTCATTTAAAAGGCTCTTGATGTTTCAATCCCAGAGATATGGACATGTTTATGTGGCTTCTTGAGTAAATTTGTAAACTATACACATTTTCAGTGATCAAAACCAAATGTAGACCACTTTGCATATAGCTGATTTTTTTTCTTTTAAAGAGGAATATCTGAAGAGCAAATAATGTTAAAACTAGAAATGTATCTTGTGTTATTCTATTAACTCAATTGCATAGAACATACCTGTCTGAGTGTCATAAATACTCCTTTTCCAAAGTTTGCATGCCTGTAAATCTAAAAGTATTCAAGATATCTTAATATCCTTCTAGATTCTCCTTCTTAATAAACAAGGCCCTATGTAGTTCAGTCCCATAGATATGGGGATTTCAATGCAGCTCCATGTTCAAATTGTTGAATTTTACCCATTTTCAGTGATCGAAATATATATACCTGTGGGTGGGGCACCTGTGGGTGCCATATACCTGTCTATGGACTCCGAACTGCCATGGTCACCAATGGCCCCTGAATTGCCAGGGCCGTCCACGGCACTTGACCCACTGTGGCTTCCTGACACTCCTGACCTGCCGTGGCTGCCCGAGCCATCTGACCTGCTGTGGCTGCCTATAAACATCTGAAACATTGTTTTTGACACTCAGACAGGTGTGTTGTATTCAATTGTTTTAATAGAGGGAAACAAGATACATTTCGTGTTTCAGTGTTATTTGTTCTTCAGACATTCTTTTTTAAACAAAAACTATCAGCTGTGTAAAAAGTTGACCATTGAAAATGGGTAAAATTCAACAGTTTGGACATGGAGTCACATTGGGATCCCAATATCTATGGGACTGAACCAAACAGGTCCTTAAAATGAAGATTACAAAAGAAAAGTTTAAGAATGAGAATCTTGAAGGAAATTGAGATATATTGAACACTTTTAGAGTTACAGGCATGACAACTTTGAAAAAGGAATATTTATGGCACTCAGACAGGTATGTTCTATGAAATTGATCTTATAGAAAAAACGAGATACATTTCTTCTATCTTTAGATATTCCTCTTTAAAAGAAAAACATAACAGCTATATGCAAAGAGACCAACATTTGTTTTTTGATCACTGAAAATGTGTACAAGTTACCAATTTACTCATGGAGCCACATTAACAAACAAATCCATATCTCTGGGAATGTACCATTCAGGCCCTTTAAAATAAAGACACCAAAAGGAAAGTTTGTTAAGAACTAGAATCTAAAAGGATATTTAGATATCTTTAATACTTCTTTAGTTATGCAAACTTGAGGCAAAAAAACACAAGAAGTGCTTTTTGCCATTTCTGAACAGTAACCATTAGCATATAATAAAACAAAGATGGCTAAAGTCAACATTTTACTAATAGACCTACCAATCTCTGTGTAAAAATAAAATAGAGGCTTCTATCTTTATAAAGTAATTTTTACACCCCTGTAAATTGGCTCCAAATTTTACCCTCCTTTACAAAATAGTGAATTACTCAGTAAATATACATCTGTGACATTTAATATTTTGGCTTTCATCACTATTTATGTTTGTCTTTCTACAGAGAAAATATTAACAAAAACAAAAATTTGAGCCGGGGACCTCTGGTTGAGTTGACACAGAATTACAGAATGTGATAAATCATATTTTCCCAATGACACTGTATACCTTTTTTCCCAAGATACATTTACTGTAATAGCATACTTTAGATTAGTAAATTAGTACAATATAAATATGCAATAATATTATTCTAATAATTATTATCATCATATAGCAGTCAATTGTCCAAATAAACTG
Organism: Megalobrama amblycephala; assembly: GCF_018812025.1. Lineage (NCBI taxonomy): Eukaryota > Metazoa > Chordata > Actinopteri > Cypriniformes > Xenocyprididae > Megalobrama > Megalobrama amblycephala. The sequence goes on along the minus strand of NC_063053.1, from coordinate 21,322,895 downwards.
CAAATGCACCAAGCTGATATGCTAATATTGTATATAGGGGTAAAATTAATAATGTTCTACAATGCACTTACCTTATGAGAGTTCATGGCCTGTCTTAATTCCTCTATCTTAATTTCTCGCTGATGCATTTCCTCGTGTAGGTTTTCAGAATTTTCCTTCAAGCGACCCTGTGATTGAATTTATAATAGTTTGGTATTAAGCTTCTGTAACAATATTTTATGCTTGCTATTAATATTACATATATTATGTAAATTGTTTCAAAACATTGCGAAGTAAACACTCTTCAAAAAAATATTTCTATTTTGAATTTTTTCTTTTTTTTTCTTTTTAATAATACAAAATGTTATGGAGAAATATCAGTAGCCCTACCTGTATGTTCTGTCTTTCTGCTGCAGGTGAAGTCATGCTATGGTTCTGGTGGTTGATCAAAGCACACTGCATACATATCAGCTGCTGATCTTGGCAACAGTACAGCTCCAGCAGTTTATCATGTTGGGAGCAGATTTGGTACAGTAGATGTGGTGAGGCATTGACCAGTTTGTGCCGCTTTAATGCAGGAGATGTATAATGGGTTTGGATGTGAGATTCACAGTAAGAAGCCAAACACACCAGACAAGACTTGATGGCTTTTAGTTTGGTCTCTAGGCAGAAATCACACTCCACATCCCCCGACACAGAAAAACTGAAGACAGGAGAGGCTGTTTCTGTTTCTGCTTCTGGTGCCTCTTTCTTCATTCTCTCTACAACTTCAGCCAGCACAGTGCTTCTGCTGAGAGCTGGTCTTGGGCTGAACGTCTGCCTGCACTGGGGGCAGCTGTAAACTCCCTTCTGATCATCCCGATCCCAGCACTCATTAATACAGTTCATACAGAAACTATGCCCACAAGTTGTAGTTACTGGGTTGTTCAGAAGATGAAGACAGATCGGACAGTTAAAGGGATTTTGATCGTCAGAAGATTCTGCCATTTTGCTGCTATGAAAACAGTAGAAAAACTGTAAGTGATGTTATACTGGAAAAGATTAATTTCCATAACCTAAAACTCAAATTTGAGTCAAATGTTACTCAATAGCTTACAATAAAAATATTTCAATGTAAAAATAAAATTTATGGTTTACTCAATATTGCTAGGCTACTAGGCTATAATATTGGCTGTCGCTCCCTAAAGGTGCACTCAGTAACTTAATTAATGTGGCAATGAATTCAGGCACTGGTAGGAGTATTTATTTGATGCAAGAGCAAAGAAATTAACATTTTTCTAAAGTAGCCTACTATTAATTTCTTATGGTCTATAACTTAGGTCAAATTAACAAGTGCACCTTTAATTAAAGAAATTTCACACACACACACACACACACACACACACTATTCGGCGTTTTGCGTATTGTATCAAAAAACACATTTGGGTAAAACAAAATTATATAGTTAATTTAGTTAAACATAATGACATGATCATGTCTACCATTTCAAATTAAGACCACCTTATCTCTCTTTCTCCGGTTTCTCTAACATGGCAGCGAAAAAAATGCTTCTCATGTTTACGCGCCCTCATCATTGGACCTTCTAGTCAGCTTCGGTTCCATTACGTTCTACCAAATTATTCTGCTTCACGTGCTCTCGAAATTATCGCAAATACGAGTTTCCTAGGTAAAAACTGCACATGAACGCCCTCCCATTTCGAAACTTGAATGCGATGCGCTCGTAATCACGACTTCAGAAGTGGGAATTATCAAATATGATAAAAGCATTACATTATAGAGCGTCAAATCCGTATCCTCGCGCTTTTAAGCGGGTATATGCAAATCCTTGACCTTTCCTAGTATACCTACCTGGCATGAACGCAGCATTAGTTTGAAATGAATACGTCATCATCCATACACAATACTGCCGAAAAATCCCAGCGTTGCGTTAAATGCATGGGTTACTTTGATTTAAATTTATTTTACTTCGTTATAAAAGACTGATGTGCGTAAATTAGGATTATTAGAATTTAGTGTCAACCGTGGACGGATGCATGCAAAGTTATTCACAAATAACTTGATATAAATTAACAGGCCTACCATAAATTCATAATTTATCCTGTTTTGTTTTTAAATATATAACCAACGTAGGCTACTAAAGCCAGGGACACACTTAACGATTCTAACACTGGTTATGTAATTTGACACTTACGTCTGATCACGCCCAAACTCGCCGAGTCGAGCCAGGTGTTTACAGCCGGTGTTTAAATGTCGTGTGTAAGCATTTAAATCTGCTTCATTCGAAGGAAACAGGCTTTGTGTGTAGAGCTCAGTCTTAGGATGTTTTAGCTAGTTGTTAAGTGTGTCCCCGGCTTTAAGTCGTATTCAGCCCGATCATCACCCAGGGTATTTCGCCAATAACGTAGCCATAAGTCACTGACATAAAGATAGATAAATATGCTGCGAATATATAGGCCTACAGAAATATTGATTGATTTTGCTAATGTGAGGATTTTTTAAACAAAAATAGATTTTTGAAAGGATTTAAAAACAAGAGTGTAATAAATACACTTAGCAATGGACACACTCACCGTCTCTTGCACGTCGTTGCAAAATAAGATAAGTTTCACTTTTGTTTTCTGAAAAGAAAGAGGGAGGAGTTTGATAGCCTAAAGGCTGAAACACAAAACTAACCCTGAGAAAACTATAAAGTATATATATATATATATATATATATATATATATATATATATATATATATATATATATTTTTTTTTTTTTTTTTATGAAATTAAAGTATTATTTCATTTATAACATTTGAAACATTTTAATTTTTTTTTTACATACATTTGGGTAAAAGAATGATAAGTTTCACCTTTGTTTTCTGAAAAGAGAGAGGAGTTTGATAAAGGCTGAAACACAAAACTAACCCTGCGAAAACTAAATTAGTCTATATGTTAGTAGGAAATAGCAAATGTAAATTATATTATTGCATTTGAATTATCATGCATTGCCATTTTGCATATTACATTTCAAATTGAATATTGCTACTCATAAGCTTCCATAGCAAATATCTTAAACCACACATTTGGTAACACTTTACAGTAAGGTTCATTAGTTAACATTAGTTAACTGCATTAGTTAACATGAACTAATAATGAACTGCACTAACACAGCATTTATTAATCTTTGTTAATGTTATTTTTAAGATTTATAAATACATTATTAAAATCTTGTTAACATTAGTTAGTTTTTTCATTAACTAAAGTAAATACAGTAACAAATGTATTGCTCATGGTTAGTTTATGTTAATTAATACATTAACTAATGATTAACTAATGAACCTTAGTGTTACCATATTTATTTATTCTAAGTATAGGCCAAGTATATATATATATATATATATATATATATATATATATATATAATTTACTATATATTAAAGTATTATATTTATAACATTTGTAACATTTATAAAATTTTATATTCATAATATTAAATACATTATAGTATATTTGCTATTACATTTTTAGAATAACGTAAAGTTTGAAAACTCTAGGCTAAACAACACTACCCTAACAATCTGTATGACAAAAAACAGCACTCTAATCCCAAACTCCGTCTGCATTCCTAATGCAAAATAAGTAAATAAAAAAGTAATAATAATAAACCCCTATTCAGAATGAGTTTGATAATTTAGTGTTTCGGGGGAAAGGTCCCCTGCAGATTGGTTTGAATTTTTTTTTTTTTTTTTTTTTTGTCCACAGGAACTGAGTGTGTTGTGTTGAACATGGGTATTCACTATAGACATTCCTAAACAGCCTGGCAAAAATCCTCTCATTAGCAAAATCAATCAATATTCCCTCTCTCTCAGCTCATTTTCTCACCTTTCTCACGATCTTGGGAAATCCTCTCTCCCACATGCTTCAGCAGATTAACCCACAATCTCTCCCATCAGGCCCCATCTCTGATCAGCACTGTTTTCTCATGTGTGATATCGAAAGGTCAGAGCAAGTGGTGAAAAAGAGATAATGAGAAAGACAGAAGTGTGAAGAGGTGAGTTGACCATGTTCATTTCACTCAGGATCTGTGTGGATATTGATTAAAGCTTCAGACAGATTTCCCCACTAAAAGGTGCAGAACCATCATATAGCATTAGGTATATCACAGGTTAAATATTTAAATACATCATGAAACTGTATAGTCTCTATATCTGACATGTGAAACAAAGGAAAGAGTGTATAACAAAACAACTTTCTGTTGTTGTTGCAGCAGAGCTTCTTTCCTCTCAGAGATTTTACTAGCCTTTAAGGCAGGACCAAAGACCCCGCCGTCACACCCAGTAAACACAGATGACCCTGAGAACTTCAACTCCCAGCAGCCCTTGAGTGAGGCCACTTCTAGGGTCTCATCCAGTGGGATCTTACAGTTAGTTACTACTATGTTTCTACGGCAACCAAAACACAACAGCCTTGAGCACATGAACCTAAAAACAGATGCTCAGCTCTTTCATTGCGTTATTTCCCAGAACGTTTTACCCACTGGCACAGGAGATAGCCTGTCTTAGGTCATAGTGTCGAAGGACTCAGACAGCAAGCAGACAAAAAGAATAAAAATACACAGTGATCACACTGAGAAATAAAGACAGAAGACATAGTGTATCATGATTACTCTTTATTTCTTTGCTCATAAATACTATTTAAGGTTTACTGAACACTGCTTTGAGTCTGTTGTATAGTCAACATTACTGCCGCAAGACCAAACCAATCAATTCCAAAAGACACTGGCTCTAATGAGCTACAGAGCAAGATCTGATCTTTTCGAAATCCTGAAGACTCGTATACTAGTTTTTATTAAGCAAGCAAGAGTTCACAAAGACATTTATTTTAATTTATCAATTGTGGATGCAAATACAGATGTTTGGGTCAATTGTTTAAACAGTACAATTTGTGATCACTGTCCAACTTGTTTCTTTTTTTGTATCTTCTAACATTTTAAGATGCTTACTCTTAATAAATTGGATCATCTGTACTTGTAATTATTAGGCTTTATCAAAATCTGAATGGCTTGGGTTTGCATCAGTAATATCTGCTGTGTTGTGCCAGAATAAACCACTCAAATACATTTCTAACAGAAAAAAATAGTGTACTCCTATTTTTTACTCATCTTTGAGTCTGAAGAGAATAAAGTATAAATAAAGTAAAACATTCTCCAAGAGCACTTTTTCAATACTGAGTATTAAGATATGAGTAATACTATTAAAACAATCATATTTTCTTCCTCATTAACAAATCAATACTAAACTATCAATCCATTTTGAAACAATCTAACACTGTAAACATCTCCTTTATCGGTCAAAAAACAAATATTGCATTTTGTAAATATTTAACAGCATTTATCAGGAATGAATTTTTCAAGTACTCATCTCCATAAACCAGAAAAGCAGCAACCATCGAATCAAAAATAATTATGCTCTCATCAAAGTACCTTTTAAACATTGTTTAAGTAAAAAAAAATTAACTAGCTCAAAATGGAAAATCCATCAGACCAGTGGGTAATTTAATAATAAAAATTAACAAGGCACTAGGAAAGCAGCCAAGTAGCTGAGCAAAATCTAACACTGTTACTAATCAGATTTCACACCCGTACTCCACTCTGAAAACTGAACACATAAAGCTATATCTGGTTTAAAGAATAACACTTTGGCTCTAAAAGTAATACTATTCCAGGCCTGTATACTGCAATTGTAAAAGGCACGTGTACATGCGCACGTTTGTCCACACAGAGGCCAGAGCCTCATGTGGGCTAATCGCTTTAGATGTGAAAGATCATATGTCATCATTAGCCTAAAACACACAGTAATGCAGTTAGCTAGCAGGCTCACACACTCCAGAGAGAGAATCATCTCTCCCAATCACCGCACACACATCCATTTACTCTCATGCTCCTGTTTGTGTGAGTTTAAATGGTGTTTAAGTTACTTAGTGCACATGAGCTCAGAACATGCATCTACTGAAAAGCACAAACACAAGAATATGGGGTCTTCGTTCTTGTTTAGTTGTAGGTCTTCTCCTCTGTTGTGTGTGATGTCCACAATCTTTCTTCTCATCTTGCAAACATAAGCAGGAACACCAGGAGTCGTGAGATGGACATTGTTGTATGTGTGTTTTGGGGTCAAAATGAAGCAGCAGGCTAAGTGTTAGTGTGTCCTCTCCACTGGTGCTCCCACAGACACCCTGGATTCAGAAGCCATCATCATCATCTAATTCATAGCCATAATCTGTAGACAGGAAAGGAGAGGAACGCAGAAATGTTAGGACACACAAAACTTAATGCTCTTTTCTGAACTAGTAAAATTTACGCAAAGAGTGTGCAATGTCAAAAGGAGCCAAGATTATGTATAAACAGTTTCATATATATTCATGAACAGTAAATGTTCATGGCTTTTTTTGAATAAACATTTGCTAATGATCTTTTAAGTGCATAAAATAGTAAGGTTAAAACTCTTTATGAAAAACATATTTAACCCTTTAAGTGTACCACTGGTTTTTAGCACCACCCCCTGTGAAAAAATTCATAATCAAATTGCTAAGCAACCACTGACAAGAATAATACAAAATAGGTATAATTTTAAAGCTTAGAAACTCAGCTTTGTAATGCATGACAACTACTAACAAGTGCTGAGTAGTCCCTCTAAACCGCCCGTGGGCGCCACCTAACTACAAAAAAATTAATAATCATAGTTTTCAAACCTACTGCCTTGATCAACACAAAATAGTTGTCATTTGAAAGCTTAGAGTCTGAACTTTACAATGAATGTAGCCAATTTGATTAACTCATAAGTAGTGCTAAAAAATAGATTTTTTATTTTTATTTTTATGAAATACTTTTTTGTACTATGTACTGCAATGTGTCAAAAACATCATACAGCTCAGATAATCATGTGTCATATTTAATTTGAAAGGTATCACAGAGCTGAATTCAACAAGCATAATTGTTTTGGGCTTTGAATAAACTTGGGTGAGTTTTTGTACGTGAAGCCCCCTGCAAGACCATATGTAAATAATACATGGATGCTGAATTTGTGTCACGTTTTCGCTTGTAACTTCATGAAACAAGCTCTGATTGTGCAAAATATTTAACTCTAAAAATGCCTTCAGGGCTTAAGGGGTTAATATGAATTTTAATTGAGAAAATCTAGCTTTTTTAATATTACTATATTTGGTTAGAAAAAACAGTATTATTATTGTTAACTAAAACTATTAATAATAAGTTGTTAATTGGAATAAAGCTGCAAATAAATTAAAATATAAATATTGGATTGAAAATATTTGAATTGACAACTAAAATAAAATAGGTACTAACTTTACTTTAAAGTAACATTACTTTAAATAAAATAAAGCTAAATATAAATATAAAAAAAAAAAAAAAAAAAAAAAAAAAAAATACAAAAAGCACATAACAAAATTACTAAAATTAGAATGAAAACTGCGGATATAAAAAATAAAAGCCAATTCAACATATTAATAAATACTATAATAGTGTATGAATAGGTCAAGGTAAGACTTTAGTGCATCACATACCAGTGCTGCCCATTAACTGCACAGCACTGACACAGTGTTCGTCCTCCTCATCCTCCTCTTCTTCATCTGCAGGGTCTTCATACGCCACCGGTCCACTCTCTACAACAGTAGCATTCTGGGTTGGGGCAGCAGGAATGGGCAATGGAGCACCAGACCCTTTCTGGAGAAAAGACGTCAACATGAAATGGTATTCACAGCCAGAGGCGAACCGACACTAAGTTGGGGCCCCAGGCAAAATTAATCAATGAGGCCCTTCTAAAAGATTTTTCTGTTAATGTAGTCAAAACACATAACAGAACAAATTGTTTGTTTACCAAATTAAAGTGCTTATTTTTTTTTAATTTACAAAATTCGTCAACAAATCTTACTACATAAATAAATGTAGTGATATTTATTTATTTATTTATATTAATGCGAGCTGGATAAACTAGGTACTAATTTAATAATGTCAACTAGTTGATATTTATTTATATTGATGTGTAAGAGGCTTGCCCCTAAATTGATTTTCCAGTGCATTTTTTTTTTTACTTTATGAATAACTTTATATAACAGATGTTTCAAAGATAAAATCAATAGAAAAAAAACTTAATGATGGCATACTTTTAAATATTAAATTAAAACTGTCAGTAGGTGGCGGTAAATCACAGTCTTAATGAGCGAGTCATTCATTCATTCAGTACGAAGCAACTAGCTGCATTTATGAATGAATCATTGAATGAATGACTCTCACGATTCATTCAAAGCTGCAGAATTGTTTACGAAACACTGATGTGTGCTGTTAATAACAAATAATCGCTAAATTGTAATTTAGACACGTACATTTTTTGTAAAGTTGCTTTGAAAAGAAAAAATATTGTGAAACGATTTTGTAAAAGATCTGTTAGTTATTAATATCCTTAAAGGGATAGTTCACCCAAAAATGAAAATTTGATGTTTATCTGCTTACCCCCAGTGCATCCAAGATGTAGGTGACTTTGTTTCTTCAGTAGAACACAAATGATGATTTTTAACTCCAACCGCTGCCGTCTGTCAGTGGTATAATGCAAGTCAGCAGGAACTTGGACTATAAGAGTAAATAAAACACGACAGACAAATCCAAATTAAACCCTGCGGCTCGTGACGACAAATTGATGTCCTTAGACATGAAACGATCGGTTTGTGCGAGAAACCGAACAGTATTTATATCATTTTTTACCTCTAATACACCACTATGTCCAACTGCATTCATCACTCGATTCGTGAGGTCTGATCACGCTCTGACAACGGCAGTGATGTCTCGCGCATATACTTCAATGAGTGCTAGACATTACTTCCGTTGTCAGAGTGCGATCAGACCTCACAAATCGAGTGATGAATGCTGTTGGACATAGTGGTGTATTAGAGGTTAAAAATGATATAAATACTGTTTGGTTTCTAGCACAAACCGATCGTTTCGTGTCTTAAGACATCAATGTGTCGTCACGAGCCACAGGGTTTAATTTGGATTTGTCTGTCGTGTTTTATTTACTCTTATAGTCCAAGTTCCCGCTGACTTGCATTATTTGACTGACAGACGGCAGCGGTTGCAGTTAAAAATCATCATTTGTGTTCTACTGAAGAAACAAAGTCACCTACATCTTGGATGCTCTGGGGGTAAGCAGATAAACATCAAATTTTCATTGTTGGGTGAACTATCCCTTTAAGTCAATCATCATTATCTCAATCACTTAGCCTACTGCTGTCCTGTTTCCTCTTTTCCTCATCTTCTTGCTTTCTTTTTCGCTTCTGCCTACCAGACGGATAGGTCCTCTTCATGTTTAATAAATGGAATTAGGCATTTTAATGCAAGTAAGCGCTGCGCCGGTTTGAAAGCGGCGGCAAAAGCATAAACAACGTAACGAGAGAGGGGTCTTCTAAGGGGGATGCAGAGATGTCGCTGCGTCACTGCGTGTTATATTGATATTTACATTTCTGATTGTTTAAATGATCAGCCCTCGGGGGCCCCCTCAAAATGCGGGGCCCCAGGCAATTGCCTGCCCTATTGCTACGCCTCTGTTCACAGCTCCTTTTGCATCAGTCATCCAAAATGTTTCCAAGTGAAACTAGATATTCAAGTAGGGGGAAAATGTAGGGTAGAAATGATTGAAAAGTTTCCTCTTTGAAATAACGAGCATTGATGAATTGTGCACAATAAGATAAAGGGTTGTCAATTTAAATTTGTTGACTTCAGTATATTCAAAAACACCCTTTGATTGTGTGATTCTATTATTATGCTCCGTTAAATGAGAATCACACTTATCTTCACGAGTTCAGAGTTAACAGATAATCTTGTTAGTGAATTTATGAACCATTTCATTTCCTGAGGGACAAAGGGAATGCTGTCAATCACAAAGCTTGACTTCCCGTTGCCAAGTAATGAGTATTGACCCCATAATCACCTCCCTCTTTTGAACCCAGAGCAAAAAAACTACCTGTATTTTTGCTCTGGGTTCAAAAGAGGGAGGTGATTATGCATTCACACTCACACACATACACACACACGCTCACAGAAGTTTAAAAGTAGAGGGAAGACCAGAGACTGTCATGAGACAGACAGACTGACTTAATAACAGAGAAAAAACAAGACAGAGGAGAAAAGATCAAGGTCCCTGACATACAGAAAGATGAAGCATCATGGATGACACAGCCAGAGGGAGTGACAGAGCCACTGAGGAGCTCCAGCGGTCTACGGGCCAGAACGACGGCGAGGGATCAGTAGGAGCCGAGAGAAAAGAGCATGTGTCATCAAGGCCTCCTCAGAGTCCAGACGTCAGCGGCCCACTTTCTGTTGCAGTCTGAGGCAGTACATTGGCTTATGATACCCCAATTCAAACCGGTGCCTTTGAGTATCGGCACAGAGATAGACTGCTGATCTAGGAGCAGCTCGGCGGATCAAAATAATTCTCTTAATTTAGACATGAAAAGGAAGAACCCGTTTCTAGGTCAACTTAATTCAGTTTTCATGCAACGGGGATAAACTAAGTGAAGCTCTGGGCCAGAGGGCCATTTGACGGTTAAGGAAAATTGGTTTAATATATCCAGAGACCTGCCAAGGATGTGCTAGTTTGATGGACGGTGATTTAAATTCACTCACCTGATCGAGGGCCAGCTTCTTAGAGGGCTGCGCACACACCAGGGGCTGTAACCTTGGAGACAGAAAGACAGAAAGAGAGAGACGGTGAAAAAGACAGACAAGATCATTAAGAGAACATGGCTTATCTCTCAATAAAAGCTGCTCAGAGAAAGTTTTTGGGGTGGGGGAATGGGGGGAAATGAGGTCAAAAATTAAGTACTATACAGTACAATAAATTCAATATTTACCTCATCTGTTATTTTCAATTCACTACACTGCTTAAAAGTCACTGACTTATTATAATGCAAATCTTGACACATTATTTAAATTAATTCCCTAAATGTACGCAATTTAAATTCTATCAACCCAGAAAAGCACAAGTTTACAGACCCACAGGGACTCTCATGAACCCCTGCTTCATAATGAAATGTCACTCTGTATATCTGGTAAAAATGTATTCACTATATTTCTCAAAAACAAAATGCTTAAAAAACATTGGCAAATCTAGCACATTTTCATAGGCAGTGGTAGACATGGACAAGTCCTGTCTTGCATTACCTCAAATCTCTCACTGTAAAATTCCCAGAGGAATAAACATGGCAGCTCAAGTGACAACAGAAGGGGGAACATCGAGAGACAGACAGAGAGAGAGAGGTGGGCAGGACAAGCACAGAAGAATCCAGAGACGCAGTTTCTCTCAGTATTTGCAAGTCAACATGCAGTGGCACAGTTCGAATAATGAGTTTACTCATTATTCCAAAGAATGTAAGATATGTTAATGAGGTATGGATGCACTAAACCCGCAGCATAAATAAACGCTAATCAGAATCATATGATTCTCCTGATGATACATCTGAATATGCAGAAGAGATTCATTTCTCATGGGAGCAGTTCTCTTTATATAACCACAAGGCGTCCCAAATCTACTCGAACTCGCATCTTAAACTGAACTCAAACACAAAAAAAATCTCTCACAGACAGACAGACAAAGAGAATGATCAATAGAAAGGAGGATATAATGAAAGGAGGATAGAAAGAAGGATATAACCAGTGCCGGTCCTCCCTATAAGCAAACTACGCAAGCTGTGTAAGGTCCCTGAACCACCAGGGGGCCCCCTTGCTCTCAAAGGTTAAGTAGCATATCACTATATAATGTAAACATTTTTTATAAAATGCAGACTCAACTTTAGCAGAGTCATGTAGAAATTTCTTAATGATTTGTATTTATTTAATAACTGTTTTGGCTCTAAATGGCTTCCAAAAGAAGCTATCTGTCCAGAATAGGGAAAAAAATGTGTATGTATTTTTCTAACATTTTAAATTCTTATTTAGTCTTAAAGGGTTATTTTACCCAAAAATGAAACTTCTGTCATTAATTACTCACCCTCATGTCATTCCAAACCCGTAAGACCTTCTTTCATCTTCGAAACACAAATTAAGATATTTTTGATGAAATCCGAGAGCTCTCTGACTCCTCAATAGACAGCAATTTAATCACCACTTTCGAGGCCCAGAAAGGTAGTAAGACGATATTAAAATAGTCCATGTGACTACAGAGGTTCAACCTTAATTCTATGAAGGGACAAGAATACTTTCTGTGCGCAAAAAGAGAACAAAAATAACGAATTTATTCAACAATTTCTCCTCTTATACACCGACTCAGTATTGGCTGACACTGTTCACATGACCAGCACGATGCATTCGTGTGAGGAGCCGGCCAATACTGATGCTGCGTTCCAGATGAGGTTGGACGTGGGAATATCCCAAATTAAATGTCACACTTCAGACCTCAGTGAATTCCAGTCACTCATATGTCATTTTCACATGTTGACCACATGATGTTGCCATGAAACAATGAGAGCATATCGCGTTTTTGTTTCAATTATGGTAAAATAAAATAAAAATAACAAAATCGCTTTTTTAAAAAAAAGCTCCCGAAAAGCAAAAACGAAGGTAACATTAGGTTAACCTAATGTCTGTTACAGTTTGTTTTTACGTTCATATCCATTGGAAGCAGGATGCGCCGAAATCTTGGAAGTGATGTCAAATGACCTATCTCATTGAGGTCGGGGTTGATTGATGTACCCCGAGTTCATACACCGAATGTCCGACTTTGAGTGGCGCTCCAGACGTTATTTCCTAGAAGGAGTTGGGAAAAAAAAAAAAAAAAAAAAAAAAAAAAAAAAAAAAAAAAAATCCAAATCCGGTCTGTCTGGAACGCAGCATGAGTCGCCGTTCTGACGTAGAACACGGAAGTGCTACACTGTCTATACAACTTAAACAGCGTTAGAAGAGCTTTAGAAACAATGCCCATTAGTGTAAAGTTTAGAGAATTATTGATGCATTTTCATATGTTTACTTAAACTTTCTTGGGTAAACTATATTTATCATGCTTTAGTTTAGTTAGTAAATCACACCTTTAGTAAATCATTTCAGCTGTGTGTTGGTTTTTCTGACAGCTAGATGGTGTCAGAGCGATACTTCATTTAGCTGTCAAGAAAAATTTGGTTTTAAAGGTGCCCAAGAACGTTTTTTTTACAAGATGTAATATAAGTCTAAGGTGTCTCCTGAATGTGTTTGTGAAGTTTCAGCTCAAAATACCCCATAGATTTTTTTTTATTAATTTTTTTAACTGCCAATTTTGGGGCATCATTAACTATGCACTGATTTCACTCGACGCCGCCCCTTTAAGACGCGAGCTTCCTGCCACACGAGCTGTCAACTATATTACAGCGCATTTACAAAGTTCACACAGCTAATATAACCCTCAAATGGATCTTTACAAGATGTTCGTCATGCATGCTGTATGCAAGCTTCGAATTATGTGAGTAAAGTATTTATTTTGATGTTAAAAGTTTAATTCTGAGTGAATCTGAGGCTGTCCTCCGTGGCTAACGGCTAATCCTACACTGTTGGAGAGATTTATAAAGAATGAAGTTGTGTTTATACATTATACAGACTGCAAGTGTTTAAAAAATGAAAATAACGACAGTCTTGTCTCCGTGAATACAGTAAGAAACGATGGTAACTTTGACCTCATTTAACAGTACATTAGCAACATGCTAACGAAACATTTAGAAAGACAATTTACAAATATCAGTAAAAATATCATGATATCATGGATCATGTCAGTTATTATTGCTCCATCTGCCATTTTTCGCTGTTGTTCTTGCTTACCTAGTCTGATGATTCAGCTGTGCACAGATCCAGACGTTAACTGGCTGCCCTTGTGTATTGCCTTTGATAATTGTTGGGAACGTGGGCGGGCATTATGCAAATATTGGGGGCGTATACCCCGACTGTTACGTAACAGTCGGTGTTATGTTGAGATTCGCCTGTTCTTCGGAGGTCGTTTAAACAAATGAGATTTATATAAGAAGGAGGAAACAATGGAGTTTGAGACTCACTGTATGTCTTTTCCATGTACTGAACTCTTGTTATTTAACTATGCCAGGGTAAATTCAATTTTTGAGTCAAGGGCACCTTTAATATTACTTGTTCTTACTGGCAGTTTCACTTAATGCCCCCAGAAATGTAGAACTGGCACTGGATATAATGAAAGAACAATAGAAAGAAGGCTATATTAAGAAAAAGTGAAATAAGAGGGATTTTAAAAAAGACAGACAGACAAATATAAATATTATAATTATTTTATATATATATATATATATATATATATATATATATATATATATATATATATATAGAGAGAGAGAGAGAGAGAGAGAGAGAGAGAGAGATATTCATTCCTTCAAATTCTCAGCAAGTAAGACATGCATGGTTGAGTCCTTCACGACCCAGCATTCAAGTGTCCTATTGATGCTACAGTGCATTCTGGGATGGGGAACGGTGTGGTACTTGGCATGAAAACAAGCAGTCAGAGCCAAAACACAGTGACAACATTCTATTCCTGAGAAACAGTCTGTTCCGCACACACACACAGATTCACATTTACGTCAAGGGCTGATAAATTGTTCACGCCACTGAGTGGGTCAATTATTCAAACACATAGCACAACAATAATGATCAGGGGTGGGAATCAGGGACCTGGTGATGCAGTATATTGATATCTGGGTCACAATACAATAATATTGTAATTCTTTATGTGACAGTTATTCAAAACTGTGATATATTGTGATGCAATACTTGATTTGAACCTTGGTGCTTTTCAGAATCATAATCTTTACAAGGTTTAAAAGGTTTTTATTTGAACCGAAATTATTGAATTGTGATACTATATACATATATTTTATATTATTTTATATATTTTTTTTTCCTCTCACCAATGGCATTAGTACTTATGCATGTATAACCTTATTACAGAGTCTTTGGTTTGTGGTTGTGATGACTTGACTGCTTTCTCAGAGATCGCTTTAACATTTTAAACTGTTCAGCATTTACTCTGACCTTCTGCATCACCTCTTCGTTTCATATGCTGCACTCAGCGTATGACTAAATGGCTGAAGTCAACAGGGGCCTTTATTTTATTGAGCTGAAAGAGTATGACACCAGGGTGACACTATTACCGCTGAGCGCTTGAAGGCATGAGCAAACATTGCCCAAGAAGTCGGTCTCTTCATCTCAGAAGCATGTTTTGGTCCCAGACAGAGATAAGGCTCTCTCTTTTCCTCAAGGATGACAAAAACTTCCTCTCGTTTTTGGGTCAATTCAGCCTTGAGAAAAACTCAACTTTCTTTGATCTCGCAGACAGCTCACCTCTCTGTCTCTCTCTCTCTAGAGATGCAGTTTTCTGCAAGTAAGCTGATTAAGAAAGAAACTCTGAGCCGACAGCAGAAGGAACCTCAGAGGAAGTGAGAGTAAGAAAGAAAAAACTGGGGAAGGGAGTCTATAACAGCTGTCTGAAAGAGCGAGAGGGGGAGACTGTTTAATTACCAGATGTGTGATGGTGTGAGATGGCGATTTCTGGCACTCCAGGTGTGAATGTCTAACATGAGATGGTCTCATGTATGGATACATAGGAAATGTTCGAAGAACAAAGGACCACAAAAATGAGTGCAATCCATCTCAGATTCTCCCTACCTCCAACTCTAATGAAAACCTTTAGCATTTGTCTCTCACAACACACACACACTTTTTATAATCTCCATGGCGCTATATAAATGCTAAGCTGCGGGTATCTGAGAGGACAAGGAAATGACCAGAGAAAGAGGGAGGAGAACCAGGGAGAGGGGGTTAAAACAGCAGGGGGCAATTATACAAGCTATTTCTGGACGAGAGAATGAGAGAATTTGAGAGACTTGTTAAATTTAAGGTTCAGTAGAAAGGAGGGATGAACAGACCAACAGATGGGTAGATGTTCAGGTAATTGCGGGATGTTGGGAATATGTTGTAAAAATACAGCAGAGAAGCAGAAAAGGGAGGTTGCGTGTCTGTGTGTGTGTCTGTGTATAACAGTACACAATACCTCAGTATGCAACAGAGGGTGGGACTGAATGGAATACAATGGCTTTACTGTCAGCAGAACATCTCTCTCACACACACACACACACACACAGTTAACTGCACTAATTTGTTTTTTTGTGATAAATACAGGTTCAGCTGGAATAGGACTAGAATCCTGGGTGATATATTAAAGGGTTATTTATTTTTATTTTATTCTTTTTACACCTATTAATTACTCGCCCTCATGTCGTTCCACACCCTTAAGACCTTCGTTCATCTTCGGAACACAAATTAAGATATTTTTTGATGAAATCCGAGAGGAATCTGACTCATCCATAGACAGCAATATAATCAACACTTTCAAAGTCCAGAAAGGTACTAAAGACATTGTTAAAACAGTCGATGTGACAGCAGTGGTTCAACCTTAATGTTATGAAGCAACGAGAATAATTTTTGTGCGCAAAAACAAAACAAAAATGACGACTTTATTCAACAATCTCTTCTCTTCCCTGTAATTATCCTTACGCAGGTGATGCAGTAAGCCCAGTGAGGGCTTCCTTGTTTACGTCCAAATGCTGGCTCAGTATTGGCCAAAGCTGATCATGTGAACAGCACAGCGCGTGCGTGTGATGCTGACGCAGGAGCCGGTCAATAATGAGTCTGCGTTCTTATGTAGAACCTGGAAGCGCTGGACGAAAACAACATATGAAAATGACACAGAAGAGAAGATATTGTTGAATAAAGTCGCACACAAAAAGAATTTGTGACGACTCATAAAATTAAGGTTGAACCACTGTAGTCACGTGGACTATTTTAACAATGTCTTTAGTACCTTTATGGACCTTGAAAGCATTGATGATATTGCCATCTATGGACAAGTAATTTCATCAAAAATATCTTAATTTGTGTTCCGAAGATGAACAAAGGTCTTACAGGTGTGGAACGACATGAGAGTGATTGATTGAAGAAAAAAAAAAAAAAAGAATCACATTCAAGCCATTAAATGCAAGCAAATAAATATAAAGGTAGAAACTGAATATTGTGCATGTATGCAGAACTTTTCAAAACAAAAAAGAAAAAAAACATCAAAACACTTGAGCGTTTTCAAAGCGAATGCTTATATAAATCTTTTTTTTTTTCCAGAAAAATATTAATTTTTCATATATTAAATACTGTTCAATGAAAAAAAACTTTTTAGTTTTTAGCTGTATTGCCAAGCCGTAGAATGAGTCTGCAAGTAACTGAATAAAAAATGGAAAAAAAGGGAAGGTCATCTTTGAGCGGTAAAAGGCGAGTCACTAAATAATACAGACATTCTCATTCAGGTAGAATCCATTCAGTAAACAGACTGCAGGCTGTTATGAGTGAGAAGAGGGAAAAAGAGAGAGAGAGACAGTGGCATAGTAACAGTGTAATGGCTTTTAAAAGGATGTTCAGATTGCTCACCTTTCCATTCAGAAAAAAACAAACATAAAAGGTACTTTCAGAATGAATGATTCAAAAGATCTATCCTGTTCACTTCAAGAATTCATTCAACGAGAAAAACACCACACACAGATGAAACTGGCCACTCAAAGAGAGAGAGAGAGAAAAGAGAGTTGCTCATTGTTCCATGATATTGGCCTGAACTGTGTCAAGACAAACTGTTAGAGCAAATTTTGTGTGCAGGGCCACCAAGAGCCTCTCCTCAAAGAGGGAATATCCATGACTAATGACAACTTAGAAGCTAAAGACTAACAACATGAATGGAAATGAGTACACAGTAGTATAAGGAGGGTACTAGGGAGTGGGCCGCAGTGGGGCCTCACGTTAAATACGTGCTCTAAACTTTAATGTGTTCCATACCAGCATTTAGAGACTAAATATAGAGCAGGCTATTCTGACTGACCATATGCATGGGACTTTCTCTCTCTCTCTCTCTCACACACCCACCCATGGTTAATTTAGCCGAGACTTGGCTATTCTTAACAGACCTGCCCTGTACTCAAGGGCACAAAAGGGTAAAGGACATAAAAAATAAAAAGAGAGAGAAACAAACAAAAGGACCTTTTTCACACTTGCAGTTCGACCCACAAAGCTCTAAAGATTTTCCATCTGAGTGTGACCCCAATTAGCCTTTTCTCTCAGACTACATTAAAAAAAAAAATCAAACATATGGGAATTTAAAGTTTTGATGATGATTTGAGTACATCTAAATGATTATGCTGCTATAAAAAGTGCTGTGCAAAAGGTAACAGCATAATAGGCTAATTTTATTAGACTGCTGTTACTAAGCTAACATAAAATATGAGTTTTCTTTTAACAAAAATTGAATATAATTTTGATGATTTATGAAAAGGCGGCAGACTCTCTGTATCAGATGCACATTGTTTGATCATGGTAAAATTTTGTTCATGTGAAAAGAAAGATAGAAAGATGGAGTAAGAAAATATAGCAGGTTTCATGATACAGTTACAGTAATGTACCCTGCCATTGTGTATCCGTAGGTCTATAGTTAGCATAGAAGAGAAAAAAAAGCTTGAGGTGGTTACAGGAAAGAGTCCCAAAAAAAAAAAAAAAAAAAAAAAAAAAAGGGTGTGGGCAAACGAACAAAAATCAGGGTGTATATATAGAAGTGGATCTGTTTTAAGACTGTCCACATCAACACTCCAAGACAGGATTACTAAATGAGAGAAACCTTTCCAACATTTTCTGTATTAAAAAAATAACCTTTTTCTAAACACAATTTTTCAAGTAGTCTGCCTGTCACAAAATGTTGCATAACATGACACAATCACAGCCAATCAGATTGTAATTGATGTTTAATTTACAGCTATGCAAAGTAATTTTTTTTTTTTGACCAATAAGATTTCTCTGTGGGCGGGGCAACCTTGGTCCACACGAAAAAGAAATAGAAACCAAATCAACAAGATGTCCAGTCACTCATTGCGGCTGCAGCTGGTAAGGATAAAACCTTTTTTAAAAGGAAGAGATTTTTTCGCATCATGCTTGGATAGGATATGGTGCTAGACTGTGATGGACAGATGGTGAGTTTAGAGGATTTTCTAGAACAGAATGTGAGATTTAAGATGTGTGGGCAAAAGCAAATCCAAAAAAAAAAAAAAAGAGAGAGAAAAACAGAAATAAATCGAGACATAAGAAACCTTTCTCCTGCAACTCCATACCTCTTGCCAAAACTGCTGATAGTTTTGCCAATACTGGGTGAAGTCAGTAGGGGTTTCCGTTGGCGGGCCGCGGGGGTGCTTTTGGCTCCAGTGGAACCTTCTTCAGGATGGCGAGTGGGACTTTTTAGGCTGGATTTGTTCAAGTCTTTCAGGACATCATAGTTTATTTTAGTGGAGATGCGTTTCTGCTCTAACATCTTTTCAATGGCTTCATCTGCAGTGCTGGCATTGATGGGCTCATGCCTCCGTGCTGACTTTTTTCTAGGCTGTGAGATGACGCACAAAAATTAGGTTTTTGTTCATTTGTGACCCTCACAGCTACAACTGTCATTTATGAATTGCCTTCTTACCTTCCGCTCTTTATATGTACCCTCCTCCTTTTCCTTTGCTATTCTTTCTTCCTTTTCTGAAGAAAAACAAACATAGTTCTAACAAAAAGTGTTCTTGGTTTAAATTAATCTGTCAAGAGTAAAATTAACAAACTGGACAGTTCAAAGTTCTCCACCTTTCTGTTCTTTGAGGTAGTCTGCATTTTGAAGCATCCACAGTTCGGTCTTCACCTTAACTTCCTTCTCATTCAGGATATACTAATAGAAAACAAAATGTATAAAAAAACAACAATATATAATCCCTCAGGTAATGGTGAATGAGCTAAAAAAGACAGCAAATCATGACATATCTCATCCCAATTTAAAGGTGCCATTGAACGTTTTTTTACAAGATGTAATATAAGTCTAAGGTGTCCCCTGAATGTGTCTGTGAAGTTTCAGCTCAAAATACCCCATAGATTTTTTTAATACATTTTTTTAACTTCCTATTTTGGGGCATAATTAGAAATGTGCCGATTCAGGGCCGCGGCCCCTTTAATTGCTCACGCTCTCCGCCCCCCCAAAGCTCTCGACTCTCACTGCATAAACAAAGTTTACACAGCTAATATAACCCTCAAAATGGATCATCATGCAGCATGTCTAATCGCATAAGTACAGTGTTTATTTGGATGTTTACATTGATTCTGAATAAGTTTGATAGTGCTCCGTGGCTAACGGCTAATGCTACACTGTTGGAGAGATTTATAAAGAATGAAGTTGTGTTTATGAATTATACAGACTGCAAGTGTTTAAAAATGAAAATAGTGACGGCTCTTGTCTCCGTGAATACAGTAATAAACGATGGTAACTTTAACCACATTTAACAGTACATTAGCAACATGCTAACGAAACATTTAGAAAGACAATTTACAAATATCACTAAAAATATCATGTAATCATGGATCATGTCAGTTATTATTGCTCCATCTGCCATTTTTCACTATTGTTCTTGCTTGTTTACCTAGTCTGATGATTCGGCTGTGCACATCCAGATGTTAATACTGGCTGCCCTTGTGTAATGCCTCGATCATGGGCTGGCATATGCAAATATTGGGGGCGTACACCCCGACTGTTACGTAACAGTCGGTGTTATGTTGAGATTCGCCTGTTCTTCAGAGGTCTTTTAAACAAATGAGATTTATATAAGAAGGAGGAAACAATGGTGTTTGAGACTCACAGTATGTGATTTCCATGTACTGAACTCTTGTTATTCAACTATGCTAAGGTAAATTCAATTTTCAATTCGATGGCACCTTTAATGCAATTCCATTGTTCATTTTTGGAGGTAAAATACCATCTCAGATTTCAGCTTTATAGAACCACAATGATGCTCTCAACAGACGAGACTTCAAACATGAGCATATCCTACTCTCTATTTGCTTTTTAAAGCAAATTACCATGTCATTACTATAGTGAGGTCAAAACTTACCCGATCGATCTCGTCCTCGTCAATACCGCTCAGGTCTAGCTCACCGTTTTCTGCCTCCACATCTGATACAGAAAAACAGAGACTGTTCATGAATATTGAATATTTTATTGGTACACATCAGAAGTCTGAATAAATTTGTACAAAAATTATATTATAAAAATCATGTTAAATAAAATTAAAAAAAAGTCACAAAATAAAAATTAAAAATAATGTAAATCTAAATAAAATTACATAAAAGTCACTAATTTTGTTTAAAAAAAAATTAAATCTTTTTTTTTTGTGTGTGTGTGTGTGTGTGTGTGTGTTATGAATCTCAATGAAACTGCTTTGGCAAAAGGAAAATAAAAAACCTCGGCTGGTGTTTTCTTCACATAATTAAAGTGTATTTAATGTTTCACTTTCCTAAGGAGAAACACATGCTGCCATTCATCAGAGAACATTTCTCTGAGCCAGTTGTTAAATTAAGTTAGTGGAGATACATAGAATATCCCACTGCAGTCCAACCCAAAAACCATCACATAAAATGTCCCTCAGCAAAATCACATGGCAAAACATACTCAAAAATATGTGTTTCTCTGTGGTCTCTGCCCTGTAGCAAATCTCACTAGAAAGTCCACTGGGGCTACTGGGATCATTAAACCAATGGCTCTACAGTAGCAACTTCCAGGGTTATTCCCACTCTGCCTTCCATCTTTTTCCTCTTTTCCAGGTCCAGTTCCTCCCTTCCCCCAGCCTTACTCTTTTCTTTCTGCCTGGAGATTGTTGGCAACGCTTCAGAAGTTTGCTTTATAGAGCATCCCTCTCTCTCTCGCTCTCATGTGTTATAATGGGGATGGGGGCTTAGGGGAAAAAACAGAGGGAAATTCTGGTTTTCTCGCCTCTGAGCGGGGGGCCCCTCAATGCCAGTCGTTCCCGTGAGTCAAGAAACCTGACCTCCTCTCGCCACTCGCATCTGAACATGCACAGACTAAACACTGCACAACCAATGCACACACACACAGTCCTCCAACAACACACATTAAAACACACTGTGCCATGAGTCACATTTGTGTGATGTGGTGAGAGCGTGAATAGCAGAGTTTAGTTACAACAGACAAAATAAAACCACACCAGAGAGAGAGTACCAGGTGCAGCAGGACCCAAGAAGAATAAAGAGAAGATGAGAAGCCAAACCGTAATAAAACGAGCAGTGCAGTCTGTCCTTCCCATTAGACCTAACTTTGTGTTCATGTTCAAATGTTGTTTTTTGTACTGTCTGTTTTCACTCACTTAGGACAACTCACCGACTGTGTGTAGCTCGCCAAGAAGTGCATTTTAACTAAAAATAGCATTTAATGTGCGCACATGTGCAGCCGCACTACCTGAAGACATATGCATATGCATGAGTGTTCGACAGCAGCTGCATGTCAGTCAGACAGCACTTAGGGACTGAATACTGTTAAAAAACCTGTAGAAAAAACTGTTATTGTTAGTTTTTCAGCATCGACTTGGTAATGAAGTACCATCACTTAAAGGTACAGTATAGTTCATCCTAAAATGAAAAATTATTTACTCACCCTCATGTTGATCCAAACCACTATAAGGATTTTTTTTTTTGTCTTGTGGTACACAAAAGGTAAAATTTTGAGGTAAAATTCATATTAAATGGCAATATGAAGCTAAATTCAAAGTTGACATAAAACAGAAATTTTAAGTAATCTTTTCTTTATTATTGTAATGTATATCTGAGTGAAATAGCTTCTCGAATGAGAATAAATGTAGGGTGGGACTTGATTTTGTCCTACAGGAATAGACTGGATTGCTGTCGTTTGTTTATTTCGGAAATTGTTTTTTTTTTTTTTAAATGATGTGCAGAGATCATTTTTTTATAATTTAAAAGGTGCCCAAAAATGCTTTTTCACAAGATGTAATATAAGTCTAAGGTGTCTCCTGAATGTGTCTGTGAAGTTTCAGCTCAAAATACCCCATAGATTTTTTTAAATTAATTTTTTTAACTGCCTATTTTGGGGCATCATTAACAATGCACTGATTTACACTCGGCGCCGCCCCCTTAAATCGCGTGCTCCCTGCCACACGAGCTGTCGACTATATTACAGCACATTTACAAAGTTCACACAGCTAATATAACCCTCAAATGGATCTTTACAAGATGTTCGTCATGCATGCTGTATGCATGCTTCGAATTATGTGAGTAAAGTATTTATTTGGATGTTAAAGTTTTATTCTGAGTGAATTTGAGACTGTTCTCCGTGGCTAACGGCTAATGCTACACTGTTGGAGAGATTTATAAAGAATGAAGTTGTGTTTATGAATTATACAGACTGCAAGTGTTTAAAAATGAAAATAGCAACAGCTCTTGTCTCCGTGAATACAGTAAGAAACGATGGTAACTTTAACCACATTTAACAGTACATTAGCAACATGCTAACGAAACATTTAGAAAGACAATTTATAATGTTGGGAACATGGGCTGGCATTATGCAAATATTAGGGGATTTACTGTTACGACTGTTACGTAACAGTCGGTGTTATGTTGAGATTCGCCTGTTCTTCGGAGGTCTTTTAAACAAATGAGATTTATATAAGAAGGAGGAAACAATGGAGTTTGAGACTCAATGTATGTCATTTCCATGTACTGAACTCTTGTTATTTAACTATGCCAAGGTAAATTCAATTTTTGAATCTAGGGCACCTTTAACACAATATACCATGAAATTAAGAACTGTCAATTGTGATTTCATAAGTCGTTGTAAATTCATGTACTGAGTTAAAGGGTTAGTTCACCCAAAAATGAAAATTCTGTCATTAATTACTCACCCTCATGTTGTTTCACACCCGTAAGACCTTCGTTCATCTTCAGAACACAAATTAAGATATTTTGATAAAATCCGATGGCTCAGTGAGGCCTCTATTGCTATTGATAATTAACACTTACAAATGCCCAGAAAGTTACTAAAGACATAATTAAAACAGTTCATGTGACTATAGTGGTTCAACCTTAATGTTATGAAGAGATGAGAATACTTTTTGTGCACCAAAGAAAACCCAAAATAATGATTTTACTCAACAATATCTAGTGATGGGCGACTTCAAAACACTACTTCATGAAGCTTCGAAGCTTTACAAATCTTTAGTTTCGAATCAGTGGTACGGAGCGTGTATCAAACTGCCAAAGTCACATGATTTCAGTAAACAAGGCTTCGTTACATCATAAGTGTTTCAAAATTTCAATGGTTCACCACTGGTGGCATGACTTTGACAGTCTGATAAAGATTTGTAAAGCTTCGAAGCTTCATGATGCATTGCTTTGAAATCGCTCATGAGGGTGAGTAATTAATAACAGAATTTTCATTTTTGGGTGAACTATCCCTTTAACTCTATAACTGTATCAGTCAAATTTGTGAATGAACTGTCCCTTTAACCTCACCTGAAAACAACAGAGGCAAAAAAAAAAAAAAACCCCGAGAAGCAGAAAAAAGGAGCCAAGTTCAACAAAATTACAGAGAAGAGAAACAACAAATGAGAGACTCCACTTAACACTAATCATTCTCCCTCTTCATCTATTCCCCTGTTCTTCAAACCAAAAGCCTCTCTGTCCTGAGGCTACATTTTTGAATGATGTTGTCCACCCAGACATTAGCGTTTCCACGTGCGTTCAAAAAGAGTCCAAAGGCCCCCCTCGTCTCTAGAGGTTTCACTGACACCAACACCTGTTCAGAGCCAAGCACCATGTCCGACTAAAGACAAATAGATATTTCAAGATACCACCAGACGGACACCTCCTTTCTTTCTCTCCATGGACAATTCTCACTCTTCAACACAAGCAGGAGCTCATCAAATGTAATCATCTGATAACGTCACTCAAACTGACTGGTGGATCAGGAGAACAAGCACTGAAGCTCAGGGAAAGGAAAAGATGGACAATGGAGATGCAGAGATATGGAAGGAGAGAGGAAGGGGGGTTTCTTCTGGAAGCGAAGAGGGCAGACAGGCCCATTAAAAACTGACCCCTTCTTGCCCCTGTGACTTCCCCAGGGAAACCCCTCGCCCACTCATGCACCTGCTACAACCGCCTATATCGCCCAGAGGCTGGAAAGAGAGAAGGAGAGAGAGAGAGAGAAAATGCCAAGAGAAAATATATGCATGTACTTTTTCACACTCTACTGTACATCTACAGACCAAAAATTGGGGAGGGTTAGACATTTTTATACAACAAAATGTAAATGTAACAGCACAGAAGAGAAGAGAGAAAAAGATTTGAACAGACTTTATTCATGAGATCTCTCATTCTCGCTCACATTCGGCTGCCCTTCAGGTGTTAAATCTAGACAGGAAAACAGCCTCACGGGGGTCCGCACACAGATTTCTTCTGTCAGTGCATGTTAACGGTACAGTGAACGTGTCTATCACATGGATCGGGCCTCCTATAGTCATTTGTTGTTTTCCTCTCCACACGTCTGTCAGTCAGTCACACTTTTATGATGTCATATTTCACACAGACAGCAGTGTGTCTGTCAGATGACATCACATCACTGTCAGTGCTTGCATTTCATTAGAAGAAAACACAGCAATAAATGAGTGACAAGGATGAAAATGATAAAGAGAATCAATCAAAAATAAGGGAATGTAAACATTATAAATCATAAGTGTGTCGTGTTGAAAACTGCACTAAAACCAGCATAATGTTGCTATGACAATAGTTTCATTAATTTCACTATACTTCATTAATTCATTAATTTCAACTATACACTAATTTAAGGTTGAAACTATGGTTTGGATATATACTTATTTATTCATGATACATTCATGTATATTTTACTGTAGAAATAAAAACTTTGAATATTGCACAGATTTTATTGTGCTTTGAGAACATTAACATTTTATATTTATATATTAATATATATATACACACACTACCATTTAAAAGTCAGTATGTTTTTTTTTATGTTTTTTTAAAGAAGTCTCTTTCTCTTCTGCTCACCAAGGTTGCATTTATTTGATCCAAAATACAGTAAAAACAGTAATATTGTGAAATATTATTAATTTCAAATAACTTTTATATTTTTAAAAGTAATATTTTCCTATGATGACAGCTGGATTTTCAGCATCATTACTCCAGTCTTCAGTGTCACATGATCCTTCAGAAATCATTCTAATATGCTGATTTGCTGCTCAAGAAACATTTCTTTTTATTATCAACATTGAAAACAGTTGTGCTGCTTTATATTTTTGTGAAAACTATGATATATTTTTTCAGGATTCTTTGATGAATTGAAAGTTCAAAAGAACAGCATTTATTTGAAATAGAAATCTTTTATAATTTCATAAATGTCTTTACTGTCACTTCTGATTAACAGGTCCTTGCTTAAATAATATTCAGTATTATCATAAGGGCACCTCAAACCTCAAACCATGTGATCTGCGACACGATTCTTAACATGGTGTTCATGAACACTGTTATAAAGACTGACAAAGCCACATCTGTGTGCGTTATAAAGGCCTTATGAATGTAAATTACCGTCACTTTTAGCCCATCTGTCCTTTACAAACCCCTAACAGCTGTCTTGAGGATGCGTTCAAAGCGAGCAAGAAGAATAAATGTCACTCACACACTTACTCTGTCTTTCATTCTCCTTTGAAAGGCACCTCTCCCTCCCCTCCTCTCTCTCTCTATCTCCTCCCACTCTTTCCTAGTGTAAATGAACAAGTCTCTTCTCTCCTCCTGCTCTGAAGATTCAGGGAGATTCTGAAAGATGGGGAGGGGAAGAAAGACATCCACTTTTTTCTGTTGCAGATAAACAGTGAACGCTAACATTATGCAAAGGGAACGGAAAACAGAGTGAACAAATAAGCTTAATTTACTGACTGATCAATAAACAAAAGGAAAAACATAAACATAGCTAGAATCACAGTAAACCTGGTGATGCTGCTGGTATCTCCTGCTGTGTGGTCAGAGAGGACAGTGAGTGACCATCTGGAGACTCACACTCACTGCTGCATTGTTAAGATCACAGGCCCTCCGCCCCCTCAAAGAATTACACTGCATTACACAGCAGCACCAGATCCCTCTCTTTCTCTCTCTCTCTACACACACACACACACACACACAAAAGAGACACCATTCTGACATCCTCACAGGAGAGAATTGACCTTAGAAAAACACAAAAAGTCAAAAAGAAAAGTTACAAAAACAAAAAGAGGAGGATGGACACCTTCAAACAACAGTAAATAGTCTGCTCACTCTCACAAAGTTTCAATAGAGTGCTCTTAATTGGCAAGGCAACAACTACAAGTTTAATATATTGCCATATATTAACATATTTATTCATAGCGTACACAGAGAAATAATAAGAATGTAAAAAAAAAAGAAAGAGCAAAATAACAAAAAAATTCACATTGCTCTTCATCATTTTGTAGTATAAACAATGTAAAAAGAGGTTAGCTAACATGCTAAAGCTAGCAGCAACACCAAATAAGACATTAAAAAACTTAATTAAGACTTAAAGGTGCTAAAGAGGATGTTTTGTTTTATACATTTTTGCAATATTACATGAAACTGTTTTTACTAACTGATAAAAGACTATTTATTAGGTGCACTGAAAGGAATAATATCAATATACATCATCTGTGCATGAGGTAGGGCCTTAAAAACATCAGCCAATCGTTTACGCGATTGGCCCTCTGGCTTGTCAATCACTGCCATGACGTTCCTTGTGAGAGACGTGTGCGGCTGCGCGCTACAGTAACTTTCCACACTCTACAGGCGCAGCATGCAATGTTTTTGTCAGGAGACAGGAGTAACAACTGCAGATTATGAGTTACCTGCGGTGAGTCCGACATAATGAATCCACTAACACGACACAGCGAATGCCGGTGGTAAACACTCGTGTTCCAATACTCGTGCACAAGTTTTGGGAGGCGTTCCCTTGAGCTGTGAAGGAGGGGGCTTGTTCTTACGCATGCGCTCATTTCAAAAACTCAGTAACAGTCTTTGGTTTCTCAGTCGACGAAAAGATCCTCTTTAGCACCTTTAATTGAAAAACTCCAAATAAAGGTAGTCAACTAATCCTTTAAGATAAATTATGACGACGGACAAGACTAATGGTGCCAATAATTGTGATAATGACATTAAGATTAATGATGTATTGGAAGTTATCTCTCTCTCTGATGCAAAATATACTCGCACATCACACAAAGACTTCTGCATTTTTAAATAAGAACATCCAGCTCAATCTCACTCACGCACAGTAACTAGAACACTCTAACAAGCATCTTATTGTCTAGAATGGAACAATGAGCCCGCCTAAAAATAAACAGGGAGAATAGACAGAAAAAGCTGAAGCAGACAGAACCAAGACAGAAGTGCACACATACATAGAGAGAGAGCCATGTTGACAGTCGTGGCCATACAACCATCGCTGAGATGAAGTGAGCAAATTGAGCGAAATAAATGACATTGTCACAGTTCTACAAGGCATTCACTTGAGTTTACATGGACACTGGGCAAAACAAAAGCACTAAAAATACTTCTCTCCAAGTCATGATTTTTCCTGAACCCCACTCGAAAACCAAACCAAAATACACACACACACACTGCATGAGCGGGTCTCACGGGCAATCAAATGCGCGTACAGCTGGCCATAGTGGGTGGATGAAAGACAGTGCACTAATGACAAGGTGCTGTGTTCAATTAGTGCTTCAAAGAGTGGAGGGGGGCTTCATCTTCCTCCGCCCCATACAAATCATCCACAATCAGCACAACCAATCGAAAACATGACAACCTGCTCGCACAGCCAATCACACAATCTGACAACCTGCCAGCACTCTATCCCCCAGGAGTTTACCAGCTGCAGCTCTTCTGCCTGTGATGAACAAAGTCTTATTCTCTCTCTCGAATGCTCTTGCATAGTGTAAATGCAACAACCACAAAAGATAATGCAATCATTTCAGATAAACAAGACACTTTTGAGTTTTGTTCTCCATAGTCTGGGTAACTCACTGTAGTGTGGAAGTGGTGTAGATTGAAAGAGGATTAATTAGATCACTCCAGTTCCACTCCTATTTTTCTACTCATGTCCTAATAGAACAAACGTGTGACTAAACAATGGATGTGGAATGAAAGTAGATTAAATGAAAGTGAATTAAGGTGAGTGTTTTGAAAAGGAGTCACTCCAGTTTAGTACTGTCAAAAGTACCGACCGTGATACCAAGTCGGTACTGAAATTTAAAAAATGTGACGCTTTGAGCACTGTTGAGCGGATTCGTAAACACCTCTGATTGGCATCTGCGTTCATGCATTCAACAGATGTCTGTGATTGGCTACAATGATCAACGCTTCAAAAACAATGTTGTAAAAAGACATTAACGACACTCTTCACCGAGCGCTTTCACAGATACACATGGGAACGTTTGAAACACTCAAAGCGTCACGTTTTTAAAATTTCAATACCGACTTGGTATCTCGGTCGGTACTTTTGACAACACTACTCCAGTTCCACTCTTCTTCATTGACTAATGCTGTAATGGCATAAATGTGTGACTGAACGATGAATGTGAAATCAAAGTGGATTAAATGAAATTGGATTATTGAGTGTTTTAAAAAGGACTCACTAAAGTTCCACACTTCTTAAACTCATAAAACAAAAAAGAATGAAGAGGAAATGTGGAACGAAAATCGATGGAAATAAAGTGAAAATGAAAGTGGATTAACGTTATTTGTCATTCTAGTGCCACTCCTCTTCTTCTGCTAGTCAATTTTATCACAGCAAAAATATGGTAACAAAGAATGACTGTGGAATTAAAATGGATTAAGTGTTTATGCAACCAGGGTTCCTACACATTTTCCATTTCAAAATTTTCAGACCATATTTATCATAAATGGTTCATACAGCATTATTTTCTGCTATATATTTGGTATATAGTACAGTCAACTGTAAATATTTTTATTTTCTCAGGTTTTTTTTTTTTTTTTTCATTGATTTTCTCTAAGTACAGACAACATACAGAGCCCCTAAAATTAAATAAATAAAAAATATACAGACTTTTGCATGCACACAAGAAACTTTTTCATGTCCTCAAGAAACTATTCACATGCGCACAGGAATTTTTTGATTGCTTACGCATTATAATTTCTAGTACCTATTTGTGCATCACTGTCATCTTACTATGAAGAAAAAAAGATCATGGATGCACATAAATTCTCTATCTATCCATTTGCTCAAAATTGGGCTTTCCATAAGGTAGTACCTCTAATATCAAGGCCAAATGCCAAATTTAACACATCCACTGTGGCAACAGAGAAACCATGACACGAAATGGGCTAATGGTGCAATATGGCTGTGTGCATTGTCCTATATTTGCAAAGTTCAAGGGTCTATAAAAAAATACTGAAACTGTAAAAAAGTGTTCAAAATTTGGCTTTCATTAGGGCAGTACGTCATATTTCAAGGCCTTAGGTCTGCTGTAACGCATACTCTGTGGCAGCCAAGAAACCACACTGCGAATTGGGCTGATGGTGCAATACAGCTGTGTGCATTGTCCTTTTTGCTAAGTTTAATGGTTTCTCATGCGCCCACAAAAGTTTGTTTATTTTTTATTTTGGCAAAGGTCCTTTTCGAGGCTCTGTATTATGGTGCTAAGAATATTTTGAGATGAAACCCAAAACGCTTCTAACCTGCATTTTTGCATAATGAAAACGTGCACCTTGAATTCATTCAGTCATGTTTGACATTCACTAAAGAATCACTAAACAGCTGCCATGAAAACACACTTCTTGTAGGATAAATTTATTTTCAATAAATTCTTAATTATCTATCATAGAAAACTAAATAGGGGCAAAAGTCTAGAAATGCAAATATTTTTCCACAAACTCTGCTTTCTTTTTTCCATACTTTTCCAAACTGCGTAGGAAGGAACCCTGTGCAACTTGAAAGTGGAGTCACAATCTTACCGTTCTCCTTCTCCTCTCCCATTTTAGTGATGGACTCGGGCAGGCCCAAACTGGCAGCAGTGGGCAAAGCTCCAAGCAATAATGCTAACGAGGGCCGTTTGGTTGGAGTGGATTTCTCTCTATCTCGGTCTTGCTCATTGCCACCTCCATCCTCTGCACATACAGTACTGCACAGGTGAGACGCTGCTGCCCTCAGCTCATCGTCCTCTCCATCATCACCAACAAGGACACTGGATGATGCCAAGGAAATCACATCATCTGGGAAAAGCAAGTGAGAAAATATTATTCACAAATGAAATCTCTCAAATAACTGCAGGAACAACAAATAAAAAGGTAACAGAGTAGAAAGAAATAAAGAAATTACTGCATGTATGCAAATAAAGTAAATTTATTTTTGTAATTAAATTATTTTGATAATTAAAACGTGAAGCTAGATGCATTCTCCCTTTGATTTTGAAATTCGCTATGATCCAGCGGACATGGGGAGAAAGTAATTATATAAAAACACACACGGCTGACCGCAGCAACACACATGTATACACACACACTATCGAAAAGTGAAAACACATGCATGAAAAAGACACTCAGACACACACAAACACTCCCACGCTCGCAGTCTTAATTAGCTCCCTCCTGTAATCACCACATTAGAGAGAGAGATATCACGCATGGGGAAGCACTGGCTCTCTGATTGTGAGTGCTGCTGAACAAGAAACTAATTGGACAAACGTAAACAGAATTTCTGCACAAGGGAAGTAACACTCCACTTCCTGTAGAAAATGTTGTGAGAGCAGCAGTTCTCACCAAACAAAGAGAAATTCTGACAACAACATAATCTTTTGTTTTAAGCACAAACATTGGGTGTCATTCACCAATAATTGTGGTTCTCATGGAGCAAACCATCTCTATATAAGTGCTTCCCACACAACAGCCAATCATTACTCTTTGCAAACAAATACTTACGCTTTTCCAAATATGCTCTCCCATCTGAGAGCATGCACCAAACACAATCGTTGAATAAGGCCAAGCATGTTAGTCTTAAAACCTGTTGATACACAATAAACTGGCCTAGACTACACTTGATAAATTTAAAAATATATTATATATATATATATATATATAAATTATATTTAAATATAAATGATTAACAATTAAATAAAACTTTTGATATTTCATGGAATACTTAACGGTGCCCTAGAACTTTTTTTAAAAGATGTAATATAAGTCTAAGGTGTCCCCTGAATGTGTCTGTGAAGTTTCAGATCAAAATACCCCATAGATTTTTTTTAATTCATTTTTTTAACTGCCTATTTTGGGGCATAATTAGAAATGAGCCGATTCAGGGTGTGTGGCCCTTTAAATCTCGTGCTCCACGCCCCAAGAGTTCGCGCTTGCCTTAAACAACATAAAAAAAGTTCAAACAGCTAATATAACCCTCAAAATGGATCTTTACAAAGTGTTCGTCATGCAGCATGTCTAATCGCGTAAGTACAGTGTTTATTTTGATGTTTACATTGATTCTGAATGAGTTTGAGGCTGTGCTCCGTGGCTAACGGCTAATGCTACACTGTTGGAGAGATTTATAAAGAATGAAGTTGTTTATGCATTATACAGACTGCAAGTGTTTAATAATGAAAATAGCGACGACTCTATTGTCTCCGTGAATACAGTAAGAAACGATGGTAACTTTAACCACATTTAACAGTACATTAGCAACACGCTAACAAAACATTTAGAAAGACAATTCACAAATATCACTAAAAATATCATGTTATCATGGATCATGTCAGTTATTATTGCTCCATCTGCCATTTTTTGCTATTGTCCTTGCTTGCTTACCTAGCCTGTTGATTCAGCTGTGCACATCCAGACATTCTGCCCTTGTCTAATGCCTTTCATAATGTTGGGAACATGGGCTGGAATATGCAAATATTGGGGCGTACACCCCGACTGTTACGTAACAGTCGGTGTTATGTTGAGATTCGTCTGTTCTTCAGGAGGTCTTTTAAACAAATGAGATTTATATAAGAAGGAGGAAGCAATGGAGTTTGAGACTCACTGTATGTGATTTCCATGTACTGAACTCTTGTTATTTAACTATGCCGAGGTAAATTCAATTTCTGAATCTAGGGCACCTTTAAACATTCCATATTTACCATATTTGTGTGTGTATGTATAATAGGTGTTAGTTAAAAATATTACCCTCACATTAAGAAACGAGATACATTACTGTTCAAAATTTTGGGGTCAGTACAATTTTTAGAATACTTTAATTAATACTTTTATTAATACTGATCTAAATCATTTATAATGTTTTAAAATATTTCTATTTCAGATAAATGCTATTCATTTGAACTTTCTATTCATCAAATATTCCTGAAAAAATATCAAAGTTTCCACAAAAATATTAAGCAGCACAACTGATTTCATCTGTGATCAAAATAAAAAATGTTTCCTGAGAACCAAATCAGCATATAATAATGATTTCTGAAGAATCAAGTGACTATGAAGACTGGAGTAATCATGCTTAAAATTCAGCTTAGCTATCACTGGAATAAATTACATTTATTTACACTGATTTTACCAATTTTTTCATCAAATAAATGTAGTCTTGGTGAAACATGAGAGACTTTTTTTCAAAAACAACCTTCTTACTGATCCAAACTTTGGAATGGAAGTGTAAGTGCGAATTCATATTGATTGTTTTCAGTTCGACAACTTTTCCACAGGACTGTGTGTGAACACTGTACCTTCTTTGGAGTAGGATGCATAAAATCCCCTGGCTCTGGGCCTACAGCTCTCCAGCTCGACTTCAATCTCATCCTGATAGCCACAGATTTCACCTGCAGATCACATACACGTGTGTTTGTTCAAACACCCATGATAAAAAAAGTTAGAGCATAATCTCCTGTCTAAATGTTTCAAGGTACCTTCAATGTCATCAACTTTCTTTGCAAGTTCCAGCTCAATCTGTGGAAGGATTCATCAGAGAAAATATATTGGATTGATTGTGTAAAATCACATATTGAGAGAATGGCTGATTTAAATATTAAAATTTCTAACTGTAAGTGAGATTCGTGACCTGTTTTAGCTTTTGCTTCTTAAGTCCAGCCGTGTAAGAGGGCGGGTCGCACTCCTGCTCCAGATCCACCCTCATGAACTCTTCAATAGTCAACTCGCTGGTGGGCGTGTCCTCAAATTCATTCAGCCTGTCAATCAAACACACTAGGGATCAAGGCATACAACAGCAAAATGGGGCCTAAATTCAAAACCTCAGAAAGAGAGTGCAAAACCAAGAAATAGCACTAATTATATAATATGAATGATATTGCTATATATTACAATAATAGTTATAACGGAACACAGCTTGTGGTCATGCTGTGATTATTTTAAGACAAAACGCACCTTTTCCTCAGTGTGGCCTCACAGACTTTCACCACGCTGATCACTTCCTTAATTGTGCGACGGAACTCGTGCATACGGGCTGCAACCAAGAGAGCTATAGGAAACACATATACACAACTTTAAGTGCATCATACAAACTTTCAGCCAATGGCAAGAGAAACAGACAGAATGTGAGAGAGAAGGAGAGAGGAAGCATAGACAAATATGAAACATTAATAGGCCTTCAGAAAAGTGCGGCCACTGTACCTGCCCCCCTACAGACTCACCTCAGGCAGAACAAATAGACATTTAATGCACCTGCAATACTGCAGAATCCCTGATGCCTGTTTCACTCTGATTCATTAAAGAAACATGAAGAGCCAGATGCACTTCTGAACTACCTGACAAACTGAAGAATGTTCAACACCACAAAGCATGCAAGCATGTAAAAGATACTGAAGAATTTTAGAGCTTAAAGAGAAGATGAACTAATTAAAAAAATATATGACATCATGGTTCTCTAAAATTATTACTGCCTTGAGAAACAAAAAGACTTACAAATATAAAACAAATATAATCATCATTTCGGACTAATTCACCAATTCATAATCTCATTCCAAAGATATATTTTGTAGCACGTTATTTACATTTTTATGAATAAGCCAGGAAAAATATTTCCATGTAATGCACTAATTAATAATTTTTTGTAGGTTTTGTAATAGCACTTTGTTCATTTAGAGGCGAAGCTTACCATCAATATTAGTTGAGCACTGGCACAGCTTACCATGAAAACTACAATGTATGTACATATTTGTTTCATTTCACAAAAACTTCATGGTTTTATAAAGTGAAAATTTACCAATATGCATTATATACACTACCATTCACAAAAAAAAAAAAAAAAAATGTAAGAAATCAAATGGATTAAAAGTGACAGTTAAGACATTTATGATGTTGTAAAAGATTTCTATTTCTAATAAATGCTGTTCTTTTGGACTCTCAATAATAAAAGAATCTTGAAACAAATTATAACGGTTTCCACAAAATATTAAAGGATTAGTTAAAATTTCCTGATAGTTTACTCACCCCCAATGTCATTCAAGATGTTCATGTCTTTCTTTCTTCAGTCAAAAAGAAATTAAGGTTTTTGAGGAAAACATTCCAGGATTTTTCTCCTTATAATGGACTTCAGTGGGGTTCACCGGGTTGAAGGTAAAAAAATTAAAATGTACCACAAATGCTCATCTTGCACTAGATCTGCGATGTGCCACGCATTACGTAATCACATTGGAAAAGACACGCATGAACAACAAAGAGAACAACAAAGTCAAACGGCCTTTACAAAAAAAAAGGTTAAACAATGATGTCAGGCGATTTTGAAGTTGGAGGAGAAAATGAGATGGAGTTTTCCAAAGTGATTACGTAATGCGTGTAACATCGCAGATCCAGTCCAAGACGAGCATTTGTGGTTAAAAAGTCTTTTTTTTTTTTTTTAAGAAAATGACCAATCATTTCACTAGACAAGACTCTTATTCCTTGGCTGGGATTATGTAGAGCCCTTTGAAGCTGCACTGAAATTGCAATTTGGACCTTCAACCCGTTGTACCCTGATGAAGTCCACTATATGGAGAAAAATCCTGGAATGTTTTCCTCAAAAACCTTAATTTCTTCCCAACTGAAGAAAGAAAGACAAACATATTGGATGACATGGAGGTGAGTAAATTATCAGGAAATTTTAATTCCGAAGTGAACTAATCCTTTAAGCAGCACAACTGTTTGCAACATTGATAATAAGAAATGTCTGGAGCAGCAAATCAACATATTAGAATGATTTCTAAATCTACATTATTCTGCCATGTAGAAAATGTACTTTGTCATTTAAACAAAAAGCATAAAAATGTATTTCAATTTTCTTATATATGCATCTCTCAATCAGAGACAGTCCTTTCTAAATACATGGTCTTGTGACAGATTAAAGGTGCAAAACATTCTACCCCACTTTCCCCAACACATCCAGGGGTGTCAGCTGTATCTACCTGACCACTATCTTGGGCCACTATTTGCTTTAAACAATGCAGTTTTCCTCCTCTGCTGTTAACCCTACATGATATCAAATCAATCTGTGTTTCAGCGACTAGATGAGGACTATTCAACAAGCTTGAGGCATTCATCACACTCAGCAGTCCTCTCTGCCTCTCAGTTTATCTTCATTCTGGTTCTTTTTCACATTCTTTCAGTTGCTCTGTCAGTCTGCCTTTCTTTCTCAAGTCTCTGATCTCTCGCTGCGAAACAAACTCTTTTAGGCTCATGCTTCCTCTTTTCTCAGCACTGCTCCTAAAAGATTAATGGGAGATTCATTATTCAGGTTATGCAGCGAAGGGGTGGGGGGCAGAGAAAATCATGCTGAGAGGCAGGAGTCATCAGTTATTCTAAAAACTTAATTACTGAAACTCAGTTTTAACAGCCTGTGTAAAGTTTACACAAGACTGAAAGTGCAGGAAAATAAAAATGACATTGATGAACATGCATCAGAATTTCACTGCACTGCATCTCTGAGGCAATTTACGGTGCCAAGAAATATCAGGCCTCAGTGAGTGTGAGAAGGCTAACACTTATTCAGTAATCATTCTCTTTCATCAAGACCGATTGGTGATTTGGGAACGGCTTTAAATGCATGACCTGATCTAATTACAGATTATGACAGATAAACTGTATCTCAAAATGTTTCCTATGAAAGATATAAAACTTTCAGTTCTAGAAGAGATTTCTAGAGTGTACGTTCCAACTGTGGATGTTTCAGCGATGGTGTATGTGCTTTTGCGCATGTAACAAAGCAACCCTTCACTAGCTCACATCATTAAAGAGGTCGCACCGTTAGGGGAGGGTTGCCATGGTTACCTGCTCCGCAGAGGCCTGAAGGTCTTCGTCCTGTGTGCATCCAGTCTCTCTTCATCCTCTGCAGGAGACGCAGTGCCGTCATCGAAACCTCGTGGCTCTTCTCTCCAAATTCCAGCATTTGCGCAAAACGCGGGATATAAAGACACGGATCTGTACGAAACAAAACTCTCAGAATTACAAAGATAAGCATATCTAGACCTTCTCAAACACTGTTGCATTTTCAGTTCAATACCGATCAGTGTCGAATCTAACGTTTAAAGCTGCTAATGAATGTTATGTGAGGATTTGTGCAAGATATACTTTACTTTATTGGGCACAATATTACACCCTTGTCTACAATCTTAAGGTGCTAATAACCACTGATGAGTGCTCAGTTCAAAGGCTTTTAATATGCTTGAATTTCATTTAGTTATGACAATGTAACAAATATAACATTATACTCGCATCAATACTAACTCATACAGAGAATGGCCATTATTAAGCTTTAGCCAACTGCTTGACATAACAACAAGATGTTTCTCACACCATTAAAATTTAATTTAATGGAGGAGAAACACAACAGGTCAAGGGACTTTAACTTTCTGTCAGTTTTCCAGTAATACTTTTTAAAAGATGATGGCACTGTGTGGAAAACTCAAGTCTTCTAGCTATAACAAAGTATCTGCACATTTTCCATTTAATCCAATGATTCCCAATCAAGGATACGTGTACTGCAGGGGGTACTTAATCAGGCTCCGTGGGGGTGACTTTGATTTGTTAAAAACTACAAAACAGAAATTAAATTAAAATGATTAGAGCTGTAAAGTGTTTAAATAAATAAATCTCAGATTTGTATGGTAATTAGACTTCAGAAAGAAAATTTTTACTCATCTCTCTCACTCTTCTACATAACAACACAATGTGTTCCTAGATTCTACCCATCAAATGCCTCAGTCAATGAAATCAATGTCAATTTATTAAATAACAGAGGCAATAAAATGCTTCAGTTTAAAAGGGCGATACATGTTTGGGTCTATTTTCACCAATAATATTAACAGTTTTAGTTTGAAAGTGCATGTGTATTGCTGAGTTAGACGCGTTCCTGGGTCAACATATTTTGTTGATCCTGGAACAACATTCCAGTCTGAAAATTTAGTCTTAACCCTATTCCTACCCCTAAACCTAACCCTACCCATAAGTTATCCCAAAAATCAGAGGGAAATGATAGATGAATAACACTGATGTAGAAGCACCAATTCATGGTTTTAAGCCTAAACTTGACATAATCTGTAAATTTGTCCCTCAAATCTGATTGGTTGATTTGAATGTTGTTCCAGGATCAAAAAAATGTTGACCCAGGAACATGTTGAACTCAGCAAAATCAGGTTCTTTTGCACAGACTTTTGCACAGTACTGTATTTTTTTTTTTTTTTTTAAGATTTGTCTGCTCACCAAGGCTTCATTTATTTAATTAAAAATACAGTAAAAACAGTAATATTGTGAAATATTATTACAATTTAAAATAACTGTTTTCTAGTTGAAAATATTTTAAAATGCAATTTATTCTTGTGTTAGCAAACCTGAATTTTCAGCATCATTAGTCCAGTCTTCAGTGTCACATGATCCTTCAGAAATCATTCTAATATGCTGATTTGCAGCTCAAGAAACATTTACTGTGTACAATTGTACAAAATATTTGTGTAGGATTCTTTGAATAGAAAGTTCAAACAGAGTTTATTTGAAATATAATCTTTTGTAACATTATACATGTCTTTACTGTCACTTTTGATCAATTTAATGTATCCTTGCTGAATAAAAGTATTAATTTCTTTTTTTTTTTAAATAAAAATTCTTACTGACCCCAAACTTTTGAACAGTAGTGTATATACATATATATACATATACATATACATATACATATACAGTCAAACCCAAATTTATTCAGACACCTTGAACATTGCATTCATTAATAATTAAGTTAATTAAGTCATTAATATAATATTTTATATTAATTATATAATAAATAATATTTATTAAATAATAAATAATTTTTGGTTCCAAATTGTTATCGATTTTACTGGTAGTTCACTGTATGAAGAATTTTTGGGTATAAAATAAATGTCACAGTTTACTTTATTTTGCTATCCTCACTTACATAAATGATCTATAGTGTCCTGCACCCACTAGTAAAAATATCAAAAATTTGGTTTGACTGTGTATTTTATTTTTATATATATATATATATATATATATATATATATATATATATATATATATATATATATATATATATATATATATATATATATATACACATACACACACACACACATATACATATATATATATATATATATATATATATATATATATATATATATATATATATATATATATATACACACACATATATATATACACACACATATATATATACATATATATATATATATATATATATATATATATATATATATATATATATATATATATATATATATATATATATACATATATATATATATATACATATATACATATACATATATATATATATACATATACATATACATATATACATATACATATATACATATACATATACATATATACATATACATATACATATATACATATACATATACATATATACATATACATATATATATATATATATATATATACACACACATATATACACACACACACACACACACACACACACACACACAGTATCTCACAGAAGTGAGTACACCCCTCACATTTTTATATTTTATATCTTTTCATGTGACAACAATGAAGAAATGACACTTTACTACAATGTAAAGTAGTGAGTGTACAGCTTGTATAACAGTGTAAATTTGCTGTCCCCTCAAAATAACTCAACACACAGCCATTAATGTCTAAACCGCTGGCCACAAAAGTGAGTACACCCCTAAGTGAAAATGTCCAAATTGGGCCCAGTTAGCCATTTTCTCTCCCCTGTGTCACGTGACTCGTTAGTGCTACAAGTTCTCAGGTGTGAATGGGAAGCAGATCTGTTAAATTTGGTGTTATCGCTCTCACTCTCTCATAATGGTCACTGGAAGTTCAACATTTGTGTGTGTGTGTGTGTGTGTGTGTGTGTGTGTGTGTGTGTGTGTGTGTGTGTGTGTGTGTATATTTATTAGGGGTGGGATGGTTCAGATTTCTCACGGTTCGATTTGTATCACGGTTATATATATATATATATATATATATATATATATATATATATATATATATATATATATATATATATATATTATTCATTCTGTAATGAATAGGCTAAGGATTACATTTTTGGTTTAATGTTGATGAAAGGGTCCTTGAGCCTTACTGATGGGACTGTGGGAGTAGTGTACATAAATCAAGAAAGGTTGGGAAACTCTGATCTAATTCCCCACTACATATGTTCACATAAGCCGCTTAGATCCGTCTGTGCTGTCTGTGAGGGGGAAAAAAAGAGACCGGGAGAGAGAGGAAAGCATCATTCTGCGCGAGGACTGTACTGGGAACACGGATAGCAGTCGTGCGCACTACAGTATTTCCACAAGTCCAGCCCTCGTCCGGTTTCTGACTCCATCACGACCAACCGGAGCAGTAAAACTTTTGACATCGCTTTGAGTCGAGCGTACTATCTCAGTTGTGTGATGAAAACAAACCAACGCATAAAATACAGAATCTGAGGTAAGAATACACTTATAGAAGAGCAGTTATAATGTGACGCAAACATTACATTTACAGAACGCTGCAGCGCGCGGGCTTAAATGTATGCGTTGGATATTTTAATTAAAATATATAGCATATAAATAATGGTTATGTATTTAGAGTTATATTTCAGTGGCTCTGTGAGTGTAAAGGACAAAAATACTGACGAACGAAATAAACGACCTGTAATGACGAACTTCGAATTTGATGTGCAAAAAAACACAAAGATCTTTTATTTGACTGGGATCATTAAATGAGACGTTAATGTTAGTATTGTAAAGTTATAAACAAGCATGTGTAATGTTATATATAAAGAATTAAAACACTGAACAGTCCACAGAGATCCTCGCAGGCTCCATTTACGCAGGGTTGCCAGAGCCCACAAGAAAAACAAGCAACCGGTGTTGGACGTATATTTTCAAAAATATCCATTTAGAAAAAAATAAATAAAAAATAATTATTTATCATATACATGTATATAGTCACATATTCATACTGCAAATATTCCCCAAGACAACACGTGAATAACCACGTGTGCATATCCCACACACAACTGCTTATAATACCGGGACCTGGCAACACAGAATTTACAGGAGGGACAGAGAGACAACCCTCCACTGCTGACGTCAGTCGAGAGAGAGAGAGCTCAAAATTAACTCAAATTTTAATCATTCCGTGTGGCCACAGCAGAGGAAAGGTCTGCTTGGCCGTTATTTAAGACTACAGACACTATTATTTCAATACTTGTGTGATTCCTAAGTGATTTTAAACGGATTTGGATTGGATTGTCGCTAGAGGATGTGAGAGTATGTGATTAGGGAAAAGAGGATGGCATATCTATGAAATAATCCTTGAAATCCCAAATATTTACGTGCCCATTTAAGGACAGTGGAGCGGTTTTTGTTTCCAAGGAAACTACGCAATATTACTTGGGAATATCACGGACCACGGTTGTAGCTGATAGTTTTTTGTTTTTTTATATACAAAACAAAACTTTTCTTTTTTGTTCTGATGCCCGCTGCGCCGGAATGCAGGCTGTCCCATCATGGCCGGATCATGAAATGCGTGACTTTTTTACTCTTGCTCCCCGAAACGTTAAAGAAGTTGAAGCGGGCAAGCAAGCACCCCGGCAGGCTGTCTGTGTGCTATAACATCTTAACTCTCTCCCTGAAGAAAAGGATGGCAGCGGAACTGTACCCCGTGAACGACCACGCCACAGTGCAGAAGAGCGGGACCGTGATGCTGAGTCTGCCAGAGAAGAGGAGCGCAGAGCCGGTTGCGCAGACCACCGCGTCCGTCGCCGCCACACCGACCACTGAGCAAAACATCAACAACAACAACGTGGAGATTCCCAGCTGGCACTCCGCGCACCCGACGTTACGAGAAAGGCAAGACATTAAATCAACTGATATAATGTCTGAATATGTATTAAATTAGTTTTTTTATTACATTTGTATAGTATTAAGGCAAGCTATTTAAAAATAATAATATTTTAACATCAATTGAATAATATAATAGTACATTATATTTTCTTTACAATAAATATTTAAATATATTTTATTTATTAACACCAAGGCTAAATGTATTTATTTTTTACTTTATGCAGAAATGCACTAATGTTCAATAATGAACA
The DNA here is from genome assembly GCF_018812025.1 of Megalobrama amblycephala. Lineage (NCBI taxonomy): Eukaryota > Metazoa > Chordata > Actinopteri > Cypriniformes > Xenocyprididae > Megalobrama > Megalobrama amblycephala. Next base: position 21,280,327 of record NC_063053.1, on the reverse strand, counting down.
CATGGCAGATGTTCATTTCATTGTTGGTTCACTTGGCGAATCGGAAAGGGTCCCGGCACACAAGGTGAGTCCACACACCTCTCCCCCTACAATAACCGCAACATATTTTGGATGTCTCCCAAATTGAACAAACCTGATTTGACCTAACAGCTTATCAGTGGATCTGAAATAGGTGTCAGAGAAGGGAGACATCCAGGAAATGCTTGGGAATGGAGTAGATAAAACACTGACGGATCCTCTCTTCTTTTTTTTCTCAGTATGTGCTGGCAGTGGGGAGCTCTGTTTTCTGTGCCATGTTTTACGGGGATCTCGCGGAAGGGGACTCTGATATCCATATTCCAGATGTGGAACCCGCTGCGTTTCTCATCCTGCTCAAGTAAGACTCACTCACTAATCACATCCGGGCATTAATAACAGGGCGACTTAGCTTTCATGCCAAGCAGCACAGATGGGTTCACAGAGGCTTTGACAGTGATGTCTTGGTTTAAGAGTCACCCTCTTATTTGAGAGCTATTAGATCGTTTATTGGATTGTGAACGCGAATGATGTACTTTTTCCCTGGGAAAGTTGGAAGTCACTATTTAAAGCAGTAGCAATGCAATAAAAAGATCATGTTAAACAGATCAGCTTTAGTGAAGTATTGAACTAGCAGTTTTATTCTCTTCATATGGAAGAACATCTCTGCACTCAAAATGGACAATTTTGTGTTTATTATAAATGATTTATCTGTGCATATCCTTATATATTTTTTAATTCATGTTTAATTCTTTATTCAAAATAACTTCCCCTCCCCCTTAAAACAACATCTCTTCTCTGATGACGCATTTACTGACATTAGAGCAGAACTCAGAAGAGATTGCAATTGCAAACTGATACTGACTCAATGACCCAATCAATTCCCGATGGACAGAATCAAGTCCCACCCTACATTTTTTTCCTCTTTCGAGAAGCCATTTCACTTATAAATACGTCACCAGTGTTTGGGTTACGCATTACAAGTAACTTGAGTTACGTAATTAGATTACTTTTTCAATTTACAACAACATATCTACTTTAAAAGTTACTTTTTCACACAAGTAACAAGTTACTTTTTCACATTTATTGACTGACAGCTCTCCTGTCGCCATGTTGAGAGAAATAAAGCGCAGAACATGATGGTTATTGTAGTTTTAGACTAAATGTGAATTTGCTTGAAAACATTCAGTATTCCTCAAAATAATTAAAAACAGTGAAATGCAGTCTCAGAATTTAAGGCAAACCTGTAATAATTAACAATATTAAATTACACAAATGTACATTATGTATTTAATCTCACTTTATTAACAGATATCTTTGCTGCTGACCTTCAATGATCTAATTCAACCATACTAATAAGCAAAAATTACTTTAGATTAGATTTAGAAATGAGAGTGTTGAACATTCTTCTCCTGTATCCTATTCTTCTTTAATCCAGAATGGCAGCACAGCTGAAAGGTTTGTTTGAGCTGCGCCCTCTACTGTACAGGTGTAAATATGCATTTCCTTCAGCCTGAGGCTTATTCATTTCACTTTTGGTGTGAAAGGGCCTTAACATTTGCCAAAAACCTTTTTTGTTGTTATTAAAACAAGCAAGCTCAGCCCAGGTGAGAATGCAAATGTAATGTAACGCATTACTTTTTATAAAAAGTAACTAACACAATTAGTTACTTTTTTTAGGGAGCAACGCAATATTGTAATGCATTACTTTTAAAAGTAACTTTCCCCAACACTGTACGTCACAATAGGGCAGAAAAGACAATCGCAACTTCTGTTTCATGCAGACTTAAAAGTTTACCCTAACCTCTCTATCTTCCTCTTCTTTATCAGATACATGTACAGTGATGAAATAGACCTGTCGGCCGACACAGTTCTAGCTACGCTCTACGCTGCCAAAAAATACCTGGTGTCTGCTCTGGCTCGCGCATGTGTGGGTTTCCTCGAGACAAGCCTGGAGGCCCGAAATGCGTGCGTGCTGCTATCTCAGAGTCGTCTGTTTGAGGAGCCAGAGCTCACTCAGAGATGCTGGGAAGTGATCGACGCCCAGGCAGAACTTGCACTGCGCTCTGAAGGTTTCTCTGAGATTGACCTGCCCACACTGGAAAGCATTTTACACAGGGAGACGCTGAACGTGAAGGAGGCGGTGGTGTTCCAGGCTGTTCTGGGATGGGCCGATGCAGAGTGTCGGAGACAAGGCTTGAGCCTCACCTCACAGAACCAGCGCTCCGTGCTGGGAAAGGCACTGCACCTTGTGCGTCTACCCTCCATGACACTGCAGGAATTTGCGGATGGAGCGGCGCAGTCAAACATTTTAACCCTTGAGGAAACACACAACATCTTTCTCTGGTACACAGCTGCTACGAAACCTTCACTGGGATTCCCGGTTGCATCCAGAAAGGGGCTGGCGCCGCAACGCTGTCACCGGTTCCAGTCATCTGCCTACCGAAGCAACCAGTGGCGCTACCGCGGACGCTGTGACAGCATCCAGTTCGCCGTGGACAAGCGAGTGTTTATTGCCGGACTTGGTCTGTACGGCTCCAGCGGAGGGAAGGCGGAATATAGCGTCAGAATTGAACTAAAGAGACAGGGAGTGCTTCTGGCACAAAACTTGACCAAATTTGTGTCGGATGGTTCTAGCTCAACGTTCCCCGTGTGGTTCGAGCACCCGCTACAGGTGGAGCAGGATGCGTTCTACACAGTTAGCGCTGTTCTTGATGGGAGCGAGCTAAGTTATTTTGGACAGGAAGGAATGACAGAAGTCCAGTGTGGGAAAGTCACCTTCCAGTTTCAGTGTTCCTCTGATAGTACTAATGGGACAGGGGTGCAGGGGGGACAGATTCCGGAGCTGATATTTTATGCATGAGTACTCGGACTGATCCATTAATGAAAAGACAGCAGGGGGATTTTTTTTCTCAAATAATTGCCTTCATTCACAATAGCTACAAGACACTACTAGAGGAGGAGAAACAATGCCCTCTGATCTGATTTTATTTTTATGTCTCACATATAATGGAATGCTGCCCATTCTTATTTATTTCTTTAAACATATTGTTTTAAAACACACACTTTAATTTAAGCATATTTTCTTCTAATTATTCATAATCTGCCTGTGTAAAGTGGGGCAGTTTGCACTTGAAACTAGACAGCTTTTCCTCTGTCTTGTTTAATGGTTATTTGTTGACAGCTTGATGCTGAGTGACCTGAAAAATTATAAAATATTTGTTTCTATTCATCAAACAGCATTTCCTTTTCTTTTGTCTAATGTACAGTTATGATGAGAATAGTGTTTACTGTTTAAATCTGGGTAAAATATACCCTTAAAGAGATCACCCAAAAATGATAATTCTCTTATCATTTATTCACCCTCATGTCATTCCAAACCTGTATGACTTAATACTTTCCTTCTGCAGAACAGAAAGGATATTTTAAAGAAAGTTTAATCTGTTTTTTGCCCATATAACAGACACATTTCCAAATATCTTCCTTTTAGTTCCAGAGACAAAAGGTTTTAAATGACATAAGGGTGATAAAAGATAACAAAAGTTTGCTTTTACATTGCACAGATCAATCCAGTGTTCAATTCAGGTTTTACATTTGCAGTTGCACAGCACCCTCTGGGTATTAAGAGCAGCACTACACTAACCCGTTCATTTACTGCAGTACTAGTACAATTTGGCTGAGCAGCAAAGCATCATGGGAAAAAGCAATGCCACTTGTTTGTGATATTTGATGCTTACCGATAGCTGGTGCGTTGATGCACAGCTCCCTGGCTAAAACAAGGAAGGTTTTCCCCAAAACATACACGTTCACCTAGGGCAAGAAAGAAAGAGTGAGACATGGACCCAAATTTTTGGTCAAGTACAAAGACAGAAAGACAGTGGGAATATATAACAGAGAATGAGAGTAAGAGATAAAATAGAGTGAGGAAGATGAATAAAGGGACAAGAAGACTTTGTAATAACGCTGTGTATTTTAACAGATGCTGAAGGTTGCGGAGTTCATAGCTCTGGGGTTTGGATCAGTACCAGCATCACCACAGAGTCTTCACTTTCTCACAAACTCTATATCTGTGTCTTATCCTTCGAGGATGAACTACAATAACAAAATATTTCATAAAACAAGCTTTAAACATCATATAACTCAGAACTTATCTTTTTGGACCACCTTAATAATTATTTAAATGAAGGATGATGCACAAACACAGACACCCTATTTCTTCCATCTGGGCCCCACAGCATTAAAGAGGGATCTTTTTTGGTTGATGTCAGAGGTCACAACCACTGAAAAGTAGAATGGCCCTCACACACTCCTGACCTGAGAGGGGCGGCAACAGCCTTATGCCTCAAAAGGGCTCCTCTGTCTGGGGGAGAGCAAAGGAATTTATGGGTCCTTTCTCTGGTAAAATCCCCTAATGACTCAAATACCGCAGTGGACAGGGTCTGCGTGTTACTGTGTGGGGCAGGGAGGGGGTTTAATAGGACAGCTGGGAGGGTAAAAATATAAAACAAACGGCCACACCAGCTGGAAGAAAATGGCTTTCACACACTAATACATGCATAAATAACTGGGCTCAAAAGTCTGGGATTGCTAGTAAAAAATGCATCTATTTGCATTATGGGCTAATTTAATACAAAACTGTTCATTCCAAATGATACCAGCATAACAATTTTGAGTGAAAAGCTATACGTGAACTTCAAAATTTTTAGTATTTTTTGTCCCCCTTTCATATGAATATTATCACAAACTTGCTTATTAAATTTGAACTAAAACAGTACAGAATCAGACAAACAGAGACAGACAGACAGACAGACAGACAGACAGACAGACAGACAGACAGACAGACAGACAGACAGACAGATAGATAGATAGATAGATAGATAGATAGATAGATAGATAGATAGATAGATAGATAGATAGATAGATAGATAGATAGATAGATAGATAGAAACTTACCTGTAGGATGTCACTCAAGTCAAGTAGCATGTCTGAGAAAGTGCATTAAAGAAATCATACGGAATTGAAATTTACATTTATGTATTTTACAGAACATTTTATCTAAAGAAACTTACAGTGCATTCAAGATATACATTTTTTAACTGCATGCATTTTCTGGGCATAGAACTCATGACCATTCTCTACCAGTTTCAGAAAACTGGATTATTTGCAGATTAACATTTAGTCTGTAAGGACCAAAGATATGATGCAATAATGGCTTAAAGGGATAGTTCATCCAAAAATGGAAATTGTGTCATCATTTACTCACACTCAAGTTATTTGGAAGAATGTTTGTAACCAAGCAGATCATTGACTATCATAATAGGAATAAAAATACTATGGTAGTCAATGGGGGTGGGGATCTGCTTTGGTTACAAACATTCTTCAAAATATCTTCTTTTGTGTTCAGCAGAACAAAGAAATTTACACAGGTTTGGAACAACTTGAGGGTGAGTAAATATGACAGAATTTTCATTTTTGGGTGAACTATCCCTTTAAAAGTCACAATTAAATCAAAATTGACAATTCTTGTTTTTTTTAATGGAATATCTCATGTATTATAAATGATTTATCTTTGCACATCATTTTTTTTTTTTTTAATTAATGCACCCTAGTAATTTTTAATCAAAATAAGTTGCCCTCCTTCTCACAGTGACAACACTTTTCTTAGGACACTTTTACTGGCACAATAATCCCTCTCTTCCAGCAACCTGTCAACCTGTCTGAGATTGCAGCAATTAGAAAACGACAACAATCCAATCATTTCCCAATATATAAAATCATGCCCTGCATTTTTTTTTTTTTTTTTTTGAGAACCAACTTCAATTTCATCATGCCCACTTTAAAGTGAACTGATATATATATACACACACACACACACACACACACACACACACACACACACACACACACACACACACACACACACACAGGGACACTTGGAGAAGACAGAGACAGACAAGAAACGGGGAGGGATATTGGTTAGATTTGGTCTCTTTGCTTGACATTTTCCCTCTTTGAGTAGAGCTCCACTGAACCACCACCTCATGAACTCTGGAAATCCCCGTCTCCTGGCAACAAATACTCTGTATCCATGGAGACCAGCACACCTGTCTAATCAAGACAAAGTGTATTAAAACATCCCATTAAAAATGTCATTGTGGGATATTCAGTTGCCAAGGTAACAGTGAGAGATAATCCTAAATTGTGGGATTATGGATGACCCTGTTAAATTAATGATTATATTTAGGATGCATCAGGATTTGACCTTTCCAGGAAGAAATCCAACATTTGGCAAAATTAGCTAAAGGCTAATTTCCATAATCACTTGACAGGAAGCACAGTGTTTTAGGTGTCAGCATAGAATTACAGATATTGTAAAAAAAAAAAATAAATAATAATAAATAAATAAATTAGTCAAGGATAAAATGGGAAAACAACTACAATAATCCACGAACAGTTTGGTGTTTTAGAGCTAACCTTAGAGCAAGAAGACATTCTGCAGGCTGACTTTTGAAATATAATGTGATATAATGTCCGTCTAAATTTACCCTGTACAGTAGAGATTGAGACCAATCTCCCTCACACACACACACACACACACACACACACACACACACACACACACACACACACACACACACACACACAAACAGGGCTGGGGATTAACGAAATACATGTAACGACGTTACGTATTTAAAATACAAAATTGTATTGTAACTGTATTTTGTTACAGTTACATTTTAAATAGATGGTAATCAAATTACAGTTACATTTAAAAAGTATTTTAGATGACCAAATTTGATTACTTTGATTACTTTGATTACTAATGTCATTTATTTCATTTAATAGGCTATTAACATAAGCTGTTTGAGGATTTTTAACCAACGAGCCAATGTTGATGATTCTTTTTTTTTTTTTTAAAACGCGCGCAGCCCGTTCAGATATTAGCAACCTGCAGAGGGCAGACATGAGATCGCACGCAAAAAATGGATGGGAAAACAAGGCATAATGCATTTCTCTTGTGGAAATTCAAAGACAGTTTTACTTATAAACATGAAAAAGGATGTACAGTAACATCATAGTGCAATGCAAGCTATGTCTACATGCAACAAAACTTCTATCGGCTTCAGGATTCAACATCTAATCTGGAAAAGCATCTTGAGGTAGGCCTATAAGCGGTTCTTGGTCTTTGAAAATGTTATTTTCCTTATTTACTCCTTATTTTCCTATTTACTCGTACGTTGAGCTTTGTATGGTTATCATAGATTAACAAGATGTAATATAAGTCTAAGGTGTCCCCTGAATGTGTCTGTGAAGTTTCAGCTCAAAATACCCCATAGATTTTTTTTAAATTCATTTTTTTAACTGCCTATTTTCAGCCATAATTACATATGCACCGATTTAGCGCACGGCCCCTTTAAATCTCACGCTCCCCAGCCCCCGAGCTCTCGACTGCCTTAAAAGCATTTAAACAAAGTTCACACAGCTAATGTAACCCTCAAAATGGATCTTTACAAAGTGTTCGTCATTCATGCTGTATGCATGCATCGGATCGTGTAAGTATAGTATTTATTTGTATGTTTACATTTGATTCTGAATGAGTTTGATAGTGCTTCATGGCTTAAGCTAAAATTACACACTGTTGGAGAGATTTATAAAGAATTAAGTTGTGTTTATGAATTATACAGACTGCAAGTGTTTAAAAAATTAAAATAACGACAGTCTTGTCTACGTGAATATAGTAATAAACAATGGTAACTTTAACCATATGTAACAGTACATTAGCAACATGCTAACGAAACATTTAGAAAGACAATCTACAAATATCACTAAAAATATCATGATATCATGGATCATGACAGTTATTATTGCTCCATCTGCCATTTTTCGCTATTACCTTGCTTACTTACCTAGTCTGATGATTCAGCTGTGCACAGATCCAGATGTTTTGCCCTTGTGTAATGCCTTTCATAATGCTTGAACATGGGCTGGCATATGCAAATATTGGGGTCATGCATAATAATGATCCCAACTGTTACGTAACAGTCGGTGTTATGTTGAGATTCGCCTGTTTTTCAAAGGTCTTTTAAACAAATGAGATTTACACAAGAAGGTGGAAACAATGGAGTTTGAGACTCACTGTATGTCATTTCCATGTACGGAACTCTTGTTATTCAAGAGGTAAATTCAATTTTTCATTCGATGGCACCTTTAATATTTATAAGAATGTATAGGTCTGAAAAATAACACAAAATCCTCATAGAATTAACAACCAATTAATCATGCGTTAAATAATGTTTTATAAAGCCAATTTCTTGGTGTACTTTACAGACAAACTTTAAATCTTAATTAATTCCAAGTGTTAACGTATGGCGCGTACTCGAGTTCATGATCAAAAATAGAGATGCAGTAGTCCACTCCACTGGTCATAAATCCAGTTTTTTTGTTTTATTTTGGTTTATCTTTATTCCAGGCTTGCAAACAAACTGCTTAGTAAATATTTCAATTATTACAAAAAATGTCAACAGGACGTTAACACAGGCACACGCTAAATACGGACACAAAGAGGAGAACCGACGCGCCCGCATAGAAAATACTGCATAATGCACAAGCTCACTAAAATTCTTTATCAACACATAGGTTATTGTCTAATAAATTGCTGACATATTTTGTATTTTGTATTTTTTAAAAATACAATTCAGTGGAAAACCAAATCCTGGTGGGTAGAGGTAATTTTTATTTACAGGTTGTAAACTTAAAACAGAACATCAAGTTAATATGGTCCTTTGTGTTAAGTATTTCAAAGTATTCTAAAGTATTTAGATTAAAGGGTTAGTTCACCCAAAAATGAAATTTCTGTCATTTTTTACTCAGCCTCATGCCGTTCCACACCCGTAAGACCTTAATTTATGCTCCGAAGCTTCATGAAGCAGTGCTTTGAAATCGGCCGTCACTAAATAAGTCGTTATTTTGTTTTTTAGGCGCTCCAAAAATATTCTCGTCGCTTTACAATATTAATATTGAACCACTGTACTCACATGAACTGATTTAAATATGTTTTTAGTACCTTTATGGATCTTGAGAGAGGAAGTGTCCATTGCTCCCTATGGAGGCCTCACGGAGCTATCGGATTTCAACTAAAATATCTTAATTTGTGTTCAGAAGATTAACGAAGGTCTTACGGGTGTGGAACGGCATGAGGGCGAGTAATAAATGACAGAATTTTCATTTTTGGGTGAACTAACCCTTTAAAGCATGTACTTTGTAATCTGTAGTGAAATACATTCTAAAAGTAACCTTCCCAACCCTGCACACAAATATCCCTTTTCCTCCTGGGCAAAAAGTGAAAGCTCTCTCATGAGTTCTTATATAACCCTACTAGACGTCTAACTGAACATGTACGTTGCATAATCTCAGACAGACAGAAAGATTGTTGCCTCTATTTGTTTTTGAACAAGTGAAAGCGATCAGCATTGTAGAAGGCAGATGAAAGCTGAATAAAATCACCTAATATGCATTAAAGTTATAACATCTGAATATAACAGTTATAATATAACTAAATATAACAGCTGGTGCAATTAAACATCCATCCATTCATCCATCCGTGAACATTGCTATCTACCACACCTTATGCTGGTGGATGTCAATTATAATTAGAAAGACAGCACATTCATACCCACCTTGCCTTAAAAAAACAATTATATAGATCTATTCGCTGCTTTTTTATTGTAGGAAGTGAGGAATAGTAGAGAAATCTACTGTCATGATGATCCATATTTGAACTTGCACCGCATTAGGCAAAATGCTGGAGGATGTGCACTAACTGCCAGGCAGAAAACAACACAAACTATAATAAACTAAAGCGGGGTGCTCCAGTCGACTTTTTTGTGTAATACAGGCCTAATGCAGTCTCCTGAGAGACACACCCTGCCTTATTTCCTGCTTCTCTTTGAACACACATAAACCCTCTGGAAAAGCCAACTCGCTTATAAGTGAGAGATCCCGTCTCGGACACCAGATGAGGTTTTTCTGAAGCGTAGGCTAAACAGGAAGCAAATTATTTTATGCACAAACACATTAAAGATAACAACCTAAGTTAGACTCTGACTCAGTGAGTCAGTGTGAGAGTGTAGGATGATTATTACAAAAATAAGCATGAGTGTTCACACACGGGAGAACCAAGGCTATATGACTAAGCATCAGACGCTGTGAGTGTTTGTGTGCGGTGTGGAATGCAGACAGATGTACGTGAGGAGACCAAATCAAGACGACTGACTAACACCTTTGACCATCTACCCTCACAGAGGGCCTCTCTTGCTCAACCTCTCTTCTTCCGTACCTACCGCTTCAGCTTCAGCTTCTTTCCATGGATCTGAGTCACCATATCTTTTTGTTTATGCTATTTTGCATTCTCTCTCCATATTTTATATATTATATATACGTATATGGTGTACAAACTATGCAGAACAAGAGCATTACTAGCAAACTACTTACTAAATACTACACTGTATATTTCGCATTCTATTTGAAGTATTAGGAAAGTAATCATTATACCCTTATAAATGTTTCAAACAGTAATAAGCTACACTGGTATCAAATGACCTCATCAAGTGGCAGGCACATAGCACACAATGACAAACCGCTACTTTCGCAACTCTTTGTAGTTCAATCAAGTAATTAGTCAAAATAGAGAACGCAGCTGTAATTACCATCAATTCATTCACCACACTGGAAATGGGAGATCAAGACAGTGTGCTATGTTGTAAACTATGCAATTACCAGATGTACTAGGTCATCTGGGTATTTGTATACAGTGCACAATACACATACTATATTCTGCAGGAATAATAAAAATAGCATGTTCGACGAAATTCTGCAGGCAAAAAAAGGTCTACTGTCTATTGGCAATAGTGTAGGGATTTATGAAGCCCAGCTCAAACAAGCAGCTTTCTGCTGCAAATTCACGTGACCAACTTGAACCTATTGCAAAATCTGTGTGGGAAAAACTTTTCCTGATTGCGTTCAATAATTCTTACTGGAATGACTGGATTTTTGCCTGTGAAAATTGGCCAACCAATGGTAAACATGACCGTACCCAAAGACTAAAGATGTGTCACTCGTATTGTTTTGAATGGGAGAAAGTGTAACGTGCAATATGGCGGAATAAGTCCCGCCTTCTAAATAAGAGCCAATCGCCGACTGAGTCTTAGAATCACCGGTTTCTATAGAAACAGTCAGACGCGCGCCTCCGAAGAGATGTGCATTTAGGTCTGCGCATGCGCATTAGCTTGATCCAGCCTGAAAAATAGTTTTTTTTTCATGATTCGAGCGTTTAGAAACTAAATTTATGAGCCGGTTGTTGTTAGATTTCATTGGTGATTTCAAATATGAAATTTAATCGTAAGGTTGGCGAACAGTTTTGGAGAATTTGATGTTTCCCCATTCAAAGAGATTGCATGATGCCCAGGATGCCCGAGAGGCGTTTCAAAGATGGCCGCCGAGTGAAATGACTTGTCTTAAAGGGACTTTGCCGTACCTTTAGTATATTATTGCAAATATAGTCATAATATCTGAAAAACTACAAGACAAATACATGATAAAAATATTGAAGCAGCATCATTTTAAATCCCATTGTCAGACTGACAAAAAGATAAGATTGTAGAAACGTCAAAATAGTGTTGAGTTTATGTAATCCGTGACATCTAACATTATGCTGGGATTGGGAGCAGCTCTTCACTGTTGCAAACAGCTGCCCATCATTGAACTGTATTTTACTCTCTAAAGGCCCATTCACTCCAAAGATGATAACAATATAGTTTTAAAAATCATTTGAAATATAAAAGAATAGCAGAGTCCACACCACATCTATAACAGCACAGAGAAACAATATAATTGGAATCACTTTCAGAATATTTTTTTTTCCAGCTGATAAACGATAAAAACATTGTCAGCCAGCCAATCAGAATCCATCCTGCTCGAGCATTTAAAGCAGCAGAGGACATAACTGCAGCGTTAGAATAAACAGAACAATATCGTTAGCCAGTGTGGACAATAAAATAGATATCATTATAGTTATCGTTCTTGGTGTGAACAGGCCTTAACCTACAGTAAAAACCAATCGACACAAACATGGATGCACCACATTATATGAATAATTTATCATCTACTTCACCATTCATGGTGTAAAACCCTCAATAACAGACTTTTTATTTTCTCTCTAAGTGCTTCCATCACCTCATGGCTAAAGGATACGAGGCGTTCCCTCTGTCCGGCAGACGAGGTAGAGGCAGGCGGCGATGACATGGGATGATTTGCGTCCTCTGGTCAGATGCTTGCAGAGTGCCATCTTGTAAAAGTTGAAGGCAGTGTCCAGACAGTGCTGATTCATTTGTAGCTGATGACCAAGATGGTTTATCTGTCGCTTAGCTAAGTAAAACACAACCAAAAACACCACAGTCAGCCTTTTTTTCAAGCACATTTACAGCAGGTTTATCCCCTTAAAAGTTAATTGTGGAAACACACAATTTGTAAAATCTCCTGGTTTGCCCCTTCTTGGGGTGAAACCAACGAACTTTAGGTTGCTAGTCCAACTCTATGTTGTGTTTACATTAGGAGTGTAATGGTTCAAATGACTCACGGTTCGGATTTTATCACGGTTTAAGGGTCACGGTTTCGGTACAGTTTGGTATGTGCCATGTTCAGGATTACTGAGCGAAGATACAAATAAAATTAACAGTGCTTTTTGGGGTTTTCACACATCTAACAATAGTTTTCAGGTACAGAAATTAAAGTAATCAAATGTAAAACAACATTGCATTTAATCTAGAATAAATTAAAGATTAATCATTATTAAAGTTTCAAAAGCTATTCAGTCAAGAGCAGTGAGTGATTTCCTTGACTTGTGTCACAAAGACAGCAGGAATATTAGGCTGCTGTCACTTTAAGACATAATGAATGGATCCAGTACACTGATACTGAACATGATTTGAGATGAACGTGCAAGTGAGTGCCGAACCATGGGTTGAGAACGGCACGGTTAGATTTTTTTACCGAGAACCGTTACACCCCTAGTTTAAATCAAACAATCAAACACACAAAGAACATTTGAAGAAATATGCCTTTTTTTAATAACTTCTGTTTATTAAACCAGACAGAGAGAAAGACCTTTGCCTCATAGATTATTCCTGATTTCCATGTTTTTCCAAGTCAGAAGTAGTGACAGATCTTTTCTTCCGTATTGTGATGTACATTTGAATGTAACAGATTATTGGGGGTAATCCAGAATGGGAATCTGAATATTGGATAAAGCCAGGTGCAAAATTCTTGCTTCATTTTGTTAACAGTTAAAAGTTAAAAATTGTGGTTATCTATTTTAATCACTCCATAAATCAAAAAAATATTGGCAACAGCCAGGGGGATCAATTTTCACCATGTTTTTAGGAATAAAATAATACATAAATTAGGCAAATAGTATATGAACAAACCCCCTAAAAAACTTCAAAATATACAGTACAGTCCAAAAGTTTGGAACCACTAAGATTTTTAATGTTTTTAAAAGAAGTTTCGTCTGCTCACCAAGGCTACATTTATTTAATTAAAAATACAGTAAAAAACAGTAATATTGTGAAATATTATTACAATTTAAAATAACTGTTTTCTATTTGAATATATTTCACAAAGTAATTTATTCCTGTGATGCAAAGCTGAATTTTCAGCATCGTTACTCCAGTCTTCAGTGTCACATGATCCTTCAGAAATCATTCTAATATGCTGATCTGCTGCTCAAGAAACATTTAATGTGTACAATTGTACAAAATATTTGTGTACAATATTTTTTTTCAGGATTATTTGATGAATAGAAAGTTCAAAAGAACAGTGTTTATCTGAAATCTAATCTTTTGTAACATTATAAATGTCTTTATGCCACTTTTGATTGATTTAATCATCCTTGCTGAATAAAAGTATTCATTTCTTTAATTTATTTTCAAAAAAAAAAATAAAAATTCTTACTGACCCCAAACTTTTGAACGGTAGTGTATAATGCTACAGAAGCTTTGTATTTCAGATAAATGCTGTTCTTTTGAACTTTCTATTCATCAAGGAATCCTGAAAAAAAAGTACACAACTGTTTTCAACATTGAAAATAATCATAAATGTTTATTGAGCAGCAAATCAGCATATTAGAATGATTTCTGAAGGATCATGTGAATGAAGACTGGATACATGCTGAAAATTCAGCTTTGCATCACAGGAATAAATTACTTTGCAAATATATTTAAAATACACAGTATTTTAAATGAACAAACCCCCTAAAAAACTTCAAAATATAGATAGGAATAAAACTGAAAAGTTTGGTGTAAGTCAGTCTGAAAAGGAGACTAAACATTGGCCAGTGCATGAATTATCACTGTTGCTTTTACTGGAAGATCCAGTTATGACATTTTGATTAAAAAGTTACAAGGTCAAAAAAAAAAAAAAAAAAAAAAAAAAAAAAAAATGGTAAAAATAAAATATGCACAGATGAATCAGTTACAATAAGATCTATAACATGCATTTAGAAAATAGTTAAGAATTTTCATTTCATCCCAACTTCAAGAGCTAAATCTAAAGGTGAAGTGCGTTTTTTGTTGTTGCATTTTCCACCCAGTTTAATGTGCAGTCAACTATATGTAATGCTTATACAACACCTCTACTATTCTTGAAGTTAACACCAAAAACTGATAGTTTAACCATAATCAAATTACATATTGACTACAAAGTAAAGGTCTAGTTACATTATATATGAGCACCTGCTGTGGACGGGCTGTTTGGCCCTTCAGAATGGGAGGAGAGCATCTTCAAGCTGAAAGCAGGTCTGTTTATACAGATTCAAGATCTCACAGAGCAACTTTTGTTCTCTCACCACACACAGATAGTATAAATCTCGATGCAGACATGAGGCCATTAATCACACGTGTACATTCCCACACACACACACACACAAATAAAGTGGCCTCCGCATTTCCCTCCCAGCACACACACAGACCATACGGTTGTCTGACCAAACTGATTCATCGGTTACTACACAAAAGCACATAAACCCACCACACCTTCTGACTTCTCAGCCTTAATAAGCCTCTTTTAAAAACAACCATTACCATCTGGCTGAAATGAACCTCACACGCTTAACTTGAAACCACATTACACAAGCCCACAGCTTCCAAAGAATCCCCCTTTCTTATAAACAGAACGCATATAGTTAATATCTTGCTCAAGCATGTAGTTTAATTAAATAGAATATTATGGACATATTCTGATACACAATATTGCACAAGCTTTCAGTGACGTATGGTACCATCTCATTTACAGGAAATGTTTAGAAAAATTTAACCCTTTAATAAAAAAGCACAATATAGACTTTACAATGATATACATCTAATGCCAAAGAATATGAAATTTGTATGATTAAGGAAAAAAAATTAACATCTATAGCGCTGTATGAAGGAATCAAAACGATTAAGAAAGCAATTAAAATATTTAGCCTACTTCACAAACGCCCTCTTATGAGAAATTAAGGAAAGTCATATGAAGGGTTTATGGATGCCTTAAGTATGTCACATAGAAAGAAAAGTTATATGCACTACCATTAAAACATTTGGGATCACTATGATTTTTTTCCTGAAAGAAATTGATGCATGCATAGACGCATTAAAATGGCCAAAAGTGACAGTAAAGACATTTATAATGTTACAAAAGAGCTCTGTTTGGATGCTGTTCGTTTGAACTTTCTATTAATCAAAGAATTATCTCGATTTCCACAAAAACATTAACTGTTTTCAACATTGATAACAGTGAGAAATGTTTCTTGAGCACCAAATCAGCATATTAGAATGATTTCTGAAGGATCATGTGACACTGAAGACTGGAGTAATGATGCTGAAAATTCAGCTTTGTCATAACAGGAATAAATTGCATTTTAAAGTATATTAAAATAGAAAACAGTTATTTTAAATTGTAATGATATTTCACAACATCACTGTTTTTACTGTATTTTTGATCAAATAAATGTGGCTTTAGTGGCATAGGAATATTTAAAAAATATAAAAGATAAGTCTTACTGATTCCAAACTTTTGAATGGTAGTGTCTATGCTTTACGTCTGTTTTCTGACTGTCATGAAGTGTAAATGAAGGCTATACGAAGGACATATGAATTCTTCATGAATGGCAAATACTGTATATGAATGCTCACCATTCTGTAGAGTGGCAGCTCTGGACTCCCTCCCAACCCCAGTGTGGAAATTTCCTCCCAATGATGGCACAGTTCCAGATGCTGCAACAAAGCAAAAATAAAATATATTAGTAACACTAATATTATGAGAACAGAAAAATGTACTTTTCATAACTAAGCATTATAGTATGTTTTATGTCCTTTTATCAGTACTTTTGGTTTATTCTTATTTGTTTTAATTTATCTCTTTCCATTAATATTTGTATGTTCTTAAAGGATTTGAAACATCTTTAGTTTGTTTTTATTATGCCTATGAAGCACTTTGTATTACCATTGTGTATAGTGTGCTATATAATAAACTTGCCTTGCCTAGTACTCTTTATCTTATCCAATACTTAAAATGAATTATCTTAGAAAACAACACTTATATTCAAAATCAATGCTCGCCATGCTTAAAACTAGATGAGGTGGTGAAAGGCAGCTTCCACTATAAAAGTTTTCATAGGCTTTATGTCGAACGTCACATGAACAAACAGGAAAACATGTCTCATCTGCTTGTCAGAGAAAATGTTAAAATGCAGTATGAACTGACAGTGATATCTAAGGACTTTTAAGGTAATCAGCTAATATAGATGGCTATTTTTATTCTTGCCAGTGTTTTATTCAATTTTAATATCTGCATGTTAATAAGAGAAAGAAAAATAATAAAAAACTTTTTAGATATGGCATCGGTTAAGCTCATCTTTGGTAGCTCCTTTGAAGGTATCCAGAGTAAAACAGCACTATATTTAACGAAGCACATGCAAAAGACTTGAACAGAAAGTCATGCAACCTGTTTTACAGAATACTGAAGTTTGTTGAGTGTAACACCCATTGCAGCACATTAGTTTAAAAAAAGTAACTTGGCAGCCATCTGGTGTTCAAAGACAGTACAGCAGTTAAAAAAAAACAAAAAAAACAAAACTCTCATCCCATTTATGGCCTGTTTCACAGACTAGACTTAAGACTAGTCCCAGACTAAAATGCATGTTTGAGCTGTCCTTAATTGTCTTAAAATATGTCAGTGCCATTGTTTTGTCTCAAGATTCACACCAGTAATGTTTTTTTTCTAAGGCACATTTATAAAAGCTACTTAAATGTCCTAATTTAAAGGATTACTTCACTTTCAAATAAAATGTTCCTGATAATTTACTCACCCCCATGTCATCTAAGATGTCCATGTCCTTCTTTCTTCAGTCGAAAAGAAATTAAGGTTTTTGATGAAAACATTCCAGGAATATTCTCCTTAAAGTGGACTTAAATGGAGCCCAAACGGTTGAAGGTCAAAATTACTGTTTCAGTGCAGCTTCAAAGGGGTTTAAACGATACTTACGGAAAAAAATGGAACTGGCGCCGCGTTCGTTCCGTAAGTTGAATAGGGAAGGCGTAGGACATACAGCGTAAGATTTTTGAAGAATACGAAAGTGCGGTTTTGGCGGAACCACTTGGAAGGCGATCATTTGTTTATATAAAGCATATACATTTACATTATTTTCGAAAATGACCAATCGTTTCGCTAGATAAGACCCTTATTCCTCGTCTGGTATGATTTAAAGCCCTTCGAAGCTGCACTGAAACTGTAATTTTGACCTTCAACCGTTTGGAGGCCATTGAAGTCCACTATAAGGAGAATAATCCTGGAATGTTTTCATCAAAAACCTTAATTTCTTTTCAACTGAAGAAAGAAAGACATAAACATCTTGGATGACATGGGGGTGAGTAAATTATCAGGAAAATTTTATTTGAAAGTGAACTAATCCTTTAACTAAGGCCTAATCCTGGTTTAATCTGTCTTGTCTGTAAAACCGGGCCTTAAAGGGTTAGTTTATCCAAAAATGAAAATTATCTCAATTTACTCACCCTCAAGCCATCCTAGGTGTATATGACTTTCTTCTTTTCGTCAAACACAATGTGAGTTATATTAAAAAAAAATATCCTGGCTCTTCTAAGCTTTATGACGGAAGTGAACAGGAGTAAACTCAGATTGTGAAGCCCAAAAAAGCGCATCCATACACCAAAAATGCAATCCATACGGCTCCAGGGGGTTAATAAAGGCCTTCTGAAGAGAAATGATGGGATTTTGTAAGAAAAATATCCATATTTATAACTTTATAAACCGTTAACACTGGGTTATGGCCATACACAAGTCTAGTTCCAGTGGAAAAGTGACCTATGGCTCGACGCATGAAGTATTGACGAACACAGAAGCGCAGAGGAGAGAGCAAAACAAAACACTGGTCATTAATTAGAAGTCTAAAACAAGAATTTTTAAAGAGAAATGTCGGAGGATTTTGATACAAGAGAAGAGGAGCTTGAGTTTGTTACCCAACCCTATTTATTTGAGGACAGAGGACACTCTTCCGCCAGAACTAGTCTCACGTACGGCCATTACTGAAAGCCAGTGATTATAGTTTATGAAGTTATAAATATGGATATTTTTGTTACAAAAAAAACACATTGTTCGCTTCAGAGGGATCTTATTAACCCCCTGGAGTTGTAGGCATTACTTTTATAATGGATGGATGCACTTTTTTGGGCTTCAAAATCTAGGGTTCACTGTCATTTACTCCCATTATAAAGCTTGGAAGATCCAGGATATTTTTTAATATAACTCCGATTGCGTTTTGCTGAAAGAAGAAAGTCATATACACCTAGGATGGCTTTAAGGGTGAGTAAATCACAGTATAAATTTCATTTTTGGGTGAACCCTTTAAAGGCACAGTATGCAAGTTTCGCACTAGAGGTCCCTTATTCAAAACAATTACAATGATGAGCATGGAATCATGGTAGTTGTCATCTTCACCTCCACAGCCGATAGAAAGCAATCCGCCGGGACTCAGGCAGAAATCATGTTCATGGAAGAGCTAATGTATTAAAGATTTATTAACGTTACTGTGGTGTGAAACAGGACGGGCCGAGAGCCTGGCACATTTTATATGCCGCAGTCAGCCGCTGAGGCTCTTTTCTTTTCTTTTTTTGTTTATTTTAAGATTAAGGTTACATTTAACATCTACCTCCTTCCCTGAACCTGAAACCCTTTGTACAGTTATGTTTGATCCCTTTAAATTCACATTTTCTTTATTTCTAATGAAATGGCCACAAGTGCTGAATTACTACTCATACAGGTCACGTTATCTGATGAATTAAAACTGTGGGATAACGCAGCACTGTTTTACTTGGTCAAAACAATCTAACACTAATTTATTTTAGTGTGTTGAAAGTTAATGTTACTCTGTGCGTTCGCTCAGTGGCTGGTATGAGACACTAATTGCACACTGCAGTAAGCTAGATCGATATTAGAATATCATAATTGCCATGCAGTTAATTTTTGCCAGAGAAAATGCTGTATTACTGTTCCTACAAATTTTTGCTCACGGTACATCAAGAAAAAGAGATTCAAACAATAAGACTATAACACAAACATAACATATAGCATATAAAACACATAATATAATATACAATATATAATATACTACATTTTCAAACATATGGGAAGATTTCAGGACAGCCCAGGTGAAAAAAAAAAGTACACTTCTATAATGTACTTAAAGTGCTCTATTTTCGTGCACTAATTTTGTACTTAATATACTAAAAATTCTTCTTTAGTACTTCTTAAGATCATCTTAAAAACATCGAAATAAGTGTACTCAACTGTACTATTTTGAGACACCATGAAATATGAACTAAAATGTGCTTTTAATATACTATCTCTCTATTTCAAAAATATATATAGTTACCACTTGTAGTACACTATGGATTCAAATGTACTATAAGTAGTATCTAAATACATTTTACATTAAATACATCAAATACAGAGATAGTATATTAAAAGCACATTTTAGTTCAAACTTAAAGGTGCCCTAGATTGTTTTTTTACATGATGTAATATAAGTCCTAGGTGTCTCCTGAATGTGTCTGTGAAGTTTCAGCTCAAAATACCCCATAGATTCTTTTTTATTAATTTTTTTAACTGCCTATTTTGGGGCATCATTAACTATGCACTGATTTTTTCAGCACGGCCCCTTTAAGAGATGCACTCCCTCTGCCCCACAAGCTCTCGACTATATTACAGCGCATTTACAAAGTTCACACAGCTAATATAACCCTCAAATGGATCTTTACAAGATGTTCGTCATGCATGCTGTATGCATGCTTCGAATTATGTGAGTAAAGTATTTATTTAGATGTTTACATTTGATTCTGAATGAATTTGAGGCTATGCTCTGTGGCTAAAGCTAACATTACACACTGTTGGAGAGATTTATAAAGAATGAAGTTGTGTTTATGCATTATACAGACTGCACGTGTTTAAAAATGAAAATAGCAACGACTCTCATCTCCGTGAATACAGTAAGAAACGATGGTAACTTTAACCACATTTAACAGTATCCGAGTGTTGAGATCCGAGTGCTTTCCGGAAGTCTTTTAAACAAATGAGATTTACATAAGAAGGAGGAAACAATGGGGTTTGAAACTCAATGTATGTCTTTTCCATGTACTGAACTCTTGTTATTCAACTATGCCGAGGAAAATTCAAATTCTGATTCTAGGGCACCTTTAAAATTTTGTCCAAGACTAGAAATTCCTTGAACACTGTATAAAAGTGTAAGCAGATTATAATAACATAAAGAAGATCACACAGGCTGACAACTGGAACTGTTTCCAGTCAAGGTTCCTAACAACACTATCTAATGGACGGTGAAATAAAAGACAAAATCTTATAGCTTTTCAATCGGATCCTCTGAGCTACACACAGATAACAAATTTTGTTAAGCTCATAAGCTCACAAAATTATTCCCTTATAAATATATTAAAGGCAGGGTAGGTAAGAAATTTTGTTCCAAATTTGTTTAAACTTTCTATATATATACATGCATAATTAAAATGTAAGAACTCTGATAAAAAGAGTATAAAAATCGAGTGACTCTAGACCGTTTAATCTGTATTAAACACAGCTCATTATTTCCATCCGGGACGAAACATAGGATTGGCTTAGGCGGCTGTCACTCTCTCGCAACCATGGCAACCACCCTTTTGCCACACATGACCTGCCCACTTGCGTGTGTCATTAGCACACGTAGCTGCGTAATATAGCTAACATAACATTACTTAGCGAGCCGTAGTAGAGACGATAAATAATCTATAGGCCTAGCACAAGATGATAGCTATAGTGTTGAATTGTGCATATTTTTGCTTTAGATAACTAAATACATGTTTAACAGATAGTAGGCCTAACGTTACTCCGCATCTAGGAACTTTTCTTAGAACTATATTTACCCTCTGTCTAACTCTTTTACCATGTTCACCTGTAAGTTTACCTGCACGTTTTTTTTCGCCTTTGTTTTGTTTTTATATTCTCTACCTATGTTTACTGATGTCTTTATCTTGTATGTGTGTGTGTCGTACACTTTGTTGTATGTGTGTGTTATTATTTTGTGTCTGCAATGCAGTTGTGAGTTGATATTTGAGTGTATGTTACTCTGTTTATCTGTAGAACAACGTATATGTTATGAATCTTACACGAAATTCATCTTCATCACAGTGTAAATGATGGTAATGGAAAAACGTGTATCATGCAACCTGTTTTTAGCTTTGCCTTATAGATAACTAACTCGTTAGCGAATTAAATTATGTTTATCCTCATAATTATAAAGTTATTTTTATTACATGTGATTCTGACATGATGTCACTACATGCACTGTGCTCCTTCCTCTCCGCTCGTCTCAGGTAAATAATGCGTCTTCCAGCTCAGTGGTCAGAGTCGCACGTTCATGCATTTTGGGGGCGTGGCTTTGGAAGGAGCCCAGAAGGGAGGGGGTGGAGTGAATGGAAATAATGAGCTGTCTTTAAAACAGTCGTGAGAGGTCTACAGACACTCGATTTTTATACTTTCTTTTTCAGAGTACTTACATTTTAAATATGTATTGATATATAAATAAAGTTTAAACAAATTTTGAAAAAAAAGTTTTTTATACATTTTTTACCTACCCTGCCTTTAAAACAAATTGAACAAATTCAGTAAAACATTGTCTGCGGCATATATGAACTATAACTCACAGTCACCAGCAACAAACTGCCCCACGGCAGACGATCCTCCTCCACTGTTCTCCACGAAGGTTACCTCGGAAACGATGATGTTGTCCTCCAGCACGGAGCCGCAGCCCATGCACACGGCATCACCCCGTGCCTGGTCCACATCAATGTCCGTCCCCCCACAATTCTTACACCTCCTCATGGTCACGACCAATCAGCTCACACAATAGAGGAATGATCTCTGAATTCAGATTTAAAAAAAAGATGAGTGAATTTAAGAGCCACATGAGGAGAAAGTTCATAGTTGACAGTGGCAGACTTTAGGCTGAACTAAGACTACAGCAGTGGGTCATTCTTGGTCCAAAGTGCCACTTCGGTAAAGTTGGTTTTATATTCGCACATTCGGACATCCGTATTCAATAGCCTTGTTAATCACACTACATTGGACATTCAGTGGACATTCACAAGTAAATATGCCATTAAAACAATACTTGCCTATTTTGATCGACTGTGAAAAATGTTGTAAGTTGACAATCGTTGGTTGTCAATATCATGTCGCTGCTTAAAATTCGCAAACATTAATTTATTGCACATTTATTGGAAAGTCTGAATTTATCAGAAGTCCGAATGTGCGAATATAAAACCAACTTTACCGAAGTCAAAGTGCCAGAGTCCGACTGACCATTCACTGAGACTCATCATAACTAATAATTATCACATTCAGTATTGGGCTTGATTATACTTAATGACAATACAGTGTATAAAGAGCAAATGGAAATGATTGGATTAACAACAGTTATTTTATTCTATTAACTGCAATAAAAAAAACACTAAATCCATTTTTTAAAATTATGTTTAAGGTTTGAACATCCCACTTTAACAATGTGTAAAATAAAAGAGATGTTGCCATTTTCATACAAAGTAAATACGCTCAGCTGCACAGATTGTTTAATAATACATACATTTATAATTATTCACATTTTAGTCATTTTTAATCATTTGTTTTGGCCTTAGTACAAAGACATTTTAAAACATTGTGTCTCTATATTTCTCACACAGTATGTATTCCATCATAATTTAAATATACAGTTCTCATTATATTTTAGGAAGTGATCACCATATGCAGGGGTCCTTGAAAACAGTGTTGTGGGTCCCTATGTGACTCTTTTGGCTTCACTGGTCCATACTGAACTCTCATTTTATAAGTGGCTCAGCAGCGCCGCTGTGAGGGCGCCAAGCGAACTGCGCTATCAACAAGCCCACGTTGCAGACATCACCGGTACAGATTTAAACGCCCACGATCCATTTCACACAGATCAGAACCTCTAAATGAACACGATCCTTGAGGGGTCAAAGGAAGTAACTCTCAATGTCATGCAATAAGCCCCGCTGCATTGCATCCAGCTTGCAACGTGGCAATCTGCTAACTTTACAAGCAAATCTGGAATTCCCCAAAATCTGTCGAATAACCGTAACAATCTGTGCAGCTGATGAATTACTTAGATTAAAAAGAAGAAATAACAGTTACCTGGAGCAGCTGAAAGATAACTGGTCGCAGGCTTCACCTGTCTGATCCAGAGAGCCCGTTAAAGGCCCTTCAGTTCCTGTCTGTCGAGGTGACAACTGTGTATTCTTGACTTTCAGTCGTTTTACAGACTGTATCACTGATTTATTTCCTAAAAGATGCGATATGTTTCTCTACATGACAAACCGGCAAACTGAGCCTCCACTATCCAAAAAACACAGTGAGCCACATGTTTCCAGTCAGCGTGCGATACGGCGCATACCATTATGAGCGCGGAGGGGTGCCACAACTGCTCGCGTCCATTACAACATACTGTGAGAGACAACTGCACCGTACTAGAAACACTATTGTTCTGTTTTAAAACGAATTATTACTCGGAAATCATTAAATAATAAGTATACGATATATAAGATTCAATAGCTTGCTCACTCATGGATCGTTTCCCTGTCTGAAACGCTCTGGTCATACTGACGTAACATGTAAACGTAGTGTGCAACATTGGGCAAATTCCAAACGGAAGGGAGCATCCCTATGCCCTACTCCCTTCGAAGGGCATGAGCTGGGACGATCCCATGACAACGCAGCACGGTGTCCATCAGCTGATTAGTTGTTCTTACGACAGAAATTTCTTATTATTGTAACATAGCTAGCTGTTGCAAATAAAGATACATTTTAAAATATGTTATATGTGTGTGTGTGTGTGTGTGTGTGTGTGTGTGTGTGTGTGTGTGTGTGTAGGCTATCTGTTCTCAACTTTAACTGTAAGAAAACACATTTATATCCTATGAAACTTAAACATTAAACACATATTTAAACATAACATGATGACAAAAATGTGTGAAATAGCTATATATACAAAAAAAAACAGCTTGAATGGCTTTGTTAACTCGAACTCTCCCGCCGTCTACCTTTAAAATGAATGAATCACGAGTAATCGCTGGGTCACATGATCATAAATAATAAAATTACTTCCTCGAAGTTAACATCGCATAACGGCCTTGTGGAAGATCCCTTCGTGGCAGTATTCAGTGGTTCACCTTCGTGAACACCCCTTCAAATGGCGTCCCATTCTCGAAGTGCCCTTCAAGGGTGCAAAAATGTCGTTTGGAATTTGCCCTTTGCTGTGTTCAATAGGATTCAGCACAAAATACTCACCGTGTGTGTGTGTGTGTGTGTGTGTGTGTTGAATACCGGTCAAAAGTTTGGAAACATTATTTTTAATGTTTTTGAAAGAAGTCTCTTATACTCATTTGATCAAAAATACAGACAAAACAGTAATATTGTTAAATATTATTACAAATTAAAATAATTGTTTTCTATTTTAATATACTTTAAAATATAATTTATTTCTGTGATGCAAAGCCGAATTTCCTTCAGAAATCATTATAATATGCTGATTTGATACAATGTTGAAAACAGTTGTGCTGGTTAATTTTTTTGGAACCTGTGATACTTTTTTCAGGATTCATTGATGAATAAAAAGTTTAAAAATAACAGCATTTATTCGAAATAGAAATACAATACAATACAATACAAATCTTAACTATCACTTTTTATCATTTAACACATTCTTGCTGAATAAAAGTATTAATTTCTTTAAAAAAAGAAAAGAAAAAAATACTGACCCCAAACTTTTGAATGGTGTATAGGCCTATTATAACAAAAAAATTCTATTTTAAATAAATGCTCTTCTTTTTTTAACTTTTTATTCATCAAAAAATCCGGAAAAAATATCATATCAATATATTAAGCAGCAAAAAATGTTTCCAACATTGATAATAAATCAGCATATTAGATTTATTTCTGAAGGATCATGTGGCACTGAAGACTGGAGTAATGATGCTGAAAATTCAGCTTTGCATCACAGAAATAAAGTATATTAAAATAGAAAACCATTATTACCTTTTATAAAATGGTTTTTATAAACCATTAAACCATTAACTTTTCTTAATATTACTGTTTTTTTTTTTCTGTATTTTTGATCAAATAAATTCAGAAATAAAATAAATAAAATCTTTTATTTCTTTTACTTTTTGTATGTTATGTGGGCCTTAGTCCACTAGGTGGCAGTAGAGGCTGTTTTCTTTCCCCCTTCTTCTTCTTCTTCTCCTTTCTCTGAGCACAGCCAGGTGAGACTGCTTATCATCTGCTGATTGGTCCTCAACAAAAGGAAGTGTGTATAAATCCTGGCTGGTCTTCAGAAAAGACAGAGCTTGTTGACTGTTGGTTTGTTTTGTTGCTGTTGATGTGTTTTACTGCTACTGTTTCTTTCATTACAAAGAATTTTCAAAACAAAATTAATTACAAATCCTATTGGTATCAGAGGGGTATTGCACAAAAGTAGAATTACGAAAGCCAGGATAACATAAAAGGCACGGCTTGAGTTGAATCAGTGTATCCTGGCTTAGTCCGATGCACGTCTGCTGAGTCAGGATGAGTACGTGTGGCTATGTTAAGCTAGGTTTAGATAGTTGGAACAGACCACAGGATCAATCACAGAATCAATGATGCAAAAATGAATAAAACTTGTGAGCAACAGCCTCTAATGAAAACATAATCAGCGTTGCCAACTAATTTTCAGAGGAAGTTGCTAAAGGCAGGTCGATTTGTTGCTAAAAGTTGCTAAATGATGTTGTGACGTAATCGCGTAGCCATGACGCAAAACTGCGTTTTTGTGTAGTATACACATAAAAAATATAATTGTTTAATATGTTCATTTAGATTTGTTCATAAAAATTAATATAAAATTAAAGCTGCAAGCAGCGATGAAAGGGCCCTCGCACTTGGGGCCACCACCACCCAGTGGCCTTAGGAAAACAGTGAATTAGTGGGTGACATGCAAAGTTTCATGAGTTTTCAAGCATGTTTTGGCCTCTCAAAAATGCGATTAATTTCGGAGAAGAATAATAATTGACTGAGCAATTACAATAGGGTCCTCACACCATCGGTGCTCAGGCCCTGAAAATAACCTTCTGGGAACCAAAAACTAATATTCTGGAAATGTTATAATAACATTAAGAACATTAGATTAACGTTCTGGGAATATTAAGAAAACTTTCCTGGCTAATCATACGTTAGATTAACATTAGAATAACTTTATGAGAATGTTAGATTAACTTTAGAATAATGTTATGCAAACCAAAAACGTTCTGGGAACGTTAGACTAACGTTAGAATAACGTTCTGGGAAAGTTGGGATAACGTTATGAGAATGTTAGAATAACTTTGGAATAACGTTATACAAACCAAAACCTAACATTTTGGGAACATTAGAATAACGTTAGAATAAAATTATGAAAATGTTAGATTAACTTTAGAATAACGTTATATAAACCAAAAACTAACATTTTGGGAACATTAGATTAACATTAGAATAATGTTATGGGAACCAAAAACTAACGTTCTGGGAACGTTAGATTAACATTAGATTAACTTTAGAATAACGTTATACAAACAAAAAACTAACGTTTTAGGAATGTTAGAGTAATGTTAGAATAATGTTCTGGGATCCAAAAACTAACGTTCTGGGAACATTAGATTAACACTAGAATAACATTCTGTGAACATTAGATTAATGTTAGAATAACGTTATACAAACCAAAAACTAACATTTTGAGAACGTTAGATTAACGTTACAATAATGTTATGGGAACCAAAACGTTTGTCACGATCACCGTCAATTCCTGTCACTTCCCGGACTCCAATTCCCATCATCCCCCTCACTTCAATAAAGCTGCATATGGATCTTACCATGAGTCCCGAATCGTTACAACGTTAGATTAACATTAGAATAATGTTATGAGAATGTTAGATTAACTTTAGAGTAATGTTATACAAACCAAAAACTAACATTTTAGGAACGTTAGAGTATCGTTAGAATAACGTTCTGGGAACATTAGATTAATGTTAGAATAATGTTCTGGGAATGTTAGATTAACGTTAGAATAATGTTATGAGAACGTTAGATTTGACTCTAGAATAACGTTATACAAACCAAAAACTAACATTTTAGGAACGTTAGAGTATCGTTAGAATAACGTTCTGGGAACATTAGATTAATGTTAGAATAATGTTCTGGGAATGTTAGATTAACGTTAGAATAATGTTATGAGAACGTTAGATTTGACTCTA
The DNA here is from genome assembly GCF_018812025.1 of Megalobrama amblycephala. Classification (NCBI taxonomy): domain Eukaryota; kingdom Metazoa; phylum Chordata; class Actinopteri; order Cypriniformes; family Xenocyprididae; genus Megalobrama; species Megalobrama amblycephala. The sequence goes on along the minus strand of NC_063053.1, from coordinate 21,252,380 downwards.
GAATAACGTTATACAAACCAAAAACTAACGTTTTGGGAACGTTAGAATAATGTTCTGGGAACCAAAAACTAACGTTCTGGGAACATTAGATTAACAGTAGAATAATGTTATGAGAATGTTAGAATAACTTTAGAGTAACGTTATACAAACCAAAAACTAACGTTTTAGGAATGTTAGAATAATGTTAGAATAATGTTAGAATAATGTTCTGGGAACCAAAAACTAACATTCTGGGAAAGTTAGATTAATGTTAGAATAACATTCTGGGAACGTTAGATTAATGTTAGAATAACGTTATATAAACCAAAAACTAACGTTCTGGGAACGTTAGATTAACTTTAGAATAAGTTATACAAAACCAAAAACTAAGGTTTTAGGAATGTTAGATTAACATTAGAATAATGTTCCATTCACAACAGTAAGCTTGTAATAATGTTTTAAAATAAAATTCGAGCATGCAGCCATTCGTCTTTGCGCCATTACGTCACATCTGTAAACAGAAAGGAAGGAGTCCCAGCTAGTAGACTGTGCATATAGGATGTTCCTGGTTGCAGATCATTTATAGCCTTTTCTCACAGCAGCTGAAATAATTAAACTTATCATTTTGATGGTGAATTGTAGAAAGGTCAAGGTCACAATCATCAGTGACAACTGGAGATTCACCCGTAGTCAAAAGCAAAAATTCAAAAATTCTACTATGACTAACTGAATATTGGCATAGAGATGTCTTCAGGCCAGGACTTTTATCAAACATGTGAAGTTTGGGGCAGATGTATGGGGCACTGTATGCCTCAGTTACAGCAGCTTCCTCCTTCATGGCGAAACATCTGACTTTGTCAGGCCGCCACGGACACGCCCTTCAGTGAAAAGTCAAGATCTTCGCAATTTAACATCATAAAGTCATTAAAGCTCTAGGAGGAGTTCAACGTACAACGTGTGAAAATGGCAAAAACTGCAAAAATTTTACAGAGAAAAGTCAAAATATCTCACTTCCTGTTGGGTTTTCAAATAGGGGCTTTTTTGTAGGTATTGGGCTGTTACATCTGTCTACCAAATTTCTTACCTGTACGTGAAACGTAGCGTGAATGGCGCTTAATTGAAATTTTGTAGGTGGCGCTATATCGAGCCATTTTGCCACACCTAATTCTGAAACCCACATCAGATGTACATTTTCACCACTTCTGACGCGTGTGCAAAGTTTCATGAGTTTTCGAGCATGTCCAGTGACATGCTCTCATCCTATCCTGAATCAGCCACAGAGTCCATTGATGAACTCTTGACCTATCTCGACCCAGCCGCAGAGGTTGTCTGTGAACTTTTGTCTTGCCCAGAACCGGCCACAGAAGCCATTTATGATTCCTCCCTGTTTTCCGATAGTGGTGGCGGCATCCACTGCAGAGGTGTCAGTGGTATCCAGCTATGAACTTTCGCCCCGTCCTGTCACGGCTAAGGAGGCCGTCTATGAACATTTGCCCCACCCTGTCATGGCTAAGGAGGCCGTCTATGAACATTTACCCTGTCCTGTCATGGCCAAGATGGCTGCCACGCCTGAGCCCTAGGCCAAGATGGCTCCAGTCCTTGAACCCACTCCAGATCTGTTACATGTGCCCTTGTCCTGTGTTCTATTTTCTTCATATGGACTCTATTTCCCACAATCCCCCACCTAGGAACCAATCATGCATTCACATCTGTTTCCCATCAGTGACCCTTTATAAGCTCCACACACACACACATTTAGTTACATGTGCCATTGTCCTGTGTTCTGTGTCCTGTGTTCTATTTTCTTCATATGGACTCTATTTCCCACAATCCCCCACCTAGGAACCAATCATGCATTCACACCTGTTTCCCATCAGTGACCCTTTATAAGCTCCACACACACACACCCCCACACACACACCCCCCACACACCCCCACACACACCCCCACACCCTGGACTGTTTCCTTGTTTGATGATCGTTTGCTACCTGCCTTGACCATTGCCTGTGTTTTTGGATTACTCTTTTGCCTTGCCTTCCTGTTAGCTGGTGATCGACCTACTGCCTGTTTGACTATGCTCTTCTAATTAACAAAGCCTGCACATGGATCTCCAACGCTGTTGTCCCACTCCATCCATTACAGTTACAAAGGGTTATAACTTAACAGGTAATGTCCAGAACCTTTTCTGTTCTTTTCTCTTTTCTTAGTTTATTTTATCTGTCATTTTAATCTATCTACTCTTATCTGTTTTTATTTAGGTTTTTTTCTATCTAATTGATTTTATCTAATCTATAATTTAAATCTATTTTTATCTATCTAATCGCTTATCCATTTTATCTCTCTTATCTATCTATCCTTCTTAAAGAACAAACATGTCAAGAACATTTTGCAGGCTGGTAAGTGACTTGATTGGTGAAAAAAAAGTAAAAATTAAATGAACAGTGTCTGCTGACATTTTATTGTCTATGCTGATTTTAGCATTTAAAGGTGCCTTTGATTCAAAAATTGAATTTATCTTGGCATAGTTAAATAACAAGAGTTCAGTACATGGAAAAGACATACAGTGATGACACAATGATTATTATTATTCTATTTGTTTATTTAAATAATTATTTACAAAGATTCATTTTCAACTTAACCGGTTTTACTACTGTTATACATACTTTAATATTACTATTACTTATTTTCTTTTTTTGAATATTTAATTTTACTCATTAACACTCACCACACAATGGTTAAACAAAAATATTATTATTGTTTATTTTATTTATTATTCATATTTAATATTTATTTTTAACTTAATCAATTTTACTACTGTTATACCTGCTCTACTGTTGCTATTACTTAATTTCCTTATTTATTTATTTATTTATTTATTTATTTTAAATTTATTTTAATTTAATTTTATTTTATTTTATTTTATTTTATAGGTTCTTGGTTTTGCCTTCAGATGAACAGCAGTATTTTAATCTCTGATCATATAAAATGTTAAACATTAGCTTTTGGAATATTCAGGGTTTGTGCTCTAAAACATTTGGATTAAAAAGCACAAACACAGATTTCTTGAATAGCATCACAAATGTTGACATATTAATTCTAATTGAAACATGGTGTAGATCAGATGTGTCCACTCAGTGTCCTGCGGGTTACTCTGAAATCATAGTGCCCTCATGGAAACTCAACTCAATACATCGTGGCAGAGATTCTGGAGGTTTAGTTATATGGATAAAAAATTATCTTGCCCCTTTTACATCACCAGTACAGCAAGGCAAAAACCACATATGGTTAAAATTGGATAAAAACTTTGGAATTCTGGATAAAGACCTTTTTATCTGTGGAATTTATATTCCTCCATCAGATTCTCCATACTACGACGATAAAATATTTCACACTTTACAGGGAGAAATTGATCAATATCAAACTCAGGGGAAAATTTTACTATGTGGAGATTTAAATGCTCGAACTGGTTTAGAATCAGATTACATTGATAATTCAGGAGATAAACATCTGTTCACACAAATACCCCAAGACCTCTTTAATACCCTACCTAGAAGAAATAACCAAGATACTGGAGTTAATAGACATGGGAAGGAGATAGCTCACCTTTGTCAAACTTTAGGCCTTTATATCCTGAATGGTAGAATCAAAGAAGATTCCTGTGGACACTTTACCTATGGCTCAAATCTTGGGAACAGTGTTGTAGATTATGCCATATCAAATATAATCCCCTCCTATTTCCGTGCATTTACCATCAAAGCTCAGTCACCCTTGTCTGATCACAGTCAGATCATTGTTTCCATTAAGGGTGAAAACATCAAACCAAGAGAAATACATAAAAAGCCAATTCATCTATATAAACTTGACACATCATATACATGGACTCATAGCACTGCTGAAACATATATCAACGTGATAAACTCAGATGAAATAGTCAATTCCATAACATTGTTTAGCAATTCAACATTTGATATTAATCGGAAGGCAATTGACTTAGCAATTAAACATATTAATGACATTTTTGAAAATATAGCAAAAAAAGCTCATTTAAATAAAATGCCATGTAAACACAAAAAAAGCACTAAACAAAAACCTTCTGAAAAATGGTTTGACCATGACTGTAAAACCATTAGACAAGAGCTACGATTCATTTCAAATCAAAAACACAAAGATCCAGTTAACACCGAGTTGCGCTTAAAACACTCAGAACTTCTGAAACAATACAAAAACACACTGAGACAGAAGAAACTGGATTATTATAACAAAACGCTTCAAAAGATTGAAAACACAGTTGATCAGGGCCAGTTCTGGAGCATGTGGAACAGTTTGAACACTACAAAGCCACAAGAACCAGCCATACAAGATGGTCAAATTTGGAAAGATTATTTCGAGAACCTCTATAGCCATCAAACTGACCCTTTAAATAATCCCAACCAATTAAAAGTCCTTGAAAAATTGAACGCTCTTGAGTCATGCATCAAAAACAACCAAAATCCACTAGATTATCCAATAACCCAACAAGAACTTAGTGGAAAGCTGAAATCTCTCAAATCTAATAAATCCTGTGGCCCTGACAAAATAAAAAATGAGATGCTAAAAAACAGCTCTCCTGAACTTCAGAATGCATTGCTCAAACTCTTTAACTTGATTCTGAGTTCAGGTGTTTTTCCAGAGGTAGGGCTGGGCGATATATCGCATGCGATTCTCACGCGCATTTCGTCAGTAAAGCCGGTTCCCTGATTACCGCTAAATCGCCATCACCTGCTTTCAAATGAAGCGCCATTTAACAGACAGAGCCGTAGTTCACTGATAAGCCACGCAAATATCGCGTTCATTATCGAAGGCGATTCATCTGCGATATGAACGTGATATTGCGTAGCTTATCAGTGAACTACGGCTCTGTCTGTTAAATGGCGCTTCATTTGAAAGCAGGTGATGGCGATTTAGCGGTAATCAGGGAACCGGCTTTACTGACGAAATGCGCGTGAGAATCGCATGCGATATATCGCCCAGCCCTATCCAGAGGTCTGGAATACAGGGCTCATTTCTCCCATCTTTAAAAGTGGAGACAAAACAGACCCTAATAACTACAGAGGAATCTGTGTAACCAGTAATTTGGGAAAAGTATTTTGTTCTATAATTAACTCTCGGATTTAATTTTTCTTAAAGCAGCACAATGTCATCAGCAAATCTCAAATTGGCTTCCTCCCCAAACATCGAACCACTGATCATATTCACACACTACACACATTAATAAACAAACACGTACACCAAAAGAAAGATGGAAAAATATTTGCATGCTTCGTAGATTTCAAGAAAGCTTTTGACTCCATTTGGCATAAAGGATTGTTTTATAAGATCATTCAAAGTGGTATTGGGGGCAAAATATATGACTTAATTAAAAACATGTATAACCAAAATAAATGTGCAGTAAAAATAGGTCATCAGAGAACAGAATATTTTTCCCAAGAGCGAGGGGTCAGACAAGGCTGCTGCCTCAGCCCAACTTTATTTAACATTTATATTAATGAATTGGCAGATCTACTGGACCAGTCAGAAAGTCCAGGACTACAACTATTTGACACAGAAGTCAAATATTTACTGTATGCAGACGACTTACTAATTCTATCTAAAATGGCGGAAGGTCTCCAGAACCACCTAGACATTTTAACTAAATACTGCCATGACTGGGCCTTAGAAGTCAACATCCAGAAAACTAAGATTATGATATTTCAGAAAAAACCCAGAAATCTGGAATATAAACATGCATTTACTGTAAACAACACCACTCTTCAGCACTCTTTACAATATAATTATCTTGGTTTGGTTTTAACACCCACTGGAAATTTCAATTTGGCTATTAAAACATTACTTATAAAAGCCCGCAGAGCAATGCATGCCATACGAACTAAATTATTCAAAATAAACATTCCAATCAGAATTTGGACAAAGATCTTTGATAGTGTGATACTGCCCATTGCCTTATATGGAAGTGAGGTGTGGGGTCCAGCGAGTAACTACAGCCATAAGGCTTGGGACAAACATCCTTTAGAAGGTCTACATGTAGAGTTCTGTAGAAGCATCCTTCATGTCCACAGAAACACACCTAATAACGCCTGTAGGGCAGAACTAGGCCGTCTTCCCCTCAATTTAATGATTAAAAAAAGAGCTTTAAAGTTCTGGATACACTTAAAATCTAGTCCTGAAGACACTCTTCATTTTAAAGCACTAAAAACACAAGAACTGAGTGCTCAGAAAAGTCATCTTTGTGCAATGGTGTCAGAACTGACAAAGCAAGCATTCAAAATCACTGCCCCAGAAAACCCTGTAAGAATTAAAGAAATTATGAGTAAAGAGAAAAAAGCATACATGCAGCACTGGAAAGAGCAAACGAAAGAGCAGAGTCGTCTCCAGTGTTACCTTAATCTAAACAGAGAGTACAGCCTGGCCGAATATATCTCACCTCTGTCAGAAATACAACACACAGGAATTTATTAACCAAGTACAGACTTAGTGACCACCAGCTGGCCATAGAAAGAGGGCAACACAAGAAGACATGGTTACCCAAAGAAGAGCGAGTCTGTAATGAATGTAGATCAGGGGCAGTTGAGACGGAGGCACACTTCCTCCTCCACTGTGATAAATTCACAACCTTAAGAGAGACACTGTACTGTCAAATACAGCATATCATACCGGAGTTCCAGTCACTCCATGAAACTGACAAACTGAAAATATTACTTGGTGAAGGACCTTCTTCCACTTTAATAGCACAATATATTTATAATTGCCACAAACTAAGAGGTACTGAGTGAACACATCCATATTATATTACTATTGATATGTGTTTAAATATATATATGAATGCATTTTATATATGTTCTTGTTTGTATATATGTGTTTTTGTCTTGCTTTATGCAATGCTTTGGCAATATGTACCTAAATATGTCATGCCAATAAAGCGAACTGAATTGAATTGAATTGAATTGAGTCTCAAACTCCATTGTTTCCTCCTTCTTATATAAATCTCATTTGTTTAAAAGACCTCCGAAGAACAGGCGAATCTCAACATAACACCGACTGTTACGTAACAGTTGGGATCATTAATATGTACGCCCCCAATATTTGCATATGCCAGCCCATGTTCCCAACATTATGAAAGGCATTACACAAGGGCAGCCAGTATTAACGTCTGGATGTGCACAGGTGAATCAACAGACTAGGTAATCAAGCAATAACAACAGCGAATAATAGGAGCAATAATAACTGACATGATTCATGATAACATGATATTTTTAGTGATATTTATAAATTGTCTTTCTACATGTTTCGTTAGCATGTTGCTAATGTACTGTTAAATGTGGTTAACGTTACCATCATTTCTTACTGTATTCACGGAGACAAGAGCCGTCGCTATTTTCATTTTTAAACACTTGCAGTTTGTATAATTCATAAACACAACATCATTCTCTATAAATCTCCCCAACAGTGTGTAATGTTAACCGTTAGCCACGGAGCACAGCCTCAAATTCATTCAGAATCAAATGTAAACATCCAAATAAATACCATAATTACGCGATTAGACATGCTGCATGATGAACACTTTGTAAAGATCCATTTTGAGGGATATATTAGCTGTTTGAACTTTTTTTTATGTTGTTTAAGGCAAGCGCGAGCTCTGTGGGCGGAGAGCACGAGCAATTAAAGGGCCAGCAGCCCTGAATCGGCTCATTTATAATGATGCCCCAAAATAGGCAGTTAAAAAAATGAATTAAAAAAAATCTATGGGGTATTTTGAGCTGAAACTTCACAGACACATTCAGGGGACACCTTAGACTTATATTACATCTTTAAAAAAAAGTTCTAGGGCACCTTTAAAAAAAAAAAAGGCTCATATTCACACTGAACCATGACTGTAACACAATGTATTATTCATCATTATTTTTTCTCTCCAATGCTCCAAGCTGACAAGTGATGACAGCAAAATAATACACTATAAAGTTATTGATCCAGTGAAGTGGAACTAGAATTTGGAAGATAACCGCACCGTGTGTGCTACCAATGCCAAATAAAATGCATGTACACATGAAAGAGTGACAAACATTATCCTTTATTAAAAGATAGGCTAAATCAAAAGAAACTGCAACAATATATGTATTCATCAAACCTCTGACAGCAATATGAACAGCAGTCTTCATAATAACAGTAAAATAACAGCCATAATTAGATGAATGACAGTATATCTAGTATTTTAATGCAGGATAATTAAAATGAAGCAACATATTTACAGAAGACCATGGAGTGACTATAAAACACATTAATTTCTAGTTGGATTGACACTAACTAACAGATAAATCACTAGGATTAATTTTAGCCTGGTTGTTAGCCTGCTTTCATGCAGCTGAGTCAGGGCTAAATTTAGCCAGGATAACTGGAAAATCCCAGCTTAATCACTTATCTTGCTTTTGTGCAATACCCCTCAGTTGTAAGACTTATTTATTTACTTTATTTATTTTTGTTAAAAGCTTGTATAAACTGTTGTAAGAAATTATAGTCTGCCTCAACCCAGATTCCACTCCAAAGTTTATGTTAGAATGCGCTCATCCCCAAAATGGCTTAATTATCATAAGAAAGTCAACAGTAATGTGTCTGCACCTTTTGGGTTCCTCATCCACCTTTTTGGATGAGTTAAAAGCTGAAAATAAGTGACTCAGTGTTGGGGTAATTTCTACAAAAGATTACCTGGCTAAGGAAACAATATGGAAAGAAGAAAAGATCAGATTTCAGAATGAGATTGCATTTCTTAGAACTAACAATGACATGCTTGAATCATCTGTGGAAAAATTGGCCAACAATTTGGAGGAAACAAAGGCAGCTTGTGAGTTTATGATCAAGAATAGCATAGTAAGTCATTGTTAGGTATCACATTGACTAACCCAGTTCGAGAAATGCCACATTTACAGGAGAATAACTCTGAAGGTTGGGAAAGAGATTTTCGGTCATTCAGTAGTCAAGACTCTGACTGTACAGTTAGATTTCCCATGGCACCAGTTCATACTACTACAACTGTGCGTGCTATTGAAGGAAGGGAAGAGCAAATGACCACTACCATGGTCAGAGGATTTAATCCAACTGAACTAGAAACTGTGATCAAGCATATTGGGAAATTTGATCCTGCTAAACAAGATCCATTAGATTTTCTGAAAAACTTGGAGGAATATTCTGAGATTTACAAATTTACAGATGGTGATGCATGTGTTTTGTTAAGAATGAGCTTGCCTGAGACTTTGTCTGGAGCCTTAACTCAGAAAGTAAAGGACAGAATTGCAAATAAATCAGAGAGGAAACAGGCACTACTTGAAGTTAGGTGTGACTTCAGTTAATTGGGATAAAATATCTGAGATGCACATGAGGAAAGGGGAGCACCCAGCAGCATTTTCAGAATGATTATTGGAGGTGTTTAAAACTTTCAGTGGCAATTCTGATTTAACTAAGAATGATGTGTGTTACAAGACAAATGTGACTTGCTGCTGTGTCAATGTTTGTGACACCTCTCTCGGAGTATAATGACATTATTGCTAAAATGACACAGTTTTACAACAATAATGCTAATGCAAATTGTCAAATGAAAGATGCCAAATGTAGACATCCAGTTGCTGCCTTTGGCAGAAGAGAATGTTCTGGATTATCTGATGATTTCCATAATAGAACATGGAGATTTGCAAGAGTAAATTCAGAAGCTGTTATTCTTTGCTATGCATGTGGAAAAGCTGGTCACATTGCTAGACATTGTCAAAACAATGAGAGACCTCATCAAAACTTTCTCTGTCATGCATGTGGAAAGCATGGTCACATTGCAAGGCATTGTTTGGAGAAAAGAAGGGAAGATCAGAAGGTTGTTTGTTTTGCATGTGGAAAAGTTGGTCACATTGCTAGACATTGTCAAGACAATGAGAGATCTCTTCAAAGATTTGTCTGTCATGCATGTGGAAGGGATGGTCACATTGCAAGGCACTGATTGCAGAAAAGAAGGGAAGATCTGAAGGATCTTGTGACACTTTGCCTGTTTGGGCCACATCATAGACGATTACAGATTACACCATGGCCATCAGGGCGCCGGGGATATTGCAAACACATAATTTAAGGGACATTGCGAGACACATGCTATTTTTTCCTTCTGTGGATTATAGAGGGACGTCACTTTCCTGCCAGAACAAGCTCCCTCACCTGAACTGTGTGGTAAAAGAACTTAGTGCATGGCTGGATTTAATAGGGGAACCTGCGAAAACTCAAGTAAAATAATCAATTACACTAAAGGTTGGGTTCAAAAGTGTTCCTTATAACATGTCAAAGAAACCTAACCCATGGACATTGGCATGCAGCCAGGAATCGTGTTTCCTGACATTTATATGTGCCTGATTTCGACTCCGGGGAAATACATAAAGCAAATTTGCCTGTGAACACTTTATATAAATACAATCCCACGTAGAAGGCGACGTTCTCAGGACCTTGCGCAACGTTCCCTAAAAGTTCTCTAAAGGTGACAAAAATTCAGAACCTTTACAGAACATTCGGGACGTTCCTAAAATGTCATCTTTTGGTAATGAAAGTGCTGCAATTCAAGGTTCCTTATATGACTTTAGGGGGACGTTCTCTTTTGGTTACAAAGAGGACATTTGGGACATTAACAGAACGTAATAGTCCCCTAAACATTCCCAGAACGTTCTGGGAATGTTTAGGGGACTATTACTATAGGACGTTCTGTTAATTTCCCAAATGTCCTCTTTGTAACGTTCTCGCGCAACCATAAAATAACCAAAATAGAACGTCCCCCTAAACTTGTTAATGTCCCAAATATCCTCATTGTAACGTTCTTATGTGACCATAAAATTAACCAAATTGGAACGTCCCCCTAAAGTCATATAAGGAACCTTGAACTGCAGCACTTTCACTACTGAAAGGGGACGTTTTATGTCCCAAATGTTCTGTAAAATTTCAGAATTTTCGTCATTTTTAGAGAACTTTTTGGCAAAGTTGCGCAAGGTCACGAGAACGTCGCCTTCTACGTGGGTGTTTTATAGAAAATAATAAAGTTTGAAGTCACCGTTATGGAGGCGAGCGTTTGCTTTAGATGGGCTCTTGAGTCTTGACATTTAACATTACTTTTTCTCTGGCTGCTTTAACTGTGTTATCAAGACACGTTTGCTATAGCAAAAAACGCAACAGGAATTCTGATCAGATGAATTGGTTTGTTTAGTGCTGATGATTCAGTCATCACTTAAGTCTAAACTATGAGTGTAATAACTGTTAGTTTTGCATTAATTAATGTTTTTTTTTTTTTTATTCATTATACAGACAGAGTTTTGAGCAGTGTCTTTTAAGCCGAGTTCAGACTGCACGATTTTAGCCCCGATTTTGGCTCGCCGACAGGTTTTGAGAAATCGCCGACAAATGCCCGAAATCACAGGCAAATCGGTGCTCGTTCACGTGAGTGACAATCACGCAGTGTGAATGAGCAAAGACGCGATCTGAGAGAATCGCCGACCAGTCGCCGACACCCGTGAGATATTTGGCATGCTAAATATCTGGACCTGTCGGCGATTCAAAATCCTGCAGTGTGAAAAGTGTTCTGACTGGAAACTACATCGGCGATGACCGACAGCCAATGAGAGAGCAAGATACAGAGCAGCGGGGAGTTCGGGGAGGAGTTATAGACCACAACATCAGCAAGCATGGCTTTGTACACACAAACATTACAATTATATCAAACAGAACCAAAGCACAAACATTTGCTTGACCATCCAACAGCAGCACATTGAAAAGTTATTTATTTACCTCCAACACACAATCCACAGTCTCCTCAACCATTTCCTCCACCATATTCTTCTTTTCTTTTTCTTGTTTTCGCTGCAAATCAGCGCACAGGCAATTCGTATTGCAAGCTTCTTGGGCTACCATTTTTAATAATAATAATAGGCTTGTTTGAGATGAGCAAATTCTGCGCAGAACCGATCACCGGTGATCACCGCGAGATGCATGCCGGTTAGAAATGTGTCCGAGGGTGGGCCGCCTTGCTCTGATGTCATGCCGACGTGTGTCAAAAACCTCTCGCGAGTGCGAGGCGGACGTGTCGGATTCTGCAGTCGAGCGCAGTTGCTCTCCACCGACTGCGCTGACCAAAAGCACGATGGGAAACGACTTGCTGACGACACAGCTTAAAGCTTATTGGTTTAAACAACCGTGATGTATTGATCTGATTTAAAATGTTTGATTTTAAAACTCCAATATCATGTTTTTATGTGTAAAAATAATGAGTGAATATTCCCAAACTCTCTGACACAGTGATCTCTATATGGGTTATGCGAACGTTGTCATTTATAAAAAAATATATATAAAAACATGTCTATAATTAAAGTAAAAATGATTGATACACACATCTTTCGAATGGAAATAAATAACAAGTACTTTGGGTGTATTGTTCATTATGTTTATTTTCATATAAAAGCAACAGAACTTAAATTACATCCAGTTTATCAGCAACACAGCGCACGAGTGTGAATCCCGCGATATCCGCCTTTGATCTCGTAGGTTCTGATCCACTACTAGAACAGAGAACTGTTCGTCTTGCCTGCACTTTTTTCACTCCTCCCCTCACTGCAGCCGCCTACTCTCGGCTGAACTTCAGGCGAGGCTAGGCGCATCTCAAACAAGCCTAATAACTCCGGTCTTGCACGCGTGATATCGCGTTGTTTCCTTGTCACATCTCGCGTGTTTTTGGTTGTGAAACGTAGTTTGCGTGACAGACAGAGTTGTCGGCGATTCTTCCTATCATGCAGTGTGAAACCTTCTGTCGCCGATCCATCGTGCAGTTTGAACACAGCAGCGACTGAATGCTGGCCAAGATAGTCATGCAGTGTGAAAAGAACAGTGACCCGACTACTTTGAAAATCGTGCAGTCTGAACTCAGCTTTAGACTCACACAGACATCATGAATCAGTGTATGAACCTCAACAATGCCACTAAACAAAATTACTTTAGTAGCTTGTTTTGTGATGCTCAGAGTTAATCTTTTTATCCGAACATTTTTTTATCTTGTCAATTTTGTACATGATGCTGTCTGAATATTTTCTGTACAATGATAAAAACTTTCAAAATATCAGAGCAGGACAGGATTTCATGCATTATCATAGGACTACAACAACATGAAAGAAAATACAATATTCAGAGATCAGTGAATAAGGCCACTGTATGATGATAAAATCATCAACAATGAGCAACCAAATCCATTTGATCAGATTTTTTTTACTCACAATTTTATTTTGTAACAATTGCTTTAGAAACACAGTTACAACAACTGGAAAAAAAAATAAACTCAAAACATCAAGGGTCAGGAGCCTAACTAAAGTAAGCGCTTATCTCCGTAACACATTTATAAATTTTTATAAATTTTGATAAAACATCAACACCTCATTAAGAAGTTTTGTATGAAAGAGACAAAGTCAGATTGGTTTGTAATATGTGAAGATGCAGAGATCTAGAGAGATCTGTTAGTGTTTAATGTTCTGTTTCTGTTATCTGAGTTTTGTGAGGTTACCATTGTGCAGAAGTGTAGTTGAGTAGTGCAGAAGAGTAGTTGGCGGCTGCATATATGGAAAAAAACACCTAACCCTATAAAAAAATTCTAACAAAAGGTTTCTCAGCTGTTTTTTGGTATTATTAGGTGTCCTTAATAACATACTAAAGGTTTACTAAAGTTTGACCACTAGAAAGGTGTAATTTTCAAGATGGCATCCAAGATGGGTAGGAAGCCTCTTCAAGAAATGTGCAAACTCGAGACCAGACATCCTGATGTACATGAAAAGTTTTCCAGGGGTTTCTATGTGATCCGCCACAGCATAGTATTGGGCAGGCCTTAGCTCTGACCTTGTCATTGAGCAGACATTGATGCAATCCTTGAAAAGCAGTGGAGGCTTGACCCATGGAAGTGGAATGACTGAAGAAATGTGATCATTGTGGACCATGTCTACACCCATCACATCTGAATACAACAACGCCATGCAGGAATTCAATGACCTCACCTACACGACCAGTGAGCAGCACCGAGAATCCAGAAGCAAGGATGAAAAGAGATCACTGATCTAGAAAAGATCAAGGAAAAGCTTAGCATTTGCACACCATTCTCTCCAGACGCATCTCACAGAAACATTGTAACTGGTGTTGTTGCCAAAGAGGAGGTGAATGTGCATGAGTTTGAAACTGTTGGCAATGAGGTAATTGAAAAGATGACTGGAAAACCCGTTTTTAGAATATCCTTCAAACGGAAAGACCGGACAAAAACCCTTGCAGATGACTCCACCATTAAAGTTGCCCAAGACTGAACCATTGATCCTGCTTTGCTGTTCCAACGGTTCCTGATCATCTCGAAAACTGAACAGTTGTCATTCAGACGTGGACATTATCATAGCTGCAGTCAAGGCCTCAGAACATCAGCCCACAACCTTGATAGGGGAGGATACAGACTTACTCATTCTTCTCCTCTACTATGCTGGGATGAACAATAGAGGCCTTTCGTTCAGACAAGTCCAAAGCTACTAAAGTGTACAACATCAGTGAGATGAAACTGGGTAGTGACTTATGTTCCCAGTTGCTGTTTATTCACGCCTTCATGATACAACGTTTACACATTTTTAGTGCTGGCAAACAGACAGCATTCCAGAAACTTGTGAATGGTGAATCAACCATCCGGTCCTGTGCAAATGTGTTTCTGCTCCCACATCAAGCAAGGAATGTCATAGAGGACCATGGGACCAAGTGTTGTTTGGCGGAAAGAGAACTGGTTCACTTGCCTCTTTGCGCTACAAGCTTTTTAGCAAGAAAATCGTTACCGCCAAATCATTTGTTACCCCAGCAGTCTGCCTCCAACCAGTCCTTAACCAAATACCACTGCCAAAGTGTTTACTTCCAGATCATGGTGTGGATTGGAAAGGAAGGTGATATGAACACAGTGGATTGGGAATGGAAACTGGCGGACAACCGGTTCCTGCCAGTTATAACCAGTAAAGGCCTGTACACACTGGGACGAATCGCGTGCGATTATCGTGCGATTATCGCCAACGTTTAACGCCTTGTGACTAAACAAAGGAGCGCCAATGTGAGTGTGCACACCGACGCGAAAAACGTGAGGCGTAAAAGTGTCATTTTTTTAAAAACGCCTCTGGTTTGTTTTTTTGGTTTGAAGCACCGCATTAAAAACCGGCAGACCAATGAGAGTGGCGCTTTTGTTCACATGCCTGGAGATGCTGAAGTTACAGTAAAACACCACTTGGTGGTGCTCAAGCACAAAATGGTCTTACCTAGCACACACTGATACCAAGACGACGAAGAGAAAGTAAGTAGACGAGGAAGACCCCTACAAACTATCCATGCGTCTCAAACAGCTCCCTAGCTTCCTAGGTCATGTATCAGTATACCGTGTAAATGAATGTGGCCGACTCCCTGATCAGTGCCCTTACTAGTGAACTAGGGAGCTGATTGAGATGCACGCTATGGGTGCTCTGCCAGTTCTTGGCCACACCAATAGATGTGTATTATTTCTGTATTTTTACTGTTTGTTTTTTTCTTTTACATTCAAGAAATATAGTTGAAAATGTCTATTTCATAAATATGTTTATTTGCACTACTGTTCACTTGCACTACTGTCATTGTGACTTATTTACACTACCGTTTCTGACTACCATCTCTCATATGTCTCATATATATATATATATATATATATATATATATATATATATATATATATATATATACAGGGGTTAAATTGGGATTTGTTATGTGGGGGGGCTCTGTGGTTTCAGGGGTGCATGTGTATGTGAAGACTACAAAATCGTATCAATTGACAAACTAAAATATAACAAGTTGAGAGAGCCCTCTGCAATGAACACTAAAATGCTGATCAAAATCATTCTGTAGATGCTGGTAGTGTGCAAAGCTACATCTGATGACAATAAAAATAGGATTTTTTTGTGTGTTGTAAATATAATTTATTCTGAAACAAGCAACATTCTCATCAGTGTTTTATCAGCAGTGACATATTTAAATCTGTATATTTTTTGTTATTTACCCTGGGGGCATTTTATTAACCTTTATAAAGGGCATTTCCCCAAATTACCAAATCAAATAATTTACACTGAAAAAGTACAGCTGCATTCAATAATGTTATGAGATTCTTTAAATATTTTTGAATATACAAATAAGAAATGTTGGTGGGTAATTTTTACTTTTAAACATGAATTTAAACCGCCAGTAGATGGCGGCAAGTGACCGTCTTAATGAGTGAGCCACTGGGTCATTTATTCAACCGATTCGTTCAAAACGCTGAATCATTCAAGAATGAAACAGTTGTTTATGATTGGGCCATTGAATCTTCACTCAACCGATTCGTTCAAAATGCTGAATCATTCAACAATGAAACATTTGTTTATGATTTGGCCTTTGAATCTTCACTCAACCGATTCGCTCAAAACGCTGAATCATTGGAAACGGCTGAGCGTTGCTGCGAGATGCGCTGGTTCTGCCTTGTTTGGAACTATTTTCGCTGCTACAATAGAACAAAAACAGGCAATATTGCAGTCTAAAACGTAAGTAATAAATATCATTTACTTGTTTATTGAACTGTTGTATGCAATTAGTGTCAATTTGAATCAAGGTGATATTCAGGAATTCAGCACTTTCGGTCATGTGATGCTTAAAGGTACAATTTGTAAGATATTTGCAGTAAAATGTCCAAAAAAACACTAGGCTAGTGTTATATATTTTGTCCAGCTGATCACTAACAATATCTCTAATGTTTTCAACTACTTGTAAATCATGAGAAAATTCCCATTCTAAACAGTGACACGGGGCAGTGCAGTCGCCTGTCAATGACGTCAGTTACCCTTTGTTACCGCCTTTACTGACGAAGAAACCACATGACAACAGTGTCGTGGACAAATGCAGAAGTAGTGTCTAGCGTCCAGCAAACCACTAGCTTGCTTTAAGCAGTTCCTTATTTACTTCTTGCACGTTTTATGGTGGATTGTGTTACTTATTTATGGAACATAATTACTGTTTACCATCTGCCGCTGGTTCTGTCGACAAGGACAGCTCCCGTAAACGTAAGCATACGGGCCAACCAAACGACCCAAGAAGAGTTTGGGACAAGAGGAGAGAAAGAGCGAGGATCAATATCGGTGTTGCATTTTCTAGATGGAGAGAGCTTCGCGACAAACTTCACCTAGAAAGAGATGCCGATCTCGCTTGTGTTTTACTCGACAGGTGGGTTGTTTTGATTCGTATCTTTACAGAAAACGTATGCCATTATAACGATCAACACGATTAGTATTATGGGGCATACACGCCAAACGCGGGGCATCGCATCTCTAGACCCGCGCGAGGACGTGTCTGATCCATAGTCTGATCGCGTCTTTGCATTCAAACACAACATTTATAAAACTTTACCTCATCCGTTAAATCCATGATTTATCTTTCCATCTGATTGATGGCCGTCAGCGGTTAGGTAGAAGACAACAAATCCCATCATTCCACGCACCTTCTTAGCGTCATCAAACCACGCGATTGTTATTGTTTTGGTAGTGCGCCCTCTAGTGGCAGGTCCTACAACCTGTACCTTTATCATATGTCGTAAATAGCAAGCTATAAAAACCCAACATATTGAATTTTTATTGCAACATGATAACTTGGTTTTTTTGTGTGAGCAGAGCTCATTTGTTTTGAATTCTCCTCAAGAGGTTACATGCGCCTCAACAGTAGGCTATCACCGCCAATATACATTACATATAGCCTATTACTATCCACTATCAATCGCCACATTCTCGAGTTTTGGTTGTTATTTACATTTTAATCAAGCTACTTACCTGGTCAGGCAAGTAAAATTCTCTTTCACATCAAAAAAATCCACTTGTCCCGCAGTCCCGGACAAGCATATGTCGAGCCCTGGTAAGCCTATGTGCCATATATATATATATATATATATATATATATATATATATATATATGCACCATTTTATATCTGCATTTTTATCTTCTTTAACTTTTTATTAATATCATAAATATGTTTATTTGCACTACCGTTAAGCACAAGCGCCACATACTGTGTCCCTAAGTCCCTGTAAACACTACAGGGAGTGAATTTGTACGTTCACTCTGCGCATCGCCAGTGAAAATTGCTTGGGTATGAACACAAAAAAACGTCTCGAAAAACGCTGGCGATAAACGCATGCGATATTCGTCCCGGTGTGTACAGGCCTTATGCTGCATTCACATGGGGTGTCAGCGTCAACGCTTGACGGAGGGCGTGTCTGAAGCTTGTGTTGACGCGACCGTTACGCTGCATTCACACGGGGCGCCGGTGTTACAATATATTCGGTTCCTGAAATATTATGTTCCACTGGGTGGCGCTTACGCGAATATTCATGATATCCTTCTATTGTGGGCGTGTCCCTGAGACAACGCGCAAGTGAATGGAACTGAAAATATTAGTACACGCTCCTCAAATCGCATCGGTTTAATGGATTATTTCGAAAAGGTAATAACATATTCAGCGTTAAGCAACAATTCACATGTTCAAAGCAATGCATAGTTTGTGTGATATAAATCGTCAGAACTATTTTGCCTGATTGAGTACAGGACAGGCATTCAGATAAACAGTTAACGTAATGATACATCATAGCAAACATGAGCGAATAACCTTGTTTTACAACGATGTGTTTTCTGTTTAGCTTTTTTATTTGTGAGGCTTTAAAAAGTTTTTGAATAGTTTGATTATTTTGCTTCCTTTGTTGTAATTGACAACTTGAAACAAACCTCTACAAATGTATCTGTGACCTAATAAAAAGCTATAGCCTGGTGTGATTATTCTGTCATCCTTCATTTCTTGATTATTTTGATATTTCAGTGTTTATCACCACAGTAACTTACATAGGCTACCCTTTATCAACACCAAACTACAAATATTTCCTGTTTTCTCATATTTTACTGGATATCATGACAAATTATCATTATAGTCCAACAAGTAAATGCACACTTGATGTTATTTGTCACATATTTTTGTTGCAAAGCAACATCATTTTTTTGTGTGTGTTGAGTTTTTCACTTTCAACTGTTTTTCCAGCACATTTCTTAACATGTAAATATTTGTACAAACAAAAAGATTCAACAACTGAGACATAAACTGAACAAATTTCATAGGCGTTTGATCAACAGAGTATCTGAAAGTCTGATGTGGCACCAGCTGCTTTACAGAGCATATCATCCTCATGGACAGCACCAGATTTGCAGCTCTTGCTGTGAGATGTTACTCCACTCTTCCATCAAGGCATTTCACATTCTCAAACATGTCTGGTGGGACTTATGGTTACATGTGGTTTGGCACTGGAAGGACAATCAGCTGTCCTTCTTTCTCCCTGTAGCACTGTCTCAGGCATCTTCATGTGTGTGTGTGTGTGTGATGGAGGGATTCCCGCCGCTGTTTTGACTCCTTTACACATTTTAGGAACATTGCAGTTTATTGCTCTGTTCACATCTACATTCCTCATACCTCCTGCAGCAGGACTAAGGCACGTTCGCACAGGTGATCAGAGACCCTGGGCATCTTTATTCTGGTGTTTTTCAGAGTCAGTAGAAAGGTTTCTTTAGTGTCCTAAGTTTTTGTAACTGATTACCTTGATTGACCTATAGGTGCATGTGAAATAATTGAAAAACATGACAAACATTGCTAAAACCTTTTCTAAATATCTGTAAAGCTTATTTGGATTGTACAAAGTTATCTTTAAAATATTATCCTGAAAATGTTTTCATCTTTTCTTAGTTTAATTTTTTTAAAACAACAAATTCAGTTGTAGCCTATATAAATATTAAATACATTAAATGTTATAACAAGTACAGAAGTAATTACTCTATGAATGTAACTCAAATTGAAAAGACATTAAAAAATTCAAAACAATGTGTGAAAAGAAGCAATGCTAAATGTGAGGTTCTGAGGTAAATATTAAAACAGGGCCTTGGCACTCGGGAACAGCCTTCATGCATGTCCAGATCACATGCTGCCAGAGCTATCCAAGACTTCAGCTCTCACATCCAGCCTGAAACAGACAGTGACTTTACAAGATGATGAATGTAATGTGGAAACATCACAAAAGCAAAACAAAACCATATGACATTGGTGATAATAACAAGTATAACGTCATCTTGTAAAGTAGCTGTCTATTTTTTCTGTGCATTTGTGCTGCATTACCTCACAGAATAAATTATATGATTATTATCAGAATTTTTTTATTTGACTGCTTTTGAAATTGTTTTAAATCAGGTACATAAAGTTGTTTGAGTATGTGTTATGTTTGACACATTTCAGGGTTTTGTGCTGCAATATCCTGCCTTGTCAAACTTTAAATAAAACTAAACTAAACTATAATTTTCTTATCATAATTATAATATTTTAAACAAAAATAACATTATTTAAGTAGCTGCTGGCATGAAGACTGTCATCAAAACAAAGCTCCAAAGATTTATATTCCAAAGGAATTTACCTTTTCGAAACAATCCATTAAACCGATGCGATTTGAGGAGCGTGTACTAATATTTTCAGTTCCATTCGCTTGCGCCTTGTTTCGAGGACACGCCCACAATAGGAGGATATCATGAATATTCGCGTAAGCGCCACCCAGTGGAACAGAATATTTCAGGAACTGAATATATTGTAACACCGGCGTTAACGTATGGCAAGCCGTTTTAACATTTAAAAGTTAAGTTCGACTATCTGGAGTTAACGTTGTAGATATCACCGACGTCTTTCTGACTAGTCGTAATTACATTTTGGATAGTCGGAATTGTCATTCGAGATATCTGTAACGTAATTGTGACTAGTCGAAACGACAGATAGAGATATCTGCAATGCAGTTTTGCCTTTTGTAATGATAAACCCCATACAAATGAATGGCAAAAGTGACGTCATTTGTCCTAGGAAGAATGTCTTTGTGGATATCTGAAATGACAATTACGGATAGGAAGAATGTAGTTGCGGACATCCGAAATGTTCTTTTTGACGAGGCAAAACTGAAATACAGATATCTGCAACACATATCCAGTCTAGCTGTTAAATGTTAAAACGGCCCGCCATATTAACGCTTCTCATTTACTTTGAATGGGTGACGTCATGCGTTGCCGAACTGAATTGTGGGTTCCGTCGCGTCGCTTCACTCGCGTTGCAAGCGGCAGAAGTTGAAGATTTCTCAACTTTTCAAGCGCCAACGCAGGCGTCATCCAATCAGATCGCCCTATGCAAATACCCTAGAGCAGTTGCTAGCCAATTGCGTTTGTGCAACACCGGAAAGTAATGTGATTGGCTGTTATCACTATAACGGTCGCGTCAACACAAGCTTCAGACATGCCCTCCGTCAAGCGTTGACGCTGACGCCCCGTGTGAATGCAGCGTTATAGTGATTACAGCCAATCACGTCACGTTGCATTCACACGGGGCGCCGGCGTTAACACTTCTCATTTACTTTAAATGGGTGACGTCATGCATTGCCGAACTGAATTGTGGGTTCCGTCGCGTCGCTTCACTCGCGTTGCAAGCGGCAGAAGTTAAAGATTTCTCAACTTTTCAAGCGCCAACGCAGGCGTCATCCAATCAGATGGCCCTATGCAAATTCCCTACAGCCAATCACATTACTTTCCGGTGTTGCACGAACGCAGTTGGCTGCGACTGCTCTAGGGTATTTGCATAGGGCGATCTGATTGGATGACGCCTGCGTTGGCGCTTGAAAAGTTGAGATCCACACCATGATCTGGAAGTAAACACTTTGGCAGTGGTATTTGGTTAAGGACTCAGTTGGAGGCAGACTGCTGGGGTAACAAATGATTTGGCGGTAACGATTTTCTTGCTAAGTGACGCGACGGAACCCACAATTCAGTTCGGCAACGCATGACGTCACCCATGAAAAGCGTTAACGCCGGCGCCCCGTGTGAATGCAGCGTCAGTCTTTTGCCACTCAGTGGGCGTGACCGCAGTCGTAACGACGGTGATGTCACATGCATACCCTAAAGTGTTTGTGATAGTGTTGCACGATATACCGGTACTAGAAAGGTATCGCGATGCCCTGCTTTTAAAAACGGTCCGGTTCTTCATTTTATTAGTACCTGTATTTCCTAATGTGCGACAGCAGGTGGCAGTGTGCGTGCAGCGCGCTGCTTCTAAGGCACATTGAGTGCGTGTTTATTCCTCTCAACTGCGTGTCAACGTCTTTTATGGTGACGAAACGAGAGGTATGGTTGCAAATACAGGTGCTCTTGCAGACCGTCCACAAATTGTTGAGAAAGCAGATGCACGAAGCGAAATATGGCATTATTTTGCTTACATTGCCGACAGCCAGAGCAAGACCACGGACACCACAAAGCCCGTCTGCAAAAGATGTTACAAAATAATGCAAGCGAAGGGAGTCAAAAGCATCTTGCCGTCAACATCCCGATTTGTACAATGAATTTTAAGGAGCGGCAGGTTAGTGAATGTGATAACAACATTACCTTTATGCTCTCAAACATTAAATGAGTGTTTTTTATTTATTTTACTCGTGCAAGCAGATCTCCACAAAGAGGTGTATTATTAAGTCTTAGTTTAATAAGTGATATCTGGTTGCAAAAATAAAATTAATTTAAAAATATATAAATATGTGAAGGGTATATACAGTTATTTTAAACCAATTTATGCTTTAATAACATTGCTCTAATTATTTACAGTAATATAATTTTTTACAATAATCTTACTGTCAAAAACACCTAAATGTATATTTAAAAAAAAGCGTAACAGCAAATAATTTACAATTTTATTGAGCATGAAAATAATAAAAAATATATATACTCTGACTTCACGGCAATGAAGCTCAAATCCAGAATTATCAGCCTGCACACTGGTTAAGAAAGAAGTTCTGTCATATGTTATTTATGTACTTTTCCTGCTTTTTTAGGTTTTTGCCATAGTATCGTTTAAGTATCGGTATCGTGATATTTAAGTTAGATATCGTATCGAAGTCAAAATGTTGGTATCGTGACAACACTAGTTTGTGAATAGATATGGCCCCGCCTCAGAAGCCCGCCACGTTGAGAGCATAGACTGTAAAAAACAGTTGAGAGTTATTGGGACTGCCAGGTGTTGAAGAGCGGATGGAAGCAAGCATGTGTGTCTTGTGGTGGGATTGCTTTAGCTTCTATATGGCTTGAGAGATTGAGAGAAGCGGAATATGCATAATGAATAGGCCACATTTTATTATTTTATTTCTGATTTGCATATATGATCGTCAACGCTGCACTGAACTGCTATGTTCTTGACCCCTTGCGACGATGCTTTGGTTCCTTTTGTGTTTCGTGGATGTTCTTGCGGGTAAGACTTACATTTAATGAATAGAAATGGAAAGGCGTTATAAAAAAGTCGTCTGATGCGATATAATATTGGTGCTTGCCACCATACAGCAATACAATGCGTAAACTTAAAATCAAGTGCACTAAGAGAAACTGTGTAGATAGCTTAGGCTGCTCATGCTTTCTTTGTTGTAGAAATAGCGCCACAACGGTGTGCCAATTCATAATAATAATAAAATATAAATCAGTTTTACTCCATGATTATTGGAATATAGCCTATTGTGTTTTCTCACTCCTTGTTTTCATAGTTTTAAACGTAATAATTTATTTTTTAAAAACATAAATAAAATTGAATGTCTGGGTCTGGCACAGTGATGAAGTGATGGTAGAAGGTTTTAAAGTGATGTCCAACGAAAAAAAAAAGTAAATTGTTGACATTGTTAGTCAACTAAGTGCCTGAAACTGATAATATTTATGGCTTCTCTTGACTCTAATCGAGCAAAATATTTTGGACCATGACTTGATAAGCATAAACATATTTGTAAAAGTTAATAGGAGCCAAAAATGTGCTTGATTTAGCTGTTAGAACATGTCCTATTCATGGCCACTGAAGTGTTAGCTAACTTAACTCTTTCCAATCTAATTGCATGGTATAGCAGCCTAAATAGAAAGAGGGTATTACTTAAGCCACCATTTCTAATTTAGAATGATAAATATAGACTGAATTTATTGACAGAAGTATGTTTATAATACTTTAGTCTAGATGGGAGCAAATGAATTTTTTTTTTTTTTTTTTACACTAAACAGACTTGATCTCTTGCACTTTATTTCCATTTTCCCTTTACAATTTATGGTCCTTCTATTAAATTGATTAAAATTTGAATTTCAAATAAGATGAACAATAAAGCACCCCAAACTCATGCCATTGGTTGAAGCTGAGTCAATACATTGTATTGAGTCCGAGGTATTTCAAGGCTGTATAAAGCTTCATTCTATTTTTTTTTTTTTTTCAAGTGACATTTAAATATGAAATATTTAATTATATTTGCTATGTACTAGTTATATTTAGTTGTTACTAGTGAAGGGCTTAAGACTGCACATTTAGATGGTACCATTGCTGTCAGGTCCAATGTTTGTGTTTTCATAAAAATTATGGAAAACTTGACTTCTCATGATATGACCCCTTTAAAGTGTAAAGTTTTGGACTACCCATGATGAGTGTTTCTTCAAGCAACTATAAATTCTTCTTACTGCCTCTTTCCAGCCTCATTTGACGTGACGGTCACTGATAAGCATCTGCTGGCAATCCGGGGTCGTCCAGCTGTTCTGGGCTGTGAGTTCACACCTGATCCTGATCTCTCCAGCCTGGTGATTACCTGGCAAAGATCGGAGGATTCACAGGTTGTCCACAGTTTCTATTATCAGCAGGACCAACTGGACAGACAGAGTCGAGAATTCCATAATCGGACATCATTGTTTATTTCAGAGCTTGGTAAAGGAAATGCCTCATTAAGAATTGCAATAGTTAGACCGAAGGATGCAGGCTCTTACCTGTGCATAGTGAGCAATGCAAAGGGAACGGGAAGAGCCTTGATGAACGTGATCTATGGAGGTATGAGTATGAAGATCATTGGAATGAATATGTTGTAAACTATTTCCTGGAGCTCCCAACTTTGTTTTTTTCAGTCCATCTACGTGGACAGATCTTCATACGAAAATGCTCAGACAGTGTTTCCTGCACATCTATTCAATATTGCTACTGAATTTACAGTATTACGCTGACCTTGAATTCTAGTGTAGTCTAATTGACAAAATAATGATTTGTTCAAGTTGATACTTGTGTTCAAAAGCATACAGCTCAACTTTTATAAACTGTTTCATTTTATTGAATCTGAAATGCACAGACACAGATAAAGCTAAACATAAACAAATGAGCTATTCATCGTGTTTCATTTTATCTTTAAGCTTATTTTTGTTTGAGGATTAGGTATTCTGAGAATTGAGAATATGTTAGCAGTGTTTTTGCTGTGGCTGTATCATGTTTCAGGTTTCCCATGGGCATAACAAGCCTTGAAATATAAAAATGTAGGCCTATTTTAAAAGTGTGATTTCCAGGGAAAATAAAGTGTTCTAGTTATGATTTGCTGTAAGATATATTTTATAATCTAGAAATTACTTTAGCAATTAAAACAATGATTTTTGTTTGTTTGTTTGTTTGTTTGTTTTTACTTAAGTATATTTCAATACAACGCAGCTGATTATGTTTTTTTTCTCAGCTCTTTACTCTGAGCCCAGGTTGAGCATCCATGTAAACTCTTCTGCATTGACAGTGCAGTTTGAGACAGAGGGATTCCCCAAACCTGAGGTGATCTGGCTGGGGGAACACGGCCAGAACCTCAGCTATCACCTGGAGCTCCACGACCAGACAGAAGATGGGCTTTATTTCATAAAGAGCAGCTATGAGGCCCAGAAGCCAGCGGTTAATGTCACATTTACACTGAAGAACAACCTCCTGAACCAGAACCTTCAGAGACCCGTGATCCTCAGCTATGGTATGATTTTATGTGTGCAAAGTGTGTGTTAGGAGGTGACGGTTAGAGGCATGTCATCCATTATACTATACATTTAAGGCATGTTTGCCTTGTCTCAAGTGATTTGCTGCCATAATTTTCCTGTTATTTTACAACACAGAACTCCTTTGTCTTCTTTGTCTTGATTCATCTACATACTTTTCCATTTATAAAACTGATGCAAGCACATTGGAATTGCATAGCTGAGAAAGGGGTGTGTTAAAACAGTTGATGTGAGCGATGGAGCCGATGACACATATTTGTACACTTGCCTGATGTAGAAGAACACAAATCAAACTTCATTAATCTGATTATTATAGAATTTAGTGGCTTGGGTGTTGGTAAATAATCTGCAGAGTTGTTAACTGAGATTATTAATTTTGGCTGCTGCCATTCTGAAACTTCTGAAAGGCAATTAAAAGCAATTTAAAGCTTTTAAACTGAGAATGACTCAGTGTTTTTAGATCGTTTGTCAAGATTAAGAACAGTAATTTATAAGTTTAAGTTTTTCTTGGATCAGCACTCCTAACAACCAGTAATATTTAAAGGTCAGGTTTCGCATTAAGCCGGGGACACACCTAACGATTAGCTGAAACATTCTAAGACTGAACTAAACACACATACCGATTGTTTCCTTCGACTGGAGCCGATTTATATACTTACACATGGAATTTGAACACCGACTGTAATCGCAGACTGAACGCAACTGGCTCTGACTGGACGCGTTTGAGCGCGATCAGTCATAAGCATCAATTTACATTCATAAACGGCCTTACAATCGTTAAGTGTGTGCGCGCCTTTAGCCTAAGGGTTTTAGACTTGAACTATCATTTCCATCTGATTTAAACCCTAGTGGTTTGGTTTAGGGGTTGGCCTGGAGCCACAGAAACAGAACACATGTTGAGTGTCTCCCTTTTCTGACCCATCGATTTGAGAAAATCGTTCAAAAATGTGTACTCTTTGGCTACATTCACATAAAAACATTTAAAATGCATCTTTTTCTCTACACTTTGGCCTTCCGTCCACACTAAGACAAACTATATCATGTGAAAGCGATGATATCTTGTGAAAACCAGAGTAATTGAAAATGATGAAACATGTTCAGTCATGTGACTCATCTTGTACTCATAGATATCAATGGTTGTATTTTCAAATATATCTGGATTAATGTGGGTGTAGCATTGGTGGGTCTCCAGGAACAGGGTTGGGAAACACTTTATATAATAGTTGTAATTAGCAGTGCTGGGTTTTCCCTTAAAAATCAAAAAATCTTTCAACAAAGGCATGAGCCATTTTTGGTCAGTTTATTGTGAAACATTGTTTCAGGAATATTGTCTCAATTTCAATTATTTGTCATAAGACTGTGATCTCTAAGTTCGAGCGACCTGTTTTTCTCTTTTTAAATATTTGTACAAAAATCTACTATCTACAAACATTTTCCATCAATGGAGCTCCAGAGAGCTGTGTCTAATACTTTGCATATTTCTACTTTAATGGACATTAATGGTTAACTAGTGGACACAGAACACAGTAAATGTTTTAAACATAAAGGAAAAAGCTGTAAACCTGTTCTTCAGTGCGTCACATTGGGAATACAATGGTGCAAATTTATGAACACGGTCAGTGATATTAAAAATAAAGCATCATTTGGTTTATTCACAAATATATGTAGCCTGCATGGTTTTGGTTAGTTGTTATCTGAATGACTGATTGTACACATCCAATATATCCATATATTGAATTCCAGGGTTTGCAAAGCTTTTTTGTAGTATTAATCTTAAATGCTTTAGATTGTGAGAATGTATAATATCTGCCTCGATGCGGATTTAACAGTGCATTTGACATAATCTGAAGCTCTTAACAAATGTTAAAGCTAAGCTTCTTTTTCTGTTTCAGATAAGGACACAACTGCAAATCAAGGAACCATCGCACTTGTCCTGTCCGTGGTTTGTGTTTTTCTGGTCATTGTTATCATTTGGTTAGTGCGGAAGCGAAATAAGTTGAGATCAAACCCTATGAGGAACAGTAACGGTTAATGATTGCTGTAGGAGCTTTGCATACATGTTTCAACATGTTGAGTTGTTGTGTTCATACATTACATCACTGGCCATGTGTAACACAAGCAGATCAAAAGTCTATTCAGTGTACATACAATCCTTCTTGGGAAAAAAATCTTCAGTTAACATCAATTTACGCAAGAATGCTTGAATGAACAGTATGTATTTACAATATACACGTGCGCCAAAAAAAAAGACCGTAAGAGGCAGTCAGATGGGTGTGTCGAAAGTCATTTCTTTGTGTTAGCTGCTTATTTATTTTTCTGTTGTGTATTTTTTTAAAAACATTTTGTACAAAATCCATCATATTAAATTTAACAAGGGGGAATTTCCTCACACTTTAAAATTTCAATTAAATATTTAATATTTTAACTACTGAATAATGATTCTGTACTGTATGAAGTCAATTGAGTTAATATTGTACCTTGACATATGTAATACTGAACTTCTACATATATTTAAGTTTGTACAGAGTACTCAGAGCAGTACTACAAATTATAGACCATTTACCTTTTGTGTAACATGCTACAGACTCAGTCAGTCATTGTTCATGCCATCCATTCATTACAAATCCAAGCCAAACACAATTACACACATTCTAACCGTTGCATTCCACGCCTTTGCATATCTCAGATGTTTACAGTATCAACTGTTCACTGTCATTGGGATTTTTTCCTGGTGTTGTCATTGTTGATACAGCTTTTATAGCACAACACATAATTCTTTGTAATCTATACACGCTATGGCTTTGATGAATTTATGCAAGTACACTGCATAATACATCATGGACCATAAATAATATTTGTGTATTTAAGGGTTTGTGAGGATAAAATTGCTAAAATTCCCACAAGTCCACATTGCTTTTCTGCAGTTTTATTCTCATTAAATATGTGTAGCTTAGCAGATGGAAAAAGGTTTTATCTCTTTCTAGGCAGCTCAGTGGAAACCAATATTTTACGGAAAGCTGAATCAGCCCACAGGAATAGAATTTCACAAGGGCATCTGATTATCATCTTCTTCTGTGTAACACTAAAGGTATTTTGCAAAATGTTTTGTTGATACAATGAAAGTTATTGAGATCCAGAACCATACGACACCACTGACTTTCACTATGAACAAAAACATACAATGATTTTCCACGAAATGAAGAAATATTTTTGAGAAATGATGGTTTACATGCTGGGAAAGGGTCATAGTGATGATGCAAGAGGTGGAGGTTGGAGGTTCATAGGTAGAGTTTTATTGGTTTTCTGAATCGTAAAAACATCACAACAGCAAAAAGAATGACGCTTATTATTGATAGAGAAATTATTGCCGCCATCTTCCAGCTTCTATCTCCAGCCTCATTTGAAACTAAAAAAAACAAAACAAACACACACACACAAAAAAAAAACAGTAATGATCAATGATGCAAACAGAATTCTGCTGTAAAGCAGCTCTAGTGTCATTGTTCAGCTGAAGTCAGTTCAGTCAGTGTTGATTCAGTTCAGTTCAATAACTGTAAAGTTTATCAGTTAGGAAATTAGTTCAATTCTACTGTAATTCTGGAGAAAACAGTGATGTCATCATTTAGCTCAGCTCAGTTCTCATCTGATAGTGTCAATGCAGTCAAATCAACAATATTGAACATTAAGCACCTTCCTCAAACCGTAATAATTATTAAAATGGGTTTAGATGATTTAACATTAAATTGCAGTCAAGCTTCAGATAAGACAATTAGTTACTTGAGGAGAAAATCCTAAGAAGATAAAATCTAAAGTGAAAATATATGACCCTGCATAGACATGTAGGAAATTCAATAACACCAAGTAAAAAGGACAAAGACAGCTTGCGTATTGTGCAGCTGAAGTCACCCTCAAGCAGCAGATGAACTCAATATCCAGTAGAGTGAAACTCTATGCTCACACAGAGGTATTGATACATTTCATAAATGTTGTTTCAGTCTAAAAAGAACATTCACTGACCTGAGAAAATGTTGTTTTATGTTTTCTGGTTGAGTTTCTTTTACTAAATGTGATCATAATATCTGCATTCAAATCAATGACACAAAGTAACTTGAACGACAGTTAGTGCACAAACTAGGTTTTCAAACCGAACTAGTTGTATGACTTTGTAACTAAATCATCGAGTAACCTGATGCTGACGGCTGATGATTCCCACAAACTATATTTAGAAATCACAACCCAACATCTGTTCGTTTTTTTTTTGTTTGTTTTTTTTAATATAGTAAACATTATATTCATCAACTTTGCATCAATACAACATGTAGCATTAATTTCATGCTAATTTCATGTTTTTCTCACTTCTCGTTAAGGAAATAAAGTTTGCTTTAAACACTATGGGCTGATCAATGTTTCTTCTTTTTATGACTCTCTTTGTCTTGGTTAAAAATAAAGAACTGGCTTAAAATAAAGAACATTCCCCTGGTTTCACAGACAAGGCTTAAGCTAGTCCCAGACTAAAATGCAAGTTTGAGCTCTTTTAACTGAAATTAACTTGTACTGACTTGTACTGACTTAAAATATGTCAGTGTTATGGTTTTGTCTCAAGATGCGCACCAGTAATGTTTTTTTTTTTTTTTATAAAAGCTACTTAAATTCTATAATTGAACTAAGGCTTAATCCTGGCTTTGACCAGCCCTGTCTGTGGAACTGGGCCATTTAGTTAATTTACTTCCTTGTGGTTATCTTTATGAAAGAGCAATTAACACAACAGAACTAAGTTTTTTTTATTTTTATGTGACCTGTTCCAAAACTGGTTTAAACACATACTGTTTCATTCTTTTACTGTGAGGTGGTGAAAAAGGGTTTTTTTTTTAAAAAAAATTTCCGTTGACAGACAATGGACTATTACTCTTATTACAATAAACATTACCTCATGCACACTGAACATGTGCCTGCAGAAATGGAATGAAATCACAAAGCCCCTTGCATGTTTGGATAATTTGGTAATATCTCCAGCTACTAATTTCATACTGTTTAAATCCATTCAGTCATACTGCACTTATTCAGTGTCACTTTTACAGAGACTTCAAACATCTTATTATATACATCCTACATTCATTATGGACAAATCATGGATATTAAAGCTGCTATACTTCCATTTTAATGTTGAATTTTAATATCACAATTTTACTTCACTAACCCCATTCTATAGAGAATACGTTCTGACATGCAGTTACAGTAGTTCAGAGAGTGAAACAGGGTCTTTACCATAGCTGAGGAACAGGGGTCTCTGAAGGTACTGGTTCAGGAGGTTGTTCTTTAGTGTAAATGTGACATTAACCACTGGCTTCTGGGCCTCAAAACTGCTCTTAACTACATAAAGCCCATCTTCTGTCTGGTCATGGAGCTCCAGGTGATAGCTGAGGTTCTGGCCGTGTTCCCCCAGCCAGATCACCTCAGGTTTGGGGAATCCCTCCGTCTCAAACTGCACTGTCACAGTTGTGGAGTTCACATGAATGTAAAACTTAGGCTCGGAGTAAAGCGCTGAGAAACACATACACATTCAGAGAGTGAGTTTAGTATCCTCAGAAAGCAAAGATGCACCAATAAAAACTTTTAGTTGTTTTAAAAACCCTCTAAAGTATGTAATGTTCTCCAAAATTCTGTACTGAATAAGCTGTATGTGTTGGATACTGAATTACTGTTACAGGCATTTGACTACACAAATATTCAAATAGGCAACAGATAATTGTATATAAGACATACTGCATATCAGTTAACATTCAGGTTCAGAAATGTTCTTTTGTTTTCTAAGCTATGATAATAACATGGCATAAAAAAAAGAAAAATTCTGGTTGTTATAAGTCCCGCATACCCCCGTAGTCCAGCTCTATCTGGGCTCTTCCTGTCCCTTTAGCATTGCTCACTTGGCAAAGGTATTGACCGGCATCCTTAGGTAAAACTGAATTAATTCTAAGAGAGGCATTTCCTTTACCAAGCTCTGAAATAAACAATGATGTCCGATTATGGAATTCTCGACTCTGCCTGTCCAGTTGGTCCTGCTGATAATAGAAACTGTGGACAACCTGTGAGTTCTCCGATCTTTGCCAGGTAATCACCAGGCTGGAGAGGTCAGGATCAGGTGTGAACTCACAGCCCAGAACAGCTGGACGACCCCGGATTGCCAGCAAATACCTGTCAGGAACATTCACCCTAAAAGAGGCTAAAAGAATGTGGTCAGAGACTTTAAATTTAATGGAAGATTTGTTACAAAAACGTTTGTAGCTTGTATTCAGGGTTGAATCATGATCATGACCACCAGTACATTAAATGATAAAAACACCAACAACAGTATGCCACATGGGATCTCACTCAAGGGATTCACTTTAGTTATATAAATGAATATAAAATATTTAATATCTCAACATCAATAATCAGATGACAAATTTTTTCTTAGAGTAAGGCTAAATACAATATTCAATATCACCTTTAAAAACAAACATAATGAACGTTGTATTGTAGCCTCCAATGAAAAAGAATGGATTCAACAAGTGTTGTTCTAATTCCTGCGGGACAACTGCTTTGTTTGAAACCTAATGACTCTCGTATGACTGAAATAATGATTTATTTGTAATATTAATGCTTGTAAGGTTCATAGTAATTATACATGTTAAAACATTCCAATATAAATAAGCTTTTCTTACCAGCACCGATGATCCACGTGCAATACAAAAGAAACATCTTTGAGGTTTCGTTAAAACATTCGTTAAAATTCGTTGTTGACGTTATCTTAAGAGGAAGCCTCCCTCCCATGCAGTATCCCACTTTGAAAACATGCATTCATGTTCACATTAATTTATATTGTGTGTTTATTATTTTTAATTTCTTATGAATTCTAGTCAATGATAATGTTTGTTCAAATAAATACCCATATTGGCATGTATTTTCATGACAGCGGGAGTAACGTAATGGGTTGGCTATCTCAAGCTTTCATAGACTAGTAAAAATCAACATGAAATGAGCTTTTGTTAACAGGCTATATGTGCACATTTAGTAACATAAGCCTTTAGCTGTGTATGTGTTCTGGTTAAACAATTCCAGCAACAAACTTGTGTAAGCTAATATCAAACTGCAACGTGATGGAAACCATTGTAATATTAACGCAATAACACGTCAAATCTGCCTTATATATTATTTTCCCTTGCACATTAAACCAAGTACAGCGTTTACTAAATATTCAAATCACTATAAAATATTGAATCTGTGCTCTACAGTACATGAACTACTATTTTGCGGGGTGAATTTAAAAGCAACAAGTACACATTTAGGAAGAGTTTTTGACGATTTTAATTTCTCATTCTGCTGCCATGTATTTCCTTACGAAAACATTTTTATTATAATCATAGTATATTAAATAGTAGATACAATCATGGTATAACAAATCATCTTTACGTGAATCGCAGAACACCTGCACATGGTTGAGCGTTATGTCGTCTTCTTCTTGCTTGCTTAAACCAGCTTTTAGGTGCAGTACTGCCACCAACTGAACTGGAGTGTGGAACTACTCTTACTAAATTAGCGGGGGGGAAAACAAAATAATTACTTTATTACAAAATAATTACTGTTTCTTTTATATATTGCAAACATATCTTTCATACTTGTTTTCTTAATATAATATGTCAACCAGTGTCTTTTATTTTAAAGTTTTTGTGACAATGTGCGCATGCGTATAGATAGTTTGTTTTACTTGATAGAGAAGGAGGAGAATGTCTGTTGTTGGTTGAGATCTTGTGGGGAGGAACCAAGGAACAAACCCCTTCTTCAAAAAAGGCACAGAGGGCACTGAAGGGGTTCAGAGGGACAACAAACTCCTCCAGTTTTTGAATGAGGTCAAATTTCTTTTTTCTTTATCTCAAGGTTTGTATGTATTTTATGCATGTAGTCTCTGCACGCACTGTTACTTTGCAGGGAATATTATTTTAAATGTGATTTTCCACCAAAAATAATCCGTTTAACACTGATCTTCAAATTCAGAGCTCGTGTGTGGATTGGGAAGGTGTGTCCTGCATTATCTTCAGCCTCGATCAGATCCCTGTCTGTCTGTTCCTCAATCCTCGTGGGAACAGGTCTGATACAAGTAACACAGTGATGTCATGACATGGCTTTATTTATTATTTTAATATGCTCCTTGAGGTTCACGTATTATTATAGTAGAGGTACTCTTCTAACGAAATCCAAATTTTCATCACTTTTTACTGTATCATTTTTTATGGACCGTTGAACTTGGCGGAGAATGCTGTTTCTCGGTAAAGATTGAGAGACTGGTGGTGCGTCTCAATCAGCAGTCATCAGCCACATTCATTTACATGATATACTGATTCACGACCTATGTTCACGACCTAGGGAGCTGATTTGAGACGCAGGGTACAAGGGATACAGCTACGGACACTGGGCATGCGCAAAATTAATATTGTGTCATTTAATTACTGTATTTGCATTATTGTAAGGGTAGGTGTAGACGTTAATAAAACTATGATAAGTAGCAAATTAATTTACTGTTATTTTATTGTGAAATTTTGCCTCACTTCCGGCCAGGTAAAATAACAAACACCCAATTGTTTATACTTTCACTTTACCTGACGTCTATTTTTCTCCTCAATATACAGAGTTCTGTGTGTCGGAGGGTTGTTTTTATTGAGGTTCTGTAAGCTTTTAACTTGCCTATAATTATTATAAAAATGTCTATGGATAGTAACAGAAGGTGTACATATTAAATGGAAAGATTTGTTTTGTTGCTAATTGCAATATTTTGCCAGTCTGTTCTTAACAATGTTATTTAGTGGGTACTAAGCTTCTAGTGCATTTTCTTTTTTTCAGGAATTGCAGAAGAACTAGAAGTAGGAAGTCTTACTTTTTATTGGGTTTTAAAAAATGCTCCAACTTCTATATTGCATTTTAGCTAGCAGTGCAGGTAAGGTATTCAAAGTGTTTTCCTCTAAAGTGTCCATAATAGCCTATAACATGTACAGCTGATGAAATATGTGTATGAATATTATGTATGCATGCAACTATCTCGTTAAGCATTAAATCTGGATTCATTCTGCTTACAGCTTCTTGTATGGTAAGCGTACCAAGTGATCACTTGATTGCAGTCAGGGGTCATCCAGCTGTACTGGGCTGTCATTTCACGCCGTACCCCGAACTCTCCAGCCTAGTTATTGTGTGGCTACGGCAGGAGGACTCACGGATCGTGCACAGCTTCTATTATGAACAGAACCAGGTAGACCATCAAAGTCCAGAATACCACAAACGGACCTCGCTTTATGTTTCAGAGCTTGGCAAAGGGAATGCCTCTCTGAGGATAGATGGAGTTGGACTGAAGGATGTGGGTTGGTACCTGTGTAAAGTGAGAAACATGAAAGAGTCGGGAAATGCCAAAATAAAACTTGACTATGGAGGTATGTAGAATTTGAAGTTGTGAATCCTCACTGTCATTTTACAACAGAATGCTTTATAATGAGGCAAAATTAAATGGCATTTGTACATGGATGCTTTTACACAAATGGCATCCGAAAACAGCTGAGCTCTGATCACTGAACAGTCAATCTGAATGTGTGTGTTCTTTAGCCTTTTACTCCGAGCCCAGGTTGAGCATCCATGCAAACTCTACTACAGTGACAGTGCAGTTTGAGACGGAGGGATTCCCCAAACCTGAGGTGATCTGGTTGGATGAACATGGCCAGAGCCTTAGCCATCATCTGGAGCTCCATGACCAGACAGAAGATGGGCTTTATTTAGTTAAGAGCAGCTATGAGGCACAGAAGCCAGTGGTTAATGTCACATTTACACTGAAGAACAACCTCCTGAACCAGTACCTTCAGAGACCTGTGATCTTCAGCTATGGTAAAAACCCTCTTTTACTCTGGGATCCCAAAAGCAAACAACTCACAGTGTGCAGTAATACTACTGAAAAATCATTTTGTAGTACAAAAAAGGTTGGGTTCGGTGATACAAAATATCATTAAAAGTCTATAAGATGTCCTCACTAGTATCAAACCATCTTTACAACACAGAAGAAAGCTATTTTCTGTGAAGTTGCAAGACTTCCGATTCATTTGCTGCTATAGGTAAACAACTAAAAGAACAACAAAATGCAGAAAGCTATTTGTGATACAAACCAGTGTTAATTATGACATTAAAATAATATGGTAAGAAATACTAGTTTGCAATATTAAGCAGCATAATGAGCTGTTACGTACAGCTAAAAATAACTGGAAATGGATGAGACTGGAAGCCGGATACATTCAGTTTACAAATGGCTGCACCCGCTCTTGCATTAAAAATAATGTGAATCGTATAACAAACCTGTTTTTGTGTCTGAATGAATCTGAATATACCTGTAGATATACTGTAAATCAAAAAATGAATGTAGGGTTGATCCATACTGTATCTAACAGATGTGTCTGTTTTAGTTCCAGGAGATGCTGGAGGTGCAGTCACTGTCCCAGTCATAGTTCTCTCAGTTGTATGCGTCATTTTAAGTGGATTTATTACTGTTTACATGCTGAAAGGAGTAAGGAGCAAATCCACATTAGCTTTATATGGTAAATGCCAGAAGCATTTGAAAGAATCCCTCCAAACCAGTGGTACTGAACCATAGCCATTTCAACAAGTTAACAATGTTATACTCCCTAAATGTGCAAAGAGAGCCTCAGACAAATCAAACAAACAAAAAAAGCTAACTTATAAAAAGCAATATTGGGGTCTTTGAGCTGTAACAGGCCATGGGTTGAGTATAAAGGTGGCTTTAACCCTTTAATGTTATGCTGTTATACCTTTGCCACTGTTTGGTGATTTATTTTCCGTGAATAACCATAATTGTTTACATATTTTTACTTTTGCACTTTTCACATGTTATCATACAAATGACAGTGGTTTCAGCATATCTGTTGTTTCTTGATTCTTTTTACCTCAGCAGCTGATAAATGTAATTGTTCTTTTAGGTGTACTTTGCATTCGAATCAAATCCATTTTTTAAACATATATCTATACAATAGAGCGGTATAATAGTAATTACCACCAATGAGAGGTTATTTCTTTTTATTTATTTATTTATTTATAATTTATGTATAATGTGATCTGTGACCCTAATAAAGTGAACTTGAACAGAATTTTGTTCTCTGTGTATGGACGGTCATTTCTCTGAGTGAATTAATGATGACAAACTGTGTTTCAAGTCAATTATTCTGTTGGATACAGATGTTACAAATCAAAACCCTATGAAGTCCTTTAAATATTGACTATGATTTTTCTGATGAAAATATTCAAATATATTTATGATATTATCACATTAAATAAAGCAAACCAGAGGTTAGTGATCTGGGAGCTCAGACTTTTTTTTGTTTGTTTGATCAACTTATCTACCTTTTTCAATAGCCTACTCTTGATTTAAATTTTGTTCTTGGTTATGCAGGTGTTGTGTGTTCTTATCAACGGAACCAAAAGTCTTTTCTTTTTTTTCTTTTTTTCCATTTTGAATTTTCATTTTATTCACATAAAGTTCATTTTATTTCAATATATGATTTTGTTTTATTACATTATTTCTAACGCTTTTTTTTAAAATTCAAGAATCATACAAATATACAAACACCTTCAGGAGAACATTAGAATTAAGAAATATAAGACATTTGTATGTAGAGTCAAATATCTAAAGGAAGTGTTAAGAATCATTTACATACATATGAAGAGGATACATAAAAGACAAGGGACAAAAAAAGGGAGAAATAAGGGGATAAGTACCATACATTTATGGGGAAACAATACTAAAATAAATAAAGGGAAAAAAGAGAGAAAGCTGATTAAACTTGACCATCAGAGCCATCACAAAAGAACTGATCACATTTTGCATTACTAGTTAACCTAAAAGATTTAAGCAGTGAGTCTAATTCAATCAAAAAATGTGCGAGAGTAGGAAGTGAGCTCATAAATTTCTGTTTGTGGATGAAAAATTTGGCAAGCAAAATATTTTTTTTTTAAATATATTCTTTAGATTCAGTGTAATAAAAAATAATATCTTTCAAATCAAAAGATTGTGTATTAATGGGGGTATTATTTAAATGGGAGTATAAGTTAGACCAAAACTTTTGAACCAATTCACACGAATAGAATAAATATATCAATGTTTCGTCTTCATGACCACAAAATGAGCAAGTACTAGGAATATCAACATATTTGGATATTGTTGAATTAGCCGAGTATATCTTATGCAGTATTTTAAAGTGGACTTCTTTAGTCTTATTAGGAATAAAATATTTATAGGCTAACAACCATGCTTTTCCCCAGTTGATATTATAAATTAGGGCAGCCCAATGAGATCTGCCTCAAAAGTCTTTTCATTTAAAATCTGTTTGCGTATGTATGACACATGAACTGCAGATCTGTAGCTGCATTGGATAGACAATGGCCGCTTGAAATGAGCGGCGTTCATTTTGCTTAAACCCATCTTTTTGAGTTGGATATCAGCAGGAAGTGAACCTGAACACAAATTTCGACTTTCGTTTTGAAGTTGCCTTCATTATAAAGATATATCGCTGCGTCCTTTGAATGGGATATCAATTCAAGTTGGAGTATTTTTGAATGATAAGAACTTAGACTTTTTGATAAATAATCCGATTTTTTTACATAAACATTTTATTCATAGACGCAACTATTTAAAGGTTAAAACGCCCCATTTAAACGGATGGAAGAATCATCTGAGGCTATTTGCAAAATCTCTTCAATGCATGACAGAAACGCCTTGAAACTCCTCTCTTCTTTGGACTAGTTTTTGTTTCTCGATTAAGATCCTCTCCCTTTCTGAAATGGTGTCAACAAGTAAGAGTTTTTCAAAGATATTGGCAATGTCGTCCACAACGGTCTAACGTTAACTAAATAAATTCGTCCGCCACATACGCCTCGTTGAAGATAAATTGCAGAGATTGTTATGAAAGTGCACGTGACGCTTTGCTCGAGTGTCTGTGCAAATCAATCAGTTTACATCTGAAAAAAAAATTGGGGCGTTTTTTCTGACCTGTTCCGAGTAAACAAGAATAATAATTGGATGATCAGTTGTTTCGCATATTATGTAGAATTGCCATGATATGCATTTCTTTAAACATATTGATTGTTGTTTTTAATGCGTATAATAAATGTCTGTCGTAATAAATGTTTTCTCCAGGTGAAGTGTTTTGTCTGTTTTTGGTCGCGATCTTGTGGGGAGGAACAAACCCCTTCCTGAAAAAAGGCACAGAGGGCATTGAAGGGGTTCAGAGGGACAACAGACTCCTCCAGTTTCTGGCTGAGGTCAAATTCCTGTTTCTCAATTTCAAGGTGTGTTTTTATCATCCTTTTAAGCGCATGTAACAAGTGCTTACGATTGGAGAATTGTAATATATATTTAATTTACTTTTTTTAAGTATTTGGTGCCATTCCTGTTGAACCAAAGTGGATCATTAATGTTCTACTTCACTCTTGCTTCTACGGGTGAGAAGAGATTTTTTTCTTTTTAAGTTTCTAGGTATTGACTGTCTATGTTCTTTAAGGGTTAGTTCACCCAAAAATGAAAATAATGTCATTTATTACTCACCCTCATGTCGTTCCACACCCGTAAGACCTTCGTTCATCTTCAGAACACAAATTAAGATATTTTTGATGAAATCTGATGGCTCAGTGAGGTCTCCATTGCCAGCAATGTTACTGAACCTCTCAAGGTCCATAAAGGTACTAAAAACATATTTGAAACAGTTCATGTGAGTTCAGTGGTTCAATCTTAATATTATAAAGTGACAAGAATACTTTTTGTGCTCCAAAAAAAACAAAATAACAACTTCTCAACAATATCTATATGGGCCGATTTCAAAACACTGCTTCATGAAGCTTCTGAGCTTTATTAATCTTTTGTTTTGAATTAGTGATTCGGATCTCCTATCAAACAGCTAAACTGCTGAAATCATGTGACTTTGGCGCTCCAATTCACTGATTCGATTCGTAAAGCTCTGAAGCAGTTTTGAAATCGGCCCATATGGATATTTGAAAAGTCTTTATTTATTTTTTTTTTTTTTTTGGCGTACAAAAGTATTCTTGTCACTTTATAATATTAAGATTGAATCACTGAACTCACATGAACTGGTTCAAATATGTTTTTAGTACCTTTATGGATCTTGAGAGTTTGAATGGCATTGCTGTCTATGGAGGCCTCACTGAGCCATCAGATTTCATCAACAATATCTTAATTTGTGTTCCGAAGATGAACGAAGGTCTTGCGGTGTAGAACGACATGAGGGTGAGTAATAAATTACATTATTTTCATTTTTGGGTGAACTAACCCTTTAAGGATAGTATCATACTACTATTTATATAGTATAAATGAGCCTAAACCTGGATTCAGTCTCCTGCAGTATATAGGATGCATACTGTGCACAGAAATTCTGTATGATTAATAACTCGATGGCCCATTACACAGGTCACAAATGAACATTATAATACAGAGCATACTGTAATACTGTCCCACAGTGCAATGCACTAAA
The DNA here is from genome assembly GCF_018812025.1 of Megalobrama amblycephala. Taxonomy (NCBI): domain Eukaryota; kingdom Metazoa; phylum Chordata; class Actinopteri; order Cypriniformes; family Xenocyprididae; genus Megalobrama; species Megalobrama amblycephala. The sequence continues at coordinate 21,211,863 of NC_063053.1, read as the reverse complement.
CTCTTTCATGACTCATGTTTTGAATCAGGTTGCTAAAAGATAACAATTTTACACAAAGTATTGGATGCAAAATAATTGTTTTTATTACTAAGATGATACCGGTTGCCAGTTACTGAATTTAAATGCAACATGACCATGTGAAATGTCTTCTTTTAAAGGGGTGGTTCATTATGATTCACTTTTTTAACTTTAGTTGTTGTTTGTGCTCAAACAGCAACACACACTATCTGCAAAGTTACGACGCTCAAAGTTCAAAGCAAAGCGAGATATTTTCTTTTAAAGAATTCTGTTTAAGGACTACAACAAATGGCTGGTAGGGACTACAACAAGCTTCTTCCAGGGTTGGTGACATCACTAACCCTAAAATTTACATAAACCCTGCCCCCAAGAACATGCAACAATCGGGTGAGGCCATGTTATTGCAATACATTATGTAACACAAATGCAATAGCATGTCATAAAAGCAAGATGACAACATAAGTTATAACCGTAATTAAACTAAACTATACCTGTTCTATCTTCATGCAGCATATATTCTCTGACTCTGATCTTACAACAGTTCCCACATGAGCGATTTATAGATTATCATGACAGAATATACTAATCACAATCACTTTAAGATCCCATATCAGCTACATGAATTCATCAACTAACCATTCAGAAATGTCCTGTTGCGTTCTACATGTTGTCACTTCTTCTTGAGTCTCTCCATCATTGTCCGACTCCGGTTTGAACATAAAAGGCTGAACAGTGTCTTGACATTTTCAGTCAGTCTGCGTCAGGTAATCGGAGCTGCTAATACAAGCTCTTGAAACTCCGCCCTCTGCTTAGGAGCAGCAGCTCATTTGCATTTAAAGGGACACACACAAAAACTGAGCATTTTTGCTCACCCTCAAAAAGTGACAAATTTAACATGCTATAAAAAATTATATGTGGGGTATTTTGAGCTAAAACATGAGGGACATCAGAGACTTACTTTACATCTTGTAAAAATGGCATTAGACCACCCCTTTAAATATTTGAATTGTTGGCAGTATCATTCCCAGCATAATCACTATACAACCATGGAAAATTGTATTAGCCAGCATTAGTGTTGGATTTTTAAATTCTGTTTGTTTTGTAGATCTATCTCTGGCTGTGCCCATGGTGAATTCCCTCACATTTCTGTTCACATTACTAATGGGTAAACTGCTTGGAGAAGAGTTTGGAGGAAAGAGTAAGTAGCTTTAATAACATCACTCACTCTCTCCTTAGTTATACGGGTCTTTTACACTCTGTCTCTCTGCAATGTAGGAGCTCTGCTGGGAATGTTACTCATCATGTCTGGAGTGACTGTGTGCATCCTGAGTTCTGTCTCTGAGACGGACGGCACAGGGCTCCGCAACACAAGTGACCACTAAAACATGCCACTGAAGGCGATTGAGGAGAAAGCTTGGACCGTGGATCTACTCCAGCAGTTGTGAAACATATTCACCTAATTGAAAACTGACACAATATCTGTGCTGCTTCTTTTTCTGTATATGCTGTGAACTTTTACCAGGAGAAAACAATGTATAACTTTAAAACTGTGTTGGTGAAATCCAAATGTTTTGCACTTTAATTGCAACTATGGAAAGAGTCACTTTTAAGTGTATGTGGATTGTGGAACATGGAAAATATTTGTAAATGTTGTATTTTTAACTGAAGTTTATATGGATTTTATTAATAATGTGAAAGTGCCCATTATTTAAATACCTTTATTTTAAATGTCTTTTACATTGAGGTCTTATTTTGTTAGAAGAAATAAAAAAAAGCATATTTTTCAATGAATCACTGTTACTTTGCAGGGTACATTATTTTAAATGCCATTTTTTCATCAAAATTATGTCAATTTCATAGTGATCTCCATGTTCAGACCTCGAGTGTGGATTGGGAAGGTGTGCCTCTGTCTCCTGCATCATCTTCAGCCTGGAGAGGGCGCTCAGCATCCCTGTCTGTCTGTTCCTCATGGGATCCCCAAATCTAAAACACACAGAGAGAGCAAGACAAGGTGTTTCAATGATTAATCTTTACACATAATTCTAATAATTGCTAAATATATATGGGTAAGGCTGCAACATAAAATTTCCACTAAATGTAACTTGATATTAAACTATAAAAAAGGATGCATTAAAGGGTTGGTTTACCCAAAAAATGAAAATTCTGTCATTAATTACTCACCCTCACACTCATGTCGTTCCACACCCGTAAGGCCTTCATTCATCTTAGGAACATTAATTAAGATATTTTTGATTAAATACGAGAGGTATATGACTCCTTCATAGACAGACAAACCACTTTCATGGTCCAGAAAGGTACTAAAGACTTTGTTAAAACAGTAGACATGACTGCAGTGGTTCAACCTTAATGTTATAAAGCAATGAGAATACTTTTTGTGCGCAAAAACAAAACAAAAATAACAATTCAATAATATCCTCTTTTCATATGCTGTTTACGTTCAGTGCTTCCAGGTTCTACATCAGAACGTGGGCTCAGTATTGTTCGCTGTTCATGTGAGCAGCATTACGTGTCCATGTGATGCTGACGCAGGAGCCGGCCAATACTGAGCCGGCGTTCTGACGTAGAACCTGGAAGCGCTGGACGTAAACAGCGTATGAGAATAACACAGAAGAGAAGATATTGTTGAATAAAGTTATTTTTGTTTTTAAGTATTCTCGTCACTTTATAAAATTAAGGTTGAACCACTGCAGTCACGTGGACTATTTTAACCACGTCTTTAGTACCTTTCTGGACCTTGAAAGTGGTAATTAAATTGCTGTCTATGGATGAGTCATATACCTCTCGGATTTTATCAAAAACATCTTCATTTGTGTTCTGAAGATGAACGAAGCTCTTATGGGCGTGGAACGACATGAGTGTGAGTAATTAATAACAGAATTTTCATTTTTGGGTGAACTAACCCTTTAAGTGTAGACTACCAACAGCAATTAGATATCAGGCTTTTAATAGAGATGGCACCACTGCACTACACTAAAAATTAAAATATTCTTAAATGCATTAAATATACCGGTTTAAAACTCATAAACTGACTGGTTCTTGCTGTGTTTCTTCACTTCGTGGGGAATGTTCAGATACCCTGGGTGATGATGATGAAGATCTGGAATGCCGTGTGTCTGAATCTAAACAGGAACAGAATGAAAGAGTTATGCAGACCTGAAGAAAATCTGCATAATTAATTGAGACTATACTATAATCCCTCTAAACTGATTTAGTTCCATGTAAGCCCAAGTGAAAACACAATTAAGATGTACAACTACAAAAACAAAGTCAATGTTCAATGCACAGTGTCTTACAATGTCATGTTTGTTTGAATCACGCGGAGACTCTTTGCTGGACGTGTATCTCTGCTGTGTTTCTCTCTGCAGAGCTGACGTGTCGTCCCATGTCTCCCTCTCAGACTCTACAAACTCTTTCTCTCTGTTCTCATTAGAGAGATCAGCTGATGGACTGTGTAGTTCATCTGAATGCTTCTTAATTGGAACAAACAGTGTTATTTCATAATTGAGTTGTCATTACTTTCATTTCATGTGCATTTCACACACTCACATGATTTGTACTGGCTGGGTCAAACTGATCTCTTTCAGGAAGCTCTTCATCCTCCACAATATCTGCTTCTCTCTGAAATTATAACATTTTTAGAAAAGACTAGATGAGATAAGATAGGACAAAAGAAGGGGAGAGGTGTACCTGGTCAATGGGAAGCTCTACAGCTGTGTTTTCGTCCTCTGCGACCTCCTCAGCACCTCGAACCTCCTCCCTGATACTGCTTTCAGAGGCCTTAAACACACTATGCTTATCTAACACAATATAAAAATTATCACAAAAGACAGACTGCAACAGGTTAATAAACAAAAAAGTTACATTTTATTTGGTAAGTATTTATTTATTCAGGCATTCACCTGTTGCAGCTTTAGGTGAAGGTCTGTGTGTGGGTGGGTGTCTGCGAACTCTCACAGGTCTGGCGTAGAAAACAGAGTTCTCTTCTCTTTCTCCTCTCCTTCCTCTCCTCTTAACCAGCCCAGGGGAGCTCTCTCGCTCCACCTCATCTCCTGTGGACTTCACACGCCTGCCTTCCCTCTGAAAGCAGACACCATTACACAAGATAGGTTCAGTATAGTGGGTCAATGATCTGAAGCCTTTTTGGGTTCGGTTGAACAATGATGTTCTGGTTCAAAGCATGAATAAAGAATTGTGGATTTAAAAATGTATGTTGTATAACAGAGAAACAAACAGTAATATTATAGTGTAAACAAGTAGAACATTACACAATGAATGTATTTAAAAAAAAAAAAATCTGTAAAAATAATTAAAAAAACAAAACAAAATAAAATATAGATTTGGTTTTTACCTCAGGTGAATTCAGGAGGGTGGAGTCACTGTGGCTGTCCTGGGGAAAAATCTTTCTACTCTGAGTCGGATCGTCATAAGAGAACAATAACGAACTTCAATAGAACAATTTGTCTTATGGAAATGTATTAGTCTGACAAACTAAAAATAAATTTACAGCAGGGGTCCATAAGTCTGAGACTGCATTAAAAAGTAAAAAAATAATTTAAACCTGGAAACAAAATTTTTGGGGGGAAATGAAGAAGAAATTCCTCTATTTATAATATAATTTTTTTTAAATTTGTAATACATATTTTTTTAATAAAATGAATATTGAAGATATATTTTAACTCCATTGTATATTAAGTGTTAATAGTACCTCAATTCTTCTCTGTAATCCTCTGTCTCCTGCATAATGCCTACAGTGAAGACAGACAGATCCTATTTAATATGGTTTCATTTATACTTACAGTACATTTCAAAAGTTTGGGCTCAGTAAAATATTTTTTTATATATACACTTTTATTCAGTAAAGACGCATTAAAATGATCAAAATTGACAGTAAAGATATTTATAATGTTACAAAGGATTTATATTTCAAACAAATGCTGTTTTTTGAATATTCTATTTCTATTTTCTATTTAGAATCCTAAAAAACATATCACACTTTCCACAAAAATATTAAGCAGCACAACTGTTTTCAACATTGGTAATAAATGTTTCTTGAGCATCGAATCAGCATATTAGAATGATTTTTGAAGGATCATGTGACACCGAAGACCCTCACAAACAAATTATATTTTCAAAATAAATTTTATTAGAAAACTTAATTGTGTCACTAAATTGTAATAATATTTCACAATATTACTTTTTGCTGAATTTTTGATCAAATAAATGCAGCGTTGGTGAGCATGAGACTTTTTTCAAAAAAATATAATATAAAAAATATATTTTAAAAATCTTACCAACCCCAAACGTTTGAACTGTAGTGTATGTGCAATTGTGCATAAGAATTAGAGTACATTTCATCTCAATTATCCACCATCATCACCTGTCTGCACTGCTGCCAGTTGCTTTGTTTAGCAGTATCTCCACATATGGGAGTTTCTTGAACCTCTCAGTTCCAACAGCAACATAGCATTGCCCAGACTCCAGCTCATCTGTGGAGGTCACTGTGAAGCCCTCCAGAGTACAGAGCCTGAGAGGTCAAAGGTGAAATGATTGTGGAAATCAAAACAACCACACCATTTATGAGGACTTGCTTCATATGCACATCATAAAACATACAGTATGTATATTTTGATCACCTGCGCACGGCTCCTGTGCGAAGCATGGCTTTTTCCGAAATGAGGCTCAGGATCTGCTCTAGATTTTTCTGCATGTGTCTGGGAATGATCAGACGCATGGCAGGACTGAGGATGTCCCCGTTCCTAAATACACTGAATATGAGAGAGAGAATGAAGAATTTTCTCTGAAAGCATGAGGAAAAAACTGGTCTAACAGAGGAAAAGCATTATGTTTGTGCATTTAAATGTCTGAGTTCTCACTGTATGATGCAGGGCAGAGTGATGACCTTCCTCCATTTTGCAGAAACATTAGGCCTGACAAGTGCTTTAGCCTGTGAAAAGAGTATTTATTATTAATGGACAATTATATGTATGATTTTTATCTATAACAATGAGAATACTTGATTCTGATTAGCCAGTCGCAGCATTCTAACAAAGACTATAGAATAACACAAGAAGCGTCACTCGTATTGTTTTGAATGGGAGAAAGTGTAACGCGCAATATGGCGGAATAAGTCCCGCCTTCTAAATAAGAGCCAATCGCCGACTGGTAAAGTCATCGCGTCACTTCAGCGGCCGTTAGAATCACCGGTTTCTATAGAAACAGTCAGACAAACGCCTCCGAAGAGACGCGCATTTAGGTCTGCGCATGTGCATTAGCTTGATCCAGCCTGAAAAATTGTTTTTTGTCATGATTCAAGCATTTAGAAACTAAATTTATGAGCCGGTTGTTGTTAGATTTCATTGGTGATTTCAAATATGAAATTTAATCGTAAGGTTGGCAAACAGTTTTGGAGAATTTGATGTTTCCCCATTCAAAGAGATTGCATGATGCCCAGGATGCCCGAGAGGCATTTCAAAGATGGCCGCCGAGTGAAATGACTTGTCTTAAAGGGACTTTGATTCTAAGGTCTAATATTTGTGTATATTGACTGTTAATCTGTAAACTAATACTTCACACAACTTCACGTCTCTCAAATCACTTTGCTTCCTCTTAATTCTCAAATAATACAAAAACCGCAAATCAATATTTCATGTCCATTTCTTTATTTGGCAAGTAGCTGTGTAAAAAGTAGGATAATGTGCAGTCAGTGACTTTAAATCAAGGTTGTTGATGCTGAGTCAGTGTCCCCTGCTCTCAGGGCTATTATTAACAGTGGTTTTAGCAGCTCTGTGTGCAGAATTAAGGGGTCAGGCACTTAAACATGTCCTAACAAGCTTTCTGATCTGATAATACTAAGAGCGTGTCTCCCCTGGCCTTCCATTGTTGGAAGGCACAATAACACCCCTCTCTCAATCTCCTCCTCTTTATGACACACTCAAACATCCACAGCAACAAAAAACACAAACACAACATAACACCAGTAAACAGACAAACAGGTATGATTTTTGATGCATAATTATTACATATATTCCATTATTACATATATGAACTTATGATTATTACATATATCAATTTTAGAACACTATAAAAATGTGATTTATGGCTTAATTCAATTTTAAAACCAACAAATCAGTAATAAGTACAGTAATAAGTGAATTGGTGTACCTGTGTTGGCTCCACAGCTCTGAACATTGGACCTTTCTTCAATCCTACACTCAGATAACTAAACACGTACAGAAAAGACAAACAAATATGATGCATATTTTAGCCATTTTTCATAATATCAAGCCTTCTCCACAATAAATCTGGAAACTAGTTTATTGATGTATGATGTAAGGCTGGTACAAAGATGGCTGAACCTGGGGAGCGCCATTCTCTGAGAAAACAAACGATTCTCACGAGAATTAACATTTGAACACTTCCTCAGGAAGTTGACGTCCACATCCAAGACAACACACCCCACTGGGTGAAGACAGAAGAGTCACACCTCACTATCCTAAATCAATCCCAATAACCCATGTAGTATTTATGAATATTTTTATATATATTATCTAGTTTGTATTATTGTATTATTAATACATATATGTATTAAATGTATATAAATGTAATTTTAGATATTTTCTTCTTAATTTTAATTTTGTTATGTGCTTTTGACATTTTTATTTTATTCAAGGTATTTATCAAACATTTTTTGTATTTTAGTACTTCAACTTATTTAACATTTCAGTTAGTTGCAACATTTTTAGGTTTTTAAGTTTAAGCTTTTCATCTAATATTTATATTTTATTTAATTTTCAGCTTTGTTTCAACTTCAGAAAATGATTTTTAATTTTAGTATTAGTTAAAGGGTTAGTTCACCCAAAAATGAAATTTCTGTCATTTATTACTTACCCTCATGCCGTTCCACGCCCGTAAGACCTTCGTTCATCTTCAGAACACAAATCAAGATATTTTATTAAGATATTTTAGTTGAAATCCGATGGCTCCATGAGGCCTTCATAGGGAGCAATGGACACTTCCTCTCTCAAGATCCGTAAAGGTACTAAAAACATATTTAAATCAGTTCATGTGAGTACAGTGGTTCAGTATTAATATTATAAAGCGACGAGAATATTTTTGGAGCGCCAAAAAAAACAAAACAATGACTTATTTAGTGATGGCCAATTTCAAAACAATGTTTCAGGACGCATTGGAGCATAATGAATCAGCGTGTCGAATCAGCTGTTCGGAGCGCCAAAGTCACGTGATTTCAGCAGTTGGCAGTTTGACACGCGATCTGAATCATGAATCATGATCAACACACTGATTCATAACGCTCCGATGCTTCCTGAAACAGTGTTTTGAAATCAGCCATCACTATATAAGTCGTTATTTTGTTTTATTGGCGCTCCAAAAATTTCAAGTAGTTGAAATCCGATGGCTCCGTGAGGCCTCCATAGGGAGCAATAGACACTACCTCTCTCAAGATCCATAAAGGTACTAAAAATATATTTAAATCGGTTCATGTGAGTACAGTGGTTCAATATTAATATTATAAAGTATCTTAATTTGTGTTCTGAAGATGAACGAAGGACTTACGGGTGTGGAACGGCATGAGGGTGAGTAATAAATGACAGAATTTTCATTTTTGGGTGAACTAACCCTTTAAAATGACCTAAAGTGTCCAAACCATGGTCCAAACACTGGGACCACTGTGTCTGAACATCTAGCTCAGACCAAATCCTTCCCTCTAAGTAAAAGACAGTATAATTCAGAATATTTCCATTCTAATTGAATTCACACTTACTCCAGTTTCTTAAAGCGCTCAAACCCAGCAGCCACATACTGTGCCCCTTGCTGTAGGTCAGTGAGGTCTGTGACCCGGTGGCCATAGCGTGGTGTATAGAGAGTTCGAACAGCCAACGGAGCTCCGATACTGAGAGTGATATCATTAAGCAATGCATCCATGGTGGAGATTTGTCTCTGGTTGACCACAAATCTCCTTCCTGATACAGAAAGACAACCATACACACATATATGAAAAGACACATGAAAAAATAAATAAATAAATAATAATAATAATAATATATATATATATATATATATATATATATATATATATATATATATATATATATATATATGTGTGTTTTAACTGATTTGGCACTTGTTAATTTTAGGCCCTGTATATGCTTTGACAGCAGCGTACTGCAATTATACAGACAACTGTTTTTGTTCTAACCTGAAAAGAAGGGGTCTCCATTTCTGTAGACTTTCACACTCTTGACTGGAGGCAGGTGATTAGTGACACCGGTGGATGCCATGACCCTAAACTACACACATTAACACACACCTGTAATATAAACACAAACAGAGATTAACCCCTATATAGGATAACTTACTTATGCCATCAAAATGTAACCATGTATTTGTTAACAAAACTGTAAAAGTACAGATCCAAAACTTATTCACACCTAAAACACACACATTAATTCACTTACAGCTCACAGATGCACTTTCATGCTTATGCAAATCCACACACACTCACAATAAAATACTTACAAAGGAAGCTGATCACCTGGAGAAAAGCTCATCTAAGTGTGGTCTGTTAGTTGTAGTTGTGCAGATGTTTTTATTTCTAATAGTAAATCCCTGAGTGTGAGAGACTCAAACACCTCATCCAGACTCCCACCCTTTCGCATACACACACTGAAGTGTTTCCCGGTTGCCATGGCAGCATTACTAACTATGGCGGCGGTGGGGCTTTACAACAACAATACGGAGAGGGTGAGGGAGGGGGAAGAGGGTTAGAGAAATACTTCAATTTATTAATTACACGACCAAGACTATTTTACCTCTATCTCCCGAAAAATAATCGCTTTAATCTGCCTGAATAAATCTGCCCTTCCAAACGGCTATATCCAGGGCTGTGCAATAAAAAAGTGTGAAGTGTTTGTTCGTGTCCTTGGAGAATTATGCTCCTTATCATCACCTACAGACCCGAGACCTTAAACACAGGGACGTAAAGAACCTCTGTGGAGTGATAATGAAGAAAAACTGCCTTTCGTTTCATTTGCAAAAAATATAAAACAGCAAGCCAGAAATTTTTAATGGTTTTGTTTAGTCTAAAAGCCCTTAACGGCCACATCAGGTAGGGCCTACTGAAACATGTTTGATGTAGGCTAATGTAAATAAAATAGTAATTCCTTAAATTCGGTTCTATTTTGTAGATTGTCTGTTGCCAAGTCAATTTCTTTTTTTTTTTGTATAGCAATTTTAAAAATAGCCTACACATTGTTTCAAATCACGTTTATAATGGGCTTGGGCCACTATAGTCTTTATCCTCCTGAGACCCAGAACAAAAAAAAAGTTTTTTGAATTTAGTATTTTTTCACGTCATTACATTGTTTAGAGCATAAGAAACAAATGGAAAAATAAACATTTTTGAAAAATTATATTTTATTCATATGTTATGCTATGTCCTCTGTAGTGGACACCAGGACTCAATTGTTTAAAAAATAAAATGACATGTATAGGCAAAAACGATGGGATTTTTTTTTAAATCGCCAATCAATTTTTAGGCTTCAGGATTTTTTTTAACCAAACTTTGTATAAAGATGATTCTCAAATATGTTATGAAAGATATAATGGAATGAATCGATAAACCATTTTACTTTATGCAGTATGTGGGTAAAATAGTCATACATCGGTTTTCCCATTCAATACAATACACTGTATCTAATTTGCATATTAATGTGTTCTTGGAGCAACATGCAATGAAAAAATAAGTGTCTATATATATCTAATAATTAATAGGAATATTGATATATAATTTCTTTCCCTATTCACTTGTTGTGTCTCCCAAAATGCTTGATAATCATGAATTAAGTCCTGTTGTCCTAGAGCTACAGTGGACATGTATGAAATCAATGTCCTGTTTCATAACAAAAAGTCATATTTTGATTATAAACCCCATAACATTTTCCTGAGATGTTGATTTATAACAAACAATTTGAAAATTATTCAGATTTAAATGAAAATTACAAAATATCATTTTTCCATAAGAGTGCTAATTTTGATTTTCAGTCATATTTAAAGACCAAGGAGTTGTTGTTGTTGTCATAGTGAAACCTCTAACAATTTAGTTAGCCCTGAATGTGCTCTTTACAGGACATCCAGACTTAAAACTGTGACATGTATGATGTCGGAGAAAATCACTAAAATATAATGTCCACTACAGAGGACAAAAGTCTATTCCTGGGTCCCAGGAGGATATTTAGATATAGCGTATATTTGGATGAGCTGGGTGATAAAATCGTTTTGTGACAATATAAATAATCAAGCAGTTCTGCTATATAATGTATACCTCTTTACGTAAGTGTACTGTATGTATGCGGGTAAAGATGGATATATTTATATATTCAACTTCATATGGGTGTAATAGTTCACATTTTGCAACAATATAAACAATCATGTAGTCGAGATTTGCTTTATATACGGTGTTGCTTTATGTGTGCATAGCCCTGTATATATCCAATGTAAAAAAAAAAAAAAAAAAAAAAAAAACCAACCAAAAAAAAAACAAACAGAAACAGAAAATCCCATCTCAATACTATGTTTATTTCTCAAATGTCATTTGTACAAAAATAAAAACTTTTTTAACAGACACATATATGGACAAAACAAACTTATAAATAAACATTATTTACAATCATTCTGTGCTGTAAATGTTACAAAGAAATGAGAAAAACATCTCTCAAAACGTTGATCCGCTTCAAAACTGGTCCAGTATCAGTGTGACACATTCATTCTCTGTTTGAGGGTGAGATACTGCAAAGGAGCAGAGCAGATTAATTTTCTATCATTTTTTTTCCTAATACATATATAAAACATTCATGTTAAAAATGATAAACTTCTCTCACTTTCTTTCTGCTACTGATGGCTTGCTGGATCCACAGCAGCTCCATGGCCAAAGTGCTCCGCTGCTGCTTCAGAGAGTCAGGAGTGTGTGCGGTGTCTTTCAAAACTGAATGCAAACCTGGTCCTGCCAAAAACAAAAAAACAAACACATAAAGTCCAGCCTGTTTTTTATAATCTTTGTATTCTTTTTTTAAATGAGAAATCTCTTCTCATAGCACCTGTCTGAAATAAGCTGCTGTGGATAACGTCTGAATTCACAGCACTGCAAAGTGTAGTAGGATCATCTGTCAGGTTTTGTTCAACCACGTTCTCTCCCGTCTCGTCTACAATTCCATCCACGGGTGTGGAAGTGTCTCTGCTGGCTGTTTCAGGAGCTTCATCTCTCTCCGGTACCTGGATTTCAGACTGTGGGAGAGATTTCTCACTGTCCTCATCCTCTATCTTCTGTTCTCTCTCAGAGTCATCCTGATGGTCATGGCACTGAAACCTGGAGCGTTCGTACTGCAGCAATAGGCTTTCCTATAGATTACATTGCACACATTAAAATCTGTCTTAAAATCTGTCATTATGCAACATTATTAGTGATACTGACATGCATCGAATCAAGCAATCAATCAATCATCAGATGACATGTGTTCAATAGTTAAAGGGTTAGTTCACCCCAAAATTAAAATAATGTCATTTATTACTACCCCTCATGCCGTTCCACACCCGTAAGACCTTCGTTAATCTTCGGAACACAAATTAAGATATTTTTGATGAAATCCGATGGCTCAGTGAGCCATCCGATGAACCACTGTACTCACAGGAACTGATTTAAATATGTTTTTAGTACATTAATGGATCTTGAGAGAGGAAGTGTCATTGCTCCCTATGCAGTTTGACACGTCATCCGAATCATGATTCGACACGCTGATTCATTATGCTCCAAAGCTTCCTGAAGCAGTGTTTTGAAATCAGCCATCACTATATTAGTCGATATTTTGTTTTATTGGAGCACCAAAAATATTCTGGTCGCTTTATAATATTAATATTGAACCACTGAACTCACATGAACTGATTTAAATATATTTTTAGTACCTTTATGGATCTTGAGAGAGGAAGTGTCATTGCTCCCTATAAAGGCCTCACGGAGCCATCGGATTTCATCAAAAATATCTTAATTTGTGTTCTGAAATGAACGAAGGTCTTACTGGTGTAGAACAGCATGAGGGTGAGTAATTAATGACATTATTTTCATTTTTGGGTGAACTAACCCTTTAACATTACACAAGAAGATCTGAAAATCTTAAAGTAATAACGATACTAATATGGCACAACTTGAAGCTCACAGTGTCAGTAAAGTGAGGTTTGGGAATAATGTTTCCTCTCCACTGCAGGTGATCCAATCCTCCATCAATCTCTCGCACGACGTCCTCAAACTGAGTCTGAACCAAACTCAGACCTTGCCTCATCACATAACCGCGACACTGAGCCTGGACAACACGACACACTATTTTACCTTTACTGTCCCTATACTTTTATATTATATACTATATATTAAGAAGACTAACTAAAACTCTGCTCATGTTTATGTATAAAGCACAAACTACAGAAGTTTTTGAGAACTTCATTTTGTAATCTAATACAGTTTTTAAAATGTATTGACTAGAAAAAAAGAACAGACAAGAGTTAGCACTGAGAAAAAATGACAGCTGCTCCACAAATGTAGATAAACAAATGAAAATAATTAACTTAACGACTGTAAACAAAAATGAATTTGCCTAAGTTAGTTACTCCCCGACAGACGGTTAAACAAATTACTTATAAAATACATTTACATCACCTTTAGGAACTGAATCAAAATAATAATACCTGAAATTGAGTTAATATCTGAATCAATTTCTGTTCGTTCATAGCGCCTCCGTGTTTGAACGGCTGATTGTGTTTTTCTTCCCCTACAGACACACCGAGGATCGGACTCGATTGCAGCTCACGACCGCCACCCGCTGTTTGGAAGATGCTTTGGTAATAGGGTCATTCCTGTTGTGCAGTAATTTTATTTACCCATGACCCCAATATAAATAGGTTTTAATATAAAATGTTGAATTTAAATGTATTTTCTTAAGCCTAGTTTAGTGAAAATAGAGGTGAATTTAAAAAAACACTACTTTGGTTTGAGCACGTTGCCATTTTCTCACGTTTCATGCTTCTAAACTTCTAATATAAAAAAACTAGCAAATTATAAAGAAATATTTTAGGTGTTTCTTAATTAAATTAAAATGCTTCACACAAAACTGCATTACTTGTGGCTTCTGCAATCCTTTTAATGAACAAAAGATAGTCCCTAATGATATATTTTTGCATGCTTTTACTGTAACATTTGTTAAAAAAACAATAAATACATAATCCCCCTTCCCCCCCACACACTTCTCTGTTTTTAATTAATAAAATTGCTCACTACCTATTACTTGATGACCCATAATTGCACAAGTCAAAAGTCAAAGTGAGTAAATTGTTGCATTAAGTTTTATTCCTTAAAGCACACAAATAGAAAATAGTTTATAAGCATTGATAAACAAAAGACATGGACAAAAAGCAAAGCACACAGATATTTTCTCTTTGAAATAATTGAAATTCACAGAAAGAATACAAATGTGATTTTTAAGTGATGCTTTCAAATGCTTTAGACTCAGACAATGAGGGCAGAGAAAACAGCCTGTACATGCTGATGCAGAATCAGATCCTGTCATGAATCAATCTGATATGAATTTAAACAGACTTCCCCTCAAGGCAACAGTACTGATTCTCTATCGAAATAGTTGGAGGTAGGCATAGCGGAGGTCAGCTGTGAAGTGAAGTTACTGCATTATGAAATGTATATATATAAACATCAAATATTTTGCTTTTCCCTAAACCTGTCCATTTGTTGTGCTGATGTTTTATAAGTGAAACTGGTGTAAAATGGGAAGGGGGTTGTTGTTAGTGAGGTTGTATTATGTAACATAACGGTTTTGATCCACTGCAGATCTTTATTAGATGATGCTGCACTGCAGGGATGCCCTCTTTTGTGCTTTGGGGTAAAGACTGCAAATCTTGAAATACAGTCCATATGCTCACTGAAGAAATGGAGGAATTCTCGAGTCAACTCGTCTCTAATTCTAAAATTACTCAAATAGCACTGGATCTCAACTTTTTTAGAACCTGAAATTTGAAATGGCTGATTCCATTGTGTTTTCAGTTTAGATTATACAAAGATAACACACACACAAATACTGTACATTTCCATCAGTGCCATAACTATATAGAATAACAAACAACTTCTAGCATAATTGTTCCTATATCAACACAGCTATTAAATCTCTAGTTTACAAACATGGTATATAACATATTATTTTAAATAATTTTAATGTACAAGCATCTACAAAAAGATCCAGTTCCATCATTTGAAAAGTCCCATGAAGAGCTTACGGTAAAACAATCAATGTAATCTAGACACTGAGAAGAGGCACTAAGATCAATGATCTCAAGCAGTCCTGAGTGAGTTTATAGCTACTCCACAGCCATTTACAACATCATTCCAGAGAACACTGACCAACTACTAAATGAAAATCAATTGTGTATGTGCTGAATGACTGATTATGTAAATGTTAACTTTCTCCTTCACTTCTGTCATTGTTGATCTGATAATTCTAGATCTAAGGTTTCTGAAGTCTGCTCTTGTTTAACTAAGTCATCCTTTACCAGTGATGAATGAACCGGTGGAATCAACTCATTCAAACCCTACAGTAAGTACAGTTACTATTTATCCCAATTTAAATACTTAAAACACTAACAAAAATGGCTGTCAGGCTCAAAATAATAGAAACTGTTAAAGACAAGAAATATTTTGGAAAAACAAGAGGTGCCTTTTTTGCTGTTGAATTTCATTCACATGGAGAATGTGCTTTGATGCTGATGCAGTCACTTAGCATTGCGTTAGCCACGGATCACGGTGATGGCGCTCATTAACCTGCAGTTGAGTTGTAGCCATGGCAACTTGGGCTTTGATCTGCACAGTGATTTGATGGTCGGCTGGGTTTGGTTTCCTGCTTCAGGTGTTCGAGGTCTTGGGTAAGTCTTGATTTTCTGCCAGATGGAGTTTCTGTCTGGTTAAATTGCATTAAGGAGATATGCAGTCCTAATGTACACCTAATGAACAAACTCTGGAGGGCCTATTACATATAAAAATGCTGACTCCAGTATTCTTTCTGCACATTTAAATGCTTGTATCCATTTGGTTTCCATTAGGACACAACTGATCTGAGATGTTTTGAGAAACACAATCCCTGCTTTTGTTGGAACTAAAACTAAGTGCTTAGCTGAGAACACTGAGAGCTTTCAGTCTAACACAAACCCTCTCTGGACAAACACAAATGCTGGAAAAACACCATGTAACATTTTCACAAAATATGTTACTTGACCAGAGTTGATTAAGATTAAAAGTCAATTAACATTGCATTTTATTACTCTTGCAACGTACAACACATACAAACCATAGTGTGGAAGGATACATTGAGCTGCTCAATTCTTCCAGCTATAAGAAGAGAAAAAAACAGAGATGCATTCAAAAAATCAATATAATTGCTGCTGCTTTAAAAAGACCGATCTATGGTTGAGCTGACAGAATCAGTAGAGCAGCAGACTTCAAACAATAACAAAATCCTGATGGGTTCTTTTGTTTAGCCTGTATGTTGACAAAAACTGAGCTGATTTGTGAAATACATGCTGTCCTTTTTCAAAAATTACAAACTGCACTGCAGAAAAGCTTTTCTTCTTTACACCATGCCCTAACAGTATACTAATTTAATACATCCTAAATATTTTATTTTTGCTTGTTATAAACATCTACAAGATTATGTGAATTCTTGGACATCAAATTGATTATAAATGGGTCATATTTTACCTTAAAATCAAAAATCATATATATCATAAAAATAAATATTTTTTAGGACCATTACATTTTTTGCTCTGTGGCATTATTTTCAATATTATTAATATTTTTTGCCTCCCAATTTTCATTAACACAATAATAGATAAATGAATAAATAACTATTGTATTAATTTAACATTGTAATTAATATATGTATTATTTAAATAGTAAAATATATCATGGTAGTATTTGTTGTACTGCCTTTAAATACTGCTGATTTAAAAAATAATACATTAAAAAAGACTGTAGTACAGTAATAAGAATCAATAACTAGAATTATAGACAAATTTATAAACATTGCACTATGGAGAATGTGCTTAACTGAAAATATTAAAGGGTTAGTTCACCCAAAAATGAAAATAATGTCATTTATTACTCATCCTCGTGTTGTTCCACACCCGCAAGACCTTCATTCATCATCGGAAAACACAAATTAAGATATTCTGATTAAATCCGATGGCTCAGTGAGGCCTGTATTCAAAGCAATGACATTTCCTCTCTCAAGAACAATAAAAGTACTAAAAACAGTTCATGTGAGTTTAGTGGTTCTACCTTAAAGGTGCCATTGAACATTTTTTTACAAGATGTAATATAAGTCTAAGGTGTCCCCTGAATGTGTCTGTGAAGTTGCAGCTCAAAATACCCCATAGATTTTTTAAATTAATTTTTTTAACTGCCTATTTTGAGGCATAATTAGAAATGCGCCGATTCAGGCTGCGGCCCCTTTAATTGCTCGCGCTCTCCGCCCCCTCCCGAGCTCTCAACTCTATCCTTGCTTAAACAAAGTTCACACAGCTAATATAACCCTCAAAATGGATCTTTACAAAGTGATCATCATGCAGCATGTCTAATCGCGTAAGTACAGTATTTATTTGGATGTTTACATTTGATTCTGAACGAGTTTGATGGTGCTCTGTGGCTAACGGCTAATGCTACACTGTTGGAGAGATTTATAAAGAATGAAGTTGTGTTTGCGCATTATACAGACTGCAAGTGTTTAAAAATGAAAATAGCGACGGCTCTTGTCTCCGTGAATACAGTAATAAACGATGGTAACTTTAACCACATTTAACAGTACATTAGCAACATGCTAACGAAACATTTAGAAAGGCAATTTACAAATATCACTAAAAATATCATGTTATCATGGATCATGTCAGTTATTATTGCTCCATCTGCCATTTTTCGCTGTTGTCCTTGCTTGCTTACCTAGTCTGATGATTCAGCTGTGCACAGATCCAGACGTTAATACTGGCTGCCCTTGTCTAATGCCTTGAACATGGGCTGGCATATGCAAATATTGGGGGCGTACATATTAATGATCCCGACTGTTATGTAACAGTTGGTGTTATGTTGAGATTCGCCTGTTCTTCGGAGGTCTTTTAAACAAATGAGATTTATATAAGAAGGAGGAAACAATGGAGTTTGAGACTCACTGTGTGTCATTTTCATGTACTGAACTCTTGTTATTTAACTATGCCGAGGTAAATTCAATTTTCAATTCGATGGCACCTTTAATATTATAAAGTGACGAGAATATGTTTTATATGGCAAAAAAAACAAAATAACAACTTTTCAAAAATATAGTGATGGGCTGATTTCAAAACACTGCTTCGAAGCTTTACGAATCGAATCAGTGACTCCGAGCGCCAAAGTCACGTGATTTCAGCAGTTTAGGAGATCCGAGTAACTCGAATCGGCCCATCACTATATTTTTGAAAAGTCGTCATTTTGACATTATTTTCATTTTTTTTTTGCTGCACAAAACATATTCTCGTCACTTTATAATATTAAGGTTGACCCACTGTACTCACATGAACTGTTTTAAATATGTTTTTAGTATCTTTATGGATCTTGAGAGAAGAAATGTCATTGCTTTGAATGCAGGCCTCACTGAGCCATCGAAATAAAATGAAATCAACGGGGAAAACATTAATCAAAAATGTCTTAATTTGTGTTCTGATTTTCAGCGCGCTGCGCGCATAATCCATTTCATGAATGAAGGTCTTACGGGTTTGGAACGACATGAGGGTGAGTAATTAATGACATTATTTTCATTTTTGGATGAACTAACCCTTTAAGTCTTAAAGGGTTAGTTCTTATTGATACCATTCTCAAAACATTTTTTGTCATCAGCGGTCCTGTCCTTTACTCACCTTAATGTCGTTCCAATTGGAGGAAAATAAGAGAATAAGAGAAAATGTTTTGTTGTGCCTCTGGATGTTGGAATCGGAAATCAAAAAATATAGTCTTAATTTTAAGAAAACCTGAAAACGTCTTTGAAGTAAACGGAGACGTTTCACAGATGGACATGACACCTGAAACACTATTAAAGCAGGAATGAGTAAACAGAGTCTCTAATTTCACATATGCATCAGAGGACATACAAATCTACAGAGAAATAATATTTAAACCTATAACATTTCACATAGATAACTTTTAAACAGTCTATACAATTTTAATCACAATTCTGACTTTTTTCTTGCATGCGTGTTTATTACTCCCAGTTCGGCTATTCCTCGCAATTGTGAGTTTATTTCACAATTCTGAGGGGAAAAAAGTGATTGCGGGATAAATTGCAATTCAGAAAAGACAGAATAACGAGTATATCTCACAATTGTTTTTCTTTGTAAGAAATGTGAGATAAAACTCAGTTCGAGAAATAAAATAAATTGTGAGATATAAATCGAAATTAACTTTTTATTCTTTTAATTCTGACAAACAAAAACAAAACAAAGTTGTACGCCTCAAGAGACTTATACGCTTTTAGCTTCTCCTGAGAGGCTATACACGAGGTGTCAATCGTAAATATATATCTTGGCCACTAGTCCATTTCGTTTCAATTAACCACTGACAAGGTCTGCAAACGGATCCGAGCTGACACGGTAATGTTAATTTTTTGATAACAGTGCTTATCGCTGGGTAGCTGCTGTAATGCCGACAACATTTTAAAAAAATAACAAATCAAAATATTTATAAGTTTCTAAATCTTAATCTTTGAACCGCTTCGTCGTACTCTCTAGTCGACTGGTTACACTCCCGGGTTTTCTGCAACCACGATGCGCGCGCATCCCGAATACAAACAGTAAATAGGCCTATTTTTAGGGGTGTTTTTTGGAGGCATGTTGTCATGTTTATACCAGTGGTAGGCCTATAATTTGGAATCAACTGTTGAGAGGTGGATGAACATTTCACATCAGAGATGGGTAAAGCATTTTTTGTATAGTCCACGACAGCCCTACTGTGTGGACTGAGCTGAATCAAATAAGCATAACTTTATGCTTTTTCTGCCTTTTTTGCTCCACTCCAAACGTCTTCATTTTTTTAAATTTTTTTTTTTATTAAATGCAACGTTTTTAATTTCAAAAGCATTTCTAAATTCAGTTCATATTTCCAACAAACCACAAAATGAGGTTCATTCTTGTGTAGAAATTAACAACAACGAGAATAAACGACACTCGCAAATAATAATATAATAATATTAATATTAATAAAACGTGTTTCTCTTATTTATTGCATTTCTGCTGTGTTGGACTGTGATGTCGCCACTGCGTAAAAATATTTCTCAAACGGCAGTGCCCCACCGCCGATGACCCAATGCCCCTCCAGTAGATCTGCTCTGGCGCCGACTCTGTGCGTCAAGCAGGTTCGGTTCAGCTTCTATTTAAGTTTGCTGATTAATGTTTATATATGATTAAAAACCTAAATTAAATCTGTTCATCATATAAAGCAATTGAGTCTCTTCAAAAAAATTGGACTAAACTGCTCAATTCATATGGGTTAGTTTTATGATCTCTTTATGAACTTTTTGAAGTGACAAAATGTCAGTTGTGTAGACTGTCAATGGAGGGACAGAAATCTCTCAGATTTCATTAAAATAGCTTAATTTGTGTTTCGAAGATGAACGTAAGTCTTAAGGGTTTGGAACGACATTTTTGAGTGAACTAACCCTTTAACAGTCCGAAAACAAGCTTAATGGAAAAAAAAGTGAGGTAAAAAGTAACCTGAACTATAATATTCAGTCATATACACTCTGTTATACTGAGTGAACCACCCATAATGAAACAGTTCACACATACTCTCTCACACACTCTGGGCTCTCTACCACATACCACTGAGCTGACAGCTAGAAGGGAAATACTATCAATAGTAACTGTCCAGCCCTTCACAGGCTGATGAAAGAATTCAGTCAGACGGTGACACTTGGATTTGGATAATAATAAAAGATTCAGCCACGGGCCTGTATTGAGATACAGGGTATTATTGTGTCCAGTCCTTGAGTATTTGTGTGTGAGAGACGTTCAGAGTGCTTGAATAGTGGAGAGAGAACAAGTAGACTTGTGTTCCATATCCATTAGATCCAGATTCCACTAATGTGTGTGTCTACTGTAAGGTACAAATATAAATGTGTGTGTGAAAGGAGAACGAATGTCTGTGGTTTAAAGTTGGTTCAGTGTGAATGCATAAGATTAAAATTGTGATTAGAATTAAAAAAACGTTCCAGGTTTGTTGTGCTCGTCTTTATGGCTGCACAATTTGGCCAAATATGTTGTGATTTTATATCAATATAACAGACTTGAAAATAATAATAATAATCATCATTATTACTATTATATTATATTATGATTGCTACTAATCTCTTAAAGCTTCTCTTTTGTTGACAACAGACGTTTTTTAGGGGGGAAGATGGTTGGTGCATATGGCGTTCCTAAATGCAGGTTATACGTGATCCATATGGATGCAGAGATGAGCTCGCATGGAGCAGAATTTACTGAAAAGACACTGAAAACACTGAATCTTGAGCTGTTCACATGTAAAAGAACTTCACTCTGAAACACGCACCACATATTTTCATTTCATTCAATTGATAATCACTTTAGGCCATATCACAATTTTGGTTTTATTTCGATTAATTGTACAGCCCTACAAGAGTTACATGATAAAATGAGGTGAAAGAATGTCTCACATTAGAAAGCAGGTGTTCTAGATTGCGGTCCGAAGCGTTTTTTCTCTGGTCTTCAGAGAGCTCCTCCACATGACTGTCCAGACTGAAATGTAGCCGAGCCAGACGCTCCTGCATCTCCCTCACATGCTCTAGTTGCTCAAAGGAGCACACCTTACCTGCAAACACAGCGTGTTATACACATAGAAACTGAGACAGTACCTTCCTAGATTCATAAAACAAATCTGAATCAACTCACTGATGAATTAAGTGGTGTAAATGTGCCACCCTTACACGCCTTTGCATTCCTCAAAAATGTCCCAACAGTTAAGATATTTAATTACAGCCCAAACAATTAAAGCTTCTGAATGAAACCCAAGCGCACATGTGTCATACCAAAAGCCTGTAGTTTTCCAGAGTGAAAGTCGTTGAGCAGGTTGAGCAGTCCTCCCTCCATCTCTCTCACATCAGAGACGTCGGTGAGGAACGAGTGCTGGAGCGGTGAGGAGGACTGGGACATGCGGCTGGGTCCGGCAGGCTGAGGAGCTCTGGGCTTTTCTCTGTGTGGCCTGTATCGGTACAAATAGAACCAGAATCACTACTAGACTTTTAAATGTCAATTAAAAACACAAAGATCAAACTATCAGAGATATGTTGCATAGGAGAACACACACACAAACCTTGTGTTTTTAGGGGGAATCACGGGAACGGCGAGAGCTTCTTTAGATGGACCCATTGCCCCCACAGATCTCTTGTACTTTCCCCTGGGTTTGGGGGAGGGGGGCTGGGGCAGACCCAACGAGAATGTGGCGCTCTTACTCGCCGGGAGAACGGAGAGTTTTCGAGGGTTGATTGGTGGAGGAGGGGGCTGGGGCAGGGACACTTTGGGACTCCTTTTCTTCCTCTTGTCCTCCATGAGGGCAGTGGCACTTTCTAAGAGACATAGACAAGAGCTTTCAGCCACTGGAACAAGATGATCTGATCCTGCACTCTTAAAAATAATGGTTCCAAAAGGGTCTTTTTTGCAGCGATGCAACAGACCCAGCTAACATAAAATATGTTCTAAGAACGTTTTTCTAATGTTCCCATTATGTTATGAAAACATTGGGCCCTATTTTAACGATCTGAAACGCAAGTGTCAAAGCGCGAAGCGCAAGTAACTTTGTGGGCGGGTCTCGGCGCTGTTGCTATTTTCCCGGCGGGATAAATGGCTCTTGCGCCCGGCGCAAATCTAAAATGGGTTGGTCTGAAGTAGCTTCATTATTCATAGGTGTGGTTTGGGCGTAACGTGAAATAAACCAATCAGAGTGTCATCTCCCATTCCCTTTAAAAGCGAGATGCGCTCGCGCCATGGCGGATTGCTATTTACATGGCGTACACGCGATGAGTCAGTTAATATATATGTGTGTGTGTGTATTGGCACGATTGTTCAATTAATTAGCCAATTTCGTTCATTATTATAAGTAGTAATAGGCTGAATTGAAAATAGGTAGCCTAATTCTAATACACGCAATGACTATTCATCATTACATTTTTATATTTATGTACACAATAATATTCTTTTACACTGTAATCCTTTTGTTTTTAATATTTGGCATGTTTGTGTGATGCGCATCCCTGTGTGTAATAAGCAAAGTCAACGCGCACTGTGGACGCGCCCAGAGGCGCAGTTTCTACCAACGCGCTCTAACAAAAAAATATTGCGCCATTGACTTTAGACCAGGTTTGAGTTGGTCTATGGCGCAGTCTATTTTCAGCTCCTTAAAATAGCAATGCGCGGGCAATGCGCCTGAACACACCTCCTTTTTTGCTGAACCGCCCAGGGAGCGCAAGTTCATTCACTAGTTTAGCGACGTGCTTCTGTGGAGGGAAAAGCGCGCTTTGCGAGGGTGCAAAATAGGAATGACACATGCGTCGGTGTACAAAGTCGATTGCGCTGGGTGCAAGATAGGGCTCATTATGTTCAAAACATCCAGCTTTCTTGGTTATGCAAACATTAAAGGTGCCCTAGAACTTCTTTTTAAGTCTAAGGTGTCCCCTGAATGTGTCTGTGAAGTTTCAGCTCAAAATACCCCATAGATTAATTTTTTTAACTGCCTATTTTGGGGCATCATTAACTATGCACCGATATATAGGTTGCGGCCCCTTTAATTCTCGTGCTCCCCCGCCCCCGGAGCTCGTGCTTGCCTTGAACAGCATAAACACAGTTCACACAGCTAATATAACCCTCAAAATGGATCTTTACAAGATGTTCGTCATGCATGCTGCATGCATACATCGGATCATGTGAGTATAGTATTTATTTGGATGTTTACATTTGATTCTGAATGAGTTTGATAGTATGCTCCGTGGCTAAAGCTAACATTACACACTGTTGGAGAGATTTATAAAGAATGAAGTTGTGTTTATGCATTATACAGACTGCAAGTGTTTAAAAATGAAAATAGCGACGGCTCTTGTCTCCGTGAATACAGTAAGAAACGATGGTAACTTTAACCACATTTAACAGTACATTAACAACATGCTAATGAAACATTTAGAAAGACAGTTCACAAATATCACTAAAAATATCATGATATCATGGATCATGTCAGTTATTATTGTTCCATCTGCCATTTTCAGCTATTGTTCTTGCTTGCTTACCTAGTCTGATGATTCAGCTGTGCAGATCCAGATGTTTTGCCCTTGTCTAATGGCTTGAACATGAGCTGGCATATGCAAATATTGGGGGGCGTACATATTAATGATCCCGACTGTTACGTAACAGTCGGTGTTATGTTGAGATTCGCCTGTTCTTCGGAGGTCTTTTAAACAAATGAGATTTATATAAGAAGGAGGAAACAATGGAGTTTGAAACTCAGTGTATGTCTTTTCCATGTACTGAACTCTTGTTATTCAACTATGCCAAGGTAAATTCAATTTTTGATTCTAGGGCACCTTTAAGGGAACATTCCATATTATGGGAACATTGCTTTTGAATGTTCTCTGAAACAATTAGTAACATTTAAAAATGTTAGATGAACGTCCAACTAAAACGTTTCAGAAAAAAATGTTTTATGAATGATGTATAGATAATGTTTTTGTGCTAACGCTTTGAGAACGTTATTTTGAACTTTGAAGAAACGTTCTATTAATGTTACTGGAAAAAACATTTGTTTATAACTTACCAGAACATTCCCTGTTAGCTGGGAAAGAACCATTTTTGGTTCACCAAATGACCTTCCAGTGAACAGACCATTTTTTTTCTTATTGTGAAAACGTTTTAATTATCTGAAGAACCCTTAAAGATGCAATGGAAATGTTCCATGGATGTTAAAGGTTCTTCATAGAACCATAGATGCCAATAAAGAACCTTTATTTAGCACAATGTTAAAAAGGTAAAGGTAGAGTGGGTAATTTCTTTTTTAGAGTCACTGAATGGAATTGCAAAAATATTGTTATATGAAAGAGTGTTACCTGAACACTGCCATCATTGTAAAGCATTAGCAATCTACTTTCGTGGGAAAAGTTGCTTGTTCAGGCTCTTTCTTCTTTGTTTTGGGTGGGAAGGCAAACAGGAGCAGTGCATAATAATAAGGGCCCCTACAGAGATAGATTAAATAATGTGGGGGGCCCAAATCTGAAGGTTTGTCACATGCCCAGAGAGTCCTGTTGGTATCACTGAACTAAAGTCAATTTCAGCTTTGAAGCGAACCGATCATTACAGCAGGTCAGTGAGTGTCTGTGCTAAACATTCATAGATTAGGCAGCAATTATTAATGTCTGACCTTGAGCTGCTAACAGATGGAATGGAAAATCCAATGTTTTGTGTGACTGCAAGTCAATTAACAATATCAGAGGTAACATGCTTGATAAATGTCACTGGTAAATGTATCTGTCAAGACATACTTCTAATCATCCTAACTTTGTGGAGTTTCAAACTACACCAAAACTTTATAGATTGGCTCTTATGGATAATGTAGCCCTCTCTTATTTTCTGGTTTATTTATTCTTCTGTTCTGTTTCTCACCCTGTGTAAAGAAATACCTTGTTATCAAGCTGCACTGCAGCTGAAATATTTTTAGACACTTCAGATCTCTCTGGGACTCTCCAGTACCTGCTGTCCATCCGCCAGGGATACAATGATTTATGTCTACCATCAGGGTTTTTTTTTTTTTTTTATTTAATTTTTTTTTTTTTATTGCTGTAATATATATATTTTCATACCTATATTCAAATTTTTTTCTCAGAAATTGCAACTACTTGTGTCAGGTATCTTGCACTCTTGCATCAATTTTATCTAAAAGTAGCATGGCATCTTAAGAAGATCACTGACCTTTTAGAAAAATTTAAAATATAAGCAATATTTTTCATTAAAAGACCTATTATTTAAATCCTAAACCTAATAGGTTGGAAAAAAGCAATAAATTAATTTCTGTGTGATTTGTATGGTCCTGCCAACCCTTAATTGCATATAAATGGTACATTTTAAATAATTTAATTTGAATTAATAAATTAGATTCTTTAAATATGTATATGTAGGGGTGTAACGATATCCCCATGTCACGATTAGATACATATTACGATACTGAACTCACAATACAATATTATTGCGATACTCCAAGACATGGTAAAAGGTTAACAAAAAATGAACTGTTGATTAAAATGCTAAATTTGGTATTACATTGGAAATAGGCTTGGATTTAGTGCTGGTAACCCAATGCAAAGGACAATAGTGACACCAGAATAAAAATATTCATGATTCTGAAGATGAAAATACAGAAAAATATGAATATGCATGCACTCTGTCACTGAGTAGATATATTTAAAATACTGTAGGCCACTTTTTACTGGTAACACAAGACATTTGTCATTATCAGGACCCACAAATTTCACCCATTGCATTATTATACATTATAATCATTATATATAGTAGTTTATTGTAGTACTGACACTAAAACTCTGTAAACCTGATTTTTTTCTCACACAGTAATTTTCATTTTGGGTGAACTATACACAATACATATTGTTGCATTTTTGTATTGCGATATATTGTGACACCCCTATAAATGAATGATGAATACGTGAATTGTGCCTACTTATATATTACAGATTCTATATTATAATAGTCATTCAGGTGAAGGATTATTCATTGCCAGTGAGCACTAAACAATCTGGGTCAAAATCTCAATTTTAATGAATGCACTTTATTTTACATTGCGTCTTCTTCCCGCGAGACAATTTTTTCTTTGCAATTTTAGAATTTGAGCTTATGACTTGATATGTTAATAAACGCAAGATCTAATGCATTTCTCATTTGGGGAAGAGGTTTTGCATAGAATGGAAAGGATTTGCACAAGATGCCCTATAAGGCACGATGCGCACATCGTCGTATGGCTAAACAAAATGATTTACTCACCGGCTGGCGGATAAGGATGGGGCTCTTTGAGCTTTCCAACGCAAATTTAAGGCGCCGGTGTTGGTTTTTCCATTCCAATAACGTATGATTTATACGCGGTCCGTTTTAAAAGCCGATATCAAGTGCGTGCTGTTTCCAGCGGGAGCTCTCCTACTTCCCGACCGCGATTCTGCGACTCCTACTATGGTGAAGCTTCATTATTAATATTCATGAGATGCGCTTTTGCTATTGGAAGGTATTATAGAAGCGTCCCGACTACCTAATTAATATTCAAGAGCCCAGCCTCAACAATAGGGATGCGTATGAGCAACGTCAAAATAACAAAATTACTATTCATGAGCTAAACCTTCGCCATACTAGGAAAGTGGTCACAATAAGATGCGAGCTAAGCTCCCGTTTAAAGACACAGAGCCTCACACTAACCATTAAAACCTCAACCACACAGCTGGCTACTTAAACGTGTTTTAATGAGCCATTATACCACAAAAAGCTCTATAATTAATTTTTGTACAGTCAATCCTTGACCGAAATCTGTAGCCATTGAGAAATGTTGTTTATCGCCATCTAAAGGCGAATGTGGTACAGTAACGGAAAAAAATGACATACCTGAGAAATATAACGATGATAAAACGAGTGCTTACTTGATTTCAAAGGATATTTGTTTCAAAATAAAGAAAATATTTGAATTCTAGTAACACATTTGTGTCTGATTATGTCAGATGATTATGACAGTCATGTAAAAAGTGGTGCATTAATAAAAAACTTCAGAGAAGCAGACTTAGTACAAAAATATGTTTCCTTTTTATTTCATGGCAAGTCAGAACATAAACAGACAAAAAAATGCACTTGTAGAAAAAATAAAGAGCTCTCATGCATGTTTTCTGCTCATCTGTGATGACTGACAATAATTTATGCTTGTCTAACTGACTTTCTGATTAGAGGCACTGGCTGAATACGAATACGCTTTCCCCAGAACTATTCTGTCTCTGAGCAGTTTAAAAAAGGCGTAATAATTACTGAATAATATTAGAGCTAATGATATTGTCTGATGCCATTTCTCTGAACACATCAGTGAATATAGCTGGTAGAATATCATTGCACCTTCCAGGATTATGAGAATGTTCAATATTCGAAGTGGTTTGTTGAAGAAAAACTGTTAGGAGAGAGGAAAAAAGAAGGGGGAAGGGTGGTTAATGTAATATTATTCCCACAATGAATACATAATGCATTCTTTGTAATATTTCTAATAACATCTGCATTTATTCTGATGAGTCAGCAAACTTGTTCTGCAAAAAACAAAGCACTTTCTGTTTCAGAGTTCGGCTACAGTTTATACTTACATAGAAACGATAATGTGAGACATCTGAGGGAACTGCTACGTTATAATGGCCCATGGCCTTATAAACATTTTTACTGTGTTTGACCAAAACTCCCTGTGGCCACATGTACTCTTCTGTCCATCTGTAGAAAAAACAAACACAAAAAAAAGCAAAAGAAAGATATTAGAGTCTACCAACAAAAGCAAAAATAATGTCACAAAGCTTTTTAGCACATATTATGTGAGAAAAAAAAAACATTTAAATGAGAAAATGTTAATTTATGAAAACAGAATAGGTCAAACAATTCTACAGTTATGGTCAAATCAATAAGTAACAAAAAATTTCAAATTCATTTAATGTGCTATAAATAAATCTGTTGATGATGGCAACACCCAAGATCAAATGAACATGTTGAAACATGCAACACAATGCATCCATTCTCATAAGGGTAAGTGCACAAGAACTGAGCACTTCACTAAAATTAGGCTCTTTCTTTAAAGGTGCCATCGAATTGAAAATTGAATTTACCTCGGCATAGCTGAATAACAAGAGTTCAGTACATGGAAATGACATACAGTGAGTCTCAAACTCCATTGTTTCCTCCTTCTTATATAAATCTCATTTGTTTAAAAGACCTCAGAAGAACAGGCGAATCTCAACATAACACAGACTGTTACGTAACAGTCGGGATCATTAATATGTACGCCCCCAATATTTGCATATGCCAGCCCATGTTCAAGCATTAGACAAGGGCAGGACGTCTGGATGTGCACAGCTGAATCATCAGACTAGGTAAGCAAGCAAGAACAATAGTGAAAAATGGCAGATGGAGCAATAATAACTGACATGATCCATGATATCATGATATTTTTAGTGATATTTGTCAATTGTCTTTCTAAATGTTTCATTAGCATGTTGCTAATGTACTGTTAAATGTGGTTAAAGTTACCATCGTTTATTACTGTATTCACGGAGACAAGAGCCGTCGCTATTTTCATTTTTAAACACTTGTCGTCTGTATAATTCATAAACACAACTTCATTCTTTATAAATCTCTCCAACAGTGTAGCATTAGCCGTTAGCCAAGGAGCACTATCAAACTCATTCATAACCAAATGTAAACATCCTAATAAATACTATACTTACGCGATTAGACATGCTGCATGACGAACACTTTGTAAAGATCCATTTTGAGGGTTATATTAGCTGTGTGAACTTTGTTTATGCAACGATAGAGTCGAGAGCTCGGGAGGGGGCGGAGAGCGTGAGCAATTAAAGGGCCAGCAGCATGAATCGGTGCATAGTTAATGATGCTCCAAAATAGGCAGTTAAAAAAATTATTTAAAAAAAAATCTATGGGGTATTTTGAGCTGAAGCTTCAAAGACACATTCAGGGGACACCTTAGACTTATATTACATCTTGTAAAAAAACGTTCGATGGCACCTTTAAAAGCATTTGAAATGATTCAGCACCTGCTGTAGTGACATTTTAGCACTAAAAATGACATTTACCATAATCCAGCAAAGACACACACAAAAAAAACTCTAGCACAACCTAAACTTTTGACATTTCTATGACCCCAGCAGTGTCCCCAGGTCAGACGTACATGTGTTGGAGGACGTTTGAGCAGAGAGAGGGGTCCACCTTCTGCCAGCAGCCCAGATGTGCGGCAGCTTTGTGAAGCAGGTCGCAGTAACGGGGAGGCAGTAGGTGCCGCATCAGAATGACAGAAGTACTGACGGACACCAGGATGAACAGCTCACAGGACCAGCGTTTATCTACATACTGTGTGCTCTACACAAACAGAGAAAAATGGGGGAAAAAAAAAATTGTCAAATGTGTAGGAATGTAAAACAATTTACTTAAACTCTTCAGGCTAAAGAGTTAGTTCTCCCAAAAATAAAATTTCTTTCATTAAGCACTCATACTTAATGTCGTCCCGAACCCGTAAGACCTTTGCTTATCTTCGGAACACAAATTAAGATATTTTTGATGAAATCTAAGGGTTTCTCATCCACACATAGGCATAGTCATTATTATTTTATTTTTTTTTTGCGTGCAAAAAGTATTCTCGTTGCTTCATAACATTAAGGTTGAACCACTGTAGTCATGTTGACTATTTTAACGATGTCTATGTGTGGATCAGAAACCCTCAGATTTCATCAAAAATATCTTAATTTGTGTTCCAAAGGTCTAACGGTGTTAGTTCACCCTTTAAAGTGTTAGTTCACCCAAAAATTCTGTCATCATTTACTCACCCTCAAGTTGTTCCAAACCTGAATGAATTTATTTCTTCTGTTAAACACAAAAGAAGATATTTTGAAGAATGTTGGTAACCAAACAGTTGATGGGACGCCATTGTCTTCCAACTGTAAAATATCTTCTTTTGTGTTCAGCAGAAGAAAGACATTCATACAGGTTTGGAGTGAGTTGAGGGTGAGTTTTTGGGTGAACTATCCCCTTAAGACAAAAAGTGCTGTCCTGGGTGTTACAGAGTAAAACAAACCTGTAAAATTCCTTTATGTATTTAAATGTCAAATGCTTAATTTTGATGCACATTACCAAATAACATTCATTCAAAAGTGTCAGTAAGATCTTTAAAATAAATAAATACTTTTATTTAGCAATGACACATTAAATGACACATCCTTTTCTGAAGGATCATGTGACACTGAAGACTGGAGTAATGATGCTGAAAATTCAGCTTTGCCATCACAGGAATAAACTGTATTTTAAAATATATCAAATTCAAAAACAGTTATTTTAAATTGTAATAATATTTCACAATATTACTATTTTAACTGTATTTTTTATCAAATAAATGCAGCCTTGTTGAGCAATAGAGACTTATTTAAAAAAAAAAAAAAAAAACATCTTACTGTCCCAAACTTTTGGATTGTATAGCATTACTAGCAATAAGCAAGCAAATATAATTGCCATATATTTTATTACTCATTATTTCGAAGCGGCTTGCATTGAAAAATGTTTCTTCAAAGAACATGTTGTCAACAGAACCCATTGCGTTAAAACCAAAGTTTTGCATTGAGGGCAGATAAAAAAAGCCACAAAACTAATACCTGGAAAATATTATTTGCATGTGTTGGTTTAAATGGGAAGAATTATTTTTTTTCCCTTTAGGCCAATCTGATCTAAACATAATTATTACATATGAACCACCTGTATTCCTCATCAACAAAACCTGTTCTCTCAGTCCACACATTGTATGCGTTTATGCATATGTGCGGAGGTGAACAAAAGACCAGCTGTCGCACTCACCTTGACGAACCAAACAGGTACGAACGCTACATAGTAGGCACTTAGCATGGAGCTAACCAACACCTCCTTCATCCTCCAGTTGAAGTCCATCTTCAGGTACTCCACTTCTTTGCGGATGAGGTCAGGAGAGAGACAGCAGGCGTGGGTGGGCATGGGCTGAACACTGTACAGCTGACTGGTGTGCTGTTTCCATGTTTCCTTCAGGACGGACAGATAGTCCCGTCCCCCACGTCCCAAAGCAGCTCCGCCCACTTCTTTAGGACTCATGCCACTTAACGGGGACATGGATCCAGCCCTGCGGAAATCACAGCTGAGTCGGAAGAAAGGGATGTACATTCCAAACCTAAAGGGGGAAAGAACAGTGTTGAAATATTAAAATGTCATAGGTGGATATTTATGACTGTAAATTCTGACTGTTTATGACTAAACATTTATGACTGTGCAAGTTACTACGTTGCTTAGTGAACAACCTATCACTGCCTAGTAACCAGCCAAAATACCCTAATTACCAGCTCAAACAAGCTATTTATCTATTCAGCCATCTATAGAACTGTCTGTCAGTCTATCCATCCTTTCAAAGATATTTGGTGTTGTGAAGTAACAACACTAAAAATATCAAAACTGAAAAAAATAAATTATACATTTGACTAGTCGACCATCATGTATGCATTATGAAAGCAGTAAGGGTGCTGACACATTATCAAACTTTTGTGAGCAAAAAAGGTTCATTATATCTATTGTTCGATCTATCTGTCAAACTATTTATCCATTTATCAATCTCTGTCAATCCATCCATGAATCCATCCATCCATCCATCCAAATTTGTGTGACCAACTTGATGTGAAATGCGCATGGGGAAATCTTTAACCTTGCAAGTAATTCAAGACTGCATGGATTCTTAATGAAATTACTGGATTTCGCCTGCAAAAACTTTGTGACAGCATCTTAAAGAGTTAGTTCACCCAAAACTGATGAAAATTCTGTCATTAATTACTCACCCTCATGTCATTCCACACCCGTAAGACCTTAGTTTATCTTTAGAACACAAATTAAGATATTTTGATGAAATCCAAGAGCTGTCTGACCCCTCCACAGCAATTTAATTACCACTTTCAAGGCCCAGAAAGGTACTATGGACATCGTTAAAACAGTCCATGTGACTGCCTGCAATGGTTCAACCTTAATTTTGTGTCTCTACAATGTAAACAGCGTATGAAAATGACACAGAAGAGAAGAAATTGTTGAATAAAGTCTTTTTTTTTTTTTTTGCGCACAAAAAATATTCTTGTCGCTTCATAAAATTAAGGTTGAACCACTGCAGTCACGTCGACGTCTTTAGTACCTTTTCTGGGCCTTGAAAGTGGTGATTAAATTGCTGTCTATGGAAGGGTCAGACAGCTCTTGGATTTCATCAAAATATCTTAATTTGTGTTCTGAAGATGAACGAAGGTCTTTCGGCTGTGGAATGACATGAGGGTGAGTAATTAATGACAGAATTTTCATTTTTGGGTGAACTAACCCTTAATAATACATTAAAGGGATAGTTCACCCAAAAATGAAAATTTGATGTTTATCTGCTTACCCCCAGGGCATCGAAGATGTAGGTGACTTTGTTTCTTCAGTAGAACACAAATGATGATTTTTAACTCCAACCTTGCCATCTGTCAGTCTTATAATGCGAGTGAATGGTAACTCTATTAATAAGAGTCAAAAAAACTTGCTTAGACAAATCCAAATTAAACTCATTGAAGTATATGCGTGAGACATCACTTCCATTGTCAGAGTGCGATCAGGCCTAACTAAGCGAATGCTGAACGCAGTTGGACATAGTGGTGTATTAGAGTTAAAAAATGATATAAATACTGTTCGGTTTCTCGCACAAACTGATCGTTTCGTGTCTTAGGACATCAATGTGTCGTCACGAGCCGCAGGGTTTAATTTGGACTTGTCTGTGCATGTTTATTTGACTCTTATTGATAGAGTTCCCATTCACTCCCATTATTTGACTGACAGACGGCAGCGGTTATAGTTAAAAATCATCATTTGTGTTCTACTGAAGAAACAAAGTCACCTACATCTTGGATGCCCTGGGGGTAAGCAGATAAACATCAAATTTTCATTTTTGGGTGAACTATCCCTTTAAAATCAATAGCAGTGGATGTACAGATTATTACTCACGGATAGCAGAGGAAGAGCAGGCTAAGTACGGAATACGTCTTGAAGAGATAAATGAGTGAACGACACAAACTCCATCCTGCAAGAGTCAGGACAGCAAAACGAGCCGTCACCAGGAAGACAGAGTGCGGGAAGGACAACTTCCCACTTTGTGATGCCTTTGGAGCAAAGAAAGAAGGGAAAAAGTATGATACACTACTAGTTGATTTTTAAAAGCTATTAAAATGACATACAGAGCTAAAAGATAAAGCGCATTACCTCTTTTACAATGGCAGCAATTAGCCTGCGTGCCAGAACTATGACGGTGAACACCAACATATTATAGTCAATAAGGTGGAAGTTCTGAAAAAAAAAAAAAAAAAAAAAAAAATCATTTTGTGAAAAAAAAAAAAAAAAAAAGGACTGAATGCTTCTGTAGAGTTTAAATTTAAGCCTTGAGACGTGACTCACCAGAGAGGTGTGTGAAGGTGGGTGTGAAGGGGGGTACCACCACACGGTTTTGTAGATGTTGACGTAATGCACAAACAGAGCTGTAAGATGGCACACAAACAGATGGAGCTCAAACAGGACGTTCCGGTCCATGGAGAGTTCCGGAATCTTACAGTGCTTCAGTGGCACCACTGTCTGAGTGGCCAACGGAGGGCTGGACATTCCCGTTCCGGACCCATTCCTGATGACCACACAGATTTGAAATCGGTAGGTTACACAGGAGGCGAATGTTACCATAGCAACAGAACATTAGTTCATCATGTGTAGCATTACCCTCACCTGGTCCGTGACCTCACACCCGTCACAGGTGAGCTGGTGGAATGGTTGCCATTGCCAACGGAGCCTGTCTCACTGCTCAGCGGAGAACGACAATATGTCGTTCTATTCGCTCCTCTTCTTCCTCCTGCCATTCCAGATCTGCCCTTCCCCTGTCTCAATTGGTTACACTTTAGAAACCTGTAGGAAAACAAATCACAACAATAAGCTCCAAACACACTAAGACTGTGTTGTGAAAAAAAACGAGGTCAGATATACACTAAATCATATCATATAATCAATCACTCTATGCTAAGATTTAAAGGTGCCGTAGAACGTTCTTTCACAAGATGTAATATAAGTCTAAGGTGTCCCCTGAATGTGTCTGTGAAGTTTCAGCTCAAAATACCCCATAGGTTTTTTTTATTAATTTTTTTATCTGCCTATTTTGGGGCATCATTAACCATGTGCTGATTCAGGCTGCGGCCCCTTTAAATCTCTCGCTCCCTGCACCCCCGAGCTCTCGACTATAATACATATTCAGTTATTATTGCTCCATCTGCCATTTTTCGCTATTGTCCTTGCTTGCTTACCTAGTCTGATGATTCAGCTGTGCACATCCAGACGTTAATACTGGCTGCCCTTGTGTAATGCCTTGAACATGAGCTGGCATATGCAAATATTGGGGGCGTACATATTAATGATCCCGACTGTTACGTAACAGTCGGTGTTATGTTGAGATTCAACTGTTTTCCGGAGGTCTTTTAAACAAATGAGATTTACATAAGAAGGAGGAAACAATGGAGTTTGAAACTCAATGTATGTCTTTTCCATGTACTGAACTCTTGTTATTCAACTATGCCAAGGTAAATTCAATTTTTGATTCTAGGGCACCTTTAATGTTTTGAAATAAGTCTCTAAAGCTCATAGGCTGTGTTTATTTGATCAAAAATACAAATGCAAAATACTATTACAACTTAAAATATCTTTTCTTTTTTTTTTTTTTAAATGTATTCCTGTGATGGCAAAGCTTAATTTTCAACATCATTATTCCAGTCTTCAGTGTCACATGATCCTTCAGAAATCATTCTAATATGCTGATTTGCTGCAAGAAACATTATTGTCAATGTTGAAAACAGTTGTGCTGCTTTTCTGATTTTTGTGGAAAGTGTGATACCTTTTTTCAGGATTCTTTGATGAACAGAAAATTATTTATTTAAAAACAATAATCTTTGTAACATTATAAATATCTTAACTGTCACTTTTGATCAATATCATGCATCCTTGCTGAATAAAAGTATTATTAAAACAAAACTAATTTTAAAAATCATACTAAGCCCAGACTATTCCTCATTACAAGTAATTAAATGCTTATTACAGATAAATTATTCTATATCTTTGTTTATTGTTAATCATCACAGGTAGTTCAGAAGCTCAGATGTTTGCAATAGTACAATATTAATTTTACTATTTCTGCAGTATTCAGTATGAATTGAATGCCGTGTGTGCACAGTATGTAAATTTTCTTTTTGTGGATGGAATATGTGGATGACCAACTACATTTGACAAATTAAAAATGCAAAAGATTTTTTTGCTTGTACATGATGTATTCCAGCTTGTACATGAGGCCTTCCAGCATGCACTGTCAAGCCTCTACAACTGATCCAGAATGTTGCAGAACCGAACCGAATTTAATGAACCGAAGAGAGCGCATGTCACACCTCTCTTCATCAGTTTGCATTGGCTGCCAATAGCTGCTCGCATCCAATTCAAGGCTCTAATGTTTGCCTATAGAACAACCACTGGCTCTGCACCACAATACCTAAACTCACTACTTCAGATTTATGCGCCCTCCAGAAGCTTGCGTTCTGCAAGTGAACGGCGCCTTGTGGTGACATCCCAAAGGGGCACAAAATCACTCTCACGGACCTTCTCCTGGTCTGTTCCTGGCTGGTGGAATGACCTGCCTCGCTCTATCCAAGTGTTCATTTTTTCGTCAACACTTGACCCAATAATGTTAGAACTTTTTATTTATATTTTACTTCTCGTTTTTCGATTTCTATTCTCTTTCTCCATCTATTTGTATATTTAAAAACAAAAAAAAATACCTTTCCACAAGCACTTTACTGATGAAACTGTGACTTGACACAGCACTTACATATTGTTGTACTCATATGTTGATTTGATTGCTTCTACTATTTTCATTTGTAATTTACTTTGGAGAAAAATGTCTGCTGAATGACTAAATGTAAATGTATTCAACGTACCAAATGAGATCATATGACAATAAGTTAGTTAGTAATCCTGTTCAAACAGATGCAGAGAGGATAGTGGAACACTTGCACTGGCTACTGAATGAATTCATATACCATGGCATATTTACATGTATACCCAAGAGTCAAGACGCTTAAAAAATACCACGGTAAAGTAAAGTCACGTTTAGATTGTTGTCAATCAAGCTATAGAGTGGCACAAAATGTAGTTTTACCAGGTCTGCAGGACAAAATACAGCCTGAGGGGAAAAAAGTATTTTGGTGTGGACCAACATGCTGTATCACATTTATTATGAAACCATGTCTGGACTAGCTTTTAATGAAATTTGTTTGTTAGTAGATGTTGGCTAGTCCTAAAAATGTTACTGTAAGTTACCAACACCACTGGTCTTGTACTTACTGAGTGAATTATCCAACTGTCTTTTCACAAACTCTTCCTCATATGTCTTATACTGTAACTGTAGGTTACTTTCACTTGTACAATTTTCTTTCTAGATGCATCGTAAAACCTTTTATGGCAGCAATTGTCAAACCAGAGAGAAGACGCTTGCTGTCACAAGATGTGATACATGTGCCTGGACTTCATGATCTGATGGCTTGATATTTAATCTAAAGATGCCTAAAATACAGAATCAAAACTGTTTGCATTGAGTCTGACTGTACATTATGTTTTGTAATTAAAGGACTCATTGCATCAGTGGATTTATACCCATGTAAACACAGACAACCATGGAGATCTCCAGCACCACTGGTCTCATGCACAGTACATTGACAAAGACCCACACGCATGCAACACTATTGGCTTACCAATGCACGTGCCACGATAGGGTCTCCCTATAGCAAGCCAAAATAATGCATTTGTGTTATGGTTACTTTTCACAGATTTTTTTCGGCTCGAAACGATTACCAATCTTTCCTGATCGTTCTAGTGTTTTGTAGCCCTGCCTTTATTGATAGCCAACTTTTGCGGAAGCGTTGCTGTTAAACATGTAGGTTGAAAGACATGTAGTTTTTTTATTTCTGAAACCAAACTGCCTTAAAATGCACAAACATTTCTCAGGTCTGTTTGAGTCTTAACGCTCAGAGAAATAAATGCATGCTCGAATATAAGACTGCGGCCTAGCACTGTTGCATTTGCACAATCTAATTTCAAGAAATCGGAAAAATGCCTCTTACCACTTTAAACCGCGGAGATTAGTCCGGATAAGGCGACTGTAGGATGTAGGTGGAAACACACTCAATACTTAGGTACAGAATGAATTACTTTGGATCGTAAAGGGATTGTTTTATTTCTGACAGTAAACGAGGAGGGCTCATTCTGTTGATGTTGTACGGCACTCACGCACGCGCACAGAGCAGGGGGAGGAGGCAAGCGTGCGCGAGTGCGTGTTCAGAGGAGAAGTGTGCGAGATCAAAGCACACTTCAGGCCATTACATGACATTACACACAACCGGTTGGATAGGTTAATGCATGCAGTGTTTTATGCATATTTATTGAACATTTGTAACATTATGTATAATGTCAGATTTTAAACAGTTATCATTATTTAAATATTTGTTGTATATCGTTCATAAAATCATTGATACAGTCATTCACCATAGATTTTGCTATTTTATGCAAAACAGTCATTTATATGCAAAACAGTCAACTATGCAATCACTTCAAATAGGCTCGTGTTCTTTCTCTTGTATTTCAAATATATATTTTATTATTATTATAATTGTTGCTACGTTCCATAAACATACACTAGGCTACTGTTCAAATGTTTGGGGTCAGTGAGTTTTTTTAAAGAAAAGAAAAAAGTTTCTTCTTCTTCTTCTTCTTGGTTTTTAACGGTGGCTGGCAACCAGCAAGGATTCATTAAATTGATCAAAAGTGTCAGTAAACATCTTACAATATTTACAAAAAAAAAAAAAAAAAACTTAAAATAATTAATTCTATTCATAAAATAATCATAACAATGTACCATGGTTTCTGCAAAATATTAAGCAGCACATTCATTTTCAGCATTGATAGCAATAAGAAATGTTTCTTGAGCACCAAATCAGCATATTAGAGTAATTTCTGAAGGATCATGTGACACTGAAGACTGGAGTAATGATGCTGAAAATTCAGCTTTGCCATCATTGGAATGAATTATATTTTTTAAATAAATTAAAAATTAATAATTAGTAATATTCCAAAATATTACTGTTTTTTGCATAGCAAACTTTAAAGCCATCAAGACTTTAAATATTTGGAAGTTTTCCTAAATATTCATGGATTAAGTATGTGAATTATTCACTTTTTTCATCCTGTTTTTGATTCCCTGTGGCATTTTTGCCCGTTTTCCTCCCTTTCTCTTGGTTGTTATTCATAATGGTGTTATTCATCATTGTTCATTAATATAGCTTAGCTATATAAAAATATTCCTCCACCTGTCCTGTACCCTTGTGTCTGTTATTGTTCAAGAGGGCGGGTGTTTCTCGTCTGACGGATCGCTCGGCTGTCCAATCAGAGCGCAGATACCGATGCGCACGGGTGCGCGCCGGAAGAACGCTGCAGCAGAGGCAGCAGCAGCACACGGGACTGAAATGGCGTAGCGTGCAGTTCACCGCCGCAGCAGCGCAGCGGGGCCAGGCTCACCGAACATTTCAGAGCCTGGCCCGTTGTATTTCATCCAACAATTATGATGGAGATGACTTTTCGCTCCAGTTCACTCGCTTCCAAACCAGCACGAGATCACCGGAGACGGTGAGTGCACGATGAGTACTGGCATGTACTACAAGAGCTTGGCTTTGTCTAATCTTTGTGTTGCAGTTTCGCATTCCAGCACTTGCGTCACTCGGTAGATGGTCATGCATTGTGCAGGAGTCGAGATTTACATCATTTGGTTGTGCATTAATAATAATTTTCATTGTTCTTTCAAGCTACTTTGTCTATTCTTTCCATAAGTGCACTAGAACTAATGGCTACATTGTTAAATGAAAATGCAGATATTAATGAACCTGCTTTGTCTTATCAAAACAGTGCCCCTCATATGTCATGACAAGAAGAGAAAGGAACAGCCTGAAAGGAAGACATGACCAGGTAGGTCAGTTTGTGCAGAAGAAATAACACAAGATACTTCCTTGTAAGGCTGGGTATTTACACAGATTTCATTCGCTTCAGCTTTACAAACTCTTGATTTAATTTGATTCAATTAATTTCTAGATATTTCAGGTACAGTACATGTCAATTCTCAAGTCTCTCTCAACTAAATCTGTAATGTACACAAGCAACCCTGTCACTATAATATTAAAATAAGACATCACTATAACAGGTTAAGTAAAAACATAATGAATATTATTTAGCAATTTAGTATTTTTTATGGACATTAAATGCCTTTCCTGATGTAAATGTAATGTGATGTGACAATCATTGCTCAATCATTGTTTCTGAGGTTGAAACAATGATGAATAAGCGATTTCGAGACATTTCAGGTACTGTATGTTTCTTCAAAGTACCTTCTGTCACGCCACATTAAAAATTTTGTATCAAAAGTACCAAAGCACAAAGCTTATTGAATGGGAGGCTGGCACAAATATCATTTAGTGAAGTTTTGTTCATGCATCAACAGAAAACAGCATAGACTAAAAGATCGATCTTGGGATTTAATAATCAATATCAATATGTATATGTATATGTATATATATATATATATATATATATATATATATATATATATATATATATATATATATATTAAAATATATTAAAATCGAGTAATCTAAATTGTCATTGTTGGGCACTTTCTTGCCTTCTCTGATCTGTTTCAAATGTCCATTCTGTGCAGATGAGACCATCTTGTCTTCATTCTTCAAACTGCCCTCCATCCCGATAAGTTGACTTTCCTCCAGCGTTATTTCAGGGAAGTGTTTGTTCAGCATACCAACTCTCCCTGGTCTATGAACATATCATCTCTGCACTTTGAAGATGACAACTGAAGTTGTTTTTATTCATGAAAGAACAATAAACTCTTCATGTGTCCAAAAAAACTTAAATAACAACATGATTGTGCCACAGTACAGAACCATTGTCTGGTCATACTTGTTATAAATAAATCCAGTGGACTATTTATATAGTCGCAGGTTGAGTTAAAAGAAATTGAAAATGGAAATATCAAAAGCGCACTTGCTTTGCAGGTAAAACAAATGCACATTTAAAAACTAAAGCATGCAAGCAAGATGAAGTAGCTTCAAAAACTAAAGCATGCAAGCAAGATGAAGTAGCTTCATCCAACAATTTTATTATCTGCAGACTAAGTGCCTAGAAGCATCTCTTTTTAACAGCACCTGTCTCTCAATTGACTCTTTCCATAACTTAGTTTAGCTTTAAACCTACAAGGTTTAAAGCACCGCTTGGTCATTTATTTAGTCTTTGAAAATGCCTGAAAATGAGACGACAAACTGTAGACAGAATGCGCTCTTCATTTTTTTGTTTGTTCTCTCAATTTAGAACTCATATTGGTGCTTTAGCAAAACCATTCTTTCATGTTTTCTGTCTACTTGTACTGACATACCAAGATAGACAGTGGCACACTGACCCAAGCATAAGCGTTATAAATTCCACAGTTAAACCTTACTAGTGGGGGTGGGGTGCTGATAAGATGCAGGACATAATGAAATATAATTATTTTACTACCTCAGAAGTTACCACAGCTCAGACCCACACAGCAAGCGCTCTAATCAAACAATATTCAGATTTTTTTCTCACCGTTATATAAATATAGTCATTGTCTGTTAAATGGTTTGGTAATCTGATAGAAGAGGAGTGATGATGTTTCTTTTCATGTACATTACCTTATTAATAGGTGTAGGAATATCACACAAATCATATAGAGACCTTATATTTCACTGGTTGTATATTTGTCCTATTTGTTCTCCAGGAGAAAACGGTAACATTCTCATTGTTATCCTTCTCATTAGGCCTGAAGAAAGGCAGTAGAATGGTTACATATTATTCCCTGGTCACAACGTTTGAGAGTAGTTGCTTATAATTTAGTATGTTTCGGTCTCTGGGTATCCGACACAGCCTGTGCTCCATCCTCAGCTACAGTGCACTTTGAAAATAGGAATTTATCTTCATCTGTAATGAGAAAATGTACCCAATTTTTGTTTTGTTTGTACAGTAGTTTCTATCATATGGATTGGTAGAAATAAAGGTGTTGTGTATGCGGTAAGAATTTTCATGGAGGAAGAGTAGTGAGGCCTCAGTGTGGGAAATGTGCAATATTTGTTTCTTTCCTTTGTCTTGTTTTGAGATGAATATGTATATTGTACAAACAAGTGACAAGTTGTTCGCAAAAACAACAAAATCACCAATGTCTTCCATTAAATGATGTATAGTTTCATCCGCTTGCTTTAAGGTGGCGGGATTTGTAGTGCCAGCATAAACGTGGCCATGCATGTACGGTAGCGATGCTTGCTGAGTTTAATAGTCGTAGTGACATTCAGTATATGCTATAATAAGTCGTTTAGAAAATAAATTAGGCTGACAAAGATTTAGTTAGTAACCACCATGAATGCAGCATCCACAACTTGATCGATTTGATTAAGAGGCGGCTAGGTGAGTCATTTTCATTTGTGCAGAGTTTGTTTTAGTTTTTAATTGACACACACGGTTGTTTATTCATGGGTAATCACTATTAGTTTATAATAATGTGTTGTAGCATGCTGAGGATTAGAACAATGGCTGTTGGTATTGACGTGCGGCTAGCCATGTTGAAATACATGTATATGTTTCATAAGCACTGTGTGAGTTTGTCCTAGTTTGTACTGTGAAAAATTAAGTTCTGGGCCCAAAATAGTCGACTTAGATCAAAACGAGTCTCTAAAAAAATGAGTCGATATTACAGGTGTTGAAGAGTTTCATTCGATACCCGTTTCAAAATGATTCCTTATTATGGAAACAAAGACTTTTGCTAAAATGGTACATCCTGAAAGTTTTATTTGGTCTGTAATAATAGGAGAATACAGTACTCTCTTCTGATTAGAAAGGGTAACCTAGAACTGTGTTTGTATTCATACCTCTAATATCGCATTCTCCATCAGGTATTATTGTCTCAGACTAGAGCTGTGGGTTGATTATTCCTAGTAGCAGAAACTCTCGATTTTAAAGTAACATGTAGAATATTAAGTGGCATAAAGCAATTATCAAAGCATTGTAATGTAGATAAATACCTCAATGACTGGAATGCAAACTATATTTTTAAATATACTCGAAGATATGCAAGCCATGATGTGTATTACGTTCATGATTTAGAAGCAATAATCAGTTTATGCATGAATTATAGTGTCAGAACAGTTCAGTGGTGTTTGTGAAATAGAAATCTGTAGCATATTTGTGAGTGTAGTAAGTGTTTTTTAACGAACAGTCCATTGCTCATATGGAACTATTTACATTTCGTAGTACAAAACAGCCCCATTGTTCACTTGCACCAAATAAATATATGAGGGTAGCACTGAGGGTGTGACAAATATTAATATAAAGGATTTTTTTAGAACAGGTGGAAGAAAGTAGATAGGAAATATATATACATATAGATATGCAGGGCCTAATGCCCTTCTATTGACTTTGCATGTTTACATACAAACCATTGTGGAACACACATAAGCTGTATGCTTATTTACAGCTTATTTTCATTGACAGCAATATGAGCAGTGTTCTGGGTAGCAGTTTGTGACACTCTGATGATTCATTATATCAATAAATCCTGGGTAAATAGAATATACCACAAAACGGAGAGGATCCATTTGGGAATTAACGTGTATTTTTAATAAGAGTGCAAAAAATAACATTTGCTGATGCATGGTAGAAGTGAATAAGAAATGTTTTGTGCTGCATGCAATAATTGAGCTTTGCTTGAACATATTTATGCAGAAATGTGATAAAACTAAATCTATGAGTGGACTAATGTTGTGACTTTCTTTTTCAAATGCATGAAATCCCAAAGGTTTATCTCTACTGTAAATTATTCACAGATGTATTCATTAAGAAATGTTACTTTTTGGATTTGAATATTGTATGATGAAAATCAAATTGTTGAGTCTGTGATTCGAGGCAAAGTCGGATACAGTAAGTTTTAGCAAAGCCTTAACAATTGTGAGTTTAAATGGAGAAACATAAAAATAAAATTTGACGACTTATTCTTGTTCAATGCAAATAATGCAGTTTAAATAATATAAGTTTCTATGCTTTGCTGACCTGATTTGTGTTGCTGATTTTGCCTCTGAATGTGAAACTCTATGCTTAGTCTGATCTATGCACTACAGATGCACCCCGCATGATTTTGTACAAAAATATGAAATTTTAGCAATAAAAAAGCAGCATGGTGCCAATCATAAAATGTGTGGTTTCCTTTCTTCAGTGTTATATTATTGAGTAGTGTAAGAAATCACAGTAGACTTTTTTCCTGCAGTATTACAACAATATATTCTATATTTATCATAAAATAAATGCAAATGTAAATAAATGCAAAACATAGTAACCAAGCTAGTTAATGTTTCACACAGTTTTGAAGAATCAAACTCCTATTCAATACATCATACAAAAATACTTTATTTCAACACTGTTACAACAAGAAACCTGTACATATTCCATGCTTGCCATTTCTTTAGTCTACATTGTGTGTGTGCACAATTTTTCCATCATTCCCTCCAGAATTTTCACCTGCTTCAACTGAGCTTCTAAATCCTGCTTCAGCTAGAAAAAGGAGAAAGAAAATCCACAATGTTCAATCAACTCAGTTGAACTTGAGCAGCTGTAAAATATAATTTAATAGAATATACTGTTGCTCTCCTTCTGTACAATAAGCAGTGAATGCATGAGAACATAAATACAAACCTCTTTAATAGATTTGTCGATGAGTCTGTGTTTGAAGTTGATTTTGGAGGCTTTAACACATGTGCCACTTCTTAGCATG
The DNA here is from genome assembly GCF_018812025.1 of Megalobrama amblycephala. NCBI lineage: Eukaryota > Metazoa > Chordata > Actinopteri > Cypriniformes > Xenocyprididae > Megalobrama > Megalobrama amblycephala. The sequence goes on along the minus strand of NC_063053.1, from coordinate 21,166,907 downwards.
TAACTAAAAAAAAAAAAAATGGCTGTCATAATAAAGTAATGCAACCATTAAAGGATTAGTCCACTTTCAAATTAAGATTTCTTGATAATTTACTCACCCCCATGTCACCCAAGATGTTTGTCTTTCTTTCTTCAGTCAAAAAAAGAAATTAAGGTTTTTGATGAAAACATTCCAGGATTATTCTCCTTATAGTGTACTTCAATGGACTCCAGACGGTTGAAGGTCAAAATTATAGTTTCAGTGCAGCTTCAAAGGGCTTTAAACGATACCAGACAAGAAATACGGGTCTTATCTAGCGAAATGATCTGTCATTTTCTAAAAAAGTAAAATTATTTTGTTTAGTAAAATTATTATGTTTTAACCACAAACACTCATCTTAAAAGGTGCTAAAGAGGATGTTTTGTTTTATACATTTTTGCAATATTACTTGAAACTATCTTTACTAACTGATAAAAGACTATTTATTAGGTGCACTGAAAGGAATAATATTAATATACATCATCTGTGCATGAGGTAGGGCCTTAAAAACATCAGCCAATCGCGTAAACGATTGGCCCTCTGGCTTGTCAATCACTGCCGTGACGTTCCTTGTGAGAGACGAGCGCGGCTGCGCCCTCCAGTAACTTTCCACACTCCACAGGCGCCGCATGCAATGTTTTTGTCAGGAGACAGGAGTAACAACTGCAGATTATGAGTTACCTGCGGTGAGTCCGACATAATGAATCCAAAAAACACGACACAGCGAATGCCGGTGGTAAACACTTGTGTTCCAATACGAGTGTTTACGAGTTTTGGGAGGCGTTCCTTCGAAGGAGGGGGGTTGTTCTTACGCATGCGCTCATTTCAAAAACTCACTAACAGTCTTTGGTTTCTCAGTTGACGAAAAGATCCTCTTTAGCGCCTTTAAACTAGCTCTCTTCTTCTCCATTAGAATTCCAGCACTGTAGATTACTGCCCTCCACAGGTCAAAGTTTGAACTAACTGTTATATACTTACACAAGCATATTGTATATGAGAATTTAGTTCAAACTTAAGAAGAGAGCTAGTTCAAGACAAGCGTTTATGGTTAAAACGTATATAGTTTAAAAAAATTTTTTACAAAATGACCAATCGTTTCACTAGATAAGACTCTTATTCCTCACCTGGATTGCGTAGAGCCCTTTGAAGCTGCACTGAAACGTTTTATTTTTACCTTCAACCGTTTGGAGTCCATTGAAGTCCACTATAAGGAGAATAATCCTGGAATGTTTTCATCAAAAACCTTAATTTCTGTTCAACTGAAGAAAGAAAGACATAAACATCTTGGATGACATGGGGTTTCAAAAAATAATTTGAAAGTGAACTAATCCTTTAAAAAAATCTGACATGTAAATCCTTCACATTATTAGTTACATCAATATTGTTTGTGTGCACATTAATACAAACTATTCCCACCAGTTTATCAGCTCTTTTCGTAAAAGGAAGAGGTTTCGTAAAGCAGACAGGTGCTCTGGGGTGGAGTGAAGAACCAGGCCAATAGTACCATGGCAACCAGCACAGTGGAGGACTTGGTAGGTGCTACAGACAGAGAAATCACATGATGATGATGGGACATCCATGTTGGACATGAGCTGAGATCAATAGAGAGCAATACTTACGAGGAAGCCAGATGACTGTTCAAACTCATCTCCAGCTTTTCATTCACCCTCACATCCTCAGTAACATCTGCAAAGGGAAAGATTCAAATGTCTTTGTACTGGTTATAACAAGACAAACACACACACACACGTGTTTGCTGTATTTTACACACATTTTCATCATGACTGAATCCATATCTACACAGTTTTTAGTCTGCATGCTTTTAAAATTCGCTAAACCTCAACTTACTCAAACAAATGATACTCTGGAGGCTCTGGACTTCCCCGCAGATGCCGAGAGAGTCTCCAAGCACTGTGTTGCAAGTCATGCACTGGAGAACACTGCAGTTCCTATAGTCTACCATACAGATTTCTCTGTCCTTCACCGCTCTTAGCTGATCTGCAATTGAACTAGTCTGTGTCGAGTCACATGGACCGATATCATAAGAGCTTTCGAGCAAACTTCGAGTACTGTTCGACATTATTTCTTTAGCAACTTTTGTTCTTGCTCTGCTCAGCTCACACAAGTTCAAAAGACGCAACCACGTTAATAACTCATTTATTGGCTTGAACTTTAGGTGGCGCCCTAAACCGCTCACCCAAGCCCTGCCTTTGCCGAAGCCTTGAAGCCAATCAAAACCAGCGAGACATAAACGCCGCTTCTTATTGGATGTAGTGGAGTGTCGTCATGGGCTTCTCAGCTAATCATCTAACGGAGAGTCTGTTTTTGAAACGCGGTATTTTTCAAACGGCAATCACACCTAAACAAACCGATCTGTACACCAGAGAGTCGAGATTACGTTATATTTCTGCAGTTTACATTAAGTTTATCTACAATATGGATTTGGACTCGCTTAAATATGCGGAATTGCAGCGCCTCGCTAAAGAAGTGGGAATGAAAGCGAATATGAAGGTAAATCGCGTTTACTGAGTTAAAGTGATGCAGTTTTGTTTACGTTACATGCAGCCTACCCATGTGTACTAAACGATCTGTATCTCTATTTCTGACGTCCTTTGCACTAAAGCACAACGCTTAGTTTGTGGCTGTAGGGTTTATATTTTCTAAATGCTTGATTTTAATTGCTTTTAGGCTGAAAAGCTGCTGAAAGCTTTAAAAGAGCATTTTTCAAAACAGCAACAGCAGACATCGGAGAATGTGAGTAATATCTTTGTGTATTGTCAACTATAATCTGTTTGAAATGTGAATATTCGCATTAACAAGCAACACTGCATTGTTTGCAGGGAAATGATGCAGCCATCGCCGACGCGCACGATGCTGTTCCGCCCGTGGACGAGCAAAGCGCGCACACGGCAACGTTTGTGACCGAGCGCCGAGGAAAAGGCCGCACTGCCAAGAGAAAGCTCAGTGACTCCACATCTGTCACTGCTCAGGTATACATGAGCATATGTTATAAGATTTTGATTTTCAATACATACTATTTAATCTTTCATTCTAATATATAAACGTTTTGTAACTCATTTTTTATATATTTAGACTGAAGAGAAGCAGGCACAAGAGGAGAGCCGAAGGGGCTCCAAGAGGAGGAAAGTGTCCTCAGCCAAGCTTTCCTCCTCTCTGATTCCCTCTGAAATTTCCACTAAAAAGGATGCTGTGGAGAAAGCTCTAGAATCTGGGGAACCCAAACCAGACTCTGAAGATGCTCGTACAGAGCCAAGTGTGAAAGGTGAGGCTTTAAGAATTATATTCCATTTTAAGTTTCTCATGGAGAGAAGATATTATTAATTAGCCTTTTAATTACAGTCTAATAGATGAGGGAGGTTGAGGAGGTTATTTATTAGTTTGTGCTTGTATTCGGTGATGACTTTTAATATGTATATTTTGTAGGTGTGGGGAGAAGAACAGTGGGTAAAATCCCCCGTCATGAAGGTCTGATGAAGAGGAAACCTACACTGCGGCCGACAACTCCTAGTAATAAGATCCTTCCCACTTTATATGCTAAAACAAAATATATTTTCTAGTTTCTGTAATATTTAAAAGACAGTTTCATGTTTAGATGACTTTTCCATCTGAGCTTATTTACAATTTGTAACTAACTATTCGGATATCTGCCTTTCAGTAATGTATTTGCAAATCTCTATTTCCCAGATTTCAAGAAACTCCATGAGGCTCATTTCAAAAAGTTGGAGTCCATCGATTCTTATGTGCAAAGGAAGAACAAACAAATGGAGGTGCTCAGGAATTCAGTCAAGGAGCTGAAGGTAACATTGACCTAGGGTTATTATCATTAACAAACTATAAAAACATTTTATTTTAGCTGAAATAAAATAAAATAGAAATATTAGTTGAAAAACTTAAAATTAAATGAACTTAAGAATTTTGTTTTGGCAACTAACTGAGAAGTTTAAGTTAAGCACTAAAACCACTAACTGGAAATATATAAAAAGAAACTAATTTTTAATGATTTTTCAGTTTTAGTCCAAACACATGAAGCTAAATATAAACATTAAAATATGCTAATTCAAAATATTAATTAAAAACTATAATATTATTTTAAAAAAACACAAGTTTGAGAATGAGTTTATATGTCTGAAGTATTATTTAGGAGTTTATGCTTTATTTTGAGTTCTAAGTGCTATTTATTAGTGGTTCGTTTATTTATTTATTTATTTTTGTAATTTCAGACACTATCAGAAAAGACGCTGATGAAATCAGTCGAGACAAAGGCTCAAACTGTAAGTCACTGAACAGCTAATATCAGCTTTCAGGATTCACTTTTTGAATTCACATGCATCCTGATCATAAATTTGTGTCAAATATTATTCAATTAAATTAAACTGGCACATCTTTCTAAAACTTTGAAAAGAAATTTAACATCTTGTTGGACGAGAGTTGTATTATGTCTGAGTCAGTCAAGTTTATTTCTGGAAGAGGTTGACCTGAATCATAATCAAACTTTGGTATTGTCTCCCATTAGAAGGTGCCTGCTAGCCGGGCGTCTCTCTTCAGTCCTGAAGTGCAGGAGAAGAAACCAGTGGCAGACAGACGCAGGCTCACTCAGCAGTCTGCTAGCAAGTCTGCATTGAAGGACAGCTCCACCTTTAAGCCAACCGTCCTCACCACCAATAAAATCAATGTCAGGTAAATACATCAGTATGCTTATTCCACTTACATTTATAATGCTTTAGTATTGAGATTAAAGGGTTAGTTCACCCAAAAATGAAAATTATGTCATTAATGACTCACCCTCATGTTGTTCCAAACCTGTAAGACCTCCGTTCATCTTCGGAACACAGTTTAAGATATTTTAGATTTAGTTCGAGAGCTTTCTGTCCCTCCATTGAAAATGTATGTACGGTATACTCTCCATGTCCAGAAAGGTAATAAAAACATCATCAAAGTAGTCCATGTGACATCAGTGGGTTAGTTAGAATTTTTTGAAGCATGGAAAATACATTTTGGTCCAAAAATAACAAAAACTACGACTTTATTCAGCATTGTCTTCTCTTCCGGGTCTGTTGTCAATCCGCATTCACGACTCCGCAGTGACTCTGCTTGTGACAGCGGTTGCTGCTGTGTAGGAGCTTCTTCCATCGCTCTTAGTTCTTCGTCCGTGTATTCGGGTTCAAATAAATATGGCTGAGCATAAAAATGCAAGTCTTCCTCTGTGTCGAAATCCTTAGACATGTTTGCGAAGGTTGTTTTGTTTACAGCGTGCGTCTCCCTCAGGCCGGGTTCACACCGCAAGCATCAGCAGCGCGTGAGCGTGAACTGCAGCTGCAGAGACGCGCGAGTATTCACACTGGAAGCATTTGTACAGCGGCTCGAAGCTGCATATAAAGTGGGCATTTCTTTACAAAGACAGCTATAAATTTGTTTTTATAAGTTTGTCATTTATAAACTTGATAGTCTTGAAAGTTTTTTAACATGCAAGGTGTACAACACTAATATATAAACGTAAAATGAATAAAAAATAAATAAATAAAAGCCTCGTATCATCCATTGCTGCACACGAATGAGGTAAGCTTTGTGTTTTACATCATCTGCCGCATGAACATGTTTACAACACAGCAAACTCAGCGAAAAAAGCCAGCAAACTCGGGTTTGATTTGGGTATGCTAGAGCCTATATTGCTGTCTGTGTAATAACTAAAATAATGTTTATATATCCTATTTTCTGGCTAGTTTAGTTTAGTTTTTTTAATACCATACTTTAACCCAAACTGAATAATTAAAAACAAGTTTAAATGAGTAAATCTTCTATAAATATTTTTTAATATTAATTTTCTTTCCTGACAATTCTTGTTAAAACACACTAGATATGCTTATTCTGTGCATTTTAATCACTTTTTGTGTGAAATCATATTTATTTTGTCCATCAAAGGTGTACTTTCATTTTAATTGAGCGTTAGCAGCGCAGAAAAAATAGACCCAGTGCCGAAACGATCGCGGCACTGCTGCTTCTGCTCTGCTTCTGCAACGCGCTGCCGCGCAGCCTCTGCGTGCGGTGTGAATGCTCTCATCTGTTAACATGGACGGCGAAAAAAATACGCTCTGCTGACGTGTGCGGTGTGAACCCGGCCTCAGACTGTAAACGAAGCTCGGGCGTCTTACGTCAGCAGCGTCACTGCGGAGTCGTGAACGCGGATTGACAACAGACCCGGAAGAGAAGACAATGCTGAATAAAGTCGTAGTTTTTGTTATTTTTGGACCAAAATGTATTTTCCATGCTTCAAAAAATTCTAACTAACCCACTGATGTCACATGGACTACTTTGATGATGTTTTTATTACCTTTCTGGACATGGACAGTATACCGTACATACACTTTCAATGGAGGGACAGAAAGCTCTCGGACTAAATCTAAAATATCTTAAACTGTGTTCTGAAGATGAACGGAGGTCTTGAGGGTGAATCATTAATGACATAATTTTCATTTTTGGGTGAACTAACCCTTTAATATAGGTGCTAAAGCCAAGCATTGACAAGTAAACTGACTTTTCACTTAACTGCTGCATTTCTGTGTCTAGGTTCACGCAGGCCACTCAAGATAACGAATACAAGCGTTCGCTGGTAAAGACTCCAGCTCGTATGTCTCCTCTTGTCCCTCTCACCTCCACTCCAGGAAGAAAATCTATTGTTCATAGTACCAAACCTGAACTTAATAAAAGTGGCAACGCCATCAATAAAACACCTGGTACGATTAAAACCATTGTGTTGCACTGATCATTTTATTGATTTTTTTTTAACTATTGGTTTCATTTGTAGTGTTTTTTTTTTTTTGTTTGTTTCTTTTTCTTTTTTTTTTCGCAGGAGTTACTCCATTTGTTTTCAATGGCAATAACAGCGTGTCACTCACGCCTGGTACCACCAAGAAGAACGCATTTGATCTGAAGGCCAGTCTCTCTCGTCCACTCACCTACAAACCACATAAAGGTTTGTCCACACTAAGACAAATATATAATTTAATGCCTAAGACTAATGTGTCAGGCAGTGCTTTCTTGAATTTAATTGTATATGCTTGCTAATCATTGTCTTCTTTTATTTCTGCAGGAAAACTGAAGCCTTTCGGAGATGCACAGGAGAATACAGCACTTAATAAATCTCAGACTGTTCCTTCACACCAGAAAAACTATAAACAGCACGAAGTTCAAACCAGGTTAGATGCTTATTTTGGTTATGCATTGAGGTGCACTACTGTTCAAAAGGTTGGGGTCAGTAAGATTATTATTATTATTATTATTATTTTTTTAATTAATACTTCTATTAAGCAAGGCAAGGATACATTAAAGGATTAAGATATTTTTGTTGAAATCCGATAGCTCAGTGAGGCCTTTATAGGGAGCAATGACATTTCCTCCCTGAAGATCCATAAAGGTACTAAAAACATATTTAAATCAGTACATATGAGTACAGTAGTTCAATATTAATATTATAAAGCGACGAGAATATTTTTGGTGCGCCAAAAAAACAAAATAACTTTTATAGTGATGGCCGATTTCAAAACACTGCTTCATGAAGCTTCAGAGTGTTATGAATCAGCATATCGAATCATGATTCAGATTGCGTGTCAAACTGCTGAAATAACGTGACTTTGGCGCTCTGAACCGCTGATTCGACACGCTGATTCATAACACTCCGAAGCTTCATGAAGCAGTGTTTTGAAATCATCCATCACTAAATAAGTCCTTACTTTGTTTTTTTGGCACACCAAAAATATTCTCGTCGCTTTATAATATTAATATTGAACCACTGTACTCACATGAACTGATTTAAATATGTTTTTAGTACCTTTATGGATCTTCAGAGAAGAAATGTCATTGCCAGCTATGGAGGCCTCACTAAGTCATCGGATTTTAACAAAAATATCTTAATTTGCGTTCCGAAATGATTATTTTCATTTTTGGGTGAACTAACCCTTTAAATTGATCAAAAGTACAGTAAAGACATTTAAAAAATTAAATTTTTTTTTTTTCTGTTTCTAATTCTAAAAGATTTATTTTAAATCAATGCTCTTCATTTCACCTTTTTATACATTAAAAAATCCTGGAGAAAAAAAAGTATCACATTTTCCACAAAAATATTAAGAAGCACAACTGTTCAACATTGATAATAATAAAAAATATTTCTTGAGCACCAAATCAGCATATTAGAATGATTTCTGATGGATCATGTGCAAATTCAGCATTGCCATTACATTTTAAAATTTAATAAAATAGAAAACATCTCTTAAGTTTTAATAATATTTCTGTTTTTTTTTTTTTTTAACTGTAGTTGATTAAATAAATGCAACCTCAGTGAACATAAGAAACTTCAAGAACATTAAAAATAATTTTACCGTCCCCAGTTCAAGCACTTGTGTGCATTTGAATTTTATCTGTCTCATAGACTGAAATGAAAGGTAATCACTGAATGCTATTTGCTTTTTTTAACTTTCAGAGAAGAGCGACGTGTCAAGCACACAGAAGACCGAAAACAGAAGAAAGAGAAGATGTTGGGTGCCAGACGAGGCCTGGTCATGGCCTAACTCCACTGTTTTTACTGTTTTGCCATTTAACACTTACTTCTACATGTTTAGCTTTGGTTGGATTTGTTCCAAACTGTTGTACATTTTTACTCTTCTGTAACGACTTGTTTATTACCATATGTTAATTTACAGTGAGGTAATCAAACAAAATCTTTTTTTTTTATCCATTTTATAGATTTTATACTTTTAAACATTGTTTTCGATGTATGTGTGAAGAGATGCCCTGATAAATTGTATTTAGTATGAATGGTTACATCTGTGCTGGGATAAAAACAGTAGTCACTCTAAACGTTGGTCACACAAAATGTCTATTTGAACTTGAGCGATATTCATAAATTATCATTTTGTACTATGTCTTTCATGTCATTTTTTTGTGTATATATGTGTATGTGTAAAAGACATCCGGCCTTTAAAAAAATACATCCAATGACTTTTTTTTCTCAAAGTTTTTATTAATAAAACACTGTGTTTGTTATCTGCGATTGCTGAATCCTCTAATCCAATTAGACCTCAGGGTTTCTCTTGTAAAGCTCATATGCAAACTCCTCTGTGTGGGCAAGGTCGTTACACAGACCAATGAAGTCAATCTCCAGCTGAAATGGGCCATCTGCTTTGTCCCCCAATGTGAAACCAATACTCTTTACCTAAAAGCACACAAACAAGTTTTGAATCTGAGGTATAATGAATTTGCACCACAATGCTCTCATAATAATATCATCAGAGGAAATAGAAGGATAAACAAGTAGATGTTCATTTCAATTACTATATAAACTATGAGGAAACACCAAAGTCATGCTGACCTTATCTAACCAGAGGACATGCTGGTTATCCTGTATTCTTCCCCGACTGGAAAGGAAAAACTTGGAGAAAGGGATCTGTAAAATAGAGTGATGGTTTTACAATTATTAAGCAAGAGATTTAGACTGCAAAAGTTTGGGGCTGGTAAGATTTTTTAAAATGTTTTTAAAAAAGTCTCTCATGCTCACCAAGGCATTTATTTGATCATGTATACATTAATATTGTGAAATATTACAATTTGTAATAACTTCCCTATTTTAATATATTTTAAAATGTCATTTATTCCTGTGATGGCAAAGCTGAATTTTCAGCATCATTACTCCAGTCTTCAGTGTCACATGATCCTTCAGAAATCATTCTAATATGCTGATTTACTGCTCAAGAAACATCTATGATTATTATCAATGTTGAAAACAGTGAATATTTTTGTAGAAACCATGATACTGTTTTTTTTTTTCAGAAATGTTTGATGAAAGTTTAAAAGAAAAATATTTATTTTAAAAGGAATTTTTGTAACAATCATGTTTCCTTGATGAATAAAAGTTTCTTACTGTCCCCAAACTTTTAAGAGATTCATATTAATAGATTCAATTGGATGCACTTTCATATGAACTGCAGATGAAGTTTCTTCTAGATCTCCATTAATGTAAATTTCTTAAGACCTGCCTTAACATCCTGCCAGTAGGGTCCCCCTCTAGTGTAGAGGAAGTAACTGTAGATGTCATCTCTCTGATGAGAAAAGAAGGTCTCAGCGGACACGTTTACCATCCACGGTCTTCCATCTCCGCGGATACGCATATGTAATGTGTTGAAACTTGACCAGTCGTAGTGCTTTTTTCTGTCAAATGAGGCCTGCAGCAGAAAGAAATATTTTAAAGGTCAAATTACATGCTATTGCCCCTTTACTGCTAAATTTAAATGTATGCAAATAACAGCCTCTAAAGCTGTGTTTCTAATTTCTCTTGTCTTCAAATACCTTACAATTCATGAATTATAGTGTTTCAATGTACTTTCTTCATGAATTGAACAATTCTAAATTGAAAACACATTGCTGTTCAAATGTTTGGGGTCAATCAGATTTTTAAAAAAAAGAAATTAATACTTTTATTCAGCAAGGATGCATTAAGTTTATCAAAAGTGACAAAGACATTTACAATGTTACAAAAGATTTCTATTCCGAAAAAAATGCTGTTCTTTTAAATGTTCAATTCATCAAAGAATAAAATTGCAATATTTCACAATATTACTGTATTTTTGATCGAATAAATGCAGCCTTGGTGAGCATATGAGACTTCTTTTACTGACCCCAAACTTTTGAATGGTAATGTAAATCCAAGATTCTGTCTAAACCATGTTTTAATGCCATTTGGGTCAGTTTAATGCACAACAGAAAATATAATTTTGAAAGGAATTATAGTCATTATATTACAATTTAATTCAAACTTTCTCATTAACCTATTCTCATTAATAATCTTAATACCCACTGTAGAAAGACCTGTAGAAAGCTCAGTCTTTATTTATCATTAAACCAAGCAGACAGCAAGAAAAGAGAAATGGAATAATACATCTGAAATATGATGAATTAGGAATCAGATAATGGATCAGAGTAAGAGATGAACTGTACTGACCAATGGTTGTTTGGAGCGCAGAGTGCAGTATCCACTGTATCGAGTCTCTCCATCACGGGGAGGCGTTGAGCACAAAGTTCCGTACAGAAAACACGTGGTGTTGTTCTTTCCCAGTTTGATGTATGCCACACTGTGGCCCCCAATCTCCTGATCAGATGACACGACCCACTCATCGAGACTCTCCGGCCCACGGAACTCCCACTGGACACGGGTCTGTTCCAGCATGTGCTCTAGTAAAGGCCTTCCTTCCGGTCCAGTCCAGCGCTGGACAAACTCATCCTTCAACAACCCAATGTGCTTCTTGATACCCTCCACACCTTTGGAGAAATCAAAGTGTATCTTTTGCCAAGGCCAACGGGTGTCTGGGGGCTGACCCGGTCTGCGGTAATCTCGCTCATAGATGCTCCTGGTGCTCAGTATAGCTGAACATCTGAGAGTGGATGGAAATAACAGTGGCTGCCTGTGAATGACACCATAAAATGCTCTCCTCGATACAGCCATTTGGTCAGAGTAGCTCTTGAGACCAGAGCAGCAGAATGCTGAAAAAGTTAAAACATCATATGTAAGGATATGCCTTTTTATATTAACCATCAAATGTCATACAGGTTGATCTTCTGGATTCAAATGTTTTCACTACTCCAAATGAAAATGTCAGTCAGCTAAAGTAGTTAAAAAAAGGGCTCTAGGAATCCCCAGGAGGTCGCAAGGAAGTGCTAAGAGGCCCATGGAAAAGTTTAGAGAGAAAAAAAAGAAATATATATATATATATATATATATATATATATATATATATATATATATTCAAATAAATAAATACATGAAAATAAATAACTAAATAAAAATAGATTAAAATAAATAATACATATTAGATTAAAATAATTACATAAAGAATAATAATGTGATTAAATTAAATGAGTAAATAATAAAAATTAGATTTAAACAAACAGTACAGTACTATAGTGAGTACTATATTTTCCAAATAATATCTTAAATTGGTATAGTATGGTATGTCCATTTGAATTAGCATACATTTGGTCTTTTATAGATGAAAATATAAATTTTCTCTTTTTTTTTTGCAAACACTTACATGTTCACTTGACTGTAATGAGCAATGGGAATGAATCTTAGTTGACTTTATATGACATTCAGGAGTCATTACATGTAAGAGCCACTGCGTGATTGAATGTTAATAACAGTTACATGTTACAGCTATGCTACAAACACTGAGGGTGCCACATTTATAATATTTAAAAATAATGAAAAATACATAAATAAACGTAAAATATGTCTCGAAAAGCTGTTAATTTTTACTACTCATTTGTGACACTCAAATGTGCCATTGCCGTCCGTCCTATAATCTGCCCTTACCTGAAACAAGCAAACGCGCTTATGGTCCTACCGAAAACAAATATCTCTCGCAGTTGATTCCCGCCCACATCACATTTAGTGGTTAGCAAATATTATTATAATTTTCTCTAAGTGTATGCATACATATTATGTACAATGAATAGATACAGCACATTTGTGATCCCGTGTATGTCGTCGCTGTTTATTGGAGTGACGTGTGCGCATGCGCAGTGCAGCTCTAGCGCCTTTGTGTGGAGGAGTGCGGCGCTGCTGTTTAAACACACACACAGGGGAGCCAGGCAGCTAACCATGGTGAATGTAAAGAAACGGAAAGGTCGGGTCGTGATTGACTCTGACTCGGAGGATAGTGCAAGCGATGATAATTTGGATCAGGTAGGAATATCATTCACGTGAATGTGATCCAAAAACCTCGCTGTTTACCGATCTGGAAGGCATTAAGGTGTCAGAACTGTATGTGTGTGTTGAAGTCCCATGCTAAGTGATGTGGGAAAGCTAGCTGGTTAGCAGGGGCCTATATGGTGGCGTCGTGTTGGTTTTAAGACAATTACACCTGGATTTTGGACATTTTACGTGCTTTTTACTGTCGCCTGCAGCACGCGGGTATCTCAGCTGTACAAAAGTGGCCGCGCGCGTTTAGAACCTTTTCTGTTTTATGACGTCACAGCGCCGCGGCTAAAGTTCTATTTCGGTTGTAGCTGTAGAAATACGACGAGAGGCTAGAGAGGACAGACTCTGCTCAAACTCATCCCGAGAGCGGGTTTGATTGGACAGTTCAAAGTCACATGATACACGAAAATAAGAATATGGAGACATATTCAAGTAATAAAGTTTTCTGTTGTGTCAAAAGAGCTTATGTGCTTTATGATGTGCTTAAAACTGCTAATGGTCATTTGAAAAATTATAAAGTTATTTACAGTTTAAAAGTTGTTATAAACATTAAACATTTCATTAGACAAAAAATTGCTTATAAATGTTACATTTTATTTAATGATGATATTTCTACAAATATTCAATTTTAGATTAATAATCTAAAATATCCATAATAATAATTGAACATTTCAATTGCTTTATGGCAGAGGTTTTTAATCTTTTTTAGGTGTCACTGACTCCTAAATATGATCATCCTCGTGTGAGTGACTCCCATCCTAAAATTTAAAAAGCATATATATAGTTTCTTGTATAAATGCACAATATATACTGTGAAAGTAAATATATAATGTCTAAAATGTTGATAGGAAAATATTTAGTTCCTTAATTTATATTTAGTTACTTGTTTTACTTATTTTAATCATATTATTTATTTTTACATTTTTTAACACTGTTATTTCAATACAGATTTACACGGGACTAGGACTCCCTTGCGGCCCCCAGACCCCAGTTTGAAAACCCTTGTGTTATGGCAAACAAATTATTTTGAACCATGATACGCCCCCTATAGGCAGTACTCCATACTACACTGCTTTATCAACCTGTGCACTTGTTTTCGTTTCGATGGTGTTGACAAATTACAGATCTAGCCAGCTAGCAGCACAACACAAACACTTAACAGTAGTGTGATAACTGACACTTATGCAGAAAAGTGTTTTTTGAGTTGCATGCATATGATATGCTGAAGTTTTAATTAATGCTAACAGATTAAACAAGTACCATAACATAATTATGCTCAAATACAAGTCATATTTGGACTGAAAACCTCATGCTCAGTGGAGTTTGACATCTGTTTGTGCATTGTGATGATTAGACCCTGTTTAGCCATATAGTGTTTGTTAGAGTATTGAGAGTGTTGAGTTATAACTATCCCAAATCCCTCTGTCTTATGTGTTCTAGTATTCCAGGGTAAAATTAGCACAGACACCCTGACAGACAGGCATGCTTATAGCTCACTATTTGGGTTCATTAAAAAGATAGAAAAACTGCTTTTGTTCTTCATTATAGCTGTATTTCCGCTGCCACACCTTTCCTGCAAGCTTCAAATATTTTGTGGACTAGCTTGCACATTTTCTTTTTGTTTTTCAATGAACAACAAAGAAAGGGGTTCCACCTTCTTTGTTTATCAAGGACTTTCACTTGGGGAAAATAATAGCTGTCAATCTTCTTCTGCTTTTTGCAGGAGCTGCTGTCTCTTGCCAAGAGAAAGCGTGTGGATTCTGATGAACAGGAAGAGCCTGTTAGTAAACCTGCCGCCTCCACGGACTCTGAGACATCAGACAGCGATGATGAGGTATGGAGCTTTTCAGTTACTCAAGGTGGTCTGACTTTTTTGGGTGTTCAGTCAGGGTTTTCCTGGGTCAAAAATGGTCTTTTGTTGTGGTGAACGAACACAGTCATCCACACACAGTTCAGAGTGCCCTACCCATGTGAACTGCAAGCTCAGTACTGACAATAAATCCAAAATAAATGCAAATAGTTTGTAATAAGTTTGTAATAACTTATCCTATTTATTCACGAATTAACAAATAATCCACTGTCGGGACAGATGATGATAAAAAGTGCTTAGAACTATTTTATATTTAATCTGTAAATGTATATATTAAAAGTCACTGTGTGACTTATTGAAAAGTTAGAACAACAAAGTAACACATTACATAGAAAAAGTGGCAGGTCTATTATTTTTCATTTACTCTCCAAGACTTAGTGTTGGTTATAACGAAAGGATTCGCGAGCATGCAAAACGTACAGATAATGTGTGTAGACGATAGTCAGAAATATCGCCAATAGCCGATGCCTTTGACAATATCAAGACGATAATTGGCTCGTTTTTCCATTAATGTATTAAATTATTATTATTAATGTTGTTTTTTATTATTATCAAATTAATATTAGGGCCTACAAATCATTTGCCTTTCAATAATTTCATAATGACATAACCACATTTGTTTGAGGGTTGAGGACTCCTCAGTGAAATTGTTTTTAAATCAGACTACAAAACTACATCCCACATCAAAATTGAATTGCAAGGTGATTTATTCACAAATTGTCAAGAGTGCTTGTTATAAAAGAGATGCATCATTTATACAGTTGTTGTTTAAGCCAAAGCGAAAACGGCATTGTTGTTCTTTAGCATTTGTTTCCATAGCACATTAAAAGATTTTAATTACATTAATAACAATACAATTACAATTTATTATTATTATTAATAATAACATTATTACTAAGATTATATAATAGCAAGTCCGAACACAGCACTATGATCAGTCAATGATGAGAATCAAGAGCAGCTTCAAAACACCGACTGAATGAAAAACAAAAATTGCATAACAAGAAATATTTATTGTTCTAATTTTTTCCCCCTCTATCATTAATGTATGGTCCACAAGAGAAATATTAAGCCAATAAATAAAGAGATGATATACCCTTATCAGCACTGAGGTAGATACAGCTCTTGTCATGTCAGAGAGAATTAATGTGGCGTGCAGCAACAGATACCAAAAGCTTGGTCCGTTTTTGCTTTCACTTTCGCTTTCAGGGAATATTTGACTGTGGTTTGAGACTCCTTCACTGGCATAGGCCTAACTCTCGTGCAGAATTTGCAAATTGCTTGCGTAATATCCACAGGCTTGCCGTTTGACATTACATTTGTCTTTATCTTTGCTTGCAAAATGTTAGACAACAATTCTCGTTTCCTGCAATAATAAAACTAGTAAATAATTAAATGAGTAAATAAACAAGTAAATGAATGATTAAATAAGTAACTATTCCCCCTCTCCCCACATGTTTATTTTTTACTGCAAGTAAAAGTTTATCAGGATGTCTGCCAAATCAGTAAATCAGGATCATACAGTGAGAATACACTTTTAATTCTCATTTGCATATGCATGTTTCATTTTTAAAATATTACAAGGTCAAAAATCTTTTATCAAAATGTCATGACTAGATCATCCAGTGAAATGCCGGACTTGTCTCTGGTGATGTATGCTGGACTTCTCCAGTCATTTATTCCGCTTAAACCTGCCCTGTTTTGCAAGCATGCATTCAGATCTGCAGCCATCCAAATAACAACAGATTAATTGAACGGTCACAATGTTACAATACAGAAGTAAAATTGTGTTGCTACTTTTCCATTCCGTTTAATATACGGTTCTGGGGCCATATTCACAAAACATCTTAAGGCTAAAAGTAGCTCCTAAATTGCCGATTTAGGAGAAACTCTTAAAGGTGCCCTAGAATAAAAAATTGAATTTACCTTGGCATAGTTAAATAACAAGAGTTCAGTACACGGAAAAGACATACAGTGAGTCTCAAACTCCATTGTTTCCTCCTTCTTATATAAATCTCATTTGTTTAAAAGACCTCCTGAAGAACAGACGAATCTCAACATAACACCGACTGTTACGTAACAGTCGGGGTGTACGCCCCCAATATTTGCATATGCCAGCCCATGTTCCCAACATTATGAAAGGCATTAGACAAGGGCAGCCAGTAACCTCTGGATCTGTACACAGCTGAATCATCAGACTAGGTAAGCAAGCAATAACAACAGCGAAAAATGGCAGATGGAGCAATAATAACTGACATGATCCATGATATCATGATATTTTTAGTGATATTTGTAAATTGTCTTTCTAAATGTTTCGTTAGCATGTTGCTAATGTAAGCTACTGTTGGTTAAAGTTACCATCGTTTCTTACTGCATTCACAGAGACAAGAGCCGTCGCTATTTTCATTTTTAAACACTTGCAGTCTGTATAATTCATAAACACAACTTCATTCTTTATAAATCTCTCCAACAGTGTGTAATGTTAGCTTTAGCCACGGAGCACTTCAAACTCGTTCAGAATCAAATGTAAACATCCAAATAAATATTATACTCACATGACCCGAAGCATGCATGCAGCATACATGACGAACATCATCCATTTGAGGGTTATATTAGCTGTGTGAACTTTGTAAATGCACTGTATTATAGAATCGCGAGCTCGATGGGCAGGGAGCGAGAGATTTAAAGGGCCAGCAGCCTGAATCGGTGCATAGTTAATGATGCCCCAAAATAGGCAGTTAAAAAAATTATTTAAAAAAAATCTATGGGGTATTTTGAGCTGAAACTTCAGACACATTCAGGGGACACCTTAGACTTATATTACATCTTGTAAAAAAACTTTCGATGGCACCTTTAAAAATAATGGGCGTGTCAGTACTAATTTTAGGAGTCTTAAATTTTTGCTCTTAGAGTATTTCACAAAGCATTTAAGCGCTAAAACTAGCTTCTAAATCTGTGAAACGCTAGTAGTAGACAAGAGGACTCCTAAGTCAGTCAGACCAAATCACAAACAGTTCTAATCCACCCAAAGAAACTGTACACCATTGAGGCAATAGCAATAGAGCCTTGGGTGCTGAACCTTTTCTTCATAAATGCAATACATTTTGATTTTATAGATTTGAATCTACGATGAGACTCCAAAAATAAATCTTTAACAAATAAATAAATATTGTCAGATTACCTGTTGCAGTGGTTTTCATGAGTTCACACTTACAAATGATTGAATAGAGTAATAAAATATATAATAAGCGTATTCGGTGTGCTGTCCAAGAGGATCGAGGGCTCCGAGCTTGGAATTTAGCCCAAACCCAAAGTTCTCCCCTTATCCCCAGCCGAGAGTGAGGGACGGGGTGGCAAAGGGATGCACAAAACCGATGAAGTAACTATAGGCGAGTCGGCTCTCATCGGTGTATATATTCCTCCTCTCAAGCTGATTAGATAGACTGTTTGAATGTGTTCCTCATGTGTTTAGAACATACTATAATATAGTACAATATAATACAATATAGACTACTAGGCAATTGAAGTGTGTGCTGTTACATGTTTCAAATACTTTTAATGAAATCCTTAGTGTCCATGTCAAAAGCTGCTTGTAAATTAAATGCCTTATTGATTGTTCTATTGATCTGTTAGTGGACTGTTGGAGGCACTAAAACCAAAAAGAAGGGAAAACCTAGCAAAGGGCCCGAAAAGAAGAACACAGTCAAGAAAAGAAAGGGCAAGACGGCTTCATCTGGCAGCTCAAATGGAGACAGTTCAGCAGAGAGTTCGGCTCCAGAGGAGGGTAAGGCACCGGTTTTGGATTTTGTAATGCTGTTTTCTGGAAAAGTACATTTTAAAAGTTGTTCATACCTGCTTCATGTTTCATAAGGTGAGGTGTCAGACTCCGACAGTAACAGCTCATCATCCAGCTCGGATTCTGACTCGTCATCAGAGGATGAGGTTTTCCGGGATGGTTATGGAGACGATCTAATGGGGGATGAGGAGGACAGGGCCCGTTTGGAGCAGATGACGGAAAAAGAGAGAGAACAGGAGCTGTTTAACCGTATAGAGAAGAGAGAAGTCCTCAAGAGGAGGTGAGAGGAGTTTCAAAGCTCACATCTGAGCATCCAAGGTTTAAATTAGTCTTATCGTTTTCATACTTGCAAAGAAAAGATGGAACTACGACAATAGCCTTAATTACATGGCCTTTAGGAATCACACCAGGCTAATAAAGAGCATTTAAATACTGCAATATTCTCTAAGATGTATTCTTTTACTTTAGTATTTTTTTATATGTTATTATAGTATTTGTTAATATTTTGAGTTATCTTTTGTTTTTATATTTTCAGTTGTCATTTTAATTTTTGTTTGCTTTTTCAAATATAACCTTTCATGCAGTGTGTAATGTAGCTGTTTGTGAGTGTAAAAGGTCTGCAAAGTTTCAAAGATCAAAGTGCAAGACAAATAAAAATATTGTCTCCTGAAAGAATTCAAACTGGCATGAACTTGGATTCTGAACTGCTGAAATGAGTCGTCATCAGTTTGCTTAAAGCCAGCCTATGGTCTTCATTGGCTGCCCACGAAGGTTGTCTGCTTTAACCACTGTAGTTGTAGGCCTGGAAGTGTTTGGTTTATGTTGCCAACATGTCAAGAAGACACTGATTTCTGTGATGAGAGTCCACATTGTATGCACTTAAAAAGAATGAGGACTTGCACTGGAATTGATATGGAAAAACCGGCACCATTGTTACTATTCGTATCACTGTGTATCAAGAGCTGAGGAAGCCTTCGAAGCTGAAATTCAGATATGGTAATAGGCGTTTTGCTTCTGACATGCTCTTTAAGCGGTAGACCAATTACAACAAACTGGGCCATCTGTCCAATCAGAGCAGAGTAGACTCGAGGAAAGGAGGGGTTTAGAGAGGCTGAATCTTTGAACAAACAGTTTTCAGACACTTTGAGAAATAAGGTGATGTGCAATGTATATTATAAGAAAATTAAAGTTGTTGGGTTTTTTTTGCCTTGGATGCATGTAAAAAATGTTTTAAATCTTTTGTAGCACCTTAAATATTTTTATACAGCTTTAATTTATTTTTTGTTTTAGTAATTTTAGTACTGAAACACTCATTTCTCATTTTTAAGTATTTTGTTATTTGCAGCTTTTTTTGAATTACTGGGGGGGAAAAATATTAGCTAATGCATTAGGTGCCAATTACCGAAAATTATTTTTAATAGTTTTAATTTATTTATAATAACAACACTGGTTGTATTGTGCAGAAATAAATTAAATCTAGCTGTGAAGGAAGGCACAATTAAATTTTCACATCATTTGTAAAGAAACTGTTCTTATCAATAAATGTGTATTTCTTAAGGTTTGAAATAAAGCAAAAACTGAAGACGGCGAAGAAGAAGGAAAAGGAGGAAAAGAAGAAGAAACAGGAGGAGGAGCAAGAGAAGAGAAAACTGTCTCAGGTCCCCGACACTCAGGTGGTAAGTAAAGTGCATGGGCCAACAAGCCCTTTTTAAATTAGGAACGCAAATATGGTTTTACGCTCTTGTGTTTCTTCTCTCTATTCATGCAGGTAATGTCCCATAACAAAGAGAGGCGGATCAAAAGAGATGAGAAGCTGGACAAGAAGTCACAGGCCATGGAAGAGCTGAAAGCAGAAAGAGAGAAGAGGAAAAACAGAACTGGTACTTTTCCTATCACTTTCTCATTGTTAATCAGACAATATTGAATAACACACTGAATTTAAAAGAAAAATTTATCATTAAAAATGCTAAATAACCCTATGTACTTTGAAGTTGATAACTGAATTCCACTCACATGCAGGGCGATCTAACTACAATGTAGCATACTAATGTATAAAACATTTCTTTTATTAAGCATTTTTAATAAAAACATTAAGCAGTATATAGTGTATTATGCAGAAAATTAGCATTCTGTAGCCAGTGATGCCAGTATCTGATCTATAACCTTTAACCTTTCAGCTGAGCTCCTTGCCAAAAGGCAGCCGCTGAAGACAAGTGAGGTCTACTCGGATGATGAAGAGGAGGAGGAAGATGATGATGACAAGTCTTCAGTAAAGAGTGACCGCAGCTCAAGGTCTTCATCTTTTGATGAAGAGGAGGAGTAAGTATTAGGAAATTAACTTTCTTAGTATGAAACAACAATTTGGACTGCTAAAATGTTTTTACATTAACAATTAAAAATGAAATAAAATGACATGTATAAAATAAAAATATACTGTATTTCATGAAGTATTATTACAATTTAAAATAACTGTTTTCTATTTTAATATAGTTATGTATATATTATATTATATATATTTATTTTTTTGTGTATGGTTATGTAATTTTGAATGTGATATAATGTAATGTAATTTTTTTTTTGGAAACTGAGATACTTTTTTCCAGGATTTTTGATAAATAGAAAATTCAAAAGAACAGCATTTATTTGAAATATTAATCTCTTGTAACATTATAAATATATTTCTTGTCACTTTTGATCAGTTTAATGCAGTAAAGGTATTCACCTTCCAAACCAAAATCTTACTTTCAATAGTGTGTGTATATATATATATATGTAAATTTATGTATAATTTTTATACCTCTAATACTCCTATATTTTGTTTGATTATAAAACAGTAGTGTGTTTTTTTTGGGGGGGTTTTTTTCCCTCTCTCTCCTCCTCCCTCCTCTTATAGTGGTATGGTTCTATCCCTCAGTAATGAGCATGTTTATCAACTGTGCACCTGTATTTCAGGAAAGAGGAGGCTCCGCCCAAGTCCCAGCCAGTGTCATTACCAGATGAGCTGAATCGGATCCGGCTGTCCCGGCACAAACTGGAGCGCTGGTGTCACATG
Organism: Megalobrama amblycephala; assembly: GCF_018812025.1. Lineage (NCBI taxonomy): Eukaryota > Metazoa > Chordata > Actinopteri > Cypriniformes > Xenocyprididae > Megalobrama > Megalobrama amblycephala. Next base: position 21,145,408 of record NC_063053.1, on the reverse strand, counting down.
CCGTTCTTTGCTAAAACTGTTACTGGTTGTTTTGTTCGAATTGGCATTGGAAACAGCAGCAGCAAGCCTGTTTATCGGGTCAGTAAAAAATTGTTTCTCATCCATTCACGTTATAAACATATTTTTTCACGTTATAAAAAGCTTTTGTGACACCACAAACAACTGCAATCTGAAAACACACATTTTAAAATATCACATGGAATATATAGAGTTGTAGATAGACAATTTCTGAAATGAAATCCTGCAGGTGGCTGAAATCATTGATGTTGTGGAGACGGCTAAAGTTTATCAGCTGGGGTCCACACGAACAAATAAAGGCCTTCAGCTCCGGTACGTTTGCACAGGAAAACCAATTATATGTGCGTTCTACTCTTTGTCATCCATGACTTGTGTAATGTGTATTGCATGTTTGCAGACACGGAAATGACATGCGCGTCTTCAGACTCGAGTTTGTGTCCAATCAGGAGTTCACTGAAAGCGAATTCATGAAATGGAGAGAGGCGGTGAGTTAAAAAAACAAAAAAAAAAAACCCTCTGTATTCTTAAAAGAACTGTATTCTATTGTACTTAAAATGTATTTACTCTAAGCAAAAAATATTATGGAAACTAAATTTGAATTGGGGGTGAATTTCAGTTGCATTTTAGGTTACTTGTAGAACTGCAATCACACTGTAGCATAATGAAATGTAACCTTGTTGCTGCCCCATAGATGATGTCAGCAGGAATGCAGCTTCCTACACTTGATGAGATCTCCAAAAAAGAGCAGTCCATCAAGGAGGCGGTCAACTACAAATTTAATGACAAAGACATTGAGGATGTATGTCCCACTGATGTTATTTCCTATTGTCCTTAATACAGGATATTCTGATTGTTGTCAGCTTTATCATTGTATTAATGTGAATTATATTTATGACAGATTGTCAAAGAGAAGGACAGATTCCGAAAGGCGCCACCAAACTACGCCATGAAGAAAACGCAACTTCTCAAAGAGAAGGTTGTAATGATTAGATGTACTTCAAATAGATATAAGTGCATACTTGTTCTCATGCTAATCATGCATAACTTGTGTGTGCAGGCCATGGCTGAGGAGAGTGGGGATGGAGAGAAGGCGAAAGTACTGCAAGATCAGTTGAATGAGCTGGAGGAGAGAGCAGAAGCACTTGACCGACAGAGAACCAAAAATATCTCTGCCATCAGGTCAGAAACTCGCATACACTCGCATACTACTCACTACTCAAGTTAACTACTCAATAGTTTGGAGCGGAGCGCGCGCCGTTCATAATAGCAGCTTTTGATTCCGTCCACTGGAGCGGTGCTCGCGCTTTTCTATAGCAAGCAACTTCTATGTTGGGCTTGTTCAGACGGTCTGAAGAATCGATCTGAAGAACGATTTAGTGTAATTAGTTTAGTCCCACTTTATAAAGGCAGAGCACCATCCGCTATTTATGCACATTCGCCGTTGCAACAGCTGTTTTTTTTTTTTTCCCCCTGCTGATCTCCCACGCCCCCCCCTGCAGTACCCGTGCGCCCCACACTTTGATAACCACTGCTGTACTGTAACAAGCACCGTCCTTCGGATGAGATGTTAAACCGAGGTCCTGACTCTCTGTGGTCATTAAAAATCCCATGGCACTTGTAAAGAGTAGGGGTGTAACCCTGGTGTCCTGGCCAAATACCCTCCATTGGCCCTTATCAATCATGGCCTCCTAGTAATCCTCATCCATTGAATTGGCTCTATCACTCTCTCTCCTCTCCACCAACATCTGGTGTATGATGAGCGCACTGGCGCCGTTGTACTGTGGCTGCCGTCGCATCATCCAAGTGGATGCTGGACACTGGTGGTGGATGAGAAGAGACCCCTGATACGATTGTAAAGAGCTTTGGGTGTACAGTAGTACATATGAAAGCACTATATAAATGCCTCATTCATTCAAAAACATAGTAAAAAGTAATGTTGTGAAATATTATTACCATTTAAAATAACTTTTTTTATTTTAATAATTTAAAATATAATTTATTCCTGTGATGGCAAAGCTAGATTTTCAGCATCGTTACTCCAGTCTTCAGTGTCACATGATCCTTCAGAAATCATTCTGATAGGCAGATTTGGTGCTCAAGATACATTTCTTAAAATTGTTGAAAATAGTTTTGCTGCTTAATATTTTTGTGGAAACTGTGATTCCCCAGGGTTCTTTGAATAAAAAGATCAAAGGAGCAGCATTTATTTCAGATGGAAATATTTTGTAACATTATAAATGTCTTTACTGTCACTTTTGATCAATTTAACGCATCCTTGCTGAATAAAAGTATTAAAAAAAAGGCTTACTCATCCCAAACTTTTGAACAGTAGTGCGTACACACACAAAAACCCTCTAATCCCTCCTCTTCATAATCATCTTTTTTCTTTTTTCTTTTCCAGCTATATCAATCAGAGGAATCGGAGTTGGAATATTGTGGAGTCTGAGAAGGCATTGGTGGTAGGTTTTCCCATCAGGATTTTTTTTTTTTTTTAACTCTCCTAAAAACATTCTGAAATCTAAAATGTCTTGGTTGTGTTTTAGGCAGAGGGTCAGAACGCGAAGAACCAGCAGATGGATCCATTCACCAGACGGCAGTGTAAACCGACTATGGTGTCCAATGTGAGGCATCTTTCTTTCAGCTCTGCTGTTCTACTTCACTTTTATTCTCATCCTTTTTTGATCATTTTAAGAAACTAAATTTTCTTTATAATTTTTTTTCAAAGGCAAGAGATCCCTCAGTTCATGCCGCCATTTTGGCTCATCTTAACCAGAAATACGGTTCAGGCTCAGGCCAAGACAACAGTCAGCAGGCTAACAAACAGGTAACACACACTCTCAAGCAAGTCCTCAGCAACATGAGCCTGTTCTGACCCAGAATTCACTTGTGTTTAACTTGTTTATTATGCAGGGCCAGGCTGGCCAGAAAGACAAAGACATTACCAAGCCAAACAGTGACCTCTCAGAGGACCTTTTCAAAGTTCATGACTTTGATGTCAAAATTGACCTACAGGTTCCTAATGCTGGTAAGTGTGTCTCAGGTCTAATAATTATATTACTATTTTAGTTTAGTTTTAAAGGACGTCCTGATGTCCAGCAGGAAAGTGGTGTGTAATTTGTATTACCATTCAAAAGGGGGTTGGTTATATTTTTATATATATTCGGGGTGGGAGAAAAAAAAAGATCCATCGATGCATCGCGATTCTCTATCCAAGGATTCTGGATCGATTCTGAGCTTAGTTTTTATTCAGATGCGTGATGACGCTGAGTGTGCTTTAGATACACCTGGACTCTGCTTGCTTCCAATTCCTCACATGCATACACCCCTCGAACCTTCCGTAAAATAATCTTTCATAAAGTTTGGAAAAGTTGAAGCGAATTACAACGTCATTTGCGGGCTTCACTGCACAGGATGCGCTGCGAGGGACTCGAGCTTTGTTTGATGTTGCTGTGCATGGTCTCGCCCATTGGTATTTTCTTTACAAATTCTCTACGAAGGCATCATTTATGTTGTTTGGAAAGCAGTAGACTTATATATTTAAAATATGAAACTCACTTACAGAAGGCTGCTTTCAGTTTCAAATGCTGACGCTTTGTTTGTGAAGAGTGCTCGCGCACGTGGCTGCGTGCAACTCTGTGTAAGTGGTTTAATCCACTTGCGTCTCAAAATGGTTTTATCACGCAAAATTAATGTAGCCTAAACACAGCCAGTGTTGTCTTAAGGGATTAAATGGACAAGACAAAACGCATTACTTATTATATTTCAAAAGAGATCCGTGCGTGAATGCAGCTTATTAGATCTACTGCTGTCTAATCAAACGACAGTAAACATGAGAAAGAAAACGTTCAGATAATCTTAAATACTGAAAGCACTCTTTGTTTATTGCTTGTAATATGTTTAGTTGCTCCTCTTTATTATTTGCTACTTGCTTGTATGTTTTGAAGTTATATTAGTTTAAAATTCTTAACATGCAATTGTTTTAATAATTTTTTAAAATTTATAATTATTTTAAAAAGTAGGCCTACTTATAATTACTTATGTAAGGATATGTAAATGTAAGGATTTTAAGGTTTTTAAGTCGGTAAACTAATTATTTAATTGGGGGAAAAAAGTAGATCAAGAATCGGAATCGGATCGTGACTCTCGGGATCGGATCGTGAGGTTACTAAATATTCCCACCCCTAGTATATATGCGATTAAAATTTAACTAATTACAGGATGTGGTAATTAATTAATCTAATTAATTGCACATAAAATTTGCCTGAGAAATTACCCCCAAAAGATAATTAAAAGTCATTATTGTGTTAAATGAGAAGAGCATCAAATAGACATTACAAAAAGTAGCTTTAGAAAAAAAAAAAATTATATTTAATTCAACATAGAATTTATTACACATAAACTTTAGGCTTTCCCTACCATTAGGGTGAGTAAATTATGACAGAATTTTACATTTTAATTTTTGGATGAACTACACTTTGTGATTATTATTTTTTTTATTTTTTTTTAATTAATATGGAAAAAAAATTAAAAATGAAATGATACTCTAAGTAAGAAACTAAAGCTGCCAGTTTTTTTTATTTTTATTATTATTATATTAATTTATTATTTATTTCACTCATCAACAGAAGCAAAGTCTTTGTCAGTGAGTTCAAATGCATTGCCTGTTAAAGATGGGGCGCCACGCCGATCTCTCAACCTGGAGGACTACAAGAAGAGACGAGGACTCATCTGACCTACGTTTTTATCCTCCCCTGCATGATTGGACACCTGTTCAGGGGTGTAAAAGCTGCGGCCACCCCTGTGTGTGTGAGTGTGTTTGGGAATGTATGCGAGTGTGTGTGTTTGTGTGCGTGTGAGAGAGAGACAGAGAGAGCGTGTATGATAAAGAGAAAGAATAAGTGCGTACCTTTAAGGCTGAACGTGTTGGAGACTGAATGAGTGTGTATGTAAATGTTTCACCTGTTTGTAAGAGGAAATATTCATGAATAATGATAACTTTCAGGTCTTTTCCTGCAAAGGGTCACTTTTTGAGAGATGAAAATTCCTCTGCGTTATTTACGGCGAGTGCCGACATGAGAACAGAAATGGATTACCTCTGATTCTCCTTTTCGTACCAATGTATGCAGCATATTTTCTCCCTCTCAGACCCTCACAGAAACGACCCTTTTATATCCAAGCTTGTGAATGACTATCTCAAAGGACACTATAAAAAAAAAAGACAACACAAATCTTGGGGTTTTTTGAAAGTTATTTTTAGTTGTCAATAATGTGATTGGGTCTGCCTCGCTCCCTTGTTCCTCTTGAAAACGCTCTGAATTTTTGAAAGCTTTTTTTTCCCCCCGATCCATGTGTAATGGGTTGTTAGGACAGCCCTTCTTAACTCTGAGGGGTCGACCAATCAGAGGGGGAGTCTGACAATGACATCACACTCCCTAAAGATAAACATTTGTTTCATGTAAGACAATGATCAAATAAACATGTCTGGCATGGAAAGAAAACATTGAGAATTGATGTATCTTTTTGTTTTTACTGCTCTTTTTCTTCCACATACCTCTGTCTCCCTCAGAGCTGATGTAAGTGTTATTGATCATTAATTATTGAAGTCTTTTAGTCAGTTCTCGTATCGTTGTGGCATGCCTTGTAAATAAGCGATCTTGAGTGAGCGCTGCTGAATAAAGGAGGAACTGTTTCATAATCCCCGTGTTTGTGTATTTACTATTCTTGCTCATGTTTGTACTGTGGTTTTCCCACCAAAAATTATGTGACTTAATGGAGGATGTCATGTAACTTGTGTTAGGAAAAAGGGATAATACAAAAGGCTAATCAGATTGAAAGTGATATTGAGGATGCAGTAAAACATGTAAATAATTACTAATTAAAATATTATCCTTATAAAACATGTCCTGTTTGAAACATTTTGATTAGAGAAAGGAAATTCAAATGGAATATTGAGGAAAGGGTTAGGAGAGTTTGAAGAGAAAATTGCAATTTCAAACCAAATCAGTAAAATTAAAATACACCTAATATCACAATGTGGTGAAAATAGGGGTGCATTTTAAAGTAATGTTTTTAAATTGATTGAATTAATATATCTATGTTCACAAAATGTGAGTTTTAATGATTTATTGGGGCCATGAAAAATTAAGTACATTAAGATTTACACATATAAAAGGTAATATATATTATATTTCATTTTATTACATTACAACATTACAGAAAGGGACTTTGGAATGACCTAATTGCAATCAGGCAGAGTAACAACATTCAACGTTTTTCCAGTCAGGCAGTGTGCAGGGCGCACTGTTATGGGTCCTTCGTGTAGTTCCTGGTCCACGTCGGTCTGGATCAGAATGAGAAACTGGATAAAAACAGTCACCGTTAAGCTCTCAAGATAGCCGTAGACACAATTTCTCCTGAAATTCTCCAGAAAATGCCCCTGCGAGATTTATTTACTTTCTGAGAGATCGGAGCCCTTCAGGTACAAGTGCCAATGCTTGCAGCAAATCTAACCTTAAATGCTGTTATAGGGCAGAAGACGTGAGACTGACTGTGCGATGCTCAACACTGCTGTCAGTTTGTTTAGAGGATTTGCTCTACAAATTATCACGTAATTTACTCGATAACTAGGCGAAATGTAGAGGATAGTGATTTTAAAGTGACAGCTGACAGGTTTGTATAAATAACTTACACCGTGCTAAGTGGATTTGGACGCAAAACGTAAACAAATATTGTTTAGAAAGAAATGTCAAAAACTATAGATAAACAATTATTCCTTTGCTATGCTTAGTGATCAATTGATGGATTTTGAAATAATTTATACATTTGAATTTATATATATATATATATATATTATATATATATATATATATATATATATATATAATGTATATGTATATATGTATATGTGTATATGTATGTATGTGCACATATATTATATTTCATGTTAGAGAATATTATCATTGATTTAAATGAGAAGAGTTTAAAAGCTCTGGATGTGGATCCAGAGTATACTCTAAGGGATAGGTTGTTTGCTCTGAAGAAGTCAAACATTACATATCTCACTGATCATGTGATTCACGTTGGTATCTCAGATTCAAAAAATTATCTGTTTTTGTTCAATTTTTTTTAAACACTTAAAAGCACTGAAATATGGGTGAGTCATTGAATGCAAGAAACGGGTGACATAAATTATATAGCATGATAGGCTAGCAGGCCTGTCTTCACTTTAACATCTCTGCACACATGTTTTCTATTCCAGAGGATCTTAGGATGTCTTGGCTTGTTGATCTTGCCGGGAAGGCAGAGGACTTCCTGAATAAAGTGGACCAGGGTGCTGCCAGCGCTTTGACAAAAAATGCTCAGCAGTCCTCTCTGTCCTACAGCAGCCCTGACACCAAAGACTCCATCCAGTACAACGCTGCAGCTTACAGCTCCACCAATGACCAACAGCACAGGGACTCCATCTCTGCCCCATCTCTTGGAAATTCAGCTTTCATCTCTACGGTTGCTGGAAACATAAAGAAACCCAAAGCCACGGTTTTGGCTGGTACAGCCAATGTCTCCAGCGCTATGTCTTTGGGTTCTAGCAGCAAAGTATCGTCCAACTTTGTGCGACCCAAAAAGCCAGAAGTGAATGACGATTTGCTCTTTGACTTCTTGAACAGTTCGGACCCACCGCAGAGTGAAAGAAAGGAGGTCAGGAGAGAATCGGCATCTAAAGCTTTGGGTCCTACAGCGGGGTCAGCTCAGACCCAGATGCCCCCTCTCTCTGTGGCCAGCGATCTCCAGATGGGCCCTTCTGTCGCTGCTACCCCTTCCTCCACACAGGGCCTGTCCAGAAATTCCAGCCTCAGCTCTCTCTCAAACAGCTCACACAGCATTAAAAGTTTTAAAACAGATGATGGCTCCACTCGAGATCAAAGCCAAGGTACAAAAGATACACCGTACATCATGTTCTGACATTTGGTTCATTTCATTGGTCTGAGGGAGAGAATTTTGCCATATTTCAATTTTTTGACCATTACAGGTTAACGACAGAGGAGATGAGGAGTTTAGTTTAATGAAACTCAAAGATCTTCCTACATTTGAAGTAAAAGAGATTTATCTGAACTGCCTTACAATGCTGCATCAATGTGGAAAATTATATTATATTTGATATATTATATAATAATGCATAATATTAATGGTAACAATAATAAAAATAAGAATATTAATAATTTATATAACATTCAGGTAACGTTAGCTCAGTTCCAAAAAGCAGGATAGTAGATAGTGGATACAACTTAAAGGTCCCGTTTTTCGTGGTTTTTTGAAGCTTTGATTGTGTTTATAGTGTGCAATATAACATTGTGTTCATGTTTCGCGTGTAAAAAAACAGTATTTTTCACATAATTTACTTATCTGTATACCGCTGTTTCCACTGTCATAAAAACGGGCTGATGACTTCCTTGTTCTATGAAGTCCCTCCTTCAGAAATACGTAACGAGTTCTGATTGTGCCAGCGGTTCCTGTGTTGTGATTCGACAGCAGTTTAGCGCATCTTGCCCGGAAAGGTCACGCCTCTTCCCATAACGTGGAGATGCACACGCTCAGTGTTATTGTAAACATGTCTTTAATTTTACCCTATCAATTTGAGCCGGAATCAGACCCGGTGATTGGACTGCGGGATGAAAATAACAGTGTTTCGACGACATGGCGACAAACACACTCTACAAACGCAACTCTTGTGTATTCCTGTGGGCGGAGGTTAGTCAAAAAACTGTTTTAGTGACGTCATTAAAGGAGGAAGTAGAGGGATGTAGTCCAAACTGGCCGTTCGATGTAGGCGACTTCTGTTAAATAAAATATCTCGCTTGGCATTGAACTTTGAGCTTTAAAATTTTTACAGATTTTATTTATACTCTAACAACAACATTACACACTAACTAAAGTTTGAAACATGGGATCACGAAGAACGGGACCTTTAAATGGACCATAATGAGATCTAAGTCTGCTTTTTAGGCCAGGGACAGAGTAAATGTCACTTCTTTGTCCACTTTAAAGTACTATATTTGTCATGCCCAACAACTGAAAAATAGCTGATATTTATAATCTTTTTATTATTTTGTCTTACAAGTAAATTAAAGAATCTTTCATAGAGTTTGTATTTACTGAATTTAGTCTTTTTTTCTCTAAATTTAATTTTATTAAATGTTTGAATATTGAATCTGTATTTACCATAAAATTAAGCTCAAATGGCAATACACTTACATATTATTAAACATATTATTTAAATGTATACTATTTGATCTATTTTGTCTAAATTAAACACTAAAAACAAAATATTTTAAACGCTACAAGAGAATTCAGGCACACACCTAAAGTTTTGATCTCATGTAGTTTTTCCTCTTTGTGCCTTCTTTTGACTTTTTATTCTCTGTCCAGCTGTTGTTTTAGAGAGTTTGAACCCAGAGCTGGATGTTCCCGCAGAGGCCCAGCCAACACCGGAGATCCCTCATCAGGACCGCCATCAAGAGCTTCAGCAGCAGCAGGGCCAGGAGCAGGTGATCTCCAGTCTTCGTCTCGAGAACCAGCTTTTGCGCAGTGAAGTCTCTTCTCTCAACCAGGAGATGGCCTCTCTAATCCAGAGAGCCAAAGACATGCAGGAGGGTGAGCCAGAGAGATTTCTGACCTGTGTTTGTTGAACTGTATGCTATCAATCAGTATTAGTTAGATATATACTTTTATAGTGTTTATTAATATTTTGAATTAGCCTTTATTTTTGTATTTTCAGTTTTCATTTTCATTTTAGTTTGTTTTGTAATTTAGTAATTTTATGTGCTTTTGTAATTTTTATTATTATTTTTTGAATAATTTTATTTAGATTTCCTTTATTTTTATTTCAGTTTTAGTTATAGTCATTTTAGTACTTTAAGTCACCGTGAAATCAAAATGGACAGTTGTTTTTTTTCAATGGAATATTGCAGTGTTTATTATAAATGATTTATCCACTGATGTTTACTGGCACGAGGACGGTACAATCTGTCACTCGCATGAGATCTACCAATAGCAAGCGATCATCCAATCATCCAACGATCCAATCAATTTTCACTTGGAAATTCATCACAATAGGGAAGAGAAGACTATCACAGCTTTCGTTTCATGCTGACTTTAAACTTATTGATTTCAGTTAGTTGCCAAGGCAACATTTCTATTTAGTTTTTTTTTTTTAATTTAAGTTTTTCAAGTCTTTCAAGTTTAAGTTTTTCATCGAATATTTATTTTATTTCAATTAACGAAAATGATTTTAGTAGTTTTTAAGGAACAATAACAACACTGATATTGAAATAACAATAAAATAAGTACAGAAGCTTATGCCAGAGACTCACTGCACGATTTTAGCCCTGATATTCACTTGTCTGCAGTTTTGTGGAAATCGCCAACAAATGCCTGAAATCGGTGCTCGTTTACAAGAGTGACAGTTGCGTAGTGTGTATCAATGGCATTATCTTACAGATATTTAGCATGCTAAGAGTGAGATATATTTAGCATGCTAAATATCTTGACCTGTCTGTGACTCAGAATGTGTTTTGACTGGAAATTCTATCAGCTATGACCTACAAGGCAAAGTTCAGGTGGAGGAGTCCTAGACCTGCAATGGAACATCAGCAAGCATGGCTTCTGCCAGCAACCATTCTCTCCTTCATATTCTTCTTCATTTTTTTTTTTTTTTCCATTGTAAATCTGCGTACAGTTTGGATCACAAGCTTCTTGCGGGCTACTGTTTTTAACAGAAATGAGAAATAAAAACTCTTGTCTCATGCGTGATTTTACGTTATTTCCTGTATCGCTTCTCGCATGTGTTGTGAAACATAGTTTGTAGACCAGACAGAGTCTTGCTATTCATCCTATTGAAATTTTGTGTAATGTGTTAGCCTCTGTCGCCGATTCGTCGTGTAATGTGCACACAGTAGCAACTAAATGGTACCCCAGACAGTCATGTAGTGTGAGAAGAATCATGCAGTTTGTACCCGGCATTAGGAAGCCATTAAATGATTATTTCCTCCGCTTGTGTAGAGGTGAACCTTTCCAGAGCTCGTGCTGACAAGTGGAACTCGGACCAGTCTCGCGTCGATCGCACGGTTCGAGAGCTGAGCGCGCAGGTTGATGACCTCACAGAAGCCCTGTCGGCAAAAGATGGTCAGCTGGCGGTCCTGAAAGTGCGACTGGATGAGGCAGATCAGCTACTGAAGGCCCGAAGTTCAGCCCTTGAGGAAGCTCAGAGTGAGAGGGTCAGGTTGGTCTCTTCAACAACTCAAGGAAGCAGAACATCACTTCTGGTTTATCCCATAACTTCTCTTCTGTGAATAAACAAACCTCTTATGCTATTTGGTGTTTTTTGTGTTTTAGGATTCTTCAGGATCAGAGTGAGGGCAGCAGTCTTCAGTCTCAGGCTTTACAGACACTACAAGAAAGAGTAAGAGATGCAGACGCAGCAGTGAAGAGAGAACAGGAGAGCTACAGACAGATGCAGGTGAGCTGACAGGCGTAAATAGCGCTATAAAAAACAGGTTTTATGTTGCAGTCTCTGTTAGTCCAAATACATTCTGTAGGATCTAGAGATAAACAGATGGACCTGGTAGATCAAAGTTACGTGCCATTTTCTCACAGAGCGAGTTTGCAGCACGACTGGCGAAGGTGGAGGCTGAGCGTCAGACATTGGCGGAGTCATTAACAAACGCAGAGCGTCGGGTGACTGAAGAGAAACAGAGAGCTGAAGAACTACAGCAACAGGTCAAAAGCGCCAGATCTGCAGCAGAGTACACCAAACAGGAACTACAGGACTACAAAAACAAAGCATCACGCATATTACAGGTCTCATTCTCTCTTTATTTTCATGTCACCTTTTATCTTGGTTTGATAAGCGTATGAAGTATCATGGGTGTGTGTTGTTTCTCCAGTCTAAGGAGAAGCTGATCAGCAGTCTGAAGGAGGGCTCAGGTCTGGAGGTGTTGGAGGGGGCCGGGGCCGGAGTTGAACTCGAAGAGCTACGTCATGAGAAAGAGCTGCAAAGAGAAGAGATTCAAAAACTACAGGCCCAAGTACAGAGCTTGCGGACGGAGATACAGGTACACGCACACTAAACAAAATTCCAAAATATACACACTCTAATGAAGAGTTTATGGATATAAAGTCCACACACATGCAGATCAGGGCTGAGTGATGTGGTTTAAAAATTTTTTTTTTTTTAGACTTTTGAAGGTATTTAGTGCATCTCCTTATTTTTGCGAGTTTGCTTTTAAATTACTTCAAAGGTTGAAGGACCAAAATTTATACCAAACACTAAATTTACACTATATTAACACTATATTATTTTTGTTTATATGCATCACTATAATAATATATGGTAATAAACAGCAATATTTACTTATTTATTTATCATTTATGTTTTCTAAAATATTTTAAGATCAAAAATGCCAAACATTTTATTTATTTTTTATTTATTTATCACATTAATAAAAGCATAGTTTAAAATCACAAATATTTACAATGTTGCTTCATTTTAATTGCCAGAAAAATCATTGGAAATATATGATCATCTTATATCATTACAAATGGAAATGGGGCTGGAAAATTGTAGAAAATGTGTCTTGATTATTCCACACTAGATGAACACAACTAAAAATCATATTCAATTATATTCATTTATATTTATCTCTATAATAATACATAGTAATAAATAGCAATATTCACTTATATTCTACTAAAATATTTTCTGAAAAATACCAAACATTCATTCTTTTAATAAAATCAAAATATTTACAATGTTGCAGCAAAATCATTTGAAATATACAGGTGCTGGTCATATAATTAGAATATCATCAAAAAGTTGATTTATTTCACTAATTCCATTCAAAAAGTGAAACTTGTATATTATATTCATTCATTACACACAGACTGATATATTTCAAATGTTTATTTCTTTTAATTTTGATGATTATTATAACTGACAACTAAGGAAAATCCCAAATTAGAATATTACTTAAGACCAATACAAAGAAAGGATTTTTAGAAATCGTGGCCAACTGAAAAGTATGAACATGAAAAGTATGAGCATGTACAGCACTCAATACTTAGTTGGGGCTCCTTTTGCCTGAATTACTGCATCAATGCGGCGTGGCATGGAGTCGATCAGTCTGTGGCACTGCTCAGGTGTTATGAGAGCCCAGGTTACTCTGAAAGTGGCCTTCAGCTCTTCTGCATTGTTGGGTCTGGCATATCGCATCTTCCTCTTCACAATACCCCATAGATTTTCTATGGGGTTAAGGTCAGGCGAGTTTGCTGGCCAATTAAGAACAGGGATACCATGGTCCTTAAACCAGGTACTGGTAACTTTGGCACTGTGTGCAGGTGCCAAGTCCTGTTGGAAAATGAAATCTGCATCTCCATAAAGTTGGTCAGCAGCAGGAAGCATGAAGTGCTCTAAAACTTCCTGGTATACGGCTGCATTGACCTTGGACCTCAGAAAACACAGTGGACCAACACCAGCAGATGACATGGCACCCCAAACCATCACTGACTGTGGAAACTTTACACTGGACCTCAAGCAATGTGGATTGTGTGCCTCTCCTCTCTTCCTCCAGACTCTGGGACCCTGATTTCCAAAGGAAATGCAAAATTTACTTTCATCAGAGAACATAACTTTGGACCACTCAGCAGCAGTCCAGTCCTTTTTGTCTTTATCCCAGGCGAGATGCTTCTGACGCTGTCTGTTGTTCAAGAGTGGCTTGACACAAGGAATGCGACAGCTGAAACCCATGTTTTGCATAAGTCTGTGCGTAGTGGTTCTTGAAGCACTGACTCCAGCTGCAGTCCACTCTTTGTGAATCTCCCCCACATTTTTGAATGGGTTTTGTTTCACAATCCTCTCCAGTGTGCGGTTATCCCTATTGCTTCCTTCCCTTCGCCTCTCTATTAATGTGCTTGGACACAGAGCTCTGTGAACAGCCAGGCTCTTTTGCAATGACCTTGCCCTCCTTGTGCAATGGTCGCCTTTTAGACAACTGTCAAGTCAGCAGTCTTCCCCATGATTGTGTAGCCTACAGAACTAGACTGAGAGACCATTTAAAGGCCTTTGCAGGAGTTTTGAGTTAATTAGCTGATTAGAGTGTGGCACCAGGTGTCTTCAATATTGAACCTTTTCACAATATTCTAATTTTCTGAGATACTGAATTTGGGATTTTCCTCAGTTATAATCATCAAAATTAAAAGAAATAAACATTTGAAATATATCAGTCTGTGTGTAATGAATGAATATAATATACAAGTTTCACTTTTTGAATGGAATTAGTGAAATAAATCAACTTTTTGATGATATTCTAATTATATGACCAGCACCTGTACACTGCCCGGCCAAAAAAAGTCGTTTTTTGTTTTTCCAAAGTTTGGATTTTAATAGGCAAATACTTAAGAATCTATGAATGGATCATTATTACAGTGATGATTATGTTTCTAATATGTTATATGTTCGGCAACAGTTCTTTAACGGTTCCTTTAAAGATGGAGTGTGTAGCTTTTCATTTCTTAAACAACCATGTAGGAGGACACATCATGGCCATATTCCAGGATGACGCAATGTCAAGATTCACCAGGCTTAAAACTGTGAATGAATGGTTCAGAGAGCATGAAGAATCATTTTCACACATGAATTGGCACCTCTGAGTCCAGACCTTAATTTCACTGAAAGTTTTTGGGATGTGCTGTAGAAGACTTTACAGAGTCTACAATACAAGATATTGACCAAAAAATGTTGCACCTCTCGATGGAAATAAATGTTGTGATGTTATTTCCATCAAGAGGTGCATACATTTTTGGTCAAGATCTTGTATTGACAATGCAAGAGATGAGCACTCTGTAAAATCACCTTCACCACATCCCAAAAACTTACACTGAGGTTAAGGTCAGTGGCAATTCATGTGTGAAAATGATTCTTCATGCTCCCTCCCAACAATTCTTTCACAATGTGAGCCTGATGAATCTTGACATTGTCATCCTGGAATATGGCCATGATACATCTTAATACATGGTTGTTTAAGAAATGAAAAGCTACACACTCCATCTTTTAGGGTTAAAAGGACCGTTGCCAAACATATAACATGCTAGGAAAATAATAATCACTGTAATAATGATCCATCCATAGATTTTTAAGTATTTGCCTATTAAAATCCAAACAGCAACTTTTTTTTTTTTTTTTTTTTTTATCCGGGCAGTGTATAATGAATGTTTGATAGGTATATCGGCCAGCTCTAATGCAGATTCAAACACTCTAGATATTTGATTTTCACCGCTTCTGTTTTCTCTAGGATCTGGAAACCCAGGCACTCACTGAGGCCGAGAACTGGAGAGAACAGCTGGCTGAAGTACAGGAACAACATGCCCAGCAGATCAGAGCCAAACAGGACACAGAGGCAGAACTGGAAAGATCCAAACAGGTACTTGAGATGGCACCATTCATGTTTTTAGAGAGGGTGAGTGGTGGTTGAGTAATATGCTGAATATTGAGTGAATGTTGATTCATTTTAATGCAGGAACTGCAGTACATTGAGGAAGAGCATCATCGTACTAAAATCACCCTTCAGGGTCGCGTCAAAGACCGTGAAGATGAGATCCAGAAGCTTAGAAACCAGGTACCCCACATACACATGCATGGTGGACACAGATTTATGAGGATGGAATAGCAATTAAGGTTTTACAGTAAGCATGTTTAAAAGAAACCTCTGTGCAGTTTTCTGAATTTTGATGGGAAATTTCACAATTCTCCTGCTAGCTGACCAATAAGGCTCTTAGCAACAGCAGTCAGGCGGAGCTGGAGGGCCGTTTGCACCAGCTGACAGAGACACTGATTCAGAAGCAGACCATGTTAGAGGCCCTGGGCACAGAGAAAAACTCACTGGTCTTTCAGCTGGAGAGACTGGAACAGCAACTGAAGAGCCTGCAGGGTGGTCAGAACAGCAGCTCACACATCAACATGGCTGCCATGGAGGGACCAGGTCAGTGCACTGCATGATAGGACTGGATTTATGGGACTTTTTCTAATCAAACCACTCAACGCAAGCTTGTTTGAATGGAACCATTTCATTTTTGAAAGCCAAACATGATTGTGTGTGTACAGGTACTAGGCAGAGGAACACACCAATCCTGTTTAGTGATGCAGACGGACCGGGTACGGGAGTGTACGGGAGGGTCCGTAAAGCGGCCAGCACCATCGACCGCTTCAGGTAACGGCGTCCCTGGAAATTTGATAAATATATTTTACAGTGTTCCAATAGCATTAAAAATGTTTTTTTCTTTTCCTCTAGTATACGGTTAGGAATCTTTCTCAGACGTTACCCCATGGCCAGGGTCTTTGTTATTATTTATATGGTGAGTTCATAGCGTGTCAAGGAAGTAAAGATTAAGAAGTCAAACTTATGGGAAAAATGTAATGTGTTGTGTGTTTACCATGTTTATTTATTTGTTTGTTGAATGTATGTTTTTCATTGCAGGCACTACTACACCTTTGGGTAATGATTGTCCTTTTGACATACACACCAGAGATGCACCCTAGTCATCCTGATGGGAGATAAAGGACTTTCTATCTACAATAAAACAAAATAATCTATTTGTGATTAGTGAAAGTTAATTAAAGGTTAAACTTAGGGAGATTTCGGGCTGCTGTACAGTGGCTCAATATGCATTCATATACAATTTGCACAGACATGCTGTTGGCCGTTTCTCTCTCTCTCTCTTTCTCTGTTACACTTGCATTTTCCCTCATTCCACCTCATTTATTTGGCCCATTTTCAGTAAGTATGGTGTGAGTGTTAAGAGCAGTATAAAGTGAAATATTTAAGGTGTAATTTAAAGGTGTGGTTTTATTCGATTTAAGAATTTCTTTTCTTTTAATCATCTATTTCACACAAATGTAATCATGATTATTTTTGTTACAGGAAATAACAGATTGTATTCCTCATACTGTAAAGCAGATTTATCTTAATAAATATTAACACAGACATAATCTTTATTCTCTCAGCTGTTTTTGTGACTCTTTATATAGTAGTACAGATGGGCACAGGAGGAGAGATAATGAGGAAAATGTAGAAGTTGCTACAATATATTATAAATGAATAATATTTAAAAATAACACATAAATGTATTTTAATATATAATTAATTATACAATACTGTTAAAATGTTTGGGGTCAGTAAGATTTTTGAAGGTTTTTGAAAAAAAGTCTCTCATGCTCACAGAACCTGCATTTATTTAAAATAATTGTTTTCTTTTTAAACATACAGTACAGTCCAAAAGTTTGGAACCACTAAGATTTTTAATGTTTTTAAAAGAAGTTTCGTCTGCTCACCAAGGCTACATTTATTTAATTAAAAATACAGTAAAAAACAGTAATATTGTGAAATATTATTACAATTTAAAATAACTGTGTACTATTTAAATATATTTGACAAAGTAATTTATTCCTGTGATGCAAAGCTGAATTTTCAGCATCGTTACTCCAGTCTTCAGTGTCACATGATCCTTCAGAAATCATTCTAATATGCTGATTTGCTGCTCAATAAACATTTATGATTATTTTCAATGTTGAAAACAGTTGTGTACTTTTTTTTTCAGGATTCCTTGATGAATAGAAAGTTCAAAAGAACAGCATTTATCTGAAATACAAAGCTTCTGTAGCATTATACACTACCGTTCAAAAGTTTGGGGTCAGTAAGAATTTTGATTTTTATTTTTTTGAAAAGAAATTAAAGAAATGAATACTTTTATTCAGCAAGGATGCATTAAATCAATCAAAAGTGGCAGTAAAGACATTTATAATGTTACAATAGATTAGATTTCAGATAAACACTGTTCTTTTGAACTTTCTATTCATCAAATAATCCTGAAAAAAAATATTGTACACAAATATTTTGTACAATTGTACACATTAAATGTTTCTTGAGCAGCAGATCAGCATATTAGAATGATTTCTGAAGGATCATGTGACACTGAAGACTGGAGTAATGATGCTGAAAATTCAGCTTTGCCATCACAGGAATAAATTACTTTGTGAAATATATTCAAATAGAAAACAGTTATTTTAAATTGTAATAATATTTCACAATATTACTGTTTTTTTTTTTTACTGTATTTTTAATTAAATAAATGTAGCCTTGGTGAGCAGACGAAACTTCTTTTAAAAACATTAAAAATCTTAGTGGTTCCAAACTTTTGGACTGTACTGTATTTTAAAATGTAATTGAAAGCTGAATTTCACCATTATTCCTCCTGTCTTCAGTGTCACATGATCCTTCAGAAACCGAATCAACACTGAACTAACTTCAGCTGAACAATGACACTGTTTTCTTTTAGAGCTGCTGTACAGCCAAAATGAAATCTGTTTGCATCATTTTCCTGTTATCACTGTAAAGCTGCTTTGAAACAATCTGTATTGTATAAAGCACTATAGAAATAAAGGTGACTTGGCAGAAATCATTCTAATATGCTGATTTGGTGCTCAAGAAACATTTATTGTTATCAATATTAAAAACAGTTGTGCTGCTTAATATTTTTGTGGAAGCCTTGACACTTTTTTAAGATTCTTTGATGAATAGCAGCTTCAAAAACAAAATTTATTTGAAATAGAAATCTTTTGTAACTGTGTAAGCTGTCACTTTTGATCATTTTAATGCATCCCTAATTAAAAACATTAATTTCTTTAAAAACATCTTACTGACCCCGCAAACTTTTGAACTGTAGTGTATATCATATAACCTAATTATAATAAATATATCTTATCTCATCATATAGTAATTTAATATAGTAATATGATCTCATTTGCCACACTACCACGTTTGCTGTCCCTTCAGTACTCATTCTGTCCAGTGGCGTCGCTGTGGATGCGTGAGAAGTGTGAGTTGGATTATGTTGGTCCTCCACCGTCCCATAATCCATCTGTGCTGTCCACGTCCCATCTGACTGCTGATCAGTCCGGCTGTGATGGCCGCGGTTGAGCTGGCACTTTATCCGCGTGAAAAACACCGCGACCCAAAACAAACCCGTACCAGAAACCTGCCTGACCATATGTGGATATAACCCGGCGACCAGGTCTTCGTAATTGCCGTGGATTTAAAACGTATTATCCGGCGTTTTGTCTTTGTTTATGTCATGAAGTTTCGAACCAGCTGGAATCCGGATCTGCTGCTGATTAATGATTATCACTTCTATTAAAAACAAACCAGCACACAACGCTAATCGTAATTAGTTAGCCTGAGTACATGAAACCCTCGTTTGCACGTAACTGTGCTGTGAAAGGCTCGGGTCGGTGATTAAGGGTTAGATCCGGTTCGGCTCGTCATGTCGTCCTGGCTGGGAGGGTTAGGCTCTGGCCTGGGTCAGAGTCTGGGTCAGGTCGGGGGGAGCTTGTCTTCGTTTACTGGACAGATCTCTAATTTTACCAAAGATATTCTTCTGGAAAGCGCCGAGGAAGTGGGAGGTGAGTTGACAAGATCATATCACTTCCTATACAGACCTTTAACGTCTTTGTACAGTAAGGACAGCTGTTTTTTAAATGGGTGTCATTTAAAAAAAAACTGAAAGTTTTTGATAAAAGTGTTTATTATGCATTTATATTAAGTGAACACAACTGTAGGCTAGACTACTGAATGTGACAGTTTTATGTTGATTAGTTTATGAATACAGTCAGTCCAGTGATGCTTGATTATCCGAGTTAATTTCTCTGTGAAATGTACTAATTGATTTTTTTTTCTTTTTGTTGAGATATTATTGTTCGGTTTTTGAAGATGTGATTTTGTTTACATTGGCATCTCCTGAAAGAAATTAAAGAGAGAGAGAGTGAGAAATTATCATTGTTTACATTTTGCTCATGCTATTTCAATCCTGAATGACTGACTTTCTTCTGAGGAACACAAAATGAAATGTTAGGGATCTGCATCTTCCTCTCTAATGCAATGAAAATAATTAGTGACTGAGGCTGTCCTTCTGTTTAACATCTACTTTTGTGAGGTCAGGGTGAATAGATGGTTGGCGGAGTTT
Source organism: Megalobrama amblycephala (assembly GCF_018812025.1). NCBI lineage: Eukaryota > Metazoa > Chordata > Actinopteri > Cypriniformes > Xenocyprididae > Megalobrama > Megalobrama amblycephala. The sequence goes on along the minus strand of NC_063053.1, from coordinate 21,125,326 downwards.
CTTTTTAGTGTGTTGTACCTTTAAGATTTCCCTTGTCATTCTCTATAATTTAACATATGGTGCTACAGAGCGCTTATATAATGGGATGAAGTAATTATAGTAAGACAGAGTGAGAGGTTTGTTTGCATACAGCCATTGAATCCCTATCCGAGATGTAGCTGTGGTTGGGTTTTAGGCACTTGATCTTAATCCAGAAAGTGCTGGACTGTTCTTAGTTCTGTGGTTTCCTCTGTTTTCCTTTGTGAGTGGGGACTTAAAATTAAGTACTTTGGTGGGTATCTCTGCCTTGTTCTTTGTTGTATCAGCTTGATTAATTATGCAAACACAGAAACACCAAAAACTCTGCTGGTGTTAAAGTAAATATGCCCTTTTTGACCACTGGAGGAGTGGAGAAACACACTCTGAGAACTTTGATCAGCAGCTTCCAGCAAAGCAGACAGACCTTGAGTCAATCTGTCATGTCTCACGATGCATCGACCTGCCTGTTAGGGCTTTCAAAGCAGATTATACTAAATAAAGGTGGTGTGGCAAAAAGGTTCTGTTCACTTACATTTGGTATAATGAAACCATTGAACATCATTTATTAATATAGGTTAATATTAATATAATTTTTTTTGTTAATCCCTGTTCATTTCTAATACATTAATATTCGTGTTAATTTGAAAATTTGAAATGTTAGAAATATATTAATAGCTGTATGCAGGAATTAACAATAACCAAGAAGATTAATAAATACTTTAAAAGTATTGTTTATTGTTATTTCATGTCATATATTTCATTAACTACTTATACCCCTGGTTTCACAGACGAGGCTGAAGCCTAGTCCTAGACTAAAATGCATGTTTTAACTTTTTTAACTGAAAGCAACTTGCACTGGCATATCTTAAAGGTCTAAAGTGTAATATTTAGGAGGATCTATTGACAGAAATGCCATATAATATACATAACTATCTTTTTAGTGATGTATAAAGGCCTTACATAATGAACCGTTATGTTTTTCTTGCCTTAGAATGAGCCATTTCTATCTTATACATCGCGGACCAGGTCCCTTCACGTGTTAAGTTTACATTTTTGTGCTGGCATGTTTCAGCAATAGCCCTTAAAGGGTTAATTCACCCAAAAATGAAAATAATGTAATTAATTACTCACCCTCATGTTGTTCTACACCCGTAAGACCTTCGTTCATCTTCGAAATACAAATGAAGATATTTTTGATGGAATCCGAGAGCTCAGTGAGGCCAGCATCAGCAATGGTACTTCCTCTCTCAAGATAAATAAAGGCACTAAAAACATATTTATATCAGTTCATGTGAGTACAGTGGTTCAATATTAATATTATAAAGCAACGAGAATATTTTTTGTGCGCCAAAAAAACAAAATAACGACTTTTTAACAATATCTAGTGATGGCTGATTTGAAAACACTGTTTCAGAGCGTTACGAATCTTTTGTGTCGAATCAGTGATTCGGATCTCCGATCAAACTGCTGAAATCACGTGACTTTGGCGCTCCGAGACACTGATTCGATTCGTAAAGCTCTGAAGCTTCATGAAGCAGTGTTTTGAAATCGGCCATCACTAGATATTGTTGAAAAGTCATTATTTTGTTTTTTTGGCACACAAAAAATATTCTCGTCCTTTTATAATATTAAGGTAGAACCACTGTACGCACATGAACTGTTTTAAATATGTTTTTAATACATGTATGGATCTTGAGAGTTTGAATGGCATTGCTCTCTATGTAAGCCTCACTGAGCCATCGTATTTCATCAAAAATATCTTAATTTGTGTTCCGAAGATGAACGAAGGTCTTACGGGTGTGGAACGACATGAGGATGAGTAAAAATTACATTATTTTCATTTTTGGGTGAACTAACCCTTTAACGGGCAAACTGCTCTACAGAGTGTGTTTCGTCCCTATGTTGTTCTTCTTTGTTGCTGTTTTTAGAGGCAGCTTGCATCGTCACTCCATTGAATACGCACGAAGAAGTAGTAGTAGTAGTAGTCATCTGGTCTGGTTTATTAAAAGTAGGACTGGGCGATATATCGCATGCAATTGTCACGCGCATTTCGTCAGTAAAAGCCGGTTCCCTGATTACCGCTAAATCGCCATCACCTGCTTTCAAATGGAGTGGCATTTAATAGACAGAGCCGTAGATCACTGATAAGCTACGCAATATCGCGTTCATTATCGCAGATGAATCGCCTTCGATAATGAACGCGATATTGCGTAGCTTATCAGTTATCAACTACGGCTCTGTTTATTAAATGCCGCTCCATTTGAAAGCAGGTGATGGCGATTTAGCGGCAATCAGGGAACCGGTTTTACTGACGAAATGCGCGTGACAATCGCATGCGATATATCGCCCAGCCCTACTTAAAAGCTTTGTTAGAAGTAGGAAGAAACCTCATTGCTTGACTGGCTACTCGCTGCTGTCTCAGACGACAACATCTTTGTCCTGTGTCGGCCACTGTAGCTTTTCTAAGTGCTTCGAAAGGGTGGGGTGAGCGGTGGACTGAGCCGTTTGTTGCAATTTGCAACCTCACAGCTAGATGCCGCTAAAATTTACACACTGCACCCTTAAAATATGTGTGTTCCATTGTTGTTGTTTTTTTTCTCAAGAAGGAACTAACACCTTGTCTACACCGGACGCAAGCTGTGCAACTAAAAACAAAACTTAATATAAACAATGATTCTGTCTACACTGGATGCGGTGTAACTCGAGCAACAAATCTCTGACAGTGAACTGATGCCTCTTTCTATTTAAGATGTACTGACACGGAGGGCAAATTCTTTGCAACAGGTTCTTTATTGTGTCCAGTGTAGACAGCTGTTGCAATGCGAGCGACAACGGTTGTGTCCAGACACTGTGTAAGGCCTACACCTGTCATAATAAAAGCCAGGGGTGCCCAAACTCGGTCCTAGAGGGCCACTGTCCTGCAGAGTTTAGCTCCAACTTGCCTCAACACACCTGGCTGGATGTTTGTAGTATGCCTAGTAAGACCTTGATTAGCTGTTCAGGTGTGTTTAACTGGGGTTAGAGCTGAACTCTGCAGGACAGTGGCCCTCCAGAAGCAGGACTGGACAACCCTGATCAAAGCCCTGTCTGTGAAACCAGGCCTTAATATATAGAAACTTATTGTAAAGTGTTACAGATGGTACAGTAGCATTTTTTTTTTGGATGGCTGGCTGGCTGCCTGGAAGTGGCAGGTGTGACACCTGATAGGGGTATGTCCTATTCACAACAGCAATCACCTACTTGCAATGTGCCCTTGAGCAAGGCAGTACTTTTGAGAAATTGCTGTTATATTAGTTTGCTGTTGTTAGTTGCTTTAAATAAAGGCTATATTGAAGTGACTCCATCACTGTGCACACAATGTCAAGTAGTCATTTAGTAGTTTCTGTTAAAGGGATAGTTCCCCCAAAAATTATTCCATGATTTACTCACCCTTATGCCATCCTAGCTGAATATGACTATCTTCTTTCAGACAAACACAATCGGAAATATATTTTAAAATATCCTTAGTCCTCCAAGGTTTATAATGGTTGTGAATGGCTGCCCAAATTTTGTGGACAAAAAAATGCACCCATCCATAAAAAAATGAATCCATACGAATCCAGGGGGTTAATAAAGGCCTTCTGAAGCCAATCAATGCACTCATGAAAGATAAATATCCTTATTTAAAACTTAATGAAGTAAAATAAAGAGCTCCCGGCACGTACACCTAGGATGGCTTGAGGGTGAGTAAATCATGGGATAATTTTCATTTTTGGGTGAACTGTCCCTTTAACTTGTGTGGTCTTCTAGCTGAAATGGTTTCTGGTTCAAGCCCCATAAGATTCAAACAATGAGCCATGGTCATTGTGTCCTTGAGCCAGGCTTAGCTTCATACTTCAAGAGGATTATCTAACTACTAATGTACATTTAATACAGTTATTGCTGTTATACACTATGCTACACCACCCCAATTGTGGTTTTAAGGCTGTTTGGTCATTTCCTGAGTTCCTTAATGCTCAAATGTAGTAATGTAAGACTCTGGCCGTATGCTAAAGTTTAAACTGAGACTTTTTTTCTTAAATCACTATTTTATAATGAAAATAAGTTATTTAATCTTAGTCTTATGTGTATGCATTAGATTTGCCAGTGTGGTTGAGCCAGAGTAAGCTTACTCTGTGTGTAAATGTTTCTTGTTTGTCAGATGAACTTTAACCACGCTGAAATTAGTACCTTACTGTTTAGAGCTTGCAAAGGTGCTAACATGCTGTTACCTATTATTGTATTTTTGTCACTCTTAAGAGTTTTTAAGACTTACTTATTTTTAAATTTCCCCTCTTGTTATTTACTCAAGAATCTTACGTCTGTAGGCCTATTTATTTCCAAGTGTACTTGTCAGTTATATACGTGTAATATTCTGCTCTGGCTGTGCAGCTGCTGGGATAAAATAACTGAACTTGATCCTCTATGTCCTCTGGAATGTTGGCATTTAAAGGGACAGTCACCCAACAATTGACTAAATGTATCCATTAAAACCATGTGTTGTTGTTGTTGTTGTTGTTGTTGTTGTTGTTGTTGTTGTTGTTGTTGTTGTTGTTGTTGTTGTTGTTGTTGTTGTCGTTGTTGTCGTTGTTGTCGTTGTTGTTGTTGTTGTTGTTGTTGTTGTCGTCTCTGGGTGGATTTAATGTTATCTCTACTCTCTACACACTTGGCAAAGATTGTTCACCTTTAACCAGTGAGGTCTTCTAGTTAGTCAGTGTATCATCTTCATCTCTTTCTATAACAATTTACAGAAGAACAGAGGTTCCCATCATCATTTTTTAATCATATTTTTTATTTATGTAAATGGGAAGCATTTGTCACTCTCACTTGCTGTATAATAGAGCTGTATGTACAGATGTAGGCTCAGCTATTTCAGAAACCATGACTTTATTGAGTGACTGCATGTGTGTCTTTCTTTCTTACAGATGCTGCGTCTGAGCTGCACGTATCCAACTCTAGATTGCAAGAATTGGAGACTTCATATGCAACACAAAAATCTGAGGTGATTGATTAAGCACATGCACAAAAAACCTTGCTTGATGCTAAATCCTGCTGTTATTTCTCTATTCTATCACGAGACATTTTTACTTCATTTATTTGTACCCCATTACGCAACAATTAAATTACAGGATGAGTCATTTCAAAACATTTTGTATGAATGTTAAGATTTGTAAATTAAAATTGTGTTTTTCTGTTTATTTTTGTGTGTTTTAGCATGAGCGCTTGCGGAGAATAAACGCTGAGCTGGAGGAGAAGCTAGAGGCAGCAGAGATTCAGATCAAACAGCAGTCAGTGGAATACAGAACCCTCCTGCAACAAAAAGAGGTTTGGGTTTATAACTAACTCCACTTAAGGTCTATATCTGAGCTGAACAATTATCTAATATTAGTGAGAGAATTTCTATAAAAAAGGAGAAAAAATTTTAATCATAGTGATGATTTTGTGTGTGTGTGTTTTTTGTGAAGGTGGAGATCAGTCACCTCAAGGCCCGTCAGAGTAGTCTACAAGAGGAGGTTCAGAAACTCCAACACTCTTCTCAAGCTGCAACCAGCTCATGCTTCACCGATGCTGCTGTGCTTCCTGTCACTACTGCTGCCACTACCACTACTTCATCTTCCTTTCTGCACCGGTCCTCAGCTGTCCATCAAGGCTTCCATGGTGACGAGGTGGACCTCAGTGATGTCTTGTGGTCACAGCAGGAAATTAACCGTCTTTCCAATGAGGTGCATCGTCTAGAGGCTGATGTAGCCCATTGGAGGAGAGTTGCTCAGGTCACTTTTAATATATACCTCAGATACAGTTTAACAAATGTCATGGTATAGCTATCGAACTAGAATTAGATCATTTTTTCTTTTAATTTACCAGGCATCCAAGCTACCAGGAGTTGATGGGAACGGAGACCAGGGTGAAGTTCTGAAAATGCAAAGAACGATCAAGGTGAAAAACCTTTTGAACTGTAATAGAGTAGGGGTTTTGCTATTGGTCAGCTCTTGGAATCGGGTTCTGTTTTTAACCTAATTGACATTCTGACCCAATCAGGAGCTGAGAGAGGAAATGGCACGGGAGGTGGATGAGCACCAGCACGAACTGGCTGCATTGCAGGACGCCCAGAGGCAGAAAATGGCTGAAATCTCAAAACGGCACAGGGAGGAGCTGGCAGAGTATGAGGAGAGAATCGAGGAGCTTGAGGAGCAGCTTCAGAGTGGTGAGGAGTAGCATTGATCCATTTTAAAATTAGAGATAACCTTTTTGTATTTTTTAAATGCAGTTGAAATCAGTTTTGAATTTGATTTGTATTTGGTAGTTAACTTTAAAATGAACAGTTTGTGAAATGAACTTTGAGTACAATGCTGTGTTTATCTCCCTTATTCCCAGAAGGTGGAAATGTTGTCCAAAAATCAACCACGGTGCAGGACTCCAAACTTCAAGAGCTGCAATCGACCATTCAGTCTTTACAGGAGGAGGCAGAGCTTCAGCGCAAAGAGTACAGAGATCTATTGGCCAGACTGGAGGAGGCGGAGCATCATAAAGCCAAGATAGAGCGGGAGAAGGAGGAGGCTAACGCAGAAAATGCAGAATTGTTGCAGAATTACAGTCGCCTTCAGAAGTCTGTAAATGAACTCCAGGATCGAGTCCAGGAACAGGAGGGGAAGTCTATGCTGAAAGCCCAGCATGACAATGAGATACAAGCCCTGAAAAAAGCTCTGGCAGGTATAGAGAATCCCAGAAATTCTGTATGATCATCATGACTCCATGTTCATCATATCATATCATATGTTGTTCTTAAATGGGAAACATAAACTGCTCTCTCTTATTTACTGTTATATTTTTGTTTTTTATTTTTAGGTGCAGAGAAAGAGATGGCTAGATTGAGGAGTCTCAGTGAGGTAAATATGCTGAAAACCTTCCTCGGCACAGGCTAAAAGTTTGTGGCCCAGGAATATTTAGACATTTTTATGCATGCTTAGGATTTAAATATAAAACAATTGATGTAAATGTTTGAAATTTAGACAAAGTATTTGGACACTTTCTGTTTGCCATATGAAATACACCTGGGCTTATTCTTCAAATGTCACAAGTGTCATAATACTTTTCACATAATTCCCCACTTTCATTTAATGCAGAGTGGTCCTACAGAAGAAGTGGAGCATGCTGACATTCTGGAGCTCAACACCATTATTGATACCCTCAGGAAAGAGAAGGAAGAGATGGAGAGAGAAAAGGTTTGTATATGTTAACAAAGTTGTGGTACACAATAAATATACCTATTTCCTCTTGTTTTTAAACAGAAGTTGCAGTATCTGTTGAATCTTTTCAAGATAAGTTGATCAATACTTCAGTAGCCTTTTGAAAGGACACTTTTATGTTATCATGCAAAGGGTAATATGTGCTTAACTGACGAACTAGTTCCATATAATTTTTTTAATGTTATTTTTTACTTTTTCTTCCTTAGCTTGCATTAGTTGAGAGACTGACCCTGGCCGAGGAGAGGCACAGGGCTGAAGAGTCAAAGGGTGCTGTGGAACTGTCACAGGAAATTTCAGACCTAAAGAGCCAGCTAGACAGACGGGAGCAAGCACTAAAGCAAGCCCATCTTGATATAGAGACACTCAGTACTGAACTGGAAGAACTGGACAAGCAGAACCAGGAGGCCACACAGGTACTCTTGCCAATGTATACATGCCAATGTATGTTCCCCGTTTATAAAAAATAATAAAAAAAAACAATAATTGGATCTGTTAAATGTTTCACATTTAAATTAATATACTGCATACTTGCTCTATTTTCCTCCTCCAGCATCTTATTGCAGTGAAGGACCAGTTGTCTCTGCAGAAAACTCAGGCTGAGGCAGAAGAAGCCCGTCTTCAGTCAGATCTCAGCTCCTCTCTTGACCAGAGACGGACACTTCAACTGGAGCTGGAAGCTCAGGGGGAGAAGCTAAGTCAAAGTGCCTTCTCCTTGAATGAACTGCACATGGCAAAGCAGCAACTGGAAACCACAGTAAAGGAGTTGAGGGAAAAGTTGTGCAAGTCGCAGGATCTGGGCAGAGAGCTGCGGCAGGAGTCCTCCGACCTCAAGAGGGCACTTCAGGAGAAAGAGACAGAACTTATTGCACTTCGTGAGGAGTTAAGTCATTCTGGGGAGAAGGGGAATGAGTTGGAGGGTCACAGGAAGGTACTTGAGGCAAAGGATAAAGAGATTCAGGACTTAAGAACAGAGTTAGCAGAAATGAAGACTTCCTTTGAAAGGGCTGTTTCAGAGGACTTTGAATTGAAAATTGAAAATAGGAATTTGAAAGAAGAGAGCACTCAGGCTTTGGACAAGATAGACAGTTTGGAAAGGCAGATCCAAGATAATCAAGCCTCTCTGAGCAGGATGTCCCTGGAGAAAGATACCCGCATTGAAGCCTTGAAGCTAGAGAAAAGCCAGTTAGAATCTGAGCTGAGTCAAACTGAAAAGCAACTGTCAGATCAGACCAAACAGTATCAACAAACCATCGATGAACTGACCAGAGCACGCTCTATGGATGCTTCTGCACTGCAGACCGAACATGAGCGAATGGTGAAACTGAATCAGGAGAAAGATCTCACGATTGCAGAGCTCAGGCGTGAGATAGAGCAGATGGTCTCTGACCACAAAGACACCAGCGAGATGTTGGACATCACTGTGGCAGGTCAAAATCAACTCACAGAGCTTCTGCAGGAGAAGGACGCCTTTGCCGAAACCCTGAAAGCTCAAGCTGTGGAAATGCAACAGGAATTAGAGTCCAGTGTTTTAAGAGTAACTCAAGAGTGTGACTCTCTGAGAAGGTCAGTGGAGGAGAAGGACAAACAGCTTGGAGCCATGAAGGAAGAAAACAGCCATCTGAAAGAAGAGATTGACCGTCTGAGGGACCAGCAAAGTAGACCGCAGTTATTGTCAGAGCCACGGACACTGGACATCATCACAGAGCTTGAGACCGAGGTGAACCAGCTCAAAGCTGCCAGAGATCAACTCGAAGAAGAGGTCCAAGCTCTGAGGACGGTATCAGAGGAGAAGCAGGCCACAGCGCTGCAGTCCCAGCATTCTCTACAGATGCTACAGAGTGAACTAGAGCAAGCACGAACAAGACATGAACAAAGCTCACTCAATTACGAAAGACTCATCAGTGCTAAGGATGAGGAGATTGCCCTGCTTCAGTCAGAAGTGGAGGGCCTAAGCACGCAAGGGCAGAGTCAAATACAGTCCGTTGACATCCTACAGGAGGACAAGACCCAGTCATTGAATGGTGAAAATGGTAATGAGAAACATGACCTTTCAAAAGTAGAGATTGAAAAACTAGTCAAAGGGATCAGGGAGAAAGAGACTGAGATTAACCAGCTAAATGAGAAAAACCTCTCTCTAACCAAGCAGCTTGACCAACTTGTGGTCTCTCAAAATGAGCTGGGAAAACTGTCACAAATGGTTCTTCAAAAAGATCTAGAAATCCAGGCACTCCACGCTCGAGTGTCTGGTGGCCATGGTCAAGACGTGATGTTCCTGCAGCAGCAGCTGCAGGCATATGCAGTGGAACGTGAACAGGTGCTGGCTGTGCTCAACGAGAAAACCAGAGAGAACAGCCAACTGCGCTCAGACTACCATCGAATTATGGACATCGTTGCAGCCAAGGAAGCAGCCTTGTTGAAACTCCAGCAAGAAAACCAGCGGCTCTCCACCATGAGCGACCCTTCAGGCAGTCAAGAGATGTTTCGAGAGACCATTCAGAACCTCTCCCGCATCATCCGTGAGAAGGATATCGAGATTGACGCCTTGACTCAGAAATGTCAGACCCTGGTCTCTGTCCTTCAGGCTTCTGGCGCCAATGATTCCGTGAGCGGTGGCTCAGGAGGCGTTAGCAGCAACCAGTTTGAGGAGCTCTTACAAGAACGTGACACCCTCAAACAACAAGTGAAGAAGATGGAAGAGTGGAAACAGCAGGTGATCACGACGGTGAGGAACATGCAGCATGAATCTGCTCAGTTGCAAGAGGAGCTCCTCAGGCTGCAGGGGCAGGTTTCTGCCGACAGCGACTGCAGCTCAAAGCTCTCGGTGGATTACGCGAGGCTTATTCAGAGCTATGAGCAGAAAGAGAAAAAGCTGGGATTGTTGAATCAAGAGCTGGCACAGGTGCAGCAGAGCATCAGCCAGTTGAGCAGCACCAAAGACGTGCTGCTTGGGAAGCTAGGCAGTGTCAATCAATCTCCAGAAGTTTCTGCTGCGATTGCTACCCAGGCTTTTGATCCTCCAAAACTGAAGGGGGCAGCACTACCTGGCCAAGATGAGAGTCTACATCAAGAGTTGCAGGCAATGCAGAGAACATTAGCAGAGAAGGAGAGCATGATAAGAACTCTGCAGGAAAACAATCATCGCTTGTCAAATTCTGCATCTCTGTCTGAAAGTGAGCAGAGAAGCCATGCAGAGGAGCTCAAGCAGGCCAGAGATAAGCAAGAATCACTACAGCGCTCCCTAAGAGAGAAAGATATACTCATTAAGACCAAGGGAGACCAGCTCAATCAGGTGACGTACAATTCTGATGTGTTGAATGCTTGTTAGGGAAATCTGTAAAATGTGCAGTACTTTAGACAGTCTTTTTTCCCCCTGTACACTCTAGGTGAGTGAAAATTTACGTAACCGAGAGAATGACAACGAGGTCTTGAAGCAGGCTGTGACGAACCTCAAGGAGCGTGCGCTGATCCTGGAACTCGATGTGAAGAAATTAAAGGAGGAGAATGAAGCGATAGCAGGAAAAGTTCGCGAGAAAGAGACAGAGTTCCGTGCCCTGCAGGAGACCAACATGCAGGTGTCGCTGTTGCTTCGGGAACGAGAGTTTCAGTTCAGTGCTGTGAATGAAAAGGCCATTGCCATGGAGAAGATGCTAAAAGATAAAGAGCAGGTTTGTATGTTTGTTTGTGTTTAAATCTAAACATTTTGTTTTATAATACCTTTCCTGACCCTTTTTGTTATAATCATATCCTAAGGCCCTGTTTACACCTGGTATTAAGATGCGTTTTGGTTGATCGGATCACAAGTGGACAATGCTAAATACAGGTGTAAATGGGGTGTAAAAGTTTTGAGCTTGCCCACTTTTGATCACTTCCCGAGGTATTCGAAAACACATTTGACCAGATTGCTTTCGTAGTGTAGGGGCTTATGTGGTCGAATGTGTTCAAACAGCCACAAAAGACCACCTACTGTCCGCATGCTGACCTAATGTGTGCTAGCCAGACGGGATTTAAACTTTATCGGATGAAGACCCAATTTTGGTTTGTAGAAGAAAAACATACCAAGCACAATGTTCTCTCACCCTTCCTGATTTCTTTTTTTTTTCTTTTCTTTTTTTTAATTGGAGAAATATATAGTACAGATAAGCTTAACAGAACCATTTCTGATTTCTAACACGCACGTAGAAACGAAAGCTGATGCTCTGTTTTGCCGTCTTCTTATGGTTGTGTTCATACGTAAATTGTGCAAGCTCATTTTGTCTATTAGATCGAAAGATCTGAAAAAAACATACATTTACCCGGCCGTAGACCCTCTCCTCGAAGAAATCAGGACAGAAGTGATCGAAAGTGGTTGACATGACATTGTTTAACTTATTAAAATTTTATGTTTACTTTAAAAAAGTGTCATATTTTGAAGTTTATTTAAAAAAAAGTTTTCAACATTGATAAATTTTACTTGAGGAGATCATGTGACTCTGAAGATTAATGACTGCTGTAAATTCACAGGAATAAATTATTTTAAAATATATTAAAATAAAAATCTGTTATTTAAAATTGTTATACTATTTCACAATATATTTTTGATCAAATAAATATCCTGGGTGAGCACAAGAGGCTTCTTTCATAAACACTGATCTGGACTTTTCTGGTTTTATATGTGTTGTGAAATGAATCTATTCTGCCTTTGTCTGTACTGTAGGGTAAATCTGGTGAGCTGAACCAACTATTGAATGAAGTTAGGTCCATGCAGGACAAGGCAGTGTTGTTTCAGCAGGAAAGAGATCAAGTGATGATGGCCCTCAAACAGAAACAAATGGAGACATCTGCTCTGCAGAGTGAGGTAACAAAGGCCAAGATTACACATCAATACTGTGCTTTATTGCCCTACTGAAGTACTGAAAACTGTTACCATCTACCAATTCTCTTTAATACCTATTGCATTCATTAAAAATATATTCTAATAGGAGAATTACTGTACTCTCATGCTCATTCTGTGTAGCTGCAGCACACACGTGATAAGGAGCAGCGCCTGAAGCAGGAGGTGGAGCGTTTGCGCAATCACCTGATAGAGATTGAGGATTCGTACACGCGTGAGGCTTTGGCAGCTGAGGACAGAGAGGGAGAGCTGAGACGCAGAGTGACACTCCTAGAAGAGCGGCTGGCGTCTTCCTCTAACGCCGTGGAGAGCGCAAGGTGGGAGTCAGAGGGTTTTTATTTGTTGGTAAGACTGTTTGGTCCTAACCAGAGTTTGCTTCCAACACCCTCCCCCACTTTTGCTTTGACACCAATTCACACAAAATAGAGCTGCACGATTCGGGATAAATTGAGAAATATGATTTTTTTGTTTCAAACAGAGATTACGATTCTGAACAGACAACTAAATAAAATAACATGTAATTTACTAGAGGTTCTTCAAAATGTTAATTGCTGCAGTCTATTTAAAAATGTTTAAATACAGTATGCTTGTAGTTGATTTTTCTAATGTACCCATTGTATTTTTTTTAGCCTCACTAATGTGTCTAACTATTGTGTGTGGATGTATGTAGTCAGCAGGCAAGCCTGCAGGTGGAATCTCTTCAGGAACAGCTAAATGGTGCTGTCAGACAAAGAGATGAAGCACTTATTCAGCTCCGTGCCTCTCAGGATCAGGTCAACCAGTACGCAGTGTCACTCTCTAACCTGCAGATGGTGCTAGAACAGTTTCAACAAGGCAAGAGTGTACATTATTTTTGCTATTCTATTTTTAAGAAAGCAGTTTTTCAATGATGACCATTAAAGCAATTAAAATCCGTGTACATTTTCTGATTTTTTTTTCCTTTTTCAAATGTTTGGATTAAGAGAGGAATCTGCAATAAGTCTTCAATCCTGAACAAAGTTGACAACTATATCTCTCCTTACAGAAGAAAAAGCCATGTACTCAGCAGAACTGGAAAAACTCAAGAGAGAAAAAGAGCAGTGGAGAAATAAAGCAGAAAATCTTGAGGATCAGGCTGCTGCTCTGCAAGTCAGTTCAAACCTCTGTCCTTTCTGCACTTTGCTTGACACAAGTATATCATTGCTCAATGTCTGTGTGTAATCGTAGATAAACTTGGATGAAGCGAACGCAGCTCTAGAATCTGCCTCTCGCCTCACTGACCAACTGGACCTCAAAGAGGAACAGATAGAAGATCTGAAGAAACAAGGTGAGACCACCTGAGTATATCACCAATGACTATGTTGAAATCAGTGCATGAGAACTCAGCATTTCACCTCATTGTGTAACTAGGACAGTGCTTCTCAACCTTTTTGACTTGAAGGCCCCAGTTGTTTAACACAATATTTGAAGGCCCCCCATAAGATAATTCCTCTAGTATTTCTTCTGTAAATTTGATAATGACTGGTTGTTTTCAAACTTTATTAACAGAAACTGGGAGTGATTACATACTTAAGCATTTATTTAATTTGTGATTCTATAAAATTTGAGATGCTGATTTCAATAAAAAATAATATTTAAGGGAAATTTTTCATTTACATCTTAATTTTTGGGCTCTGAATAATTGCTTTTAGCATTTTAATTAAATGGTTAGTTCATCAAAAAAAATGAATATTCTGTAATTTAATTACTCACTCTCATGTTGATCCAAACCCTTAAGACTTTTGTTCATCTTCAGAATGCAAATTAAGTCTTTTTTGATGAAATCTAAGAGCTTTATGTTCCTCCATAGACTGCCTTTGCAACTGAAACTTTGACCCTTCAGAAAGTTCATAAAGAAATTGTAAAACTAATCCATATGAATTGAGCGGTTTAGTCCAAATTTTCTGAAGAGGCACGATCGCTTTATGTGATGAACAGATTTAATTTAGGCTTTTATTCACATAAACATTGATCAGTGAACATAAACAGAAGCTCAACCGAACATGATTGACACGCGAGAAAAAAAATCTTCCGGAAGCTCAAACTTGCTGCATAACACATGAGAATGAACCTCATTGGTTCTCTCACACATCAAGCAAACTTGCTTGAGCTTCCGTTTACCACAACTGATGTGTGAGTTGATGAATGTTTATATGTGAATAAAAGCTTAAATTCATGTCTCTTAAATTCAGTGTCTCTTCAGAAAATTTGGACTAAACCACTCAATTCATATGGATTAATTTTGCAATCTCTTTTGGAACTTTTTGAAGCATCATAGTGGTATTCGTGTAGCTGTCTATGGAGGGACAGAAAGCTTGCAGATTTCATCAAAAATATCTTAATTTGTGTTCCGAAGATGAAAGAAAGTCTTATGGGTTTGGAACAACATGAAGATGAGTAATTCATGACAGAATTTTCAATTTTGGTTGAACTATCCATTTTTTTTTTTTTTTTAATTTTTAAAAAATATAATTAAATAAATTTAAGTCATCCTGTGGTCCCTTTGTCCCAGTCCTCTGGTTGAGATCCAGTATTTATTTCCTGATTCAGTTTGATTCTGATTCAGAATCTCTCAATTTAGTTAGATTCGATTTCGTTAATTTATTTGATTTGAGTCCATTTCAGTTACAATGTTGTATTGTCAGTTATTACATAATTGCCAGATTGTGTATAATTTGCATTGTGACTGTTCATGTCTTCATTATTGGTTAATAAAATAACAATAATGATTATTATTAATATTAATCAAGTAGCATTTTATTTAGCGGTGCCCCCTAATAGTCGACTAAATGTTAGTCGACGAGAAGAGGCTTAGTGGACCAAATTTTAATTAGTCGGTTAGAAAAAAAAAATCCACAGGAATTAGCAAAGTCATGCAGTGCGACGGACAGATTTTGAACACTGTTGGTCCATGTGGTAATTATGTCAGGCAGAAAATCCAAATGTGCGCCTTTCATTCATCAACATCAAATATGTCATCATTTGAAACATGTAAGTAGTAGCTGAACGTTAGCCACTTTACATGGCCACTCACTCTAACAATAAACTATAAATGTGCACTATTATTAGGCACATATCCAAGTGTTTGTGCAAGTGTGGAAGCTAAATTAGTACAGCGCTTACTGCGTGACATTTTTAACTTATTGTGCATTTCTCTCTATAAACGCATCCACTATATTGCAGAGATGAGAGTCAGCGTCAACCTCTTCATCTTTGTCGCAGACAATGACTCAAAAACACTTGTTTATTAATAAATAATTAAAATGTTCAGACAATCTCCTTTCTATTCACATTCATACACACATTCATAATCATTACTTTTGCCGGTGTGCTGCGGCAAGCATTGTGTTTTAATGCGTAATTTATTTTTTGAAGGCTCATTATTTATGGTTTAGTGTTTCTATAATGTAGAATGATGTTAAGAATGTGAAATAATTTTCTTTCTCAGCCCTGAAACTTAAAACATTGTCCGATATATACAAGATTAGATTTGTAGCACTGTAAACCATTTTTCTGAGGAGACTTGTAAATGTCAACA
Source organism: Megalobrama amblycephala (assembly GCF_018812025.1). Taxonomy (NCBI): domain Eukaryota; kingdom Metazoa; phylum Chordata; class Actinopteri; order Cypriniformes; family Xenocyprididae; genus Megalobrama; species Megalobrama amblycephala. Next base: position 21,109,617 of record NC_063053.1, on the reverse strand, counting down.
GGACAAGTAACATCAGGAACCATTAAATTATGTTTGACTCTTTGAGACTATTTCTGCATTATGTAGTGGTTTAAGTTTGATTAATATCTGTGCAGACACTAAGAAACGTGCATTTGTAAGAGAGATGCACAGAGAGCAGCCAGGTCTGTAGATGGTATAGATTTTTAGCATTCCTTCGCATCTCCTTTATGTCAGAGAGATGATATTTATGGCATGTCAGTAGCCAAACCGTGTAGACAAAGATTCTCTTTTTCCATCCACCCTGTCTTTCTATCTCAGCCATCCCTTTCTTCTCTGTCCGTATCAAGCCCCAAATCAACAATACGATGCTGTCGGTCTGAGAGGGAGAGGAAGGTGAGGGATGAGCCCTGGGATTTTTACTGCATCTGTCAAAGAACGACTGAGGAGAATGTAGACAGAATGATCGAGAACGGTTCATTTTTGCTTAGCAAAGCACAAGTGCAGCCGACAGACATTCCATGGTGTTTAGCGCAGACAGGAACTCTCTCACCCTCTCTTATCGCTGCGTTCATGTGGTCTCTGGAGGTAAAGTCTCAGAGGAAAAGAGTTCCCTAGAGCCAAACCGCCAAACCTTCTGGACCAGTAAGGGGTGTTGGTGATAAAGGCATTTAGAGCACGTCATACTCGCACACATCTTTGTTATTACTCCAAGAGACATTCCCAGACGCACTTAACCCCATACCCATGTTATTGCTGTTTATGTTAAGGTGCACACACACATACTTATTAATTCTGTGCAAACACTTGTTCTCTACTGTTTGCATTAATAGATAACAAAGTCATACCACCTTCTGCTGAAAGCTCTGTCTGCATCTTACAAATACAGTGTCCAAAAATAACTCACCAAGTGCAAGTAAAATTGGCTTTGGCTAGAAATAAAAGACTTGCCAGTGGCTTGTAACCTTATAAGGAATTTAATAGTGAAGTAAATTTAATTTTGACTTTTATGTTTTGGAAAGAAGCCACTTATGCTTACCAAGGCTGCAAATATTATTTGATCAAAAATACAATCAAAACAGCAATATTGTGAAATGTTTTGTACAATTTAGAATAACTATTTTCTATTTTAGAATATTTTAAAATTAATATTAATTCTGTTAATATTAATATTAATAATATTAATTAATTTACTGTAATGCTGTGATGGCAAAGCTGAATTTTCAGCAGTTATTACTCCAGTCTTCAATGTCACATGATCCTTCAAGGGTTAGTTCACCCAGAAATGAAAATTCTGTCATTAATTACTCACCCTCATGTCGTTTCACACCTGTAAGGCCTTTGTTCATCTTCAGAACACAAATTAAGATATTTTTGATAAAATCCGATGGCTCAGTGAGGCCTCCATTGCCAGCAAGATAATTAAAGGTCCCGTTTTTCGTGTTTTTTTTTTTTTTAAGCTTTGATTGTGTTTATAGTGTGCAATATAACGTGTTCATGTTTCGCGTGTAAAAAAAAACCCAGTATTTTTCACATAATTTACTTATCTGTATACCGCTGTTTCCACTGTCATAAAAACGGGCTGATGACTTCCTTGTTCTATGAAGTCCCTCCTTCAGAAATACGTAACGAGTTCTGATTGTGCCAGCGGTTCCTGTGTTGTGATTCGACAGCAGTTTAGCGCATCTTGCCCGGAAAAGTCACGCCTCTTACCATAACGTGGAGATGCACGCACTCAGTGTTATTGTAAACATGTCTTTAATTTTACCCTGTCAATTTGAGCCGGAATCAGACCCGGTGATTGGACTGCGGGATGAAAATAACAGCGTTTCGACGACATGGCGACAAACACACTCTACAAACGCAACTCTTGTGTATTCCTGTGGGCGGAGGTTAGTCAAAAAACTGTTTTAGTGACGTCATTAAAGAAGGAAGTAGAGGGATGTAGTCCAAACTGGCCGTTCGATGTAGGCGACTTCTGTTAAATAAAATATCTCGCTTGGCATTGAACTTTGAGCTTTAAAATTTTACAGATTTTATTTATACTCTAACAACAACATTACACACTAACTAAAGTTTGAAACATGGGATCACGAAGAACGGGACCTTTAACACTTTCAATGCCCAGAAAGCTACTAAAGACGTATTTAAAACAGTTGACGTGACTACAGTGGTTCAACCTTAATGTTATAAAGGGACGGAATACTTTTTGTGCGCCAAAAAACAAAATAATGACCTTTCAACAATATCTAGTGATGGGTGATTTCAAAGCACTGCTTCATGAAGCTTCAAAGCTTCACAAATCTTTTGTTTCGAATCAGTGGTTTGGAGCATTTATCAAACTGCCAAAGTCACGTGATTTCAGTAAACGAGGCTTCGTTATGTCATAAGTGTTTCGAAATTTTAATGGTTCACCACTGGGGGCATGACTTGGCAGTTTGATACACGCTCCGAACCACTGATTCGAAACAAAAGATTCGTGAAGCTTTGAAGCTTCAATTATTTTTTGGTTAATTATCTTGCTAGAAATGGAGGCTTCACTGAGCCATCGGATTTCATCAAAAATATCTTAATTTGTGTTCTGAAGATGAATGAAGGTCTTACAGGTGTGGAGCGACATGAGGGTGAGTAATAAATGACAGAATTTTCATTTTTTCCTTTCAGAAATCATTCTAATATGCTGATTTGGTGCTTAAGAAACATTTCTTATTATTACATATTGAAAACTAGACTGGGTAAACCCAGCATGATCTGCCGGCGATTTGATTTCGCCCGGCACCTCAGTCTGGAAACCCGTACATTCATTTCTGCTGCATCTGTTACACTTTTGCGGGAACCAATCACAGACTGGCTTATCCACCTTGCTCGCTATTGGCGGGTATAACACGATGACGTCTCTCGCATGACCGTCAATCCAATTCCTTTTAACCTCTCAACGATGCTAAATGACTTCTTTAGTTTAGCAAACAAATCGCTCGACTGGGTGTAAATATCACTCACTTTCATTTTTTTTTGCACAACCTGCAAAAATCGCTCGATGCCATTGCTGCTTCTGCAAACCGCTGATCAATGCTACAAACCAATACAAACTAAACCTGTCTGGAGTTTTCGCATCGCTCTGCAAAAGTACGTCACCCGGATCGTTGATCTGATTGGTTGAAGGACTATCCAATTGCGTGAATAATGCTCGTTGATCACGCCTCTTGTGCAGTAGGAAATACATAGCAAACTCCCCAGACCAATGTTCAATTTTTAATTGAGCTTGGTCTGGTGATAGCCAGACAAATTGAAAACAGTTGTGCTGCATCATATTTTTGTGGTAATGGTGATAAAGGTTTTTTAGGGTTTTATTTTGAGTTGAAAGTTCAATAGAACAGCATTTATTTTAAATAGAAATCGTTTTATACAATGTCTTTATAGCCACTTTTGGTCAATATAATGCATTCTTGCTGAATAAAAGTATTAATTAAAAAAATATATATATTTACAGGCCCTAAAACCCTATTGAACTGTAGTCTGTGTGGGTATATAAAATTCTATTATTTTAACTAAAAAAATCACTTGTGTGTGTGAAAAGAAAATGCACCCGACACGCAGCCATATCTGATAGAAGCCAGACATTAGCAAAGTAAATTATTTCTTTATTAATGTGTTGGTTTTATGAATTAGCTCATAACTCATGGCCCTAACTATGACAGCAATGAAGGATAAAATAACACATAATACTCAAACCGGTGCTTATGTGTGTTTTGCAGTGGATGTGAGACAGGAGATGTTGGAAGAGGCTCAGAGGAAACTGATGAACCTCCTGAACACCACCGAAGGCAAAGTGGATAAGTGAGTCCAAAACACAGTCTGCATTGGAAACATATTTCCTATATATTTAGATCCAAATATTTTCAAAAGGGTGTTTCTGTGAAATATCATCTAACCTCATTCATTTCTGACACAGGGTTCTGATGAAGAATCTTTACCTGGGCTATTTTCATACCCCCCAAAACAAGCGTTCCGAGGTGCTGAGGCTTATGGGTAATGTGCTTGGGTTGGACCGAGATGAGGTGGGCGAGGTAGGTCAGCACGCTCTGCTTCTCATCCTGTACATTTCTTTTTATCCTCCCTTTTGCATTCACTTTTTTAAATGCAAGTATTCCTCTTCACAAACGCAAATGTGCACATGCTTTCATATTCACTTTCAGTAAATATTATGTCAAATTTTTCAAAGAGGAGCAGCCTCCTTCACTTTTTGTCATTTACTCCTCCTTTCTATCTTACCCTTGTTGTAAAATTCCTCTGACTTTTCATCACTCTCAAATGTGGCTCTGCTCCAGACCTTGTCTTACCTCTGAAACCTGATAGTTAAACAAGTGTGGATTTAATATTCGACCTCCTGACTCCTGATGTTCGGTTCTCCGCCCAGCCTCTAATTACTTTTTTTTTTTTCTTTCAATTATCTCATGTTTGATGTCAGCGTGAGGGTTTTTATCAGATGTTGAAAAGATTTTTCCACTCATTTTACCTCATGTGTTTAATTTGGCACAAGCCTCGAGCTGCCCACGCTGGTCTTGTTGAAAAAGGTCCTTGTTTTGAGTCCTTTGAAGGATGACTGCAAGTTGCGTTCAGTCCTCATTGGTAATCTGGGTATAGAGACTTCTGCTCTTGGTTGCCTGTGACAGCTTGTGCTAAATGACAAGGCATCATCCCCGGAAACCCTGCACGCATATGACCGCATTCATTTGGCAGAATGCTAATAGGGCTGATTTGTTTTCTGTTCGAATAGCTGTTTTTCCGTTTTGATCCTGGTGGGGCTGAATTTCTCAATAACTAGGACAGATCAGTTCTGATGATAAAGCAGGATGTGGCTTAATTTTTTTTTTCTTGGAAAAGCCGTAATCTTTTAGCCACTATCCTCAAAGGGTCAAAATCAGTATGGAATTTTTTCTTTTGCAATGAATTACGCTGCAATTGTTCACAAACTGTTTTACTTCCATAATGTGTTGTATTTCCGAGTGAAACTGGATATTCAGCAAGGGGGAAATGGGAATTAATTGGATTGTTCCATACCAGAATAGAGTCTGAATATGAGTTTGTTGAAACAGTACCTAATTAGCCATTTTGCTCAGTGTTATTTTAGTATGATTGATATATACTGATCAGGCATAACATTATGACCACTGACTGGTGAAGTGAATAACACTGATTATCTCTTCATCACGGCACCTGTTAGTGGGTGGGATATATTAGGCAGCAAATGAACATTTTGTCCTCAAAGTTGATGTGTTAGAAGCAGGAAAAATGGGCAAGTGTAAGGATTTGAGCGAGTTTGACAAGGGCCAAATTGTGATGGCTAGACGACTGGGTGAGAGCATCTCTAAAACTGCATGTCTTGTGGGGTGTTCCCGGTCTGCAGTGGTCAGTATCTATCAAAAGTGGTTTAAGGAAGGAACAGTGGTGAACCGGCGACAGGGTCATGGGTGGCCAAGGCTCAATGATGCACGAGGGGAGCGAAGACTGGCCAGTGTGGTCCGATCCAACAGACGAGCTCCTGTAGCTCAAATTGCTCAAGAAGTTAATGCTGGTTCTGATAGAAAGGTGTCAGAATACACAGCGCATCGCAGTTTGTTGCATATGGGGCTGCATAGCCACAGACCAGTCAGGGTGCCCATGCTGACCCCTGTCCACCGCTGAAAGCGTCACTTGGGGGCATGTGAGCAGCAGAATTGGACCATGGAGCAATGGAAGAAGGTGGCCTGGTCTGATGAATCACATTTTCTTTTACTTCGCGTGGATGGCCGGATATGTGTGTGTCACTTACCTGGGGAACACATGGCACCAGGATGCACTATGGGAAGACAGCAAGCTGGCAGAGGCAGTGGGCGATGTTCTGCTGGGAAACCTTGGGTCCTGCCATCCATGTGGATGTTACTTTGACACATACCACCTACCTAAGCATTGTTGCAGACCATGTACACCCTTTCATGGAAACAGTATTCCCTGATGGCTGTGGCCTCTTTCAGCAGGATAATGTGCCCTGCCACTAAGCAAAAATGGTTCAGGAATGGTTTGAGGAGCACAACAGCGAGTTTGAGGTGTTGACTTGGCCTCCAAATTCCCCAGATCTCAATCCAATCGAGCATCTGTGGGTTGTGCTGAACGTACGAGTCCGATCCATGGGTGGATCCCAACTAGGTGATACTCACTTCAGTGGCTAAGTTTGATTATTTCTGTTAACATTTTGTCATATAAACTTTTTTCAAGTTAAATCCTGATGGATTTTATTGCAGATGAAAGTTAGCAATAGAAATTGATAAAGTAAGTAAGCAACAGGAGATGAACAGACAGCAGGCAGAAATCAGGAGTTACAGACTCAGAGGAAGAAAGAGAGACTGGGAGACTGACAAATACTGAATTAGATGATGGGCCCATGCCAATCCTGCACCCAAAGCATTTCCTTACCCACAATCCCTTAGAAGTAGGCTGGGGTCTGGCAGGAGAGACTCTAACTATTCAGCAAGTGGTGAGCAAAATTACCCAACAGTCCCAAGAGAAGAGAGAGAAGGAAAGTGTGTGTGTCACACAATCGACTTTCCATTTTAACCCATATTTTCTTTCTCCACTCCTCCCTACACCTTTCTCACATTTTTTTTATGCTACACATTAAGTTTAAGTTTCCACTCAAGATGTCTTTGTTTACAACTCCAAAGACTAAAAATAATTCTGTTCTGCCCTTTTTTTCCTTTTTTTTTTTTTTTTTTTTTTTTTTTTTTTTTTAAAGTCTGATTCAGTGGTTTTATTTAAAAGAAATCATTAATTTGCTCTAGTCTGAGTGCTCTGAGGACAGTGTTTTTTTAGAGGGAAATTTCTGTATCAGTATTTCGCTGAACTTTGCACAGTTATCTTGTTTAATTAAGAGGGGAAAAATACAACTCTTACACACAACCAAAGATGGCGCACACACATAAACACTCCCTCTGACCAACTGACTTACTGACCGTTTTCTCTTTTTGCAGTTATTACAAGAAGAGGGCAAGACTGGGGTGACCGGATGGGTCTCGAGTTGGCTGGGAGGCAGAGCTGTTCAGAGTGTACCCAACACCCCACAAAGGCCTACACACACACAGAACCTTAATTCGGTGGGTGCACATGCTAATGCATGCACACACACTTTATTACACAAGTGCATTTTCCACTTACACTACTGTCTGTGTTTTAAAGTCCTTCTCTGAGATGTTTGTGAAGTTCTTGGAGGTAGAGTCTACTCCTGCACGTCCTGCCCCTAAACTGCCCGTTTATGACATCAAGCCTCTGAGTGCGCCCCCACCTGGCCGGAGTACTGCTAGCACACCTGCATCAGGTATAATGTCACATAAAAAAAAATTGGGATGCACAATTATTGGTATCTGTTGATTTTTTTTTTTTTTTTATTATTATTATTTTTTTTTTTTTTATTGGTACTGGCCCATATTAGCATTTATTTTTGAATGTATCAGTATCAGCCGATATTGGACATTTAAATGTGCATGATAATTTCCCTTATTTTTACATTTATTTTAAGTTAACTTTTAAAAATTTGAGGAAGTTTACTTAGTTAACACTGTTAATGTTACATTTTTCTTTTTAATTTATTCATACAAAATAGTACAGAATTTAATATCAACCATTTGTCAGTTATCAGCCATAACATGAAAATGATTATCTACTTATCGCCCAGAATTTAATATCAGTTTGTCCATAATCAAAATAACTCAATTTAAGGTACATTCACACTAAGGATGATGACTATAATAACTATAAAGTGTTATTAATCAGTCTAATTCTATGAGAATAGCAGTCCACGCCACAGCTATAACAATAACGCCACAGAGAATAGGTATTGTTGAAAACGTTTTCAGAATGATTTTTCTTTCTGATCAATGATAAACATTGACAACCAATCAGAATTCACCCAACTTTAAAGAGCTTGAGAATTTAAGGAACAGACAGCATAACTGCAGCATGCACTTATTGGTGTGGGCGCTAATATAGTTAATGTTATAACTATCATTCTTGGTGTGAACATGCCCGTATAGACCTTATGTAGCCCTGCCACTTTTCAGCGCTGCGCTCATTGTCTTTTGACTTCCGGTTTCTATTTCCACAGCGATTTTACATATTTATGAATTAACTGTTCATTTTAAAATCTTCCCGGTCTACTGACATTTAAGACATCTGCTTTAAACATTACAATGCTCATGATAACTTTTGTTAACTCTACAATAAGTAAATCCACTTCACCAGCTAATTATTCTTTTGATAGCGATGCCATAGAAATAAATATACAGGGCTACTGTGAAAATTGAAGTTCTAAAGAAGTTCTAAAATTCTGCGCACACGTTACTCTGGTGCAAAATGTCTATATCTGTGTTTATTTCTAATGCTGCTTATATTCTTTCAGGTGTTTCAGGCCCAGGTAAGCGCACAGGGGATTCAAACCCTTTCCTGGCACCCCGCTCTGCTGCCGTACCCCTCCTCAATACCGCAAGTGCAGGCAGCACTGCAGGCGCTGGGGGCCACCTGCTTATGAAACCCATCTCAGACGCCCTGCCAACATTCACACCTGTACCTGTGTCAGCTGAGGCCAGCGGTGGGGCCGTGCTGAAAGATTTACTCAAGCAGTGATTGGCCACCTGAACTGCCACTCAGAGCACTTTAGCTTATCATGACACTACGTTCCAGCAGATGGAACAGAAACTGGGCCATGTCACTGATTCAAATATTTACTAAAATGGCTGATTGCCATTGGAATAGAAAAGATAAAGCATCGAAGCGCTGCGTGTGCTCGTTGGGTTTCACTAAACTGAAGCCTAAGTCTGACAGAATCAAATTCAGTTTGCAAACTGAGGAAGATTACATTATCGAATATTCTTGTGACGTTCTCCCATCATTTATTTAATGTCGTATAAACATTCAGCTTCTCATTTTTAGACAAAGAGAGGTGTTTAATGTTTTTCTAGTGTGTTGAGAGACTGTCTGATGCTGTCTGGCATCCACCACACAAATGGATTTATTAAACCTTTTCCACCTCTGAAAAAACGCTACCTACTCTTTCAAAATCCTCCCATTTTGAGTGCTATGAATGGTTGGCCGAATGGTGTGGCAGGTACAATAACAGTTAATCAAGAAGTGACATTTGATCTTGGATTTAGACTGCTGCACATGCTCCCATGCAGTACAAGTGTGCGGTTATGTTATTTATTTGTACATCGATCATATTTTTCACCGCTTATGCAGTGGGAATAAGCTAAAATATATCTGCAATATTCAGATCTTTCTAGGTAGAAAGAAAGATTATGTATATACAATTTGGAAAAAAAAAATGGAAGTATAAGAAGGAATGAAAGGATTAAAGTGTAAAAATGACCTGTATATTTTAAAATTGGTGTTATCATTATAACAGAGGACACCTAATTCAGTGGGTTCCAACCAAATATTTAAAAATGCCATCTCCTTGAGGCCTAATATGAAGAAGTGGATTTTTTTTAAAGAGAAAATGGCCTTAGTAATTCTCTTTTTGGTTACTATATCTTTCATAACAGTTGGGTGCACTTGATTATATAGATTTAGGAGACATTTATACATTTTGAGCTGGTGTTTATTTAAAGTTGATCAATCTTTTTGAAGTTTGAAAGATAGCTCATGAAAGTGATATTCAACAACAGTGTTTCTCTTTTCTGCAGAATAAACTCTTCTGTATGTATATTTGCATTTTTCTGTTTTCACTCTGTTATGTTGTTTTTATTTATTTTTTGTGCACGAGTGCAATTTTCTTGGACGGTTGTGGCCTAATGGTTAGAGAGTCGGACTTGTAACCCGAAGGTCGCGGTTTCGAGTCTCAGAATCGGCAGGAAATGTAGGTGGGGGGAGTGAATAAACGGCACTCTCTTCCACTCACATTACCCAAAACTGAGGGGCCCTTGAGCAAGGCACCTAACCCCCAATCGCTCCCCTGGTGCCACAGCAAAAAATGGCTGCCCACTGCTCCAGGTGTGTGTTCAAAACTCACTGCTGGGTGAAATGCAGAGCACAGATGAGTATGGGACACCATACTTGGCTACACGTCACGTCACTTACACTTTTCAATACGTTTTTATGGTTCCATTCTAATAATTGGTGTTTTTCTTTAGAAATGCATCTAATGATAACTATGCAAAAGGAAATCCAGCTGTTAGGTACTTAATTAGTAAATCATCTAATCTATGAGACTTATAGGGGTTTGTTGATCTTTTGCCTTTCTGTTTTTTCTTTTTTTTCTCTGGCAGACTATGTAATCGCAAGGCTGTAATTTAAAAGTGCTTATGGAGGCAGTGGTCTAGAGCATTATCAGACCAGATTAACCTCAAAAGGGAATGTCCGTCTCTCCCAATATGTCTCTAGGGAAAACCCCGTCTGGAATTCCAATTGTAGTGTAACCGCGTCTAATACAGCTCTCTGTTCTCTGTAATCTGGTGCGTAGATTCTTGGAACATTTAACCAGTTTAAATCTATATTGATATTGACATCCAGCTGTGGATATACAGCAGTGGCCAAAAATGATGTCCGGAGGGGATATTTAATGACCCTACAAGTTTGATTAAACCATAAGAATATGAGGAAAATATTTTATATTTTTAAAAACTTTAAATATGAGAGAAGAACAAAACCCTAAACTCAGTTAACACATTTATCTGACAAAATTATTTCGCAAAAAAAAAAAATTTTACTATGCAAAAAAATCATAGAAAAACAAAAAGCTCACATGAAAAAGCAAGCACAGATAGACTACAACATAGTCAATAATATTTTGTTGTTTCTCTCGTTTTTGCATGCGTTCATAATTTCTTTGTATGAGAGCCAGGCCATGTGTCACAAATAAAACGGTTGACTCCAAGCACAACTATGCAATCTGCAAACATTTCTTTAATAAATAATATTTGAATAAAGGGCGAAGATGCCAATTTTCCTAGGCCAGACATCACTTTTGGCCACTGTACATAAACTACCATTGAAAAGTTTTTTTTTTTTTAAAGAACTTGATACTTTTATTCAGCAAGGATGCTTTAAATTTATCAAAAGTGACAGTAAAGACTTTCTATTTTAAAATAAGTTCTATTTCAAATAAATGTTCCAAATGAATCCAGAAACAAATGGTTTCCACAAAAACATTAATCAGCACAACAGTTTCTAACTCTGATATTAAAGGGATAGTTCACCCAAAAATGAAAATTTGATGTTTATTTGCTCACCCCCAGGGGCATCCAAGATGTAGGTGACTTTGTTTCTTCAGTAGAACACAAATAATGATTTTTAACTCCAACCGTTGCCGTCTGTCAGTCAAATAATGGGAACTCGAACAATAAGAGTCAAAAAAACATGCACATACAAATCCAAATTAAACCATGCGGCTTGTGACGACACATTGATGTCCTAAGACACGAACCGATCGGTTTGTGGGAGAAACCGAACAGTATTTATATCATTTTTTACCTCTAATACACCATTACATCCAACTGCGTTCAGCACTCGCTTAGTGAGGTCTGATCACGCTCTGACAACGACAGTGATGTCTCACGCATAGACTTCAATGAGTGCTAGACATCACTGCCGTTGTCATTAGTGCAATTAATGATTTGACACTGTTATCATGGTGTATTACTGCTATTTTATACAAACATACACTATGTAAACAATTACTATGCTGTAATGGCACATTTGAATTGTAAAAAATAACTGTGGTGCTCTGAAGCAAATCCGTTGCACTAGATGGTGGAAACACTTTTAAGGTGTTGGATATAGTAAATGTAAGCAGGTGTCAGATTTTAATGTGAACGCTGCTCACACAGCACTCACAAAGCCAGACAAAATAACCCTGCCCTCACCAGGGAACACCTGCTTCAGCCTCCCACATTCCTTGCAGCCATTTTTCCCGCTGTTAGATTGTGTACACTTGAACTGTCATAACTCTGCTGTCTGTTTTATCAGCGTCAGATCAAGTCTAAACCTTTTTTATATCTCAAGATCTCCACCCAAATGGGCTTTTGCCTAGAGGGTGTGTTAATCTGGCAGGCTTTGATCACCCAGAGCCTGAAAATATTTGTATTTCAGAGTCTAATGAATGTCTGAGTCATTAAAGAAATGTTCAGTAACATCACTGATGCATTCAGTGGCTTGCTGAACTATTAGCTGATGTAACTCTCGAAAAACTTTTCCTCTTCATGCACACTGTAAGCCTACTGCCCAAGTTTACTGTTGACACTGAACAGTTGAGTTTTAGTTATTTTGAGTGACTGGGGCAGTGATGTGACCATTGACTCCATCTTCTTTCCTTTATCCATGCCAAAAGATCTCTGATACAGTGTCTCGGTCTCCCAGCAGTCTTCCCTGCTGAATTCGGTCCACATCTGGCTTGCTAGATGCTGCCAAACCTACTCTAAACCCAATTAATCAATAGACAAAAGCAAAAGCAAAGCTAGTTGATATAAAAGGATACAATAAAAACAAAGTTTGACTGTATGTGCAGCCTTCCAGTCAAGTGTGTGGGCCGAGTGTGTTAATAGCTCAAAGGTTAGTAGTACAAGGTTATTTCAGCATATTTACACTGGGCAATAGCTAATAAGATGCAGGTCAAGGTGACACTTACTGTGGTTATGGTCTGCTGTCCAACCACTGGGCTGCAGTCAACTTTTTAAATCATTTTTTCTTTAACTAACACAGTTAAAGGTCATTTATGTTTTTGTTAATTAAAAACTTTTTTGTGATATAGGCTGTTTTTGGTAATAAATGCCATTTTTGATGTGTACATTTTTTATATTTACAAGTGAAAAATAATTATACTTATCGACGTGCAGCTACTACTTGACGCACCGGCAAGCGCGAGAGCAGCCTACTGTTGCTATGGTTACTTACTACGTCCATTCGTTAGCATTTATTTGATATAAATACGCGCTCTGTCTTTGACTAACTTTTGTGTGTGTGTGTGTGTGTGTGTGTGTGTGTGTGTGTGTGTGTGTGTGTGTGTGTGTGTGTGTGTGGGGCGAACTTTTTACTTCTATTTGTTAAAGACCCCCACCCTTTGTTTTGACTTCCTTTGGTCCAAAATATGTTGCTCTGACACCGTTTTACACTCCTTAGTCGAACTGTAAAACCATAAGAGTTTTACTTCGTTAAAAAAACTATTGTTTTACTTTACTAGTAGCCTGAACGACTCTATTTAATAGTTAATATGGTTGATGGGGTCCGCCTGACGTGATGACTCGACACCAGTACGTAGGCTACAGTAGCTCTCTCTAAATTTAAGAAGGCTGGTGAGCCTCACAAGTTAATTATGCGTAATTTTATTAGATTCTTTGCTCGGTTTTCCTCATCGCCGTCTTCCTTCTCCTCATTTTGAGTCTGTGGCGGCTCCCTGTGCGCGCTTTCGTTCCAAAGGGGGCTGTCTGTCTTTGATGGGATCCAGCTGTTGGCCAAGTGCTCTGGGGGCCCGTTTATTTGCATTGCTAAACAATCCGTGGAGTGGTTCGAGTACGGAGAAATACAGCAAGTTTTCTATTTTTTATATAGTAAGACCCTCCTCTTACTATTGGTCAATGTTCTCACACGTTCTTGCCTTTGGTCGACAGGGCGGCCGCAGCGGGTGACCAAAGCCAAGTGTCTCGACATTCAAGTGAACGCGCGTACGCGGAGGGGGCGTTTTGGGTACTCCGTTTTGCGCATTGGGTCCTGCGAGCCCGTAAAGGTAGTAAAACCACAAAGATCAACTCTTTTCCTATTGCGAGGAGTTTACGGGTTGGTGGTGTGACGTTCTTTCCAAGGGAACCACAAGGATTCACATAAACATGTTATTTGAACTACGTGGCTTGAGTTGGTCGACCAACAAAAGGTGAGTTTAATTAGTCAGCTGGTGCTTATGGCAAGCCGCTTTAGCATACATTACTTACAACTTATGCCACTTATTTATGATTTGCTAAGTAATCCTATATTGACTATCTTTTCACTGACTGTTCATTTGATAGCCCACTAGTGTGACTTATCTCTTCAGCTGGTCAATAGTACTTGTTCATTTGCTAAGTCACCATTCTAGTAGTGACAAGTAAATATTCCATTGTTACTGGTGACAAGTTGCTAATTGCCATTGGGGATTTGTAGTTAATTTCTTAGTACTAGTAACTATTCCAGTTGTTGTTACAAATGATCTATTCTAGTTTATTTATTATAGACTAGTATTGGTTGCACTTTATTTTTACAGTATATGCACTTTTGTGTAAGAAAGTACTGGGTAATATGTGACCCTGGACCACAAAACCAGTCATAAGGGTCTTTTTTTTTTAAAGTTGAGATTTATGCATCATCTGAAAGTTGAATAAATAAACAAATAAGCAGTGATGTGTGGTTTGTTATGATAGGACTATATTTGGCAGAGATACAACTATTTGAAAATCTGGAATCTGAGGGTGTTCCAAAAAATCTAAATATTGAGAAATTCGCCTTTAAAGTTGTCCAAATGAAGTCCTTAGCAATGCACATCCACTCACAAAAATACATTTTTGATATATTTACGGTAGGAAATTTACAAATGATCTTCATGGAACATGATCTTTACTTAATATTCTAATCATTTTTGGCATAAAATAAAATTGATAATTTTGACCCATACAGTGAATTGTTGGCAATTGCTACAAATATACCTGTGTGACTTATGACTGGTTTTGTGGTCCAGGGTCACATATAAAGTAACTACACGGGTTAAGGTTAGGTTTAGGGGTTGTACCTAGTTATTACCCAGTTATTATAAAATAAGTACATAGTATGCACATGGTGAACAGGACTGTAAAATAAAGTAGCTACCCTGGTATCCATACCAATTGTTACTAGTAACATCCAACTAGTTACAATTGCATTTTGTGTGTCATACTGTATGTACTGACTAGTCAGAATGGCTACTTTATAATTCAATTCAAAATCTTACTAGTATAATTAAAAATATTACTAGTAATATTACTATTAACATTATCACTATCAGGATGGTAACTAGTAGCAAATAAGTGCTAGTCTGTAATGAACATGTAGCCTATTAGTGACTAACTGAATATATACTAGTCATTGTTGAAGTAAGTACTAGTATCTAATAAACAAGAAGGCTCTACTAGTGACAAATTGAACAGATATTAGTCATTGTTGTATTACAGTAACAAAACAGATAGATATTTGTAATGATTAAATGTTATTGTGCTTTGTCATAGTGCTTCACAAGAATATGTGAACCATGGTAATAAGATGGTAAAATGATCCAACTTAGTGAGTGTTTGTAAATATTCTTGGTTTTGGGTGACCATTTAGTGCTTATATCAGTAAATGAACCCTTTAAGAATTTTAATGTTTTTTGTTTTCAAAATGATTTACTGAGATATTTTGTTTTTTATTTGTAGAATGTTGTCAGTTTTAATATGTATCATATGCTGCATTCACTCTGGGAAAAGTCAGGTAAGTGTTTTTTTGTTTGTTTTGTTTTTTTCAAACTTGCCATTGTTTGATGTCTGTCATAATAAGAGTGTCTCACTTGTTCTTTTTTGATTAGTTTGGCTTTTTTGCTTTTACAGTGCTGTTGTACATCTGTAATATACATAAACATATGATAGCAATGCCAAACTTCTTCAGAAATCCTTCATGCTGCACAGAATGAACTCTATAAAATGTTGTTTATCTAATGGATTGATTATGAAATCCCTATTTCTCTCCAGTCATGCACAGATGGATTTACTTATGACCGCCGTGCCAGACAGTGTATCGGTTAGTGGATGTCATGATATTAATATGTTCATCAAGAACTTGTATTTCAAATACAGCTGTTAACATCATTTCTCACATATACTTTCAGACGTTGATGAATGTCGGACACTGCCAGACCCATGTCGGGGTGACATGCAGTGCGTAAATCAGAACGGTGGATACCTGTGCATCCCCCGTGGACTCTACTCCCAATCTTATGCCCGCAACAGCCCACGCTCCTACCCCGAGTCTTCCTATCCTGAAGAGTCCTACCCTGACAGATCGCTGGGATATTCTGAACCGTTCATTCCTAATGGTCCTCCTGTGGGAGCAGGCCCTGGTCCAGGCCCCGGCCCAAGCTACCCAATAGTGAGCCGGTCCACTCCCTGCCTTCTCGGATATACGCTTGGTGCTGATGGCACTTGTGTTGGTAAGTTTGCCTAATGGTCCTATACATTTCTGTGTCCTGTACAACCTTGTTGATCACGGAGGTGTTTGTTAAAGACAGTACCAGAAAAGGTTGTAGGTGCAAACTCACAAGATTTGAACACATGCCTGGCTTTTCTTTAAAAATTGTCATTGTCATTTAAAAAATGTTTTAATAGCTTTGTACAGAAATATATATGCATGGGCAATTACTATCCTTAAAAATGTAATTTAATACTTTAGATCAAAAGGCTTTTGAGGTCATAAGAAACAGAAATTCAGTCAGTCAAGTATATACAATTTTTGGCTGGTAGCGTAAATGACCATATATGATATATTTTGCCATATATTACTCAGGAGATGCAGCCAATGCAATAATATATGTCAACTAATGATATATTTATTTGTTATATAAGAAAGAGATGGTGACTAGTACAAAAGAAAAATGGTATCTAATAGCATCTAGTATCTAATGAACATGTACTAGTCATTAACTGAATAGAAACTACTATTATCTAATTACAGTACTAGTATCTAATGAACAAGAAGGCCCTACTAGTGACAGCTGGAATATATATTAGTCACTATTGGATTATTTACTAGAAATTAAGAATGAGTAACAAAACAGATACTAGTTAGTTTTAAATGGGACCTATTATGCCCCTTTTTACAAGATGTAATATAAGTCGTTAAGTTTCAGCTCAAAATACCCCACAGATCATTTATTATACCATGTTGTAAATGCCCATTTTTGAGTGCAAGGAAAAACATGCTGTTTTCGTGCATGTATCTTTAAATGCAAATCAGCTGCTGTTATCCACCTCGCTTTCCAGAAGAGGGCGGAGCCTGTACAGCTTTTGCCTCGGATGCTCTGCCAAAAGTAACAAAACATGTGTTTGGTTTTGATTATCATCTCTATCGCGGTCACTCTCACAACATTGCAGTTCTGCATCATCATGAAAATTTATTATCTGCATGTGTTTTGAAGCCATATCAGTGTAAACTTCTGATATATGGTTTTCTGAGCACATGCACACAGAAAGCTGGCTGTCAGATGGCGCTTCCCGTCAGTATTAAACTAAGTTCTCTTTCACATGTTATTGCACTTAAACTGTCAAACACACAAGGATATGTCAAAAACACACAAAGTTCACATAATCACAGTTGGTTATGTCTGTGAACATAAAGTAAAAGAAATCACGTGTGTATATTAGATCTGTGTATTAAAGTGAAAGCAGTGTAAGTACCTACTGCTATATATGCTGTTAATATGAATCAAACAACAAAGGAAAAACATAAAATCATTCACTGCTCTCTTTAATAACTTAGTAGCTTTAACGCTGCTGTTAAATGCACTGGCAAGGAGATAAAAATGGTGGACTGTGTACAGCACGCTGAGGGCGGGGACTGTGCTAATAGTCCGTCTGCAGTCCGTGGGCGGGGCCTAGGCATTTTGTGACCTCAAAAAAGGTAGATTCTGCAAACGACTTGTTATGAGACACTGCTTATGATTTATGAGGATTAAAAAAAGGAGTGGGTGGATTTGTACCATTATAGGGTGGTTTTGTACACACACTGCCGACACACATTTATGTTCAAACACCATGTAAAAGGGAATTTTGCATAATAGGTCCCCTTTAAATGTTATCATGTCTTGCATTGTGCTTTATCATGTGCAAATAATTGATTTACATTTTTTTTTTTTAAAGTACCAAATTCAAGTTTAGTGCCCAAGAAGAACTTCATACATTCTGGCATATGTAAAGCCAGTTCTTTATAATGCATAACACAAGCTAAGAAGACTCTTTGAGACATGGTCAGTACTCACTGTGGGGTCACATCAGGTTGTGGTCTTATGTTTACTTCATTTTCTGCAATGGACCATGGGTCTTCTCGCTTTGAAATGAAGCAAAGACTCAGTTCTGTGCTGGACTGTAATTTAGTAATGGCTGCGGTGGGCTGAGTGGCATCTTAAAGACTTCAGCAGAATGAATCTTGTAATTTGGACTGGATCAGACATTAGTGTGGAACCACAAAATACCGTGGAACCTCAGAACAAACTACATCTTGTGAAGAGGCAGGAAGACACACAGGTCCTGGCATTCAGCCCTGCGCACTGATCCAACTTTACAAATACAATGAAACGGTTTTTGAGTTTCTTATTCACTGTCGTAAATCATCAGTTTGCAACCGGCTCTATGTGGTCTGCTTCTGTTGAAGTTGTTGAGCTGAATGTGGTGTCGATGATATCTCCTATGTTTTATTGCTTCCATCTAGATGGGTGTTATATATTGTGTTGTTGGAGTCTTTATGTGTGTCAGCATGTTGACCTATTTCACGTGCCGTTTGATAAATGGTAGCACAAATAACTGTGCGCTCTATTTTTTCGATATGGTCTGCGGATTTGTCTCGAGTTGGTGCCAGTCTTTGCAGTTAATGCATTCTCCAGTCTTCTCTTACTCTTCTGCAGAAACACAGAGTGATAGATTTGTTACCTTTTGAGCCCAAGACAGTCGTGTTATAAAGAAGACAGATGCACAGATGCGCTCATGAATGCGCTTTTTCAAACACACACACATGTCCTGACCTGGGAAATACTTGGATTTAGTAATGAAGATGAATGTTATGTCCTGTTCCAGATTTTGGACACAGAAAGGTCTTGTAGAAACAGCATGTTAAGCTTGGATAAATCGTGAAAAATCGTAAATACAAACCATTGCGGTTTCTCGGGATCTGAGGTCATCGGTTGTTGTATGAAATCTGTCATTGACCAGCTGTGCGACTTGTAAGCTTCCTTTGTACAGTGTGCGTTCAGTATTTATGTATGTTATGGGATGCTGTTATGGAAGAGAAACTGTACAGGAAGTGTGTTAAACCATTCCATCATTCATCCTACAGGTATTGCTGTGGTGTTGTGTGTTTGTAAAAACAAGGGAATGCCCTCTCCCTGCCAGTGGCGCTAAGATGTGGTGGACCAAATCAGTCAACCCTGTCAGTACCTGAAATGTGTCCATCATAACTTCATTCAGTCCTGAGTTGAGCCTCTGTACTTATAAACCCATGCAAACTTCTGAAAGACAGTTCAGTTCAGGTGAAACTTGAGAAAATAAGATCTAAGGCTCACTTATGATTCTGGAATGTGAATGCTTTGCATCAAAATTCAAGAGCTTAAATGATCTTATTCTAGGTGGGAACTTGAAACGGTTCCCAAATGTTGATTTGTCAAGTTGAAACTTGCCCGTTCAGGCTGTGGGACTGTAACTGGTGTCTGTCAGCAAATGGAGAGTAGCTCTAGTACTGCAGACTAATTAATGTGTTTTAGCTTAGTGGGACGTCTGGAAATTGTGGTATGATGTCATTATTAGTACTGAGTCACTGAACGTAACTGTACTGTAACTTAACTGTAATGATATTTTTTTTTAATATACAGTACACCATTGAAAAGTTTGGGGTTGGTAAGATTTTGCTTTTTTGTTTTTGAAAGAAGTCACTTATTCTCAACAAGGCTGCATTTATTTGATCAAAAATACAGTAAAAACAATAATACTGTGAAATACTTTTGTAAATTTTAATATATTTTAAAATGTATTCCTTAGCTGAATTACTCCAGTCTTCAGTGTCACATGATCCTTCAGAAATCATTCTAATATGCTGATTTGGTGCTCAAGAAACATTTCTTACTTTAATCATCATTGAAAACATTGTTCTTGAAAAACTGTGAGAAACTTTTTTTTCCAGGATTCTTTGAGAATTAGAATCTTTTGTATCTCTTTTGTAAATCTTTTGTAATTATAAATGTTTACTGTCATTTTTGATCTATTTAATGGATCCTTACTGAAAAAGTATTACATTTTTACTGACCCCAAACTGTAAAGATTTTATTAATTTACTCATATCAACCATGCATTTTGTACTTTGTGTGACGTTATTGTAGAATGGTTTAAGCTCTTAAGATCTTAAGACAGAGTTGCTGGAGATATTTCTGATTCTACAGGTAAAGTTGGTTATTTTCAAATGCTCACATGCTAATGGTACTTTCTGCTGTTGGTTTACTGTATTTTCCTTTGTAAGGCCCGTCTAATGGGTCCAATGACGGTTTCCCACAGGACGGGGAAGGTTAACGCGTGTATGCCTTTTCAGCGCCTCTGAATGTTCACTTAATTTCACTCGTTTAATCTGACTCCAATTTCAAATGATTATTACTCTTAGGTTGTGTTTCCAATTAGAAATTAATCATTTGTTATGTATTAATTTAGATATTCGATTATTCTGATTACCTTATAGCTTCAATTATTTCGTTCACTGCAGTCCCGGTATCGCTTTAGAAGAGTTACTTCGGCCGATTTGAGCACTCTTCCCGGACACAAACTCGTCAGTCTGACCTTAAACATTGGATGCAGGGTAAATATCTACCTTTAAGTCGGTCGCGCTCTGCTTACTCGTAACAAAAAGCATAGTTTTTATATATTTACGAAAACTGCAACTTATTTAAGGCAGTGATAGTCAGAAATCGAAATGGATTTAATTGACGTGCCCCATGCTCCATCTATTAAACCTTTCGTATGAACAATCCTGAACACAGATTTGAGGTAATACCTTCGCTTTGATCTACTAAAAATAATGGATTAAGAATAATACAGAATCAACCAAATATAACCTTTTATTTGTCAAGTAAAAATATAGGATGCCAATTACATTACAATTAGACAATTAAAGCCAATTCAGAAATGTTAAATGCATAACATCGATTACTCAAAGAAATGCATATATACACAGGGATGGGTGAATGTCCTCAGACATTCACCCATCTCTGCGGGGGCCTGCAGAAGATCCCCCCTGACTGCTTTGCTTTTTACCTTATATACAGACCAGAACAAAGAGTTGTAAATGTTTATTACACCAACACCTGTTTTGGGGGAGAGGAGAAGAGAGACACCACCCAAAAAGGGGACAGAATTTTCCTTAGTTTTCAATCTTCTTCATAACACCAGTGACTGCTGTGAAATTGAGACCATTTACCAATTCGCACTGAGACCTTTAAAATGGTACCAAACATGAAAAGGGAAAAACAATAAATACACAAGTTACATTATATGTTTTGAATAACTTTCAGTCAGGGGGAAGGGAAGGTGTGTTTGTTTGTGTGTGTGTGGTGGGGGAGGTATTGTCCTTTTGGGGCAAGGCGTTGCCAGTGCCTTTGCCTTTGATATCTTCTTCCCTAGGCAAGTTTTATTGCTTTATTGCAGGAAGCATGATCTCAGTTTCCGTTTAGCAGGAAAATCACGCCTTACAGATGGCCCCTGGTCCCTTGGGGCAAATTCAATGAGTCCCTGAGGGGCCAATTTTGAACACTTTTGAACATTTCCTGCTTCCAGAGTGTCCATAGGCTGTCACCTGAAATAACAACATTAAGGCAGGTTGAACATTAAGATGAAAGTACTGCAGGATGCATCTCTGTGACACACAGTCCCTTTAGTTGTGTACTGTGTTGATTGGATGCTGTAGCAGCTGTCTGTGATCCTCTTGGTCAGGTTTGCTTCCACCTGCACTTGGCTGTGGTGGTATTCTGACTGTAGAATGACTGGTTGTACCAAGTCTGTTGTGCTGGTCAGCACGAGCAGAACGTGTCAGGAAAGTCTCATTGCACTTTTCGGAAACACCTGTATCCGCCCCAGGTTTAATTGATCCTGTGAGAAATCCTCGGTTACCTTTAAGTAGAAGGTTTGGTTTGCCGGGCAGGTCAAATCTCCATGGGTGAAGGATTCATTCCACTGATGATGCTCCATTGCGTGCAGGACACCTGAACAACTTCTGAGTGACCATTCAATACTTGAACACTGATGAATTTGGTGTTATTGTAAGATGAGGAAAAGGGTTGTTGGAGAAACAGAATAACACAAAATAACACATGATGAACATATCAAAAGTGCGAATGGTAAACAAGGTCTCTCTTTCGTCCTATCTTTAGTGAGCAGGTCTCATTTAATCACCAGATTCTTCACTATCATATATGATAGTGGAATTTAGACTTGGTCTGGATGAGTTAAAGGTAAGTAGCAAAGAGTCTAAATAACAGGTATATTTACCAGTGGTATGCATAATTAAATATATCACATACTTAAACATGGAAATACACAATTTCATAATTACAATTATAAAACTGTCTATAATAGTTGTTTTAACTGTGCATCCTTAATGCAAAACTAAGGTTTCATTCAAGTCAATTAGAGAATGGAATTTACAGAAACAGAGATTTAAAATCTTTTGTTTAGTTTTTTCAACCATCATCTGTGCATTTGATGTACAGGCTAAGTCACACTCAAGAATAGAGGTCTAGGAATTGAGTAACTGATTTGCAGAAATGTCTGCATTTCATTTCTAGCTGTTTAGTTCAATTTGTCATTAGTCATATGTTGGAAACTAGGGGGCCCTCCTAGTTTGCAACAATGCCAAGGACTGAGAAAGACCAGTTACATTACTGAATAGGTCTCATTTAGATTTGTAATTTGTAATTGGAATGATCAGAAATTCTATTAATTGATGTGTGACTAAAGCCATGCACATGTCCTGCATATTACAGTGCTTCCATTATACCTCAAATTTGACACAGTTAAAAAAGAAAAGAAATTATGACAATAATTTCCCTTGTCCTATATGTATGAAGGTGAATGATATGTTAGGTTTGCCTTATGTGAATAATTTTAGCCTAGATAGTCTTATATGATCTATTCCAGGTAGAGATGTTGTGAGTTTGTAGTGTGTGTTCTGTATGTTTGTGTAGAAGATGGGTGGTGTCTATCTACCATAATTGTGTTGCATAATTTAGTTCCAGTTCTACACTGGGAGGCCATGTCTCTATTAGTGTCATGAGATGTGGATGGCCCCATGAAGTTTCTACACCCCCATCTCCTGCGTGTAAAGTTGTGTATTATGGCCCTTAAAATGGCAGCTGTCAATCCTGAAAAGGAAACAAACACACAGGGAAAACAGTTTATCTTGAACCTTCAAACAAATTATGTTAAGGTAGATGGTGCCATCTTAATTTTTCTTGAATTGGTTTTATCCAGACACTTGTTGCAAATGGCTTTAATCTGTTAAGATTGTATGCCATTAGAAGAAAATTTGTTTTAGATTACAGAGACATAGATCATTATTATGATTTTGCTTCTGCAAAGAAAAGGCCAGATAAAACTGAATGTTATTGGTCAGATCTGACTGCTGGTGTTAAGCATTGTCAGAGAATCTTACACCTTGAGTTGCTATCACAGCTGTGCTTACACAGTCTGTTGTGTTGTGAGTTTTGTCACACCCGGCTCTCCTGGGGGAATCTCACACTTATCAGATCTGTGATTAGGACACCAGATCACCTTTTGTGGTGTTGTGCTGTTTGTTTAGCAATCGGTATTTATGGGGTCATTCAAATACTTGACCATTTGGACCTCTGTGGTCTGTAAAGACAGAAGAGTTTCTGCTAGATATTAACATTTCACACAACTTTAATTACATTTCCAGTAAAATAACTTCCCTGATCAGATCCCATACATGATCTAGCGCTCCCAGAGAGGAGTTTGCTAACACTTGTCCACTTTGTTTGTGGTTTTGTTGCAAAAGAAAATCAAAACTTATACTTCCTCTTGTCACTGGGTTACAGATCAATAGAATTTGAATTTTTTGATTCATGTTTTGATCTTGAATGGATTTAGCCTATTCAAGATATGACAATCGGGTTGATTGTTTTAGTTAATAAATACTGGTCATTGTAATTTTTCTCATTAAAGATTCTTGCACAGATAGAAGATAAAGAAGTTCTTTCCCATTAATTTTATTTATTCCTTCCATTTTTCTTAATTTATTTAATGCAATTGTGAAGCACATTGTAGCCTTTTGGCGATTCTATGCTCCTGTGCATGGTTTAACTGCAGCTATATGGAAGATAGCTGAGTGTTCCATTTAGGAGACAAACAAATTTAACACAGACACACATGTTGTACTATTTCAGTACTAGTTATTCCAACTTACACAAGACACATGGTCTAAAATGCATAGCATCTAACCTCAAACCTAAGTGTGTCAACGCATCACTTACAGTAAGGCAGTCATGTGTTTTAAAGAATAAATTCAACTAGTCTAGGTGCACATGTAGCACAAACAACTAGAATGTGTGTTCTGTGAGAACAATGTGTCTAACACAATTACAAATTTGAATCCTTCCATTGATTCCTCATAATTCTCTCAGCACTAATAGTGCTCCCAACTTCTGTCTCCATTCTGGTTCCATCTTACTACATTCTAATTCCTTCTGCTCCTCTCCAAAATCCTCTCTTCTACCACACCATTGCTTGAATCATCATGAGATTAAAGGCCATCCCTGGCCATCATAATATAATATATATCATGATGTGATCATAATATAAATTATATTATATTAAAATAATATACATTAAAAATAATTCTATTTGCTGGTATCAAGAGGGTCTTGGCTGAGTCATTTTCCCAGAGAGTGACTTGTCACCTCTTTTAGAAGGCATTTGGCCCTGCAGCTACAACTGTGATGGCATTGCATTGTGTTCACAGCAACAGGCTAAACTGGAAACAGTTATAGACTTTGATGCTGTGAATGTTGGGTCAAATCATCTGCTCAACTTTAAGATTTTTGTGACTACAATATAGAATTGGACACAATTTTCTTATTTTTTGGGTCTAAGATGTTATCAATTACACTCTTCTGAGAATCTATTTGGATGTGAAAAGAAAGGTCGGACAAACACAGGTTTGATTGAGCACAAAGATTAATTTTTGGTCTGTTTGTTTTTTCAGTCTCTTTTGGGGCACTGAACAACATACAAGAGTGCAGTAATTATTATTTCTCTGAACTGAGACCAGAATTTTTAATTCTGAACTTAACCAGTGCTGTTTACACCATTTATGACCTCAGTCGTAAACCTTCTTAGCACCTCTTGAACAATTCCAAAGTATGGTAATTCATCTTATTCTTTGGTTAAATTCCTTTTATGAAAAAGACAAGCTAAGCATGTCCTCTGAATGGGTGAAACCCTCAGGCTTGGTTGCAAGCCTCTCAGTGACATCATTTTATCATTATATACATTAGTTTTAACATTTAATGTTTTCCCAATTGCAGTCTCTAGGACTTCTGCATGGCAGCAGTTCTCCAGGACTGAGACAGAATTATGCCCAAATCTTTTTCTTTGGAAAACTTTTAGTTTCACAACATTGCTTTGTCCAGCTTTACATTTTCACACACAAAGAATTCCAGTGAGATATTTTCTCCCTTGTTATCTTTTGGTTTATCCAATCACAAGATTTTTTCACAATGTGACCATTTGCTTATTTTCAGTGTTGCAACGTTGTTGCAGCAAGGCAAATAAACATGTAGCTCTTTACCTCAGAAATTAGGTTTTTTAATTTACAGCCCTCTGCTGAATACCAGAATAAAATTTGGATGATGTTATTCCAATTTAAGGTTAACCTCCTGTTGCTTAAGCAAACAAGGAGATCTTTAAAGTTAAAGCAAGGGATATCATTTCTCATCTACTCTGCTGCTATCATGTCCCTGATAACGTGGTTGTCTAATTCTCCAGCCCCACCGGATTTCGGTCTCCGGTCTTAAATCTATGGGTATGCCGACCCATTCTACGAATGTGTAGGATGCAGCTATCTTTCCCTTAACACTTCTAAAAGGCAAATAAGAATGGACTTACCACAGCTGAAGAAAGAGAAGATGATCAAGCCTCTTACTTGTTGCAAATCCCAATTTTCCACTGAAAAGACACTCGCCAACAGGATATGGGAGATCACGGAGGGAACGTCACCACTTTGTAAGGCCCGTCTAATGGGTCCAATGACGGTTTCCCACAGGACGGGGAAGGTTAACGCGTGTATGCCTTTTCAGCGCCTCTGAATGTTCACTTAATTTCACTCGTTTAATCTGACTCCAATTTCAAATGATTATTACTCTTAGGTTGTGTTTCCAATTAGAAATTAATCATTTGTTATGTATTAATTTAGATATTCGATTATTCTGATTACCTTATAGCTTCAATTATTTCGTTCACTGCAGTCCCGGTATCGCTTTAGAAGAGTTACTTCGGCCGATTTGAGCACTCTTCCCGGACACAAACTCGTCAGTCTGACCTTAAACATTGGATGCAGGGTAAATATCTACCTTTAAGTCGGTCGCGCTCTGCTTACTCGTAACAAAAAGCATAGTTTTTATATATTTACGAAAACTGCAACTTATTTAAGGCAGTGATAGTCAGAAATCGAAATGGATTTAATTGACGTGCCCCATGCTCCATCTATTAAACCTTTCGTATGAACAATCCTGAACACAGATTTGAGGTAATACCTTCGCTTTGATCTACTAAAAATAATGGATTAAGAATAATACAGAATCAACCAAATATAACCTTTTATTTGTCAAGTAAGAATATAGGATGCCAATTACATTACAATTAGACAATTAAAGCCAATTCAGAAATGTTAAATGCATAACATCGATTACTCAAAGAAATGCATATATACACAGGGATGGGTGAATGTCCTCAGACATTCACCCATCTCTGCGGGGGCCTGCAGAAGATCCCCCCTGACTGCTTTGCTTTTTACCTTATATACAGACCAGAACAAAGAGTTGTAAATGTTTATTACACCAACACCTGTTTTGGGGGAGAGGAGAAGAGAGACACCACCCAAAAAGGGGACAGAATTTTCCTTAGTTTTCAATCTTCTTCATAACACCAGTGACTGCTGTGAAATTGAGACCATTTACCAATTCGCACTGAGACCTTTAAAATGGTACCAAACATGAAAAGGGAAAAACAATAAATACACAAGTTACATTATATGTTTTGAATAACTTTCAGTCAGGGGGAAGGGAAGGTGTGTTTGTTTGTGTGTGTGTGGTGGGGGAGGTATTGTCCTTTTGGGGCAAGGCGTTGCCAGTGCCTTTGCCTTTGATATCTTCTTCCCTAGGCAAGTTTTATTGCTTTATTGCAGGAAGCATGATCTCAGTTTCCGTTTAGCAGGAAAATCACGCCTTACACCTTTTTAAAAAAGACTCTTCTTGTGGCTGACTTCGTGCACTAGACATTCCACACAAAATGCAATTATTACCTTGCTGTACACCGCACATTAGTATAATGACTCTAGCTAATTCACATATGCTGTGTGAAGCGTTGCTTGACCGGGCTGCTTGAACTATTGCAGTGGTGGATTGTAAATGCCTTTGATATAATTTAAACAACCAGTGTGTGGCAACAGATCACTGGCATTAAATCTCTGGAATGAAGAGGTGCATATAGAAGCAAGAGCTTTGAGTTGGTGCCAGATTCTTGGGTCCTGGATTGACCTCAACCTGTTTGTTCATGTTAATCATCTACAAGTTTTCCATGCCTGAAAAGTTTAGACTTGCATGTTTCTTTTTTGTTTAATTGTTTGGCTTTAATTTTTACAAGCATGTCCTAACTTATGAGTATGAATTCTAACACCCGTCATTCAAACGATTCTACAATTTCCCCACCCTCTTCTGTGTTTGTTATATATTTTTGCTAATTTGATTTTGCTTTCACCTACAATTTAGAGTGTTATGGATTCACTTTAACACATTTTAGCAAGTGTAAATCTATTTCATAGAATTGCACAGATTTTCCAAATACAATTAAAGTCTTCAGATTTTCCCCCTGGGTTTACTTTTAAGGGATTGGATATCTCCGATGTGAAGATTAGATTTAATGACCTCAACAACATCTGTTATTTGGACCCCTTGTTAAGTTTAAAGAATTATACCGTAGTAAACTTGTTAAAGGTGCAGTTAAAGTCTTGACTCGCATGAATGATATCATCCGCCGACAAATAATATCATTGATCTCTTTTCCTTTTTTACATGCAGGCATGTTTATCTCTCTTTCATTTACACAACATGTCTTTCCTTTGACCCTCATTTAAGTCTTTTTTACTGTTCCCAGATCAGATCTGATCCCAAAAATGCTTTCATTCCCAGAATGCCCCAGATCCTTTTACCTCAGATCAGATGTGTGTGATTGTACACATGTAATCCAGATGCTCTCCTTCGCTTTCTGGGATCCAGCTGGGCCTGAGCGGGTTTTCTGTCTCATGTGGCCTGCATCTCTGCTATCAGACCTGGCTGTATTGAATCCACCTCATAATAATGCTTTCTGATACGTATTACCAACAAGCTATGTAATTGTTAAGGATCTGAGCTGCTAACGCAAAGTTTCAATTCCAGGTAGATGTAATGCAAAACATATGACTGCCTTTGTGATTTCTGCACAGTAAGGCACTTTTGTTGAAATGTCAAATGCAAGTGAATGGGTCATTTAAAACTCATTTAAAATTAGGCACTGAAGAAGGTCATGTTGTGACCAAAACATTTGCTGTTCCTCAATAAAGCTGTGTTCTTTTTCTCTTGCATTTGCTTTTATGTTGTTCCTTTTTAACCTTCATAGTGTACAGGCCTTTTTGCAACTTTTGCCTATTTGAATTTTTGTGGCTTATGCACCTAGACTTTTTGGACTGTTCAGGCTTTGTGAAGTAACATATTATGGAATTTCAGCTCGGTTTGCCAGGATCCATTGCATCATTCTACCCATATAGTAACAGTGGGACTGTTGGCAGCTTTGACCAAAGAAACTATAATTATCTGGCTTTCACACGGTCCCCTACCCCCCGACTCCATCATGCCCTCATCACTTTCATAGTAACATTTGCTTTCTTTTAAAATATGTGACTTCATGGTCTGAGAACCAAGGGTGCTTTTTCGGGTATTTAAGGCATATAATGCCCTCATAAGGACTTGTGCTGATAATGAGCTAGTGAGAGTGGAACGAGGAGATATGAATTCCAGTTTTGGAAATGTGTTGTGTAAGACTAGTTATTTTCGTAAGATGTGATAGTCAGGTAAAATTTATGAGGTCAGGGATGGAGTTTGAGTTGTAACAGACCTGCTAAGTGTGAAGTAAAGTAAAGATCTGTCCACATAGGGCAAGTTATCAGTAAGACAGATTAATACAACGTCATAAATCAGAAGAGCTCATTGTACAGATGGATTGTTTCAGGTGAGTTGATAAAGTGGTCAGCTGGGGAAAAGCACAAGTGAACTGAACTGACAATGGCTTTCTTTTATTTTTTAGATGTCGATGAATGCGAGACAGAGTCACACCAGTGTAACCCGACTCAGGTGTGTATAAATACAGCCGGTGGATATACCTGCTCATGTACTGAGGGCTATTGGCTGGTGGGTGGACAGTGCCAAGGTAAGATTACATTGATAATAACAAGAAACGGTAGTGTACATTATAAATCAAGTTACTTGTTTAACAGTTTGATTATATGACAAATCAGTTATTTCATTAGTTACATAATGCAATAATTCAGTTGTTCTTATTTGACCCTAAACAATCTCTTAATTCAGTTGTCACTGTTGTTTTGTGTATTTAGTGCTCTCTGACTCACCTTTCTTTAGACATTGATGAGTGTCGCTATGGTTACTGCCAGCAGCTATGCGCTAACGTCCCTGGCTCATATTCCTGCTCCTGTAGTCCGGGATTCCTTCTTAATACAGATAGTAGGACATGCCAAGGTGAACACATACACTTGAACATTACTTGTATTGTTTTGATCATTACAGTTTAGGTTAAAGTAAAGTTGTTATTCAATAAAAATCTTGAGATATGCCATCTTCTTCCATCCTTCCTTCATTCTTCCTTTTTCTCTGTCACCAGATGTGGACGAGTGTGAGACAAACCCTTGCACTCACGGCTGTTTGAACACATACGGCTCATTCATGTGCACCTGTGACGAGGGGTTCGAGCTCGCCTCTGATGGGACCACCTGCAACGGTAAACAGGGGAGAAGAGATGATTGGAAAGGAGGAAAATAGGGAACAGAAAACAGGACAGTCCAGTTTAGAGGTTTTAGAGATAGGTTTAGGATGCGTGTTGCTTATATTTGTATGTGTGAGTTGTGTGTAATGTGTTTACCTTCATCAATACCTGTTCTTAGATCTGGACGAGTGCAGTTTCTCAGACTTCCTTTGTCAGCACACGTGTGTGAACACGCCAGGATCATTCTCCTGTGTGTGTCCGCCAGGATATTATGTGTATGAGGATGGAAGGAGCTGTGAAGGTATCAGTACATATTTATATTATGTGCTTCTTCTCTGTGCATATTTTTATAAATGTTTGTTTGGCCTTCTAGGTGCATCTGGGGGAAATATTTATCACTTTAAACCAACAAAATGAAAATGTCTTCATGTTTTTATGACAAGCGCAGTTTTGCAAACAAACACACACACACACGTTTGTTTTTGTGAATTGTGGGGACATTCCATAGGCGTAATGGTTTTTATACTGTACAAACCGTATTTTCTATCCCCCTACACCTAAACCTACCCATCACAGAAAACTGTGCACATTTTTACTTTCTCAAAAAAACTCGTTCTGTATGATTTATATACCCACAGATCAGGCATAACATTATGACCACCTTCCTAATATTGTGTTGGTTCTCCTTTTGCTGCCAAAACAGCCCTGACCCGTCGAGGAATGGACTCCACTAGATCCCTGAAGGTGTGCTGTGGTATCTGCACCAAGATCCTTGAAGTCCTGTAAGTTGTGAGGTGGGGCCACTGTGAATCGGACTTGTTTGTTCAGCACATCCCACAGACGCTCGATTGGATTGAGATCTGGGGAATTTGGAGGCCAATTCAACACCTCAAACTCGCTGTTTTGCTCCTCAAACCATTCCTGAACCATTTTTGCTTTGTGGTCACAGCCACCATTTCCATGAAAGGGTGTACAAAGGGTGGTACATGTCAAAGTAACATCCACATGGATGGCAGGACCCAAGGTTTCCCAGCAGAACATTGCCCAAAGCATCACACTGCCTCCACCAGCTTGCCTTCTTCCCATAGTGCATCCTGATGCCATGTGTTCCCCAGGTAAGCGATGCACACGCACCCGGCCATCCACGTGATGTTAAAGAAAACATGATTCATCAGACCAGACCACCTTCTTCCATTGCTCGTGGTCCAGTTCTGCTACTCACATGCCCCCAAGTGACGCTTTCAGCGGTGGACAGGGGTCAGAATGGGCACCCTGACTGGTCTGCGGCTATACAGCCCCATATGCAACAAACTGCGATGCACTGTGTATTCTGACACCTTTCTATCAGAACCAGCATTAACTTCTTGAGAAATTTGAGCTACAGCATCTCGTCTGTTGGATCGGACCACACTGGCCTGCCTTCGCTCCCCTCGTGCATCAATGAGCCTTGGCCGCCCATGACCCTGTCGCCGGTTCACCACTGTTCCTTCCTTGGACCACTTTTGATAGATACTGACCACTGCAGACCGGGAACACCCCACAAGAGCTGCAGTTTTGGAGATCACAATTTGGCCCTTGTCAAACTCGCTTAAATCCTTACGCTTGCCCATTTTTCCTCCTTCTAACACATCAACTTTGAGAACAAAATGTTCACTTGCTGCCTAATATATCCCACCCACTAACAGGTGCTGTGATGAAGAGATAATCAGTGTTATTTACTTCACCTGTCAGTGGTCATAATGATATGCCTGATCGGGGTGTGTGTGTGTGTGTGTGTGTGTATGTGTATATATATATATATATATATATATATATATATATATATATATATATATATATATATATATATATATATATATATATATATATATATATATATATATGTGTGTGTGTGAGTGTGTATATATATATATATATATATATATGTGTGTGTGTGTATGTATATATATATATATATATATATATATATATATATATATATATATATATATATATATATATATATATATATATATATATATATATATATATATATATATATGTGTGTGTGTGTATATATATATATATATATATATATATATATATATATATATATATATGTGTGTGTATATATAAATATATATATATATATATGTGTGTATATAAAATGAAAAAATATTGAAAAAATAAAATAAAAATAATAATAATAATAAAAAAATAATAATATAAAATGAAAAAATATTATGAAAAATACATTCACGGCCAGTAAGTCATACTTATGGCTACATTTTCTCAGTTCATCCACCACTGGCATTAGCGAGTTAGAATATTTAATATCTACTGCACCATTTAGCTTCCTTTACATTGATTGTTTGTTGTTACAGTTGCTGCTGTTAATGATGAACATGATGATAACCTGACTCTGTTGTGTGTTTGATTTTGAAGATCTCAATGAATGTGAGTCTGGTAACAACACCTGTACAACAGCACAAGTGTGTTTCAATTTCCAGGGAGGTTACACATGTCTGGATCCTCTCAGATGTGATCCACCTTACATAGAGCTCAGTGACAAGTGAGTTCATGAATGCTGGCAGTAGACAACTTGTTTACTGTAGTTAAAGCATGAAGTCAGTCATTTGACTTATTGGTTTATTGTTGAACAGGTGTGACATATTGTTACATTTCTCTTTCTCTCTCAGTCAGTGCATGTGTTCTGCGGAGAATCCTGCATGTCGGGAAAGACCCTTTACTATCCTGTACAGGCATATGGATTTGTCTTCTGGCCGCAGTGTTCCTGCCGATATTTTTCAAATGCAGGCCACCACACGTTACCCTGGAGCATTTTACATCTTTCAGATCAAGTCTGGCAATCAGGGGCGAGAGTTTTACATGCGGGTGAGTGAGTGGGCTTCTGTCTATATATCCAACGCTATCTCACGACCAATTCATAATGTATTTTACGAGGTGGCTAATTCGTACAATGATATATGATTTGTCTAAACCCCAGTGATTGGTTTCCAAAAAAATATTAAGCAACACAACTGTTTTCACCACTGGTAATAATAAAAAAATGTTTCTTGAGCACCAAAATCAGCATATTAGAATGATTTCTGAAGGATCATGTGACACTGAAGACTGGAGTAATGATGCTGTGAAATATTATTACAATTGTTATAATTGTAATAATATTTCACAATATTACCGTTTTTACTGTGTTTCTGATCAAATGAATGCAGTGTTGGTGAGTATAAGAGAAGTTTTCTTTCAAAAACATTAAAAATTCTTACCAACCTCAAACTTTTGAAGAGTAGCGTATATATAAAGGTGACCACTTGAGGGAGCTGAAGGATTTCTGTGAAACTTTCTGTCAGAATTACTCTGGAGCCAAACCACAAAGTCTTTATTGGTCTTATATATCCCTTAATGAATAAGCTGATGAAATTGTTGGAAGAATTCATCTGTGAAGAGAAAGAATGTCAAAACCAGCATTCATTTATAAAACATGAATTATTTACTGTTATTTCAACGCCTGTCCTGTGAAATAAAATAAAAAAAACTTCTTATTTTTTAATTTGACTTTTTCTTTCTCTTCACCACAGCAAACCAGTAATATCAGTGCAACTTTGGTTCTGGCCCGGCCCATTAAAGGACCAAAGACCGTCGTTCTAGACCTAGAGATGGTTACCGTTAATAACGTCATCAACTTCCGAGGCAGTTCAATCATCCGCCTCACAATATTTGTCTCCGAACATCCATTCTGAGGCTTTACAAATGAACCTCTGACCTCTCACCTCTTCATGGCCCCATACCTCCATCATGGACTTCCTGTTACTGCACTACCCTTCAGGCAGCTGCATTTCTTCATTTTTTTTGTTCTGTGGTCCTGGACTCTCATGTGGTCATCGCCCTCTCTGTCTGCTCTCTTGTGGGCGGAGCTTGTGTTGATCTTTGATATTTCATAATGCAGGTTTTTAATTAGGCTGCCTGGCTGTCGCAGTCACACAAATGTACCCGTAAACAGAAGAATATTTATGTTGTGTTTCTTTGGTCTCATTTGTTTGTGTTTCCCATTGTGCTTTTTCTTCCTCCAATTGCATTTTTGTTTTAAAGCTGGATTTGTTTGTTGATACTTTTAGTGGCACTTGTGTCACATTGTCTCAATGTGAATGTGAGTTTTTGAGTGCCACTCTAATTTGTTCTTGACCTTTGAATACCCCAAGCAATGAGAGAGCTGCTAGGCTTGCACATGCTACAAAATCACGTTTTTAAAAATCTTCTAAATAACTCAGACAGGAGTCTGCAGTGCATCTTCAACACCCGTTAGCCAGGAAAGTCTAAGAAAAAGTCATTGGTTTGGCTCAGAATTTCTTATCATTTGCATCTGTGCAGAATTTCCTGTGTATCTGTTTTTTATTTGACAGGTAAAGAGAGCCTGGTCAATCAATAAACAAAAATTTGATGACCTGAAATTTAGTTTGTTTGTGTTCACTTTTAGCAAATTTAGACTGATGCATAGAAAGTTTATGATGGGCATTAAAGGATTAGTCCACTTTCAAATTAAAATTTCCTGATAATTTACTCACCCCCATGTCATCCAAAATGTTCATGTCTTTCTTTCTTCAGCTGAAAAGAAATTAAGGTTTTTGATGAAAACATTACAGGATTATTCTCCTTATAGTGAACTTCACTGGCCTCCAAACGGTTGAAGGTCAAAATTACAGTTTACAGCGATCCCAGATGAGAAATAAGAGTCTTATCTAGAGAAACCATCTCTCATTTTCTAAAAAAAGTTTTAAAATTATATATACGTTTTAACCATAAACGCTTGTCTTGAGCTAGCTCTCTTTTTAAGTTTGAACCATATTGTCATATACAATATGCTTGTGCAAGTATATAACAATTAGTTCAAACTTTGACCTGTGGAGGGCAGTAATACACATAGCAGTGTCTACACTGCTGGAATTCTAATAGAGAAGAAGAGAGCTAATTCAAGATGAGCATTTATGATTAAAATGTATAAAATTTTAATTTTTTTAGAAAATGAGCAATGGTTTCTCTAGATAAGACCCTTATTCCTCATCTGGGATCAGGAAAATTGTATTTGAAAGTGAACTAATCCTTTAAGTGATTATAATTAACAATAAGGAGTTTAATGAAATGAGACAATTATAACAAAAACATATAAAGAGGGGGGTTGGGTTTGGAGCGATTTACACGGTTTATATATGGTTAATTCAGGATAATTGTGAGTGTCCCAATGCTGTAAATAGAATGGCGACGGCGGGCACTAGGACCCCAACAGTAGTCAGAAGTTTTCTCGCTCACTGAAGGCTTCAGTTCAGACGCACCTGCTGCACTCGCGAGCTCAGAGATTTCAGCTCCTCGCGAACAGCAGCACAGGTATGTACAACATGATTCATTAAACGCAATCATAATGTTTAGTTGATATAAAGGAAAAATGGCTTTAATCTTAATTGTTGAAATAATTATAGGCTAACTTTATTATATAATTTATATGTTGTGTATTTCTTTAACTTCGGTCTGTTACGGGCACTTTTATACCTCAGCTTTTTCTGTTGTTAAATGAAGGTCACATTAAAACTGTGGGAAAGTTTTATTAAGGTAATTTTAGTGTCTTATGAATAGATTGTAATGTTTTGCCTTTGTCTTAGACACAAATTTTCGATCTTACTATGAAAATTCATTATAAAAATTGCAATTAAGACTAAATTTAATCTAAATTTAGAGTGATGAAATATTTATTGTGTGAAAATGATTTTCATTTTCAGTAATTATGAATGTGCCTATTGTGGCGTCATTTCCACCACAACAACCAATTTTGCCATCAGGTTTTCTCAAAATGTATTGTACTTATTTACCAAGGAAGTAACAGTGCCAGTGAAAAAAAAATGTTTATGAGGTGAAGACATCAAGGTTTTAAAAAAAAAAACTGAAATATGAAAAACCAAGGTAAATATCACAAGTGATTGAATGAAATTGAACAAAATTTATTTGCATTGTCCATTTCCATTCAAAATTTAATCATTGAGTTGGATGTTTTATTCTAAAAAAAAAATTCTATCACAATCATTTCCACCACAAAACTCTATTAATCACAGAACACGTGTTGGAAATGTTGTCAGTCCTCAGCTGTTGAACAATGTTATATAATTCTTTGGTTACTTTGGCTAAATGTCAACTTACTCTCAATATTAGTAGACTTTTAGGTTAGGGTTAGTAGGATAAGTTGACATGTACTTGCAAAGTTACTTATAGTCATTGGAGGGACCATCGAAATAAAGTGTTAGCAAAAATTAAGCAGACAGTCTATTAATACTCTGATGACTGGTAGTTCACATGTAGTTGCAAAGTTACTTAGTCTCAAAATAAAGGGTAACCAGTTCTTTTTATGTGATTGGTTTGTGCAGATCCTCAACATGACAGAATGTATCAAAAACTGCTGCAAGACATTTATGTCCAAGGAGAACGAACCAGAGATTCAGAGTGAGTCTCTCTCTCTCTCTCCATCACTTCCTCATGATTGTTGTTTGTATTATGCTTACACACAATATATATATAAATATGAATAAATATACAAATTATGAAAGATGTATATGTATATTTGTTTTTTAGTGATTAAGGTTCGACCTCCCGGTAAATTAACTGTTGAGTCTAATGTAAAGAGGAACGTTGGCGTATCAGAGGATTATCTCCTGTCCAAACTGCCTCCGGACGGCCGGGATGTTCCATTCATCATCCCAACTTTCAAACCCTCCTACATCCAGCCGAGAGGGGCACAGTACTCTGGCTACAACATCGGGCAACAGAGTAAGCAATATTACTCAGATATGCTAAATTAATGACATAATTTAATTTATTTTATTAAATCACAATTGTGTGTATGATTTCAGGTACCACAAGGAGCACTTATGCAGAAAGGAAGGCAGAGCTCGCAGGAGCCAGTCAAATGATGTATGAACCAGATTTAAACTTAAACAGCAGTCATATGATCAGCTACGTGTCACCGGGCTCACTGAGACGCCCCACTCTGAAAAACAGACCCAACAACAGCCCTGGCACAGGTGAGATACCTTTAGATCTGCTTAAAACACCAACCCAGGGGCATATTTCCTTCTATTTATTATCTGTGCATGATGTTTAAAGAGTGGATTTACTGTCCAATTTCACTTCCTCATAGCATCATTTAGCACGCAACTTCTCAGCATGCAACCTCAAATATTTACGTTCCTACACACCTTTGCATAATCCTTCTGTTTTATTCCTGCTCCTAAATCCCCTATTGTTCTTGGCAGATTTGCACTGACAATGTCCCAGATCATATTGTTGAGAGGCCACATTCAGATGATTCTAATGCTTTGTTTTCAGTGGCTGAGCATGACACAGTTGTAAACGTTACACCGATGAAGACTTTTTAAATGGAATCACTTTTGTTACATGACAAAATAATGTAATGTACTCTGTCAACAAGACTCTTGCTAAAAGTTAAATCAGTGAAATTATTTGTATCTTTCACAGGTTTGGAACACAGTGGCAAAGAGAGACTCAGTCTCTCCATGTTCGATCTGTCAAACCCTCAGGGCCATGTACAGGTGAGTACACACACACACACACACACACACACACGTTGGGTTTCGACGTTTTATGCGGACATTCCGTAGACAATTTTTTTTATACTGTGCAAACTAAAAACATTCTGCATTTTTAAATTTTTTAAATATATTTTTCAAAAAGCATTATTTAGGATGATTTATAAATAGTTTTCCTCATGGGGACCAAAAATATCCCAATAAAATATTACTATCCTTATGGGGACATTTTGTCCCCGCATTTGGGAATACCTGAACCATACACACACACACACCTCTTAACAACCCATTCCATAAAACTGTATCATAATTGAAACTGCAGCTTTCACGTACAGCTGAGATCCTGTACACCTGTTCACATATTATTATTTAGATAAGAAATGTAATTTATTGCTGTGATGGCAAAACTGAATTTTCAGCAGCCATTACTCCAGTCTTCAGATTCACATGATCCTTCAGAAATCATTCTGATATGATGATTTGCTGCTTAAAGGGATAGTTCACCCAAAAATGAAAATGTGATGTTTATCTGCTTACCCCAGCGCATCCAAGATGTAGGTGACTTTGTTTCTTCAGTAGAACACAAATGATGATTTTTAACTGCAACCTTGCCATCTGTCAGTCTTATAGTGTGGGTCAATGGGAACTTCTTTTATAAGAGTAAATAAAACTTGCTTAGACAAATCAAAATTAAACCCTGCGGCTCGTGACGACACATTGATGACCTAAGACACGAAACGATCGGTTTGTGCGAGAAACCGAACAGTATTTATATCATTTTTAAATCTAAAACACCACTATGTCCAACTGCGTTCAGCAATCGCTTAGTGAGGTCTGATCGCGCTCTGACAGCGGCAGTGATGTCTCACGCATATACTTCAATGAGAGCTAGACATCACTTCCGTTGTCAGAGCGCGATCAGACCTCACTAAGCGAGTGCTGAATGCAGTTGGACATAGTGGTGTTTTAGAGGTAAAAAATGATATAAATACTATTCGGTTTCTCGCACAAACCGATTGTTTCGTGTCTTAGGACATCAATGTGTCGTCACGAGCCGCAGGGTTTAATTTGGACTTGTCTATGCAAGTTTTATTTACTCTTATATTAGAAGTTCCCATCCACTAGCATTATTTGACTGACAGATGGCAACGGTTGGAGTTAAAAATCATCATTTGTGTTCTACTGAAGAAACAAAGTCACCTACATCTTGGATGCACTGGGGGTAAGCAGATAAACATCAAATTTTCATTTTTGGGTGAACTATCCCTTTAAGAAACATGTCTTATTATTATCAATATTAAAGATGGCTGTGCTGCTTAATATTTTGCGGAAACCACAATACACTTCTTTTCAGGATTCTTTGATGAATAGAAAGTTCAAATTTATGTTTGAGAACTCTATGAATTACAAATCAGCCATGGCACTATTAAACAGGAGTTTGATTTGAGCCTGGTGAAGTTTCTATTATTGTTCAAGTTAAATAAAGAGTCAGTTTATGATCTCTTGCATTTGCACCAATCAGAGCTGATTCCTGAATTAAGTGTGGTGTATATATACACTAATACTTTGCTGTTTAATGATTAGCAGTGCTGTTGTTCAGTAACATTTCTTCCTCTCTTGTTCCTCCAAGCGTTATGATTCTGTATCCAGTGTCCAGAGCAGCACATCCTCCATTCAGGATTCCTTTGGGAGCAGCCGTAGTCTAGGTAACCATTCATGACGGAACACTGAAGTCGTAACCGCAGACGAGCGCATTCCAAAAGAACCCTCAAAGTTCCCTTCCAATAGAACTCTCTGGAAAGGGTTCCGCTCCACTTTTACCTACAGTTTCATTTGTTTGGTTTTCCTTTTGTTTTTTGTCAGGGTCTTTTTGGGCTCTTTATTTCACAACAATCTTACTCCCTCTCTCCTCACCCCGTGTACACATGCACACAGATTCTCAAACACACACAACACACACAGGACAGACTCAGATCACTCAGATTGTGAAATCGTAAAGGGCAGACACACAGTAATCACTTCCAAATGTTTTCCCTGAGGTCCAGTACACAAGTCCTCATATAACTTTCAGAATGTAGAGTGGATCTTTACGCACAAACAAAAAACTGAAAATATATTTCAATATAACAAACATTTACCGTCCACCATCTGAGGACAGTAAATTTAAACATCTGAGACCACTAGTGAAATGCTTCTAATATATTTGAAAGTGGTTTTAACTAACAATGAAGTTAATTATAAATAATTTGGTTTGTCCCTATTTTTCTTTATTGACAGCTGTAATCAATTGACATGTGGACGATATTTTG
Source organism: Megalobrama amblycephala (assembly GCF_018812025.1). Classification (NCBI taxonomy): domain Eukaryota; kingdom Metazoa; phylum Chordata; class Actinopteri; order Cypriniformes; family Xenocyprididae; genus Megalobrama; species Megalobrama amblycephala. The sequence goes on along the minus strand of NC_063053.1, from coordinate 21,069,699 downwards.
GAGTGATAACATTTATATGTTTGTGTGCATAGAGTCCATCACTCTGTCTGGTGATGAGCGGGACCGTGAGCTGGGAAAAGTGTGTGTGCACCTGAAGTACGAGGAGGCGGTGGAGCAGGTGTGGATCACCTTAGTGAAGGTATGATTTCAACCAGGAGAGGCTTTGCTAGTCTACAACAGTCCATTGTGTCCCATCTAGAAACCAGCTGAATGGAGCCTCTGTGTCGCTGTAAGAGACCTTTAACAAACGATCACATTTCCAACAAGCTATTTTTAATCTTTCGTTTTCAAATAATTGAAAAATTACTCTCTATGTGTGTGTGTGTGTATCTGTCTGTCTTTGCCTCTTTATTTTACACATAATTTGACATTAAGGGTGAAATCAAGCATCATATATAGTTAACACAATGTTTGATCTCATATTTCATAATTACTTTATTTGTCAATTATTTTATTTCTGTCCATTATTTTCTAATAGCATTTTTTTTTAAAGGCCCTGGCTCCTTTTCCTCCTGAGAAAAAATCCCTTGTTGACATAGTGGTTTTAGTGGCTATAAAAGCTCATAAACAGTAGGCCTACATGTTGTTTTCAGCCTCACTTACTGTTTCTCAAATTTCCTCCTTTTTTTTTTCTTTTTTTGTACTTTCTCTCTCTTAGTGTACAGACTTGAGTGTGTATACTGAAGGGGTGGAGCTGCAGAAGATTGGGGTCAAAGGGGTCATCACCATGACAAAGCCAGTGCAATTTAAGAGCACAGTCAAGGAAGCATCAGCAGTGAGTAAAATCCAGCAGTCATAAGATTCAATTTAGGCTTCAGCATTGTTGATACAAAAAGGTTTTAATGAATAGCATAGCTCAGTTAGCCCCTGCTGGTAGATGCTGGAACTACAACATGTGCTTCTATAAAGTGCATTTCTTCATTTACAGCCATTCAAAATAAGCCATGTATTCTGACTAAATAAAATATTTTGCAAGCAATATACACTACCATTTAAAAGTGTGGGGTCAGTAAGATTTTTATTTTAAAGAATTTAATACTTTTATTCATCAAGAAAGCATTAAATTGATCAAAAGTGAGAGTTAATTTTAAAATATATTTTAAAATATTTTAAGTATTTAAAATATATGCTGTTCTTTTGAACTTTCTATCAATCAGAGAATCCTAAAAACAATTAAAAATAAATAAATAAAATTAAAAAAAAAAAAAATTAAACAGCACAAGTAGAGATGCACCGATTGATCGGCCAGGGATCGGAATTAGTCTCACTTCTTACCGATTCCGAGCCGATCTTTTTTGTTACCAGCGGCACAGGCAATAACGTCAAATGCGCGTTCTCGCTCTCTTCTCTGTCACGGTGAAGTGACACACCCGCGCGGGCGCCTCCTCTCTCTCACTCGACTCATTCGCTCCGGTTAAATAGTGCTTACTGCGCATACATTTTAGTCATTCCCGCAGGTTTCGCACTCACACCGAAAGCGCGCGCTCCACTGATCTATATTAATGAAGCGTCTCAAACAGAGACAAGTCAAACAGAGTCACAAGTACCAAAACGAGTAGCATAATGCGCTTAAACTGTCAAATACATACAAAAGTATGTCAAAACCAGCGGCACAGGCAATCTTGGCGAGTATACAGATAAACACAGTCAGTTTTGAATCGTTAAATAGCTAACTAAGAAAGTGAACCCATGTTCTGTGTAACAATATTGGGTCTGTTGAACACCGTTCATAAACTCTTAAAGGGACAGCAGTCCAATATTCCTGCTGCTGTCTGTCATGTTAATCAAAGAACAAATAAAGAAAATCACTTTCTGCTCTTGACTGAATACGTTTTATAACTTTAATGGTAAGAATTGATCTGTATTAATATTTACAATAAAGACTACAGAAATTAAGGTAACCGATGTAAAATAACACTGAATGTGTCTTTTTACATTTGATTACTTTAATTTCTGTAGTATTTCTTACCTGAATAGAAGCCCAGTTAACCCAAAAACTTAGTTTCATAGCTCTCTTTATTCTATTGCATGTATTTGAGCTGTTTATATTTTATTACTGACTTTTACTTGTTTTTTTTTTTTTTTATGAAAATAAAACTTTGCATTGAAGAAAAGTAGATTTTTGTTTGTATATGTTGTCAATTATAGTTCTTAGAAAGAAAATCGGAATCGGCAAAAATCGTATCGGCCGATCTCACTAACAAAAAAATCGGAAATCAAAATCGGCCAAGAAAATTGCAACCGGTGCATCTCTAAGCACAAGTGTTTTCAACATTGATTATAATGAAAATTTTTCTTGAGCAGCAATTCAGCATATTAGAATGATTTCTGAAGAATCATGTGACACTGAAAACTGGAGTAATGATGCTGAAAATTCAGCTTTGCCATTACAGGAATAAATTACATTTTAAAATATATTAAAATAGAAAAGAGTCATTTTAAATTGCAATAACATTTCCTAATATTACTGTAAAAACAAACACACAAACCCCATTGAAATGAATGGGATAAGTTGTTCTAGGAATCATAGACCTCCTTGATTGATATAACACAAAAAGTTTGAGATTGGCTGTCTGTTACATGACATCAATGTAGCAAGGAACAAGGAAGAAAGAGGATATGTAGAGTAGTCTTTAATCACAAAACAGGCAGGAGAACATGAAAGTCAAACATTAACGGGAACAGACCAGGAATAAATAGAAACACAGGGTATAGATACACAAATCAAACAAACGAACTAATGAGGGTGATAATGGGACACAGGTGGAAACTAATAACATAATGAACAGACTGACAGACAGAAACTGAGGAAGACAACGGTGAACATGTAACACTGTCATCATTCAAATTATTTGTGATGAATTATTCAGCCCTCCCTTCAGTCCCTCCTGTATTTCTTGATTAATGCCCATTCCAGTGAGACTCAAAAGTCCCACAGAACCAAAGATGCATAAAAAACATACTTCATCAGATAAGTAAAAACATGTAGAGCATGCAGTATTGCTTTATTTTACTTTGCTTTACAGATTTTGTAACTAGTTATCCCTCAGTATATTGTTTCTCTCTGTCGCTCTTTTAGGACACTGACTTCATGGAGACGTTTGTGTTCACTCTGAACTTAGAGCAAATCCGCAGATCAGCACTGGTGCTACGCCTGCAGGCTCACACACCACGTAAGCGGACGCTGGGAGAGTGTGTGTTATCTCTGCGAACCCTCGGACCACAGGAAACAAAGCACTGGCTGGAGTTCAAGCCTCACTCTAAAACACATGTGAGTCCTCACCTGCTACATGTCATTGTGACCGCATGTCTAGTCCCAAATTTTTCTCCCTTACAGGTGCTTCCTGGTTTTGACTGTAAGGTTCTTTGTAAAAAATCTTAAACTTCTACCTGCAGTTACCCTCAATCCTGCACTCACCCATTGGACCACATTAAACTGCTGCTCTAGTTCTGCTCAAGCCTCTTCTGACAGACAGAGCTCTCAGAGAGGAAGAAATCAATATAATGAAACCAGCCATTTCAATACTGCCGAAATCCCTTTTTGAAAGAATTAACTAGACCCTTAAAATGCTGATCTCTCTTCCTGTTAAATTGTGGTTGATTATGATTTCACTTTTTTAACTTTAGTTAGTGTGTAATGTTGCTGTTAGAGCACAAACAACATCTGCAATGTTACGACGCTCAAAGTTCAAAGCAAAGCGAGATATTTTCTTTTAAAGAATTCTCTGTTTAAACAGTTCAACAAATGGCTGGTAGGGACTACAACAAGCTTCTTCCAGGGTTGGTGACATCACTAACCCTAAAATTTACATAAACCCTGCCCCCGAGAACACGCAACAATCATGTGAGGCCATGTTATTGCAATACAGTATGTAACACAAATGCAAAAGCATGTCATAAAAGCAAGATGACAACATAAGTTATAACCGTAATTAAACTAAACTATACCTGTTCTATCTTCATGCAGCATATATTCTCTGGCTCTGATCTTACAACAGTTCCCACATGAGCAATTTATAGGTTATCATGACAGAATATGCTAATCACAATCACTTTATGATCCCATATCAGCTACATGAATTCATCAACTAACCATTCAGAAACGTCCTGTTGCGTTCTACATGTTGTCACTTCTTCTTGAGTCTCTCCATCATTGTCCGACTCCGGTTTGAACATAAAAGGCTGAACAGTTTCTGACATTTTCAGTGAGTCTGCGTCAGGTAATCGGAGCTGCTAATACGAGCTCTTGAAACTCCGCCCTCTGCTTAGGAGCAGCAGCTCATTTGCATTTAAAGGTACACACAAAAATGAAGCGTTTTTGATCACCCTCAAAAAGTGACAAATTTAACATGCTATAAAAATGATCTGTGGGGTATTTTGAGCTAAAACTTCACATACACACTCTGGGGACACCAGAGACTTATTTTACATCTTGTAAAAATAGCATTATACCACCCCTTTAACCTACAGAAACAAAATGTTTACTATATTTTTTCAGGTATTGTGGGCAATTCAGATTTTAATTGAGAATGCCTTTTAAATTCCTGAATTCCTGCCATTTTTACTGTATTTCTTATCAAATAAATGTGGTATTGGTGAGAATAAAACATTAAAAATTTGTTAGTATACATACATACACATATACTTGCACTTTATATATTTATATAGGTAAAATAAATTTCTCATTAATTAGTATCATCTAAATATCCATATAATATATATAATAGAATGTGTCACATTATCATCTTTATACATCATCTCACTGTAAGTAGGTTAGGCGCCGTTAAAACATTGTTTGGCCTACTGAAAGCTGCCATACACACAAATAGGTATCCGATTTGGCACAGTTTGTCTGACAACTATAGCTTTGTACTATTTGTGAAAGTTTTGAAAATGCGATTTGTGTGTTTTGCTTTTGTGTGCATGTGACTGAAATCAAAACTTAACAGGGAAAATTGCTTCTTTTGAGTACAAAGACTTTTTTCACAAGTGGAGTGTTTGAAATGGACTGAACTGTGCTCCAGAATGAAGGTCAGAGGAACCTGCTCTGGAGGAAGTTATTTCTAATCAGTAATGGCTGTTTGTGTGTTACTGGGTCAGAAATTGATTTGTGTCTCAACTATAAATCAGTGAATGAGTCGCAGCAGGTAGTCTGCCCTAAAACGCATACACACACACTCATATGCAATCATACACCTAAACAGGGATTATTTTGTGTGTGTTTCTGCAGGTGTGTCATGCTGAGCTTCAGCTGGCCTTGTGCTTCCAGCCAGTGAGCAGTCGAATGCAGCTCCAGATCCTTAGTGCTCAAAACCTTCCATCATCTTCCTCACCGCTAACGCAGAGTGAGTCCAATTATATTTTTGTTGTTGTTGTTTTTTTTACATTATCAAAAAGGACTGCAAAGTTAGAAAGCACAAAGTCCACTCCAAAAGGAGCTATTCTCCATATCAGTAAGCATTGCTTCAGAACTCCCTGAAACACCTCAATTGTAGTTTTAAATTTTCTTCTGGGAACATGCACGTCTCAATAATTCTCATTTAAATAATTCCTGCCCAAGGCATATGCAAATTAAAGGGGTCAAATCCTGGTTGAATTGCGTTAGTATGTTGAAACTCGCAGTTATGAAAAGGGGTGCGACATTTCCGAAACCCGCTTGAAGCGGCTGACCAATAACTACACACTGACACATCAGAGCACAGGAACTAAACAGAGAGTTACTGACAGACTGGGAAGAGAGGTGCTGCAACAATGTAAGATATGTGAAAAATAATGTTTTTGAACATTCAAGCATGAAAACCTATTCTAGTAGACCCCCAAAATACAATCAAGACTTTGTAAAAGGCCTTAATATGGCCTTTTTAACATAACTTTACATCCTAGTCTGTTTTAAATATATTTGCACCTTTAGTTAAGTTCTCCCGAAAGCCTTCTTCCTTTTTAAAAAAAAAAATTATATTCCTACTTAGTTAATTGTTGTGAAAGAGGGAATATGACAAAATTAACTGTGCAAATGGATGTTCTCTTTAGGTTTCTTTGTGAAGGTTGACTTGCTGAGTGAGGGTAAATTCTTACTGAAGAGGAAGACGAAGGTGATGAAGTCATCTGGGGGGCATGTTCAATGGGAGGAGGTGCTTCACTTGCCCATCACTAATCAGGACCAGAATGTGCAGCTGGCAGTCAAACTCTACACCCGTAGCTCTGTTCGGAGAAAACACCTGCTTGGACAGGTCAGTTTGGAGCAAAATACATATTACAACACCCTACATTCAGTGTACATATCAACACATTTAAATTTAAAGTTAATTTATATGTTAGAAAATTCATTAAAGATACTGATATTGTAAAATATTATTACAAATAAAAAAAACTTTTCTATTGTAATATACTGTAAAAATGTAATTTATTCCTTTAATGGCAAAGCTGAATTTTCAGCATCATTACTCCAGTCTTCAGTGTCACATGATCCTTCAGAAAACATTCTAATACGCTGATTTTCTTCTCAAGAAACATTTCTTATTATCACGACACATATTTTTCTCAGGATTCTTTGATTAAAGGCATAATATGAAAGATTAAAATATCCAAAAACTACTATAACAGTGTTATATATTTTGTTGACTTGTGTACTTACATTATCCCAAATGTTTCCAAGAATGTTTAAATCCAGAGAAACAAGCAATTTTAACTAGGACACGGAACGTGTCCATGCGTCACTTATCAATGACATCTTACCCGTGTTACAGTTGGTTTCATTTTGTAGAAACCATTATACTATTATATAAACTATTATGTGTTTTATTTGACAGGCGAGCAACTGTTTGGATGGATACATTCATTGACAAAATCTAATCATGTTATATAGCTCAGCTGATACGGAACGAAGGTAGACGAGTGCAGGTTCACAATAATAAACAGGATTTAATTCAACAAGCAGGCAGATACGTAACAGTGTGCTCACACACAAACAATAACCAACAATGAACACAGAACAAGAAGGAACTTAAATACACAGATAATGACTACTAAACGGAAACAGCTGTCAAGACTTAACTTACTAGAAACCATAGTGACTAACGAGGACTAATGCAGACAAGACAGGACTGAACTAAACTAAACATGTGACATCAACACAGTCTTGTTTGTTGTTGTTTTCTTGATTTACCGCGAGTACAATGTTTTACCATGCCTAATACCGATCTAGCTTACTGCAGTGTGCAACAAGTGTCTCATAGCAGTCGCCGAGGGAACAGTAGTCGCACAGAGTAGCATTATAACAACTTTCTACACATAAATGTATCTAATATGATAAAACAGCACTACGTTTCCCCAAATACGCTTGACCGGAAGAAGCGGAAGCGGTCGTCTGCGGCATAATAAAAACTCCACTGCTCTCAAGCCGTGTGTCGCGCTTGTCTCTCATTAGCAATCACTCCAGTGGCCTCGTTCAGCTCCAACGGCTTTCAGCCACACCCTGCTTCATACAGTAATGTTAATAAATCTTTAATACATTAGCTCATCCATGAATATGATTTCTGCCCAAGTCTTGTCTGGTTCTTGTCCACTGGCTGTAGACGTGAAGACAACACCTCCCATGATTCCGCAAAATCAAGACATCATCAAGCTACGCCTTTGTTTTGAAAAAGCGACCTCTAGCAGCAAAAAATTACATATTGTGCCTTTAATAGAAAGTTCAAAATAACAGCATTTATTTCAAATATATTTTTTTTGTAACATTATAAATAACATTTTACCAATCAAATGTGCCCTTACTGAACATAAGTATACAATTTTACTAACCCCAACGTTTGAACAGAAGTGTATATTCCATGAGTTCCAGTCTTTGTATGTATTCCTTCATTTTTAGGTCCTCTTGGGATTTGATGGCAGTTCTCCCGAGGCAGTGGAACAATGGAGGGATTCCATGACTAATCCTGAAAAAGTGGTGACGTCATGGCACAGAGTTAGTCGACTCTAAAAGAGAGAGGATGAAGAAATTAGATTTGTTAGCCAAGTGGATTTAGAATGAAGCATCCAAAAAAATTAATCTTTGATTAATTGAGTTTGGTTTTTGTAGGTGAAAAAAGTGTCTAAAATGCTGGAGAAGAAATCACCAATTTAAATGTCTAAACTGTCCAAATGAGTCTCGCCCTCTGCAGATCCTAGTGTAGCTAATCATGTGTTAAAGCTGTTTGTAGATTTAACATTCTCTGTTCTTCATTGGTGTATGTAACTTTGAGAACATGCAATTGTCCATGTACAACATAAGTAGCACAGATACAGGACCAGGAAACACACAAAATACGATTATGTGCAATAAAATGTATTATACAGAGCTCTACATTTGTCAGTATAGCAACTTTTTAATTACTTTAATTACAGAATTCATTAATCAAGTATTATATTCAGTATTCTTCTCCATCATCTTCATACAACTGCAGTACTGCTGAGTTAATGTCAATCTGTTCTCTGTGTATAGAAACAGATATTTGCATTTTCTGAGCAGTTTGGTGATGATTATTGCACTTTCGCTAGCTCTCTGAAGAAGAAAAACTTGTTTTTAAGTGCGGTAAAAACTCTGTCTTGGTGTTATTGGTAAAAAGCTTTTATTTTTTAGAAGTTTAGAAGGGTTTGAATTACATTCCCATTCAAATGGAATTCAATCCTTCAATTTGTCCCCCATTTCCTTTCACAAGCACAAGAAAAAGGGAAAGGCCACAAGAGAATGCAACAAAGAGACTATTGTTATCATTTCACTTCCCTGCATCCTTTGTGCTGCCCTTAATTCAAGGTGACCTAACTTTCTAGGCCTTGTCATTTCTATGAATTTATTTTTGCACAGGTGACACTAGCTTGTCTAAGAGTGTTCATTGTATTCATGTTTAATTACATTGTGTTAAGTAATGCTGTAGTTCAGTGGACATGTGATATTATGTAAGACAGATATTTAAAAAGCAAATATTTCGTTTGTATCGACTATATTTTATGCGTATACATAAACATTGTTTGATCACTGTCTGGCATCCTGATGTTACAGAAAAAAAACAAAACAAAAAAAACAATAAAATTGCTGGAAACGAATCAGTTGTATGAAATTGTAATGGGACTTTGTGTAAAGATACTTTCATTTATGTTTTTTTTTTATGATTTGACAGCTGTACTACGACTTGATCACAGTATGGTAATTTATTGGCATCGTTCTCCAAACCCAGAGGAAGTACTATAAACAGACAAATGTTTGTGTCGGTCTGAGTGTTTGCGCTTCTTAACCTCAGTGATTGTGCGGCTCTTTTAAAGGCCTTTAACAGGTTCTTCTACATCCGGGTGTGATTTTCATTTACGTCATAACTTTCGGGATCGCTGTTTGAACAGTGTTAATGGTTATTTCTGAAGACACACCTCCAGCACCCTGCAGCTGATCGTTGTGTGTGAAGGTATTTGTGTAGTTTCGTATCGATAGCAACCATACAATCAATTAATAAAAATAGTCCATGTAATAAAGAACCTCAAACACCTTTAGCTGCAAAAGTCAAGTGACAAAATAAATAATAATAAAATTAAAATTAATTGGAAAAAAAAGGTCAATATGGCATTAATTAGTCAATATGGCAGGAATGTTTTTCAGTGTATGGTTGTGTCAGTAATTCTTCTCTCTATAGCGCTCACCCACAAACAGCTGTGACCACGAGGGCTGTGTGCCTTTGTGTGTGCACTGTGTTTCAATTAAAAGTGGATCAGCAGGTCCGGGATTTTAGCTCAGTATCCAGGATCTGAAATCCTCACAAAAACTTCTTCAAACTATGAATTTACACATCTGCATCATAACACCACTACTTCCCCTCATTTACAATCACATAAAACACAAACTGCATTTTAAAAAATAAATTGATTTGTTGATTTCAGTTTAACATTTTCTTAAGTTTTCATAGTACATTAATAGTATATATATATATATATATATATATATAATACACACTTTCTGATCATATTTTTTTATTTCCAAGCACTTTTTTACCAATTCCAAACCACATCAAACTTAATAACTACTATTGCTTTTGTATTTAATCATTTATAAGTAATATATAATTGTTCATGAAGGCTGGAAATGAAAATGAAACTGGCAGTAAGTTTTAGGTGTTCATTTTTAGTCCATCGCCTATCCTGAAAATCCTATCCTTTGAGGAATTCCTCAAACAGTGGTACAAGAGGATGTGGACAAGAGTCACTCTCAACCTATCTGTCTATAAAGCCTATAAAATTTTTTTTAAAAAAGCCTATAAAAAATTCTTCATGTATTTCACAACACCTCAGCTTGTGATTCTTATTAAGAGCAGGTCATTTTTTAGGATTCTTTAGCTAACCTAAGTCTCTGAGATCCTGACACCTTGCACTTCTGGAGACTCCAGGTAGGTTGCAGTTCTGAAAAATGGTGGTGCTGGAGACTAAATGGTTTCTGATGGTTTCACACCTAATTCTTCACCTTAATTCTTAATTATTTTGCAGTTAACGTGTGTCTTTTCTTATCCACCTGTTTTTTTTTTTCTGACCCTGCTGATCCAATGAGCATTTTGCTGTCCAATGGTCATGCCTTAACTGCAATTTCTAGTATTGCATTACTATTGCATCCTTCTCATGGGCATTTAATAATTTTTGACTTTTCAGTCTGAGTTAAATCTCTTTTTTGGCTCATTTTATCTGTAAAAGAAAATCTGCCAAACAATTATGCACACCTGAATATAAGGCGTTTTTCATTTTCAGCCTTCATGAACAATTATATATCACTTATAAATTATTAAATACAAAATTAATAGTAGTTACTAAGACTGATGTGGTTTGGAATTGGTAAAATGATCAGAAAATCAACTTGCATAATGTGTATATATATATATATATATATATATATTATATTTAGTGATATATTTTATTAAATGTAAAGATGCATAATGTTTTCTGTTATGGGTAGGTTTAGGATAGAATATACAGTTTGTACAGTATAAAAATCATTATATCTATGGAAAGTCCACATAAAACATGGAACCCCAATGTGTGCGCACGTTTTTGTGATTTATGAAGACACCAATTTGTAAAATGACATGAGTGTTACACTGGTATTACGACGTAAACATGTTTTATGAAGACATTTCATGAGTCCTCATATTTAAAATAGCTTTAAAAACATACTAAACAATGTTTTATTAAAAATGCAGAAAGTTTTCTGTGATGGGTAGGTTTAGGGGGATAGAATGTACAGTTTGTACAGTATAAAAACCATTACATCTATGGGATGTCCTCACTAAGATAGCAAAACAAACGTGTGTGTGTGTTAACCAAGGCTTTGCAGTGTTATCTGGTATAACTATATTTTATGTGTATGTTTTATATTGTATGTGTTCTGAGATGATCATAAAATTCTGTGTACTGCCATATAATTTATTTTACTTCATGAGATGTTTTCTTTTCAAATCATTCTCCCACAAATAACAGAAAACAACTACATCCTACTCAATTGCTGCACGAGATCACCATCTAGTGCTCTGCAATAGAAGTGTGTGAACAGTGAAGAAGGCGACTGAGGTTTGGCCGTGTTCCCAGCATAGTTTACCTTCTTTACACAGTTCATGTAGGAACATGGCCGATGATTTCAAGCATATGATAAACACACAAATTGTGAAAGAATGTCTCGGCTCAAATATGTCAGCCTGCTGGCAAATTCCAGTTTTAGCTATGTCGAAATATGTCTGTTTATTACTCTAAAAAAATAATGGTTTCAGAAGGGGGTTTTCACAGTGATGCCATAGAAGAACAATGTTTGGTTCCCCAAAGAGCTGTTCAATTATTAACAGTTTTTAAAAGAACCATTTTTTCTTAGTGTGAAGAACATTTTAAAATCTAAATAATCTTTTTACACTATAAAACTCTATTTTACACTTTTTTTTTTTTTTTTAATTTTTAGACGTTTCCATGGATGTTAAAGGTATGGAGCCATATGCCAATAACGAAGCTTTGTTTTTAAGAGCGTAGGCCAATTTGTAGTTTTAGTCAGTGATAGGCTACTTTTCTTTACAGTCCGTGTACAGAATATAATATGCTGAAGAAACATTCAAAGAATAATATGTAGCCTACAGAATAGCCTAAAAACAATTTGAAGTAGGACTCAATACTAACAGAATTAGGCTATTATAAAGTGTGAATTATAAAGTTATTCTATGTACATAATACAGTCCTGAACTTGAAGTCTTCTGACAAAGTCGTAATTACTTTTGACTAATGGAACAAAATTGTACCCTCTACTGCACACGTTGATGGCACATGAAAAAAAAAAAAAACACATAATTTTATTGATAATTTTTTTTGACCCCTACTCTCACCCCACTCCAAAATATTTTTTCGTTGGCAACAATGGCACAGAATCTAGGGCTGTCAAACGATTAATCGCGATTAATCACACACAAAATAAAAGTTTGAGTTTGCCTAATATATGTGGGTGTACTGTGTGTAATTATTATGTATATATAAATACAAACACGTTCATGTATATATTTGAGAAATATTTACAAGAATATTTATTTATATTTTTATATAATTTATATTATATATAAATAAAAATATTTTGTACATAAATAACATATTTCTCTTAAATATTTGTTTAGAATTTGTGTGTATTTCTATATACATATTAATTACACACAGTACTCACACATATATTAGGCAAATTCAAACTTTTATTTTGTATGCGATTAATCGCGATTAATCATTTGATAGCCCTAACAGAATCAAAGGGAAAAATAAATTATCACCAAAATCACATTTAAAAAAAAAAAGTCAAGAAATCTTTAAATAAAAAGGGAAAAACACTTGAAACACATTGATATATTGAATTTGATATATGCATAGGTCTGTATCATGTAGTGTGGCGGTGGCATACCATATAATGTACTTCATGTAATAAGATTTCACTCCTTATGAAACTTCAAAAAGCAGTTCTTCTCTGCTGTGAAACAGAGGTGTATGTTACAATTTTAGCACATCACTTTGGGTGTCCCTGAACACCCAGGAACCCTGCATCTTCCCTTCTTATAACACATCATGGCCAATCCTCAAAAAGTACCCCTTATCGCACAACGTTGCCCTGAGGCAATGAAAAGAAAAACTGAATTTCTGAACATGCAAAATAAAAAAAAACTTCATAAAACCTGACAAAAGGCTTCTCTACACCTTCATACACACACACATATTTTTTTATGTACAGTTCATGTCATTTTAAATAAGATTACTAAAGCAAATAATCTTGCCTTCTTCTCACACCATGTGTTCCTGTGACCATGTGTCAGAACAGGACGTCCCACCTTTAAATGGTGCTTGATAGTGACTCCCACACCTTAGTGGACTGTTCTTTGGTACTTTCTCGACCTTTATAATTGGTTGTAATCATTTAAAGAAAAATTTACTAAACAAAGGGCTTAAGAAAACTTGTCGCTGTGCTGTAGAGGGATAAGACTGTCAAAATTAAATGTGTATTTCCAAAGTTATTTTCATCACAGTTGCACTGCCATAGCAACAAACATCCTGTCACTGAATGGGTGAATCTCACCTGAATTAGATCAGTGACTCAATCTGACTGGCGTCTGTCTGGGTGACTCATGAAACCCCTACAGGAATTTTCCAAATTGCCTGTGAAATGTAAGATTTAAAAGATATATATTAATTTCATTCTATCGGATTTTCATCAGACTTCACAAGTGCGTATTATTTAATAATTTAATTTAATTTTTAATGAATTTAATTCTCATCAAACCCACGCCCAGGCGCAGTTTTCTTGCTCAGTGTGGATTGTTGGGGGCGCCGATAGGATGTGACGCACTTTCCGAGGAATTTCTGCGGCAGCTATAAAACACCTGAAGCGATAGTGGACCTGCACTGGTGAAGATAACATGGGCACTGAGTCAGAGAATAACGGCGTGCTTAAAGAGGGATTTTTAGTGAAAAGGGTGAGAGAACATTTTAAAACCTTTTATTCATACCCATATGGCAAATTAATTCCTAATTGTGAGTGAATTATTAACAAATGATGTTCATTTTAAGGGCCATGTGGTTCAAAACTGGAAAGTTCGTTGGTTTGTACTTAAATCGGACAAACTTCTGTATTATAAATATGAAGGCGGCAAACGGGATTCCTGTCATCGAGGGACGATACCGCTGAATAACTGCAAAATCATCTGTCCTTACCTGGAGTACGAAAACAGACCGGTGAGTGAGGACAGTCAAAGTGTTATGTAGCTAAAACATTCTGACTAACAACAAAATATGAAATAAAGACACGAGGATATTCATATAAATATTTTCAACGTTTTCCAACATGTCCGTAATCACAAAAGTTACACGTTATGTTAATGAGCCCGTTCGCTGTAGCCATAGCAACAGTACGATGATCGATGGCGATCCGTTTAGATCAGTAAAGTACAACTTTAAAGCTGATCATGTAATTTTTGACGTTATTTATATTTATTCGTTGTGTAGCCTACTGTCTAGATTATCACAAAGTTATGTAGTGCCGTTTTATAGTCCTCTATTAAGGAGTTTACAGCAAAGCAGTATTTTGTGCTTTTAAGATTATACTCTCAAGCTACAGACGTTATTAATTATCACAATTAAACATTCAATTGGTAAAATTCTTATCAGTGGTGTCGTTCAGATTACACCTTGAACACTAAACCAAACACTGGGAGTGGCTCTGTGCTTTAAATCTTCACAGCCTCAGGTTATGCTTCATATGAATTACCCTTTCATTATTTTGTTTTGTGTTGCTCACATGCACTAGCATGTCAGGAACACCACTTTTATTTCCCCCAGTAAATCTTTTCAATGTCTTTGATTAATTCCACATTGTGTAACAGCTGCAGGTTTGGAGTGATCGAGTTTGGCATGTTTGTTGCAATTCCTTTATACGTTCTTCTTATACAAAAAGTGCTGCACTTATCACCAACAACTTAAAATGTTTGATTAGGGCTGTGACTGAAGGCTGTTGTCATATTAAAACCTCATTTTACACCCTGTAGTTGGTGCTGAAGCTGCAGACCAGCACTTCAGAGGAGCATTTTCTGGAGGCTTGCATGAGGGAGGAACGTGACGAATGGGCTGCGGCGATTGGTGCAG
Source organism: Megalobrama amblycephala (assembly GCF_018812025.1). NCBI lineage: Eukaryota > Metazoa > Chordata > Actinopteri > Cypriniformes > Xenocyprididae > Megalobrama > Megalobrama amblycephala. The sequence continues at coordinate 21,054,546 of NC_063053.1, read as the reverse complement.
CGGTACATAAGCTTAACCCATGTGATGCACAGACCCCCTCTCCATCACAAATTAAAGGTTCTGCGTCACTCCAGCTTCACAATGTCAACCTCAGGTAGCTATGTGTGCAATTTGTCAATATATGCGAATATGTGTTTGTGACTCCATATCTAAATGTGTATCTGTATATCAGTCAGGTGGTGGACTCCATGTATGATGTGCACACTGGTATCCGGCTATGCAGTAATGTTGAGCAGGGCAGCTCTTACACCAACTGTTTCTCAGGTCAGACACTCAAAATCACACAATAAAGCATCAATGTGCGTTATTAAAGAAATTACATTCTCTCTTGATAATGTTAAAGTTAAATGTTTTTGAAAGATAACTTTTTTTTCTCACCTGCACACTGTAAAACCTGATAAGTTCAGAATACCCAACTTTTGTGGACACCGATTACATCAAAATATTTAAGTAAACCAACTGAATTTTTTTAAGTTACACAGTCTGACGCAAAGCATGCTAGGAACTAGAAATCTGCTGCAACTCAGTCAGTTTAAGTTCTGCTTACTAATGTCAGATTTTGAGTTCACATAACTTTTTTCTATTACGTACAATGAACTTTCAGTAGTATTTGAGTGAAACAATCTTATTTCATTTAATTAGTTTAAACTGTTCAGTTTAAAAACAGTGATAATTTCAGTTTAAAATGACTATTTCCTATTTTTTTTATTCCTATATTTTAAAATGTAATTTATTCCTGTGATGGCAAAGCTGAATCTTCAGCATCCATTACTTCACACTTTAGTCACATGATCCTTCAGAAATCATTCAGATATGCTGAATTTTAGTTCAAAAGAACAGCATTAATTTGAAATAGAATTTTGCCTATTGAAATAAAATAGGCTTTGCTGTCATTGCATCCTTGCCAAATAAAAGTATTAATTTCTATCAACAAAAATAATCTTACTATCTCCAAACATTTGAAAAGTAGTGTGTGATGTACAAATGTATATTTGACTGTATACGATCCCTTACCTTTTAGGGTCACTATGATTTTGCCAAGTAAGACGTGTTCCTGGATCAACTTTTGTTGATCCAGGAACACCATTCCTGTTCAAAAACATAGTCCTAACCTTATCCCTACCCCTAAACCTAACCCCACCCATAATTTATCCCTAAAATCAGAGGGAAATGATATAAGAATGGTGTTGCAAGACTAAACTTGACCTATCCCTCAAATTTGATGATTGGAATGTTGTTCCAGGATCAGCAAGGATGTTTTACTTGGTGAAATCACATTCATCTACCTTTTAGACATATCGGCAGTTACTTTGTCATTTTTTTTCTTCTGCCAATGAGTCACTTGTTTTGTTCCTGAAAGTATCAGTCTTTTTGAATAAATGAGTGAATGATTCACTCCTAAAGACAGTCACTTGTCGCCACATACTGGCGATACAATATAACCTGCAGACTCATCGTCACTACTCACTATACACATACAGTGCTGGTCATATAATTAGAATATCATCAAAAAGTTGATTTATTTCACTAATTCCATTCAAAAAGTGAAACTTGTATATTATATTCATTCATTACACACAGACTGATATATTTCAAATGTTTATTTCTTTTAATTTTGATGATTATAACTGACAACTAAGGAACATCCCAAATTCGGTTTCTCAGAAAATTAGAATATGACTTAAGATTAATACAAAGAAAGGATTTTTAGAAATTTTGGCCAACTGAAAAGTATGAACATGAAAAGTATGAGCATGTACAGCACTCAATACTTAGTTGGGGCTCCTTTTGCCTGAATTACTGCAGCAATGCGGCGTGGCATGGAGTCGATCAGTCTGTGGCACTGCTCAGGTGTTATGAGAGCCCAGGTTGCTCTGATAGTGGCCTTCAGCTCTTCTGCATTGTTGGGTCTGGCATATCGCATCTTCCTCTTCACAATACCCCATAGATTTTCTATGGGGTTAAGGTCAGGCGAGTTTGCTGGACAATTAAGAACAGGGATGCCATGGTCCTTAAACCAGGTACTGGTAGCTTTGGCATTGTGTGCAGGTGCCAAATCCTGTTGGAAAATGAAATTTGCATCTCCATAAAGTTGGTCAGCAGCAGGAAGCATGAAGTGCTCTAAAACTTCCTGGTATACGACTGCGTTGACCTTGGACCTCAGAAAACACAGTGGACCAACACCAGCAGATGACATGGCACCGCAAACCATCACTGACTGTGGAAACTTTACACTGGACCTCAAGCAACGTGGATTGTGTGCCTCTCCTCTCTTCCTCCAGATTCAGGGACCCTGATTTCCAAAGGAAATGCAAAATTTACTTTCATCAGAGAACATAACTTTGGACCACTCAGCAGCAGTCCAGTCCTTTTTGTCTTTAGCCCAGGCGAGACGCTTCTGACGCTGTCTGTTGTTCAACAGTGGCTTGACACAAGGAATGCGACAGCTGAAACCCATGTCTTGCATACGTCTGTGCGTAGTGGTTCTTGAAGCACTGACTCCAGCTGCAGTCCACTCTTTGTGAATCTCCCCCACATTTTTGAATGGGTTTTGTTTCACAATCCTCTCCAGGGTGCGGTTATCCCTATTGCTTGTACACTTTTTTCTACCACATCTTTTCCTTCCCTTCACCTCTCTATTAATGTGCTTGGACACAGAGCTCTGTGAACAACTAGCCTCTTTTGCAATGACCTTTTGTGTCTTGCCCTCCTTGTGCAAAGTGTCAGTGGTCGTCTTTTGGACAACTGTCAAGTCAGCAGTCTTCCCCATGATTGTGTAGCCTACAGAACTAGACTGAGAGACCATTTAAAGGCCTTTGCAGGAGTTTTGAGTTAATTAGCTGATTAGAGTGTGGCACCAGGTGTCTTCAATATTGAACCTTTTCACAATATTCTAATTTTCTGAGATACTGAATTTGGGATTTTCCTCAGTTATAATCATCAAAATTAAAAGAAATAAACATTTGAAATATATCAGTCTGTGTGTAATGAATGAATATACTGTAATATACAAGTTTCACTTTTTGAATAGAATTAGTGAAATAAATCAATTTTTTGATGATATTCTAATTATATGACCAGCACCTGTACTGACAGTCTGCCTGGAATGTGCAAACACAGACAAGCACAGTGAATCAAACATCGAACCATATCAGGTCAATCAAATTCAGAGATCGGAACTGTTTCTTATTTGTGTGTGTGTGTGTGTGTGTGTGTGTGTGCAGGCTCAGCAGTGGTGGATTGGCTTGTGTTTAATAAATTGGCATTGACCCGTACGGAGGCAGTAACATTAGCCTCTGCACTGCTGGATGAGGCCTCCCTGCGGCCCATCGGGGTCAGGAGCGCAGACGCTCTCCGTAACGCTGCTCTAGGAGAACAGTTCCTCGATGACTCCTCTGCACTCTACTGCTTCGTAAGTTATAACTAATCTCTTTCTTTTTGATTTATTCTCTACTCAACTCTTTGGTAATCATATTATATACTAGATATAAAAATAAGATGTCCTAATTAAACAGAACAAATATGATTTCTCAAACAGTCCCAAAGCTTCCATAAGCGAGGCAGTGTGAAAGCAGAAAAGTCTCGGTCTGCGGTGGAGCTGAGTGGAAAGGTGGTGAAGAGAGGTTACCTGCTCAAACAGGTGAGCACTCTGCTATAATTGGAGGTTTTGATCTGAAATATACTTATTTGTGATGCTAGCATTCTGTGTGTTAACTCGCCTGTTTATCTGTGTGTCAGGGGCACAAGGTGAAGAACTGGAAGGTGAGATTGTTTGTTCTGAGGGCAGAGCCTTGTTTCCTGCACTACTATGACCCCAGCAAGGTGAGAAGAACACTGATGTGCAATTTTACAGACTTACATGCTAAATTCTAAAGAAATCATGTGATGTTTTTTTTTTTTTTTTTTTGTAATGACTTGTTTACTTCCCAATGGCCACCTTTCTCAGGATGACATCACTCCGGTTGGCGGTATATCTCTGCGTGGCTGTCTGGTGTCTGCCCTCGATGATAACGGCGTACCGTCAGGTGAGTCAGACTTTGATGATTGCCTGTTCCTTCTTTCATGATTGCCCAGGTGTGATGATTGCCTGTTCCCACAAATTAATATTTACAAAATAATCACACATATATTAATCAGAATTAAGGAAAGACTTTGCCACTGACTGAAAATACTAGTAAACAATGATTTAGGTCTTGTTGTCTTGGTAGCAGTAATATTTACTGGTATATACTGTAAACACAGAAACTAATGGTCACTTTCTTGTAATCTTCAGGTGTTAAAGGTAAAGTGCAGGGGAACCTCTTTAAAATCATCACTCAGACGGAGACACACTATTACATGCAGGCTCCAACACACGAGGAGAGGATGGACTGGATCCAAGCTATTAGAAAAGTGACTTAATTATGCTACACACTTTGGGTTAGTTCAGTCAAAAATGACATTTCTGTCATTAATTACTCACCCTCATGTCGTTCCAAACCCGTAAGACCTTTGTTTGTCTTCAGAACACAAATTAAGATATTTTTGATGAAATACGGGGGTATCTGTCCATACATAAGGCAGCAACGACATTGCTTTTGAGGTACAGAAAGGTACTAAAGACATTGTTAAAACAGTCTACATGACTAGTGGTTCAACCTTAATATTATGAAGAGACGAGAATACTTTTTGTGCAAAAAAACCAAAACAAAAATAACGTTGTTAATAAAGTTGTTATTTTTTTGTTTTGTTTTTGCACACAAAAAGTATTCTCGTCTCTTCATAATATTAAGGTTGAACCACTGTTTCATTTTTCGGTGAACTAACCCTTCAAAGGTCATTGTTGGTATTGTTATTGTTAGCTTTATTGTTAACATTGTTAGTATCGGTATTGTTAACTAACATAAAAAATATATAATTAGTTATGTGCAATCAAAATAAAATATATAGTTTTGTACAGCTGATAAATAAATATTATTATAAAATATATATTAAATAATAATAACAATACACTTGGGGCCAGCATGAGGCCTCATTCTAGTTAGCACATAGAATATTTTAATATATTTCTGATTTTCCAAAAGTTCAGGATGTATTTTGTGCATGAGTTTGTTGACATATTGTAAGGGGGTAAAGCTTATACATTCAGTGAATGTACTATGAAAGCATGATGTTGATCAGTGTGAATGTTTTTTATGTCAAATTTTGCAAAATAAATGTTTATTTTACTTTGATGTGCATGCCTGCAGTTTTGTTATGAACCGTTAACATGTTTTTACCTGCCTTCTGTTTGTCTACCAAGTTGTTAATTAACAGAATTGACTTCATGTCTTGCACAAGTCTGTTGGTTTGTTGCTATGGTTTAAAAACACACACTATGCCTATGTGTATGTTTCTCTCTCTCAAATGCCCAAAAACACATATAGGGTTTTTGTGTTTTATGGGGACATTCCATAGACATAATGATTTTTATACAGTACAAACTGCTTATTCTATCCCCTAAACCGAATCCTACCCATCACAGAAAACTTTCTGCATTTTTACATTTTTAAAAAACATCACTTGATTTACAGTATAAGCTGTTTTCCTCATGGGGACCAAAAATATCCCCACAATGTTTTTTTTATACTGTACAAACTATATTCTATCCCCTAAAGGCCAATTCACACCGCACAGACAAACGCCAACAAACAAGTTGGCAGGTGGATTTAGATTTTTATGAAAAATAACTGCCATGTTCACACTGCCCCAACAAACACTGATTGACTATAGTCAGTCAGGTGAAAACAAACTCCGACCAACTCCAACAGATGCCAACAGATGTGTTGTGCAGTGTGAATTGGCCTTTACTACACTAACCCTACCCCTAAACCTACTCATCACAGAAAGCTTTTGGCATTTTTTGAAAGGGAAAAAAAAAAAAAAAAAGAGTTTAGTATGTTTTTTAAACCATGTTTACATTGTAATACCCATGTCATTATGCACATTTGTGTCCTCATAAACCATACACACACACACACACACAAAATAACTCCAATAATCAGATCTTCTTAAAAGTTCTTTAAGAAACGTTTACTGTTTACAGTACGTATTGCAATTATTATATGTTAACAGATATTCAAGTAAACCTGAACCTAATCATTAATAAATGCCTCATTTGCAGCATTAAGTGAGTAGATTGATAGCACCAAGTACAGACTTCAGATGGACTTTGAGTCCTCTTTCCTCAAATCAATTCAATTGCAGCACACTTCATTTTAAAGTGAACATTCGGGTGTCAGTTATGAATGCTTAGGTTCCCAATGCCATCTAAACTGTTATGCGGTACATTCACATGAACAAAAGATTAACAAAAAATTATTCTCTTATGATTCCGAGTTATTCTGTTGAAATGCTTTAACCAATTTTTCAGACAGGCAAACAAAAACATGTTGTTGTTGATACATTCCTGTAGCCCAAACAGTCGGGCATGCCGTTGGCAATGCTAACATCCTGTGTTCCATTCCCAGGGAAGGCATGAACTGATCAAATGTATAATTTGAATGCAATGCAAGTCGCTTTGGATAAAAGCATCTGCCAAATGTGTAAATGTAAATACAAATGAATTTGAACATCAACAATTACTGCTACAGCACACCTAAAGACCTCTACTGTATAAGTGCATCTAATGGAACAAATGAAGGCACTTTTGCTTCTGTATCAAAGAGCCAAATAAACTAATCATATCTAAACACAAAGCAAACAAAAAAGTTAGGTAGTACATTATGTATTTTAAAAACTATCTTCTGTCTATCTGAGCTAGTTAATGGCGAATCGTTCTTAAATTGAATTTGGACCTTGATTGGAACTCCACTGTTTTGTAGGTTAAAGCTGGTTGCTGGTCGGGTAACAGAGCTCCTTCAGAGATTTTCTTCTACAAATGTGTCCAAACACACACAAAATCATTTTAAAATGAACAGGCTCATTTGCCACTGCAAATAAAAATCACTGGAGAAACTGTAAAAAAAGCAGGCAATTAGTGTACAGTACGCTCAGGATTCTAAAACCAATGAATAGTCAATTCCTCTCTTTCTCAAGCCACTTTGGTGAGCTGTAGGTCTCCATGAACTCTAAGAGCAGTGAGAGATGCTAGATGAGTCAATCTGTGAGCAAAACCACACAACGGCTGCCCATCCACCAGAATACGGAACTGCTGGTGCTCGCACACAATCTCCATCTGAGAGAGATAAAGAAAGAAACAACATTATTGTGACAATAAGGTGTGACATTACCAAAGATTTTAGCTTTATCAGATGTGATCACATGCTCCAAACACACACTCTCTACCTTAAAAGGCTCTCCTGGAGCAAAGGGGAAGAAAGACAGGGCAGTCTCTGAAGCGCCCCACTGTCCTGACAGACGAGCGTTACGAACCACAGCCTTTTCTGGAAAGTTCACCTTCAACTCCAGACCCACATCACCTTCGATTTCCTCATCCCCCTCTCCTTTAGACTGGCATGACACTAACACTACCATACTAAAGTGTCAGACAGAAAAAAAGATTTAGGAATTTTTAACATCTGCTCTTTAAGAACAAACATCATTTTAACAGACTGAGTCAACTGCATGGAATTTGCGTCCTGCCCTTTTGATCTGTGACGCTCTATATAAAATCGCATTATGAACCTAGTCTCTGGATAACCCTTGCCAAATATGGCCAGAATTATCCAATCTGTTTTTTTTTTTTTTTTCCCTAGATCTGGCTGGCTAAGCCTTCATGAGATTTGATCTTTTCCCACGCTGGCAAAACAGAAGTGGACAACAACAGCTGGAAAAACCACATGTATTTGCACTGTACTGTAAAAGTTAGTAATTTTAATTAAAAATAATAATAAAAAAAATGGTACAGTAAAAACCTGTTAATTGCAAGGTTCCTTACCATATACATATTTTAAATGCATATAACGCATTACAATTAACTTGAGTTATATAATCAGATTACTTTTTCAAGTAACTAGTAAAGTAACACATTACTTTTAAAATTTACAACAAAATATCTGAGTTACTTTTTCAAATAAGTAATGCAAGTTACTTTGTTTTTCCATTTATTGACTGACAGCTATTATCCCAATGTGGAGAAAAATCATAAGTGTAGAGTCATTGTGTGTAAACATGACGGTTATCGTAGTTCTAGACTAAATGTGAGCATGCATTTACTAATCTCACTTGCACAAAAAAGATTCAGTATTCCTCAAAATTAATAAAATCAGTCAAATGCAAAATCAGAATACTATGCAAACCACCAATAAAGTTAAACAAATATTTTTATGCATTTAATGTACTTGGTGCTGACCTTCGATGATTCAGTTAAACCATAAGCAAAAATGACTTTAGTCTTTTTGTTTTTATTGATGAAATATTAAAGTTTTTCTCCTGTGTCCTATTCTTCCATTATCCAGAATGGCCGCACAGCTGAAAGGTTTATTTGACACTGTACAGGCGTGAATTTGCTTTTTCTTCAGCCTGAGCCATTTTATTTCAACTTCTGTTAGGGCCACTATCATCAAATATGATTGATAATCGCATAGAGTTTGTATTGGCGGTATGGTTCTGTTCTGGGCAAAAACTCCCAGCGCATCCATGTAGCCTAGCATGGATAAAAGCAGGGAGAGCAGCAATAATCCCCCTAGGGTAACAGAACAGAACCAACATATACAGATATAATTAATGTTGATAATTTAACATGTACGCATATTTCAAGAAATAGTTTGATTCAGGGGAATCATAAGGCCAATCCTGACTGAAGAGAGGAGGAGCTGGGGATGGAGGAGGGTAATTAGCTCCTGAGAAATGCGATAGCTGCTGATAATAGGCCTACTTATATATGGATGCTGTGATGGCGTCGTATTCCTACAGGTAGACGTGAGTCACCTGGGAGTCAGCTGATGCGAGTTTGACGTGACCTGCCAGAACTGACACTAATGCTGGATTTTGGTGTGACAGGGTTTTTACGTTTGCCCCCCAATTTTTTTTTTTTTTGTTATTAAAAACAAAAAACAGACAAGCCCAGCCCAAGTGAGGAAAAAGTAATGCACAAGTAACATAAGGCATTACTTTTATTATAAAGTAACTACGTAATGCAATAGTTACTTTTTAAGGGAGTAACACAATATTGTAATGCATTTAACCTTACATATAAGTATGCTTTTTAGAAGTAAAAAATATAAATTACCTTAATCTGTGGAGAATATTTTCATTTCTGCCAGATTTCTTACTATACTATGACATAAAATGCAACATAACTCACTACAATGCACTACAAAACACTGTGTGTTCTCGGTTGGCACCCATGTTTTCTGCTGGTTCTGTGTGAACTGGAGACGTAAAAACGGTTGAATCCCCGACACAACTGGCTCATTGTTTCGCCGCACCGAAGGCGCGTCTCGTTCTCAATGAAGCGAGTCATTTAGGATGCGCGATGTGACAGCAGACAAATGAACGCGAAACACAGACAGGTGTGTCTGATACGAACCTTTTGGGCTGCTTGTGAACAATACCCATCACTATCAGCCTCATGGTCGGCCGTAGACCCCCTTTGATCTCCCCAACATAGTCCTCCTCCTGCAGGAATAGTGATTTACTTTCATTCAAACATCTCATGCTATATACAGGCCAGGCAAAATTCAAATAAGTATTTATTAATGTATAGCCTACTGTTTTAAAATCATCACGATTTCTTAAACCCAGAGCTGCGAGACAAGAAGGAAAAGAAAGGGTCCTCAGACCATTCTTCAACCTTTTCTCAGTGTACAGTTTATTTATGCAGATGACCGAGTCGCATCATTTTAGCCTATCAATGTAAGTCATTTATATTCATATTAATCAGTGTAGAGTCAAATATATAAGCCCAGTGCGTAGGCTACGTCACTGTTCCAACAAAATCTATAATCTCAGTGGCTGATAAACGTATAAAATAACCGTCGTCATACTTACGTTTCGGATGTTCTCCTTATCTGTCATGCTTTCTTCTGTCGCAGTGGCTTTAGTTTAGTCGTGCAGGTGTTGCGTTTCAAGCGCGAGGACAATAGCTGTCATGCACGGAATTGATCATGGCAGAGCGCGAGACCCGAGTTGAATCTGAGAACCCCGCCTCGCGCCACCGCGTTTCCATAGAAACCATCAGAGGCAGGGAGTGATGGTGACAAAAATACAGTAGTGACTTCAGGAAATAAATGAATGAAAATAAAATAATTGAATGAATAAAGTCTACTGTTCTGAGAACAAGTCGCCATGGGCCAAAATAATCTGATTCCAAGTCTCTAAATCGCCTACAAATGAACAGACAGACTATGTAGCTTAAGTTTTATTTGAATTCTGCATTTGAATAATTACAATGCTTAAGCTCACACATTAAAGGGTTAGTTCACCCAAAAATGAACATTCTGTCATTTATTACTTACCCTCATGCCGTTCCGCACCCGTAAGACCTTCGTTAATCTTCGGAACACAAATTAAGATATTTTAGGTGAAATCCGATGGCTCAGTGAGGCCTGCATAAGGAATGACACTTCCTCTCTCAAGATCCATAAAGGTACTAAAAACATATTTAAATCGGTTCATGTGAGTACAGTGGTTCAATATTAATATTATAAAGCGACGAGAATATTTTTGGTGCGCCAAAAAAACAAAATAACGACTTATATAGTGATGGCCGATTTCAAAACACTGCTTCAAGAAGCATCGGAGCGTTATGAATCAGCGTATCGAATCATGATTCAGATCGCGTGTCAAACTGCCAACGGCTGAAATCACGTGACTTTGGCGCTCCGAACAGCAGATTCGATACACTGATTCATTTATGCTCCGATGCTTCAAGCATTGTTTTGAAATTGGCCATCACTAAATAAGTAGTTATTTTTTACATTTTTTATTATAATATTAATATTGAACCACTGAACTCACATGAACCGATTTAAATATGTTTTTAGTACATTAATGGATCTTGAGAGAGGAAATGTCATTGCTGGCTATGCAGGCCTCACTGAGCCATAAGGATTTCAACAAAAATATCTTAATTTGTGTTCCGAAGATTAATGAAGGTGTTATGGGTGTGGAACGGCATGAGGGTGAGTAATAAATGACAGAATTTTCATTTTTGGGTGAACTAACCCTTTAAAGGAGTAAATTATACCAAGACAAACACGAATTCACTTGGGAATAAGCTTATATAATGTGAATCACAAACATGGACAACACACTCAAGAGACATAATTAACTCCCAAGTCCCGTCAGGTGTATTGTTTCACGTTCCCATCTAACCAGTCCAGCACTTTGTTTTGTTTTTACCACCCAGAGAGAGTTTCCAGGGCTTATAAGCTCCAAATTACTGATCAAATTTCCCTGTGTCAGTCTCAAGGTTGTCTTATATACACAAGCATGTTTAATTCAGTATGTTAGTACAATTTCTCATTGCTTTCTTAATACAAATTAAAGTAATTTGATCATTTTCTTGCCAAATACGAAGAATTTCACAACCACTATCAACCAGAAAATAAACAAAGTGAGAGATGACTTTTCATTTGGACCACTGGGAGGAGGAAAATATTACAACAAAGGTATCCTAATTTCTCTTCCGGCAGAGGGCGCTATAGCGGTTCAGAAAAGTGAATCCTCCTTTGAGTATCTTAGTCAAATCGTTTGTACAGAATATAAAGTGTAATAATTAGAATCTCTCTGTACCTGAAATTTAAGTGGAAATCATCTACAGGAATATCTATAAAATGGCTTGTAAAATTCCTTATCGCAAACGACTGTGATTGGCCCATCCTTCCAGCGCTTAGAAAAGTATCAGCTGACCACATCAGCAATAGACAGGAAAGGAAGAGTTACATCTGAACAATGACACTAATAAACTAGCAGTTGAATTGTAATGTCACCAAAACGGAGAATTATTATTTTAATTAGAAGTACAGTCCACACAAGTTCATAGCAATTGCCATTCTACCTCCTATTTCATTTCTATTGTTTTGACCCTTGAACCGACAGCTCCTGGATCAGCTGATTGAGTCACATGACGCGGCTCATGGCCACACACAGCTGATGGGAAGCGCGTTTGAACGCGCTGATCTCTAGTGTGAGATAAAAAAGACAAACCCAAATCGTAAGTGCTAATTTAATTAATAACTTCTTTTTGTACACTAGCGTAAAGCCATGTACAGATTTTTGATAATGTAGTCGATTCCCTCCCCCTTTCCTAAACTATATTGGGGCAGTGCCTGTTGTTTTGTTGTCGGTATTTCACTTTCAAGAGCTGATGCATAAAAGAGTGTTTAATCGCAATGTAAACACGTTATGGAAGTCGTTAAGAGCCTAAATGCTGACATGTCTTCTGTAACTTTAGAATAGGTTTTAATCTTACAAACCTCTTCTGCTCTTCTCACATGAATCACTTTTGTTGATTTTGGAATTATTTTTATTTATTATATGTTATCGTTTACATGTATACATGTTTAAATAACTGTGGAGCAACAAACGGAATAAATGTATCAAAAAAGTGCGCATATATTTTGCTTTTGATTTTATCTCACTTAGGAGATGGTTACAAAACCATGATTTTTTTCTTTCATTTTTCATCCATCTTAGATGTGGAACACTTCATAACACACCCGAGGCCAGAAGTCTTTCCGTGGACCTCAACAGACTGTCTATCATGCATCCGTTTGGCCGTGAAGAAGAGACCTCCAGGCGGGAGCTCTTCGGCTTCTTCACGCGGTGTTTGCAGCGCGGAGAATGGGAGCTCGCGGCAGCCTGCGTGCGTCAGCTCGGCGATGAGCGCGGAGACGATCCCCAAAGCCCGCAGGACATCGTTCAGGCCATCGTTACTTACCCATATCCGCTCAGGTGGGTGAATCCCTGACAGACATGAACAGGAATGCTTGTTCAAGTCATAATAAACCACATAAACAAATTTCTGTGGACGTTGCCAACAGTAGTATCTATGGTATTTTGGCGGAAACTGAGGTTGCATCGGTAAATGTATATGATGTTGTACTCAACATTTCATTATCAAGAGAGTTCAAGAAGCTATAAGAGATTTTAAGAGACACGTCTGTTATTTTTATGTTTATACACAGGTGGGAAACAGTGGGCAGCCCTCACAGATTGGCTTGGTATTGGCTTCAAGTCCTGGAGAAACGGACTAAAATAAAGGTGTGTGTTTTCTGCTGCATATGATTTCCCATTGATGCTTCAAGCAGGATGCACTTATCGCCATTATCAGTACTTCCTTTTCCTAATGCAGAGTATGGTTATCTTCTGTGTAGGTGAGCGGGTCTGTGAAGAGGGAACTGGAGTTCTTGTTGCTCTTAGAGGAACTTGAAGACGTCCCACAGTCTGTACTTAAGGTAAGACTAACTCCAACTACTGTATGTTTTTCTTCACATGGATATAGATAGCCCTGACTCTGTCACAGCTTAATGGCTTTATGCTGACAAACCACAGATTATTTCCTTTACTTTGAACTCTGATAAGGGTCTACTCTGTCAGTTGCTGTTGTGCACGTGTGCATCGTTGAGCAAGACATGTTATAATGCTTTCTTTTTGCTCTCCTTCTTCCATTTTAACAAATATTGAATATCCTGTTCATGTTTCCAGACTGATAATCCTTGACCCAAATCAACCAACTTTGAGATAAAACACAAGATTTAATTTGATGCCAAAAAGAAAATATGGAAAACATTTTTTTTATGAAGCAACAATCTTCTCATTTGCATTGCAAAATTCACCAAAGCCAAATTCAAATGCAACAACAACAACAACAACAACAACAAATTTTGGCTAAAATTCTAAGTGTTGTATTTTGGCAAAATTTCTTGAAATAGTGCAGTGATGTATGAAGCACAGAGAAGTCACTTTCAAACCAAGAAGCTTTCTATTGGTCAGTGCTGCAAATCTGCATGTCCAACTTGAACCGGTTACAAAATCTTTCCCACTCAAGCGAAATTCCAGGTTGTGTGAAATCCTATTAAATTAAACAATGACAAATGTTCAATGGTCATGGTGAATATGATTTAGCTTACAGTGGAAACTTGTGGTGCTGGCAATACCCCTGCCTATCTTTCTCTCTTTTCACTTTATACTGTCGTATTTACTTATTTTTTATATTGTTACCATTTATTGCCTGTTTTGTTATATGTATATTTTTGTGGATTGTTTATACCACATTTGTCTGCAAATAAGAAAATCAATAAAGTACAAATCATAAAAAAAAACAATGACAAATGTAATTGTACCTTAAGGCAAAATTGCATGTATCCTTGGTGAAATCAGTGTTTTTTTTATAAAATATTTATCGGTGCATATAATTATTTGTATTTTTTTTGTGTAAAAATGCCCTCATGATCTTTAAAGGGGTGGTTGATTATGATTTCACTTTTTTAACTTGTGTGTAATGTTGCTGTTAGAGCGCAAAGTTACGACGCTCAAAGTTCAATGCAAAGGGAGATATTTTCTTTTAAAGAATTCACTGTTTAAGGAATAAAACAAATGGCTGGTAGTGACTACAGCGAGCTTCCTCCCAGGTTAGTGACATCACTAACCCTAAAATTTACATTAACCCTGCCCAGGAGAACACACAACAAAGGGGGCGAGGCCATGTTGGGCTGCTTTAGAGAAGAGGAAGAGTTGTTGTAGTAGAGTGGGCAAAGGGGCATTATAGGTCCCCTTTTAGCAAAAACATTAACATGCCTGTACCTTGCAACAACATCTCCTCTCTGATGATATGTGCACCGGCACGAAGGCTGGCCAGTAAGGTTTTCCAATCCACGCCCCATGAAGTTTGGTGCAAATTAAGGGAGTAACATCATTTACACTGTAAACAAACAGTGAAAAGTTTGCTCTATAAACGTAACAAGCATGTTCAAAAATTGGGTACAATGAGTTGACATTATTCTACTCACCCTTCAACCATCGAGCAAATTTAAAAGTGTAAAAGGATTAACAAATTACTACAAAAGACTATGAATAACCCTAAAAGCTCAGTTATTTCCACAGCAATATTACAGACAGTTAAATGTCACTATGTCTGTATTATGTAACACACGTTACAGTAATCAAAATTGTTAATTGAGTGATAATTCAAAGTGATTTCATTCATTTTGACAGACAATAAATATTGTATTTACCTGCATTACAAACATTCCAGTAAACACTGCTTATAAGGTTTAGAAGTGAAAAGGGGAGACAATTACATTTTAAATCATCCGTGTGAAAAAAAAAAACCTGGAAAGAGACGTGAGAATTTGGAGAGAAAAACGAGAGATTCTTAGTGCATTCCAGTGAATTATTAGTGGGATCTATCATAGATTAAATCGGGAGAGCAGACCACATATGTGCAGTATATGTTGTCCTTTTTCATACTGTTACAGCTGAATACAAAGGGGGAAAAAAAAGAAAATAATAGGAAAAGAATGCAGCAGCTAATAAAAAGAGCTCTTGCCATAGATAATCTTGTTATACTATTTCACATAAAATAACAAGCATTATGTTATTCTCCTGACATCTGAAAATAGAAGAACATGAAGGAAATTTTACAGTTCATCCAGCCAAACTGACGAATAAGAATTATTTGTATCGCAACCTTATGATTCGAAATTATTATTTTCAGTCTTTTGAATGAAACTTCCCCAAACCGGAAGTACCTCCCATAATCTAAAACACAGTAGGCTGGTTAGGAAAAAGATCAGTTTTATTCCCTACCCTCTAGCAACCTGTCACTTAGCAATCAGCAAATGACAACGAAGACAAGACAATCACAATTTTCATTTCATGCCATCTTTAACTTCCAAAACATTACATTTTGTTTATTCACTTTGTTCTATGTCTTCCATAGGAGCTGCATGAAGCCTTCCTGTACTCTGAGGCAGTAAAGGGAAAGATTCCAGGTGATTCTGCTCCTCCACTGAGTGCTGCTGTTCTATCCTGCCTCCGTTCTCTTTTAACCCGCCAGCAGCCGCGGCTCTGCCACTCTCTCATCAGCTTCCTTCAGCACGCGGACCACTCCAGAGACCATGCCTTACAGGACGTCTTCATCCAACACCTCACTGTGAGAGTGAACGTGCCTGTGGAGGAGAGGAACGAGGAATGGGTGGAGCAGGTGTGTGCAGTGCTGGCCTTAGCACCATGGGGGCCGGAGAGGTCAGGTGCTGAACTAGAGACCCTGTGGAAGGGATTGTGGTCGGCTAGAGAAGGGCTCATGACGGAGGAGAGGATTCTGGGATGTCTATTGAGGCCGCAGAGCCAAGCTCTGTTGACTGCATACAGCTCCACAGCACTCAGACTGCTCGAAGAGAAGCTGCTGGAAGAGGCTCCACACACACAGGGTGAGTCTGAAAAGCTTACTGTAGTCGTACGAACAACCAGGTAAAGAAACACATTTTGTTTCCATAATAATGTCACTTCCCCCCCATGAATCGTGTAGCCAAATCCTGACACTGTACCACTTGTAATAGATTTGTTTGTCTGTTTTGTTAATGATTAATGTGTTGAATGCCTAAAGTGGCCCCAAAAAGCATTTGGAGTCCTACGCCACATGTGAAAATGCATGAATTTTGTTGGATTACATAACAAAATATAAAACCAGGTCATTTCTTTTAAACAAATATAGTGAAAGCACACTTTTCAAACTAAACATTTCACAAAATGAAATTTGTGAGGTTTTAAATTGTAGAACGATGCATATATATTTACAGATACATATGCACAGAATAACAATAAATCTACACTACTGTTCAAAACTATGGGGTTGTTAAGATTTTTTTTTAAATGTTTTTGCAGTTTTTAAAAACAGTAATATTAATAAAAATTATTATTTAAAAAAAAATATATACAATTTAAAATAACTTTTTCTGTTTTGATATATTTTAAAGTAAACGAAAAGTAAAATCCTGTAATGGCAAAACTGAATTTTCAGCATCATTACTCCAGCCTCCAGATCAGTGTCACATGATCCTTCAGAAATCATTCTAAAATGCTGATTTAAGTATTAATGTCTTGGGGAAAAAAATAAAAATAATTGAATTATAATTTGAAGTATTAAAAGGTAAATCCGAACCATTAAAAAATACTGGTATTGGTTTCAGCGCGCGTGTCATGTTTTAAGGAAGTCTGTACCACTGCCTTTACTTTTCACACTTCTGCTTATGTGGTTGTAGTTCCCTCCCAAATGTTCTCAGTTGTCACACCATTTGCATGTGATATTGTTTTTTTGAGCAGACATCATTGTTTGTGTTTTTGATGCATGTCTGAAACTCATCTCTATTCCCTTCCAGTTGACTTGCCTGATCTGGAAAGGGTCATGCTTGGCCTGTGCTGTCATGGCAACAAGCGTTTGGTGTGGAAAGCCATTTACTTTGAGTGTTTGAGCAGTGGAAAGCACTTTCTTGAGCAGGTCTTGGTAGGTGTACACAATCAGGCAAACAGTGTTATTAAAATGTAATTTGTCATTGTTTTTCTGCACTATCACCTCTGTCTTATAGTTAGTCAGTGAGACTAACTTAATCAAGTTTCATTCCCTTAAAAAAACATGTATAAAAGTGTATAGATGAAAGCAACACTAAGTTTCCTTTAGTCTTATAATTGCAGTGATCATTCCTCTGTTGTTTGCAGCTTACTGGTTTAGATCTCATAAAGAGGGAGGAATTCTCCAAACTAGAAACACTATTGCAGACTGAGTTTCAGCCTTTGTCCCGACTCTTGTTGTTGCTGGGCTGGATGCATTGTCAAAGCCTGGATTCTGCCAAGTCCCTTCTTAGAGTCCTGCATCACCAACAGGTTAGTAGTCAGATATTTGGGATGTTTTATTAATATGTATTAGTTAATAGAACAATAATAGGCTGGTGTGGCAAACAACTCATTCACATAGTTGCACAGAAATGTTGGCCTGTGACCAGCTACACAGTAAACATTAAAAAAACACTCATTGTAGCAACCCAGTATCTTGGTAACACAACACTGTAAATAAAAACACTGACTTGGACAGAGAGCCTGAAAATGGCAATTTCAGCTAGATTTTGTCAGTTTTGTTTTTTTATGAAATAACCTCCTTTAAAGACTTTTAATTTTTGAAAGGTTTTATATAATAACCCTAACTTTACAAGAACATATACTTCAAAAATCCCCTCCAGCTGAGGTGTGACTCATGAGAGTGAGCGTTAATTAGTTTGTCTTCATTTCAAAGCTGTGGCATGCGGATGATGCAATTTGTTTTTGCAAACTGTGTCTGTTTATTTATGTGTCGTATGTGAATAATTACACTGTAGTGTATGTAAATGTGTATGTAAATGAATGAATAAGCCTTTCTTTCTTTCTCTCTTTAGCCCCAGACCACTGATTCAGTATTGAGTGAGTTGGCCTGCACTCTGTCCTCTCAACTTGCTGTGCTGGAATGGTGTGATCAGAACAATCCGTGAGTTAAAACACTGTTTGTACATTTTCACATAAAATTTATGGATTAATAGCTATTTGTTCACCTACACTACCATTTAAAAGTTTGGGGTCTGTAAGATTTTTAAATGTTTTTGCAAGAAGTCTCTTATGCTTACCAAGGCTGAATTTATTTGATTAAAGGTCCCGTTCTTTGTGATCCCATGTTTCAAACTTTAGTTAGTGTGTAATGTTGTTGTTAGAGTATAAATAAAATCTGTAAAATTTTAAAGCTCAAAGTTCAATGCCAAGCGAGATATTTTATTTAACAGAAGTCGCCTACATCGAACGGCCAGTTTGGACTACATCCCTCTACTTCCTTCTTTAATGACGTCACTAAAACAGTTTTTTGACTAACCTCCGCCCACAGGAATACACAAGAGTTGCGTTTGTAGAGTGTGTTTGTCGCCATGTCGTCGAAACGCTGTTATTTTCATCCCGCAGTCCAATCACCGGGTCTGATTCCGGCTCAAATTGATAGGGTAAAATTAAAGACATGTTTACAGTAACACTGAGCGCGTGCATCTCCACGTTATGGTAAGAGGCGTGACCTTTCCGGGCAAGGTTCGCTCAGAGCTGTCGAATCACAACACAGGAACCGCTGGCACAATCAGAACTCGTTACGTATTTCTGAAGGAGGGACTTCATAGAACAAGGAAGTCATCAGCCCGTTTTTATGACAGTGGAAACAGCGGTATACAGATAAGTAAATTATGTGAAAAATACTGTGTTTTTTTACACGCGAAACATGAACACATGTTATATTGCACACTATAAACACAATCAAAGCTTCAAAAAAACACGAAAAACAGGACCTTTAAAAATACAGCAAAACAGTAATATTGTGAAATATTATTACAATTTAAAATAACTGTTTTCTATCTTTATTCATTCCTGTGATGGCAAAGCTGAATTTTCAGCAGCCTTCAGTGTCACATGATCCTTCAGAAATCATTCTAATATGATTTATCTAGTAAATCATTCTAATATGCTGATTTGATTGCATTTGCATTAGCAATGTTGAAAACATTTTACAATTTTTCAGATTTTTTTAATGAAAAGAATGTTCAAAAGAGCATTTATTTAAAATAAAAAATCTTTTGTAATATTATAAACGCCTTAAAAGTGCCCAAGAATGCTTTTTCACAAGATGTAATATAAGTCTAAGGTGTCCCCTGAATGTGTCTGTGAAGTTTCAGCTTTAATTTTTTTTAATTAATTTTTTTAACTGCCTATTTTGGGGCATCATTAACTATGCACTGATTTTTTCAGCGCGCCGCCTCTTTAATTCGCGTGCTCCCTGCCACACGAGCTCTCGATTATATTACAGCACATTTACAAAGTTCACACAGCTAATATAACCCTCAAATGGATCTTTACAATACTGTATGTTCGTCATGCATGCTGTATGCATGCTTCGAATTATGTGAGTAAAGTATTTATTTTGATGTTTATATTTGATTCTCTATGAGTTTGAGGTTATATGCTCTGTGGCTAACGGCTAATGCTACACTGTTGGAGAGATTTATAAAGAATCAAGTTGTGTTTATTTATTATACAGACTGCAAGTGTTTAAAAATGAAAATAGCAACGGCTCTTGTCTCTGTGAATTCAGTAAGAAACGATGGTAACTTTATGGTAACTTTAACCTCATTTAACAGTACATTAGCAACATGCTAACGAAACATTTAGACAGACAATTTACAAATATCACTAAAAATATCATGCTATCATGGATCATGTCAGTTATTATTGCTCCATCTGCCATTTTCGCTGTTGTTCTTGCTTACCTAGTCTGTTGATTCACCTGTGCAGATCCAGACGTTACTGGCTGCCCTTGTGTAATGCCTTTTATAATGTTGGGAATATGGGCTGGCATATGCAAATATTGGGGAGTACACCCTGACTGTTATGTAACAGTCGGTGTTATGTTGAGATTCGCCTGTTTTCTTTCTTTTAAACAAATGAGATTTACATAAGAAAGAGAAAGCAATGGAGTTTGAAACTCAATGTATGTCTTTTCCATGTACTGAACTCTTGTTATTCAACTATGCCAAGGTAAATTCAAATTTTGAATCTAGGGCACCTTTAAGTGTCACTTTTGATCAATTTAATGCTTCTTTTCGGAATAAAAAAAATCTTACTGTCCCCAAACTTTTGAATGGTAGAGTATGTTTTTGTTGTTAATTGGTATGCATACTTTCACAGAGGGATATCCCATGATGCCTTGCTGAGTCACTTACACATGCTGGACCATCACTCTGCCCTCTATGTGCTACACTGCCTGACACCCCTTGCCAAGTATGAGGAGCACAAAGTGCTTGAACTACTGCAAAGAACAGGTATAAGACACTCACTGTCACAGGGGGTTCATTCAAATTCACACAGATCTGCTGACCATTTCAATCTTTGTTTTTTCATTTGTAGGAGATCCTTCGTTATTGGATTCACCCAGCTGCTCTGTCCAGCGAAACATCACTCTGTTTCAAGGCTTCTGTGCCATGAAGTATGCCCTGTACGCCATCTGTGTGAACGCACACATGCACACCGGCTGCCTGGACTGTGAGCCTCAGCATCAGCAGCAGACAGAGGCGGGTCAGGGGGAGGAGCCACCTGAAGGTGACAGCGCTGCTTTTTTTCTCTAGGAAAATAGTGTCTCTAAAATAGTGTCTATTCCCATTGTTGTATCAACCTGAATAAGCTCTTGATAATATACACTATACCAGTTTAAAAACTTGCACACATTAAAGTGAATTTATCATGATCTTTCCCTTTAATTCTCATATTCCCATATTCTTATTTGTGTTATATCATAGTTTTGATGACTTGATTTTGATGAAAGATTTAATAGGTGTGTCCAAACTTTGACTGGTAGTGGGTTTTTTTTTTGTTGGTAGCTTTATTTATTTTTACTTTATAAATTTTTTAAATAATAATTTTCTTATGGGAACTTGGTAATTATTCAGTACCATGATATACATCATTGTACCACTTTTTGCAAGAGAGCTTTTTTTCCCCTCAAGTTTATTTTTATAAGAAAATAGACAAACAAAATGTGATGACTTGGTTTTCCTTTCATTCTTTACTCTTCCCAGGATGCTCTGATCTGTTTCAGCACTACCTTTCGGAATGTCAGCTGTACCTAGAAGCTGTTCCAGCATTATTCCGTTTGGAGCTCTTGGAGAACATTTTCTCCCTCCTCTTCCTGTCCGACTCTGACTTCAGCCCACTAACAGATCAGACGAGCACCGTCACAGACGCCCAACCAGACACTGAGAGAATTAAATCAATCAGTACCAAAGGTGTGAGTGTGGCTGAGAGCATCGTAAAAGTAGAAAATGGTGGGAAGATGGAGGGAATGAAGGTCCAGGTTGGAGAGTCTGATCAGATAAACCCAGAACTGGGCCACCTGACATCAGGGTGTCGGGGGTTTCTGGTGGATTTGAGTGTGATGGAGCGGATTCTACGGCTGGTAAGGGAGGGCTTGGAGGGCGTGTGTGGGGTCGGGCAGGAGGACGGCAGGGCGCTTGCGGCCGATGTGGAGTTGGCAGAGAGTCTGGGATGTTCTGTTACTGCTGAAACGTTCAGCGCCCGGTTACAGAGGTTGTCTAAATACACAGCAGAGGCCCAATGGAGACTGCAGATTGTTACTAGTAACCATGGCAGTGGGAATGGTGAGCAATATTATGTAGGATATTGATATTCATACTGCAAATGTTTATTTTGATCAAAAATGACAGTAACAACATTTATAATGTTACAAAACAAAATCAGATAAATGGTGTTCTATAAATAAATGGGTTTCTATTTATCAAAGAATCATGAAAAAATGTATCACAATATTAAGCAGCACGACTGTTTTCAACATTGATAATAATTATAATAATGTGTCTTGAGCTCCATATTAGAATGATTTCTTTTTTTTTTCTTCTTTTTTTTTTTTTAACAGTAATCTTTGTATTTACTCATGTGTGTGTTTGTGTTTATAGATGACTTTTACCTCCCATCTCCACTTCCCAGTCCGGCACTTCCTCTGAAGCGCCAGGGTAGCGGCAGCAGCAATTCAGGCTTTCGGAGGAGGAGAAAAAACCATCGGCATCGCTCTGAACGTCACGTCTCATCTGAACGACAGAACGGGGAGGTCAGCACTAGCACCTCAGGTCAGTACACACACACACACACACACACACACACACACACACACACACACACACACACACACACACACACACACACACACACACACACACACACACACACACACACACACACACACCCCTACACAAGCTTCCCTCCCACATCATAACTAATTGCTAATGTTGATAATTGGTCATACTGCCTAGCAGATGGTGGTGTGTGTGTTGGATCCACGTGCCGTGGAAGTGAAGTGTGTCCGTGTGGTGGACCTCACAGCTGGCTGGTTCCTGCGATGCTTTCCCCTTCTGAATCTCTCCTCATCACATGCATTCGCAGAGGCAACTACATAGAAGCCCAGCAGGTGATATATGATGTCATTTCCTAACATAACACGCCAGAGGGATGTCATTCCAATGATGATTTTTCACTGTCTATTGACAAAGTGAATATCTGTTAAGAATACATTTTTAGCACTTTCTGCACTAACTTATTCTGTATGGGCAAGCTCATTAGTCAGTGTTGGTCAGTTTTTGGGCTTCTTTAATGGCTTGTGTTTTTGTTATGTTTGTTTATTAGGTGATTGCAATGTACGGTTTGGAGAACTCTGAGTGTGCAGGCGAACTGGTCTTTATGGACCGGTACCGGGAGGTACTGAACGAGCTGGCTCAGGTGGAGCAGAAGATAGAGAGCCAGTCACTTTCTTCATCATCCTCATCTTCAGAGGGTCTGGGCACAGTGGGTGTTGCTCCAGGGGGCAGGACCAGAATGGGCAGTAGCAGCAGATTGACACTCAAGAGTATTGGGAGTGCAGCAGCCGCAGGTATTACACACACACATTTATTAATCTAAGGAGAAAATACCATACTTCCATACCGTACTTCTATTTTTCTATAACGCTATATCTTAAGGCTAACCCCTTAAAAGAATAAAGTGGATGTTTTTGTGAATTAGGGATGTTTATAGACCTCCTTGCCATCTTTCTTTCCTTAGGCGTGGCTTTTTATTCCATTTCTGATGTGGCTGATCGTTTACTTAGTACCCCGAGCAGGCCGATACCCTGTCTAGAGGACAGCTTCTGGCTCTCCCAGTGCTCTACAGACTCACCAGACCTCGTGCGACCCGTTGTGGAAGAGTTGAGCCCTGCAGCTATGGCGGCCTTTGACCTCGCCTGCTGTCAGTGCCAGCTGTGGAAAACGTCACGGCAGCTGCTTGAGACTGCAGAGAGAAGACTTGGCAGCTTTCTGGAGGCCAGAGGTGAAATTACATCAATCAGCTTTATTTGGGCCATCCTTATTGCTGAGCCCTGACTTATTTTTCCTACCGCAGGTGTACGAGTTGATGCAAAGGTTCCTCATGCCAACGGTATTAGAGGCTTCCCTTCAGTACTACAACAAATCAGCAAGGTCCTTAACAGAACCTCTGTCAGCAAAGGCACAAGTAAAACACGTCTGAATGATCCACTCACATTGATATTTTTAACTTTACCTTACATAACATCTTATTTTTATGTCTTACCTTCCTTTAGACTGTAATGGAGAGGAGAATGCTGTTTACAGCCCCTTTGGCTGTAGTGCCCAGGAAGTGCTGCTGTCTTGTCATTCAATGTTAACAGAAGAGAGTATAGCCTCCCGTCTAAACCTGAATCAGCGCTTAGAGGTTACGCTTCAAACCCTGACCTCTGCCACCAACACCTCAGGTACTAGCAATATGAGCTAGCCATTGTTTTTGTGCTTGTTTCAGCATGCCCTGAAACTTTATGGCACTTTCTCCTCAAGTTTTTTTCTTTTATAGCTTTTCGTTGACTCAGAAATTCAGAAATTAGATGTTTTTGCTGCCAGCATATTTCCAGTAAATATTCTTTGTTTTCTGTGGCGTGACCCCTTTGAATTTAATTTGTTTTTCATTTTGGCATCTTTTGTTCCCATGCAGTAGACGCTTTGACAGGGAGCTCTCTCTTGACAGCACTGGCCGAACAGGCTGGTCTCAAGCAGTCTGAACTGGATTCCCACCCGGTTCGAACTGCTATGAAACAACTCCTACAGTATCTGGACCAGCTCTGCCCATTTGAGCCTGACAGTGCCCCTGGCAGGCCAGATTACATACGCAACTTCCTCGATTACGTCAACGTGTTGGCTTCAGTACTGGTGCGCAGTTTGTGGTCCGAGGGTAAGACCAAATATTCTAATAAACGGAATTATTAAAATGTCATGTCTTTAAAGTATGAAGAGCTCTGAGTCGGATATTTGTGATCTGATCTCAGATCAGTCCATGGAGGTGAAATTGGGAAATCCTCTTTTACTGTTGCTTCAGTCGCCTACCCAGCTCCTCTCTCTCCTTTTGTTTGACAGACAGGTGTCACCTGACAGGTAATCAAGGATCTGTCTTTCTGAAAGTGCTGGACTTTATAAATGTACTAATATTTATAACCAGTCATATCCTTCTCTCTTTGCAGGGTTCTTTCTCTCTTGCAGCAGGAGCAGTTGCGTGTGAATGTGCAGCAGGTTGTAGTTCAGCGCTGTTGTGAAACTCTCCCTCTCTGGGATTCTAGGGCTATGACGTTTTCTCAAGGGCAACCGAGGATCGCAGGGTTCAATGGTGGTGCGTTCTGCCCGGCCAGCATCGCCTCAATTTTCCAGCAGCACGCTCAGGAGTGCGCCCCTTCCCTTGACCTCTCTGACCTTGCCACAATCTCTGACCCCAGCTCTGAGTCTGAGGTCTCAGTGGAGGACACATCTGCTACATCCACCAACCTCTCCACCTCTCCACCATCGCCATCTTCAAGTCCTCCTTCTTCTTTTCTCCTCACTCCTTCTGCACTGTCTTTTCTGAAGTCCCGTTCCCCCCTTGTTGCCGCCCTGGCTTGCCTTGGCGCCAGTCGGGGTGGTGTGATCCGGACAACTTCCTCTGGCTGGTCAGGCTTACCTTCATATTTTCGTGGATCTGGGCGTAAAGAGGCAGTTTTGGACGGAGACCAGATCTCAAGAGAAGGGGAGGCCCTGCTTAAAAACTTCCCTATCCTGAGAATGTACCTGCGGTCCATGGCTGAGCCAGTTCTGGGGGTCTCATTGGAAGCAGAAGAAGGTCTTGGGCTGACTCTCTGTGGGAAGCCTGTGGTGGGAATGCTGTTTTCTGGCCTGCAGGGCAGTACAGCGCAAGCAATGGCTGCTGAAGCATTCCAGCAATCCTTAAACGCTGGCGATCTGAACAGAGCCTTAGAGCTTCTAGAGCATTATGCACAACAGTGCAGCCAGGAGGGGGCACTCCGGGACAAACTACTGGCATGCACTGCTCTGCAAGGTAAGATTCCTCTCGATTTACAGTATTTGCAACAGAATCAGGAATTAAATGTGACAAAAATACTGTAGATACTGTATGTAAAATTTCAAGGCTAGTCTATTCTATTCTGG
The DNA here is from genome assembly GCF_018812025.1 of Megalobrama amblycephala. Lineage (NCBI taxonomy): Eukaryota > Metazoa > Chordata > Actinopteri > Cypriniformes > Xenocyprididae > Megalobrama > Megalobrama amblycephala. Next base: position 21,028,564 of record NC_063053.1, on the reverse strand, counting down.
GTTTTGTGACATTTTAATGACCTGTAATTGCAAGTTATCTTTATTCTTTTTGTCTGTATTGTCTTTATTCACTGTCTTTTTATGTGAGTGTTGATAAAGTCACAATAAAACAGAAGTAGGGCCATCTTTTCATCCATATTGTGATGTAAACGGATTATCAAAAAAGAACATCTATAGAGCACTTGGTTTTTTGATTACATTTTGATTAAACACTACGAGGTCCAAAAAAAATGCATTTGTATTAAAATAAAACATTTGCATGGATGAATTTTTCACAATAAGATCTATAATATACATTTAGAAAATAGATGCGGTCAATTTCCATTTCATGCCGACTTTAAATGTGCAGCTAATAAAAAGTGTTTTGATATCATGTGCATTATTTACAACATCTTGTGTTTAGAACTCATTTAAATCAGTTGATGCAGTTAATTCAGCTGAAATATTTGACAGTTATGTAAATATTCCTTGAAGGTACAAAATGCCCCTGAAAATACATTTCTGGCATGCATTATCCCATAAATATTAATAATAAATTTCAGACAGTCTTTGACAAAACCATAAATAAAGAAGTTTAACAGGTAACTATGTCTTTGTGTAAAGAAAGCAGCAGTGTGGAGCAGTTGTTTCGTGTAAGGGACTGGGAGCTGCGTGGACGTGTGGTTCTGCAGGGTTTGGACCGCTGGCCATTACAACACTGTTTAGAGTTGCTGCAATTCTGTCTCAGTGACCAGAACACCCAGGATCCTCTCCGAGAGCAGCTTCAGCAGAGGAAACAGGAGCTGGACATGTACCAGCGGGTCAGTATGACACACCATTTCTCTACTGAAACCTTATTTACTCTTGTGGCAAAGGGAATTCTCTGTTTTGCAGTTTAATTTTAGGTGTTACTAGGTTGCCATAATTTAAAAAAAATCTTTAGGACACTTTGATGTGCATAAACATGTCAGCATGAATTAACAATAAAAAAAAACTGCTGTACCATGTCATCTTCTGTCTGTATTTATAAGCTCAAGACTGAGACGGAAATGATTGTTTTTTGTTTTTAGATTGCAATCAGTGCCAGTTTATGCACACACATGCACAAAATGTAATGGCCATATTTTAGAAGCTGGCTAATGACATCCTTTTGTTGTTTAGATGCTGAGTTTGCAGCCACCGTTGCCATGTGAGACATGGCAGGAGTTGAGGGAGGAGTCTACAAAGAATCCTGAACCTCTGTTCAATCTAATGCTGGAGGCCAGGGTGAGACTATAGAACCATTAAATAAAACAATCTCTGAATTATTAGTGCAGAAGTCAGTTTTGTGTGAAAATGGGCATCACTCAAATGAGCTACGACTGAGATGTCCGGTTGCATCTGAATTATGGTTAAATTGTAGTATTGACTTGACTGTACTACCATTGCAGAGACTGCAGGGTAAACTTATTTTTAACGGGATAGTTTACCCAAAAATGAAAATTTGATGTTTATCTGCTTACCCCCTGGGCATCCAAGATGAAGGTGACTTTGTTTCTTCAGTAGAACACAAATGATGATTTTTAACTCCAACCGTTGCCGTCTGTCAGTCAAATAATGCGAGTGAATGGGAACTTCTACTATAAGAGTAAATAAAACTTGGTTAGACAAATCCAAATGAAACCCTGCGGCTCGTGACGACACGACGTTTGTGCGAGAAACCGAATATGTCCAACTGCGTTCAGCACTCTGTTAGTGAGGTCTGATTGCGCTCTGACAATGGAAGTGATGTCTAGCACTCATTGAAGTATATGCGCGAGACATCACTGCCGTTGTCAGAGCGCGATCAGACCTCACTAAACGAGTGCTGAACGCAGTTGGACATAGTGGTGTATTAGAGGTAAAAGATATAAATACTGTTCAGTTTCTCGCACAAACCGATCGTTTCATGTCTTAGGGCATCATTGTGTCGTCACGAGCCGCAGGGTTTAATTTGGATTTGTCTAACCAAGTTTTATTTACTCTTATAGTAGAAGTTCCCATCCACTCGCATTATTGAAGTCACCTACATCTTGGATGCCATGGGGGTAAGCAGATAAACATCAAATTTTCATTTTTGGTTGAACTGTCCCTTTAAAAACAACAATTTGCCAAACCTAATAAGCACAAATTTGGGAATAAAGTCTTTGTTCAAATGAAATCATTTGAAATTGTTTGAACTGCTGTGGTGCTGAAAATCCCACAGCTCTGATGAAGACCCAGGAATATATTTACTTTTTGAGTAAATTTGTGTTTTCAGGAGTTTGAGTTGTGTGGTCAGTGGGTACAGCTGTATTCAGTTTCTGATCAGTCTCGAATGCAGCTGCAGACTGAACACCTGCTATACCTCCTAGAACAGAATTACACAGAAGATGCTTTCCAGGTGTGTATGTTTTATGATTTCTGTTGTCTTCAGTTGTTGTATAGAAACATATGATTGTACTGTTTCTGTATTAAAGGGTTAGTTCACCTAAAAATGAAAATTCTGTCATTTATTACTCACCCTCATGTCGTTCCAAACCTGTCAGACTTTCATTCATCTTCGGAACACAAATGAAGATATTTTAATGAAATCTGAGAGCTTTCTGTCCCTCCATTGACAGCCTTTTCAACTACCACTTTCAAGCCCCAGAAAGGTAGTAAAGACATCATAAAAGTAATCCATGTGACTTCAGTGGTTTAGCCTCAGTTTTATGAAGTTGAAGTTTTTTTGTGAAGATGAACAAAGGTCTTCCGGTTGTGGAACGTCATGAAGGCGAGTAATTAATGTCATAATTTTCATTTTTGGGTGAACTAACCCTTTAAGTTGACAGACTTACTGACTCAATCCAAAAAAATAGACTGCGAAAAAAAAAAAGAAAAGAAAAAAAGACACTTCTCTACTTCTCTCTGTACCCAGCTTTTGGAAGCTCTTTCTGATTCGATGGGTTTGGAGGTTAGTGAGCAAGCCCTGGATCGAAGACCTGGATTGGCTGCCTGCCATTTCCTGTCAGATTACCTCACCCTACACTTTCAGAGTCAGATGACCCTTGCTCGGAGACGCCACATCCATGCCCTGCACCTTGGCTCGAAGGTAACAATGTTTGACCTAATCAAATAACACAAATAACAGTGAATAACGATTCACTTGCCAAAAGAAACACTCTCGACACAATAGTGTGTACCTCTCGCAGGTTCTACTGACTTTGCCGGAAGCATCTCGTCAGGATTATTTTTCCCTGCTGTCTGATCCGCTTCTCATGCTGGAGCAGCTACTGATGAATCTGAAGGTAGACTGGGCCACCGTTGCCATCAGCACTCTACGGAGCCTTCTACCGGCTCAGGACGCTGGTATCACCAACCAACACATTGACACCCTACTGGCAGATTATGCCCGGAAGGCTCTTGATTTTCCTTATGCACCTAGAGAGTGGTCACGTTCTGGTGAGTTGGAGCAATGGATCAATTCATTGGGTTACATTTTATTTTACAGTGCCGTAGTTACATTGTAAGTACTCTAAATAGGAATGAGTACTGTTAATTAACTACTCTACTCAACTCAACTAAATTTTTATTTATAAAGCACTTTCAAAACCATTAGAATGGACAAAAGTGCTGTCCATAAATAGTAAATAACTATAAAATTGATATAAACATAAAATAACAACCAAACATAACACCAAGAAAATCATGCCATCAGTCACTCACAGTTCTCCGACTTGGACTCCGAAAGCTTGATAAAGTAACATGTACTTACTACATGTACTTACTATAGAGTTACAGTTAGGGTTAGTTACTTGTAATTATGCTATAATTTACTGTTATTACTATAGTAAGTACTTGTAGTAACGTGTAACTACGGCACTGTAAAATAGTGTTACCATTCATTGTTATATTGCTAACTGAAAACTAACATTTCTGTAAATACTTTGTGTTATTAGAGGTTTAAAATCATTATATGAAGCATTGCATCTCACTTTTCACTAATCTATTTCTCTCCTTCTCTTTGTCTGTCTCAGACTCTGTCATTAGTCTGCAGGATGCATTTCTGCAGTGTCCAGCCCAGGAGAGCTGCCCATCTTCTCCAAGCCACACCCCTCCTCCATCAGCAGGTATAAGCTACACCTCTTTCCTTGACCACAGCTTTTCTTTCTCAGCCACACCCCATTTAGCATATAACAGCACTGGGGGGATGTCTAGTTTTTAATTACTGATAATAGTAAAATAGTTCAGTATGTGGCACTAGAGGCTGGAATACATACACACCATTTGAAATTGGAACAGATTTTAAAACACTAGGCACTAGTTACAGAGAAAAACTGGAAATCATGCACTTTACAACTGAGCATCACACACTAACAGACTTTCCAGTCGTTCTTAAGTGCTGGAATACACTACATGAGTTTTGCACAAATTCTTGCTGCCCAAAAGTTGATGCAATTGTCCATCGAACATGCACACCAGAATCTCGGTGGAAGTAGTAGTTCATCCGGGTACTTTTCGCCTACTGTTTTTCGAATACTGTGTAATTGGACATACTACTCTGTTGTCATACTATTTTTTTGCATACTATATAGTACGGAAGTATTCGATTTTTGGACGCAGCGTATGTTCTAAAATTGCTCAAAATATCAAACGCATTTGATATCCTCCAATGGAATCATAGTCTGAAGTTGAAAATGCGGAGTTGGTGCCCATCACACATTACACAAAATATCTGTGAAATCTGTAAGAGCAATAATGTTGTATTGAAAGGGTTAGTTCACCCAAAAATGAATCGTTCCAAAAATGAATTGGCCCAAAAATGAATTCTGTCATTTATCACTCACCCTCATGTCGTTCTACATCTGTAAGACCTTCGTTCATCTTCAGAACACAAATTAAGATATTTTTGATCAAATCTGATGGCTCATTGAGGCCTCTATTGCCAGTAAGATAATTAACACTTTCAGATGCCCAGAAAGGTAAAACCGTTCAAATAAAACAGTTCATGTGACTACAGTGGTTTAACCTTAATATTATAAAGCGACGTGAATACTTTTTGTGTGCCATAAAAAAAACAAAATATCGACTTTTCAACAATTTCCAGTGATGGCCGATTTCAAAACTTCACAAATCTTTTGCTTCGAATCAGTGGTTAGCAGTGCCAAAGTCACATGATTTCAGTAAACGAGGCTTCGTTATGTCATAAGAGTTTCGAAATTTCAATAGTTCACGTGACTTTGAAAATTTGATACGTGATCCGAACCATAGATTCGAAATAAAAGATTCGTAAAGCTTTGAAGCTTCATGAAGCAGTGTTTTGAAATCCCATCACTAGATATTGTTGAAAAGTCATTATTTTGTTTTTTTGGCACACATAAAGTATTATCGTTGCTTTATATTACTAAGTACATACTTTTGAGTGTGTAGCAGAAGAGTCGACAAGTTTTGGGACATTTTAATATTTATATAATATAACTAATATTACTCCAAATATTTACTCCAAAGCAGTCTTGCTATTTACAGACTCAGTACACTGGAAATGCTTATTGTTATCATTATTCTATGATGACCTCAGTTTAGTTCAGAAGTCATGTTTGCACACACATTTGTTTTGTTTTTCAGGCAGCACACCCATGCACACACCCTCCAGTGAGAGACGCCCCAGTGGAAAGAGGATCCGGCAGCTGGCCACACCTTTCACCCCTCCGGAGAAAACCCCTGACCGCAAGGACTGGATCCCAGACCACAAACAGCACATCTGTATGGTCTGCCAGAGGGAGAGATTCACCATGGTGAGAGAGACAGAGTGTGAGATGGGTTGTGAATAAGCTAAGTTTATGTGATGGGATAAGCTCCTGCTGCGATTTCCTGTTCTGTTAGGCATCTCTATAAGAATTTGAGTCTAAACATAAACATTATCCTGTTTCAGTTTAACAGACGGCACCACTGCAGACGCTGTGGCAGGCTGGTGTGTCATTCCTGCTCCAGCAGGAAGATGGCTGTAGAGGGCTCTGAAGAGCCTGTCAGAGTCTGTGATCAATGCTACAATTTCTTCCACATGGAGTAAGACAGATGCACACATACCTGTTAAAAGTAGAAGTGCTCAAGGTTTACAGAACTTGTAGATGTTAATAGGGTTGAGAACTGAGAACCAATTGTTCAAGAGTAGTACGATTCCCAATTGCATGACTCTTTTTAGTGAATCAAACACATACAGTACAGTCCAAAAGTTTGGAACCACTAAGATTTTTAATTTTTTTAAAAGAAGTTTCGTCTGCTCACCAAGGCTACATTTATTTAATTAAAAATAATGTAAAAAAACAGTAATATTGTGAAATGTTATTACAATTTAAAATAACTGTTTTCTATTTGAATATATTTCACAAAGTAATTTATTCCTTTGATGGCAAAGCTGAATTTTCAGCATCATTACTCCAGTCTTCAGTGTCACAGGATCCTTCAGAAATCATTCTAATATGCTGATCTGCTGCTCAATAAACATTTAATGTGTACAATTGTACAAAATATTTGTGTACAATATTTTTTTCAGGATTATTTGATGAATAGAAAGTTCAAAAGAACAGTGTTTATCTGAAATCTAATCTTTTGTAACATTATAAATGTCTTTACTGCCACTTTTGATTGATTTAATGCATCCTTGCTGAATAAAAGTATTCATTTCTTTAATTTCTTTTCAAAAAAATAAAAATCAAAATTCTTACTGACCCCAAACTTTTGAACGGTAGTGTATAATGCTACAGAAGCTTTGTATTTCAGATAAATGCTGTTCTTTTGAACTTTCTATTCATCAAGGAATCCTGAAAAAAAAAAAAAAAGTACACAACTGTTTTCAACATTGAAAATAATCATAAATGTTTATTGAGCAGCAAATCAGCATATTAGAATGATTTCTGAAGGATCATGTGACACTGAAGACTGGAGTAACGATGCTGAAAATTCAGCTTTGCATCACAGGAATAAATTACTTTGTCAAATATATTTAAATAGTACACAGTTATTTTAAATTGTAATAATATTTCACAATATTACTGTTTTTTACTGTATTTTTAATTAAATAAATGTAGCCTTGGTGAGCAGACGAAACTTCTTTTAAAAACATTAAAAATCTTAGTGGTTCCAAACTTTTGGACTGTACTGTACATCTTACAATTTACCTAAATCAGTGTAGTTACTGACTGACAATGTGTATTTAACATTGTGTATTCCAGTTATGGGATTGCATTTATGCCACCTTTAAAAAGACTGAAAAGTCATTATAAAGTCTGGGTAAACAATAATTGTTTTAATTGTGTTTATTATTTAAATGATCTCATAATGTGACAATGGAGTTACATTTCTATTTTTTTAATAAATACACTACCATTCAAAAGTTTGGGGTCAATAATATGTTTGGGTACTTTTTATTTCGATTGGTCACTTTAGACACTCTACTAACTATAAGTAACTTTGCAACTACATGTCAACTAACTCTCATTAGAGTATTAGTAGCCTGTTAGTAGACTGTTAGATTAGGGTAAAATGTTAGGGTTTGGATTAATATAATAATTTGACATGTACTTGCAAAGTTATTTATAGTCAATAGAATGTCTGTTGGGGGACCATCACAATAAACAGTTAGCAGATATTAAGCAGACAGTCTACTAATAACTCTCTAATGAGAGTTATTTGACATGTAGTTACAAAGTTACTTATGGAAGAACTTTTAAAGTGGACTATTAAAATAAAGTGCTTTCCACACGGTTCTGTAAGTTCTTAAAGAGGCATCAGAACATTATCTGGTTTTTATATGATTCCATTTCTAGTTGTAGCATAGCTAAATATTTTTCTAATCAGTTTTTTTGCAACTTTTTTCTCTTATGTTGTGTTTATTGCAGCTCAGACGAGGAGCTTGATCAGGGGGAAGGTAAACTTGTCTCTGTCATGTCACACACAAACAATTTTTCATTCTCATCTCATGAGGTTTACATATCTATCTTCTTGTTGAAATGGCAAAACATTAATGCCTTTACTCAGATGATGATTACAAGATGACAAACTAAACTTTTCTTAGTAGCTGGCAGCCCTGCGTCCATTGATGGAGTCCTGAATGGGGTTCTCAGTCTGCCTGAGGTTCCACGAAAGCAGTATCGCCTGAGTCCAAACCCAGCAGAGAACCAGCAGCTGAAGAGCGAGTTCTACTATGAACAGGTGTGATTCTCTACTGAACTATTGCTTGTTTTTAAGGAATGACAGTAAATGAAATCTCTTGTATTTCCACTTAATATTTCTTAAAAATGGTCACTCTGTGTGTTAAAGGCACCCAGCGCATCCCTGTGTGTTGCTATACTGACTCTACACAGTGATCACGCAGCCTGCGGGCAGCAGTTGATTGGCCACTGCCGCTTACTCTCACGCAAACTGACCAATCCTGAGGTGGATGCTCGTCTGCTGACAGATGTGATGCGGCAGCTGCTGTTCAGTGCCAAACTCATGTTTGTAAACGCAGGATGCACCCAAGAGCCGGCACTCTGCGACAGGTTAGTAATCTGAATGTAATATCTGTTTTGCGTTTTAATTTTAAAAGCATAAACTGTGAGAGAGAGACGGAATTAAATTGATAAAAAGTCTCTTTTGCTCATCCAGGCTGCATTTATTTGACCAAAAATGCAGAAAAAATTGATGAAATATTAAGACAATTTTAAAATAACTCTTTTTTTTTTTTTTGAATATATTTTAAAATGTAATTTATTCCTGTGATCGAAGCTGGATTTTCAGCATCATTACTCCAGTCTTCAGTTACATGATCCTTCAGAAATCATTCTAATATGCTGATTTGGTGGTCAAGAAACTTTTTAAAAGAAAATTATTATAATCATCAATGTTGAAAACGGTTGTGCTTCTTAATATTTTTGTGGAAATGATAAAACATTTTTTCAGGATTCTTTATTTTGAATAGGAAGTTGAAATTAACAGCATTTATTAAATAGAAATAATTTGTAACGTTATAAATGTCTTTACTGTCATTTTTGATCTGTTTAATGTCCTTTTTTGCATAAAAGGTTTTTTTTTTTTTTTTTTACTTTAAATTAAAATTACTTTTACCAACAACAAACTTTTGAATGGTAGTGTATCTTTACTTCACTTGTCTCTAATTCATTCTTCTCTTTTTATTCATAGCTACATCAGTAAGGTGGATGTGTTGAAGATTCTGGTCAGTGCAAACTACAAATACATTCCATCTCTTGACGATATTCAGGAAACGACTGCAGTGACGCGCCTGCGCAACCAGCTGCTGGAGGCCGAGCACTACCAGCTGGCGGTGGAGGTGAGACTGTTTACTTAAAATTCAAAGTAATACTTCAATCAATGATAAAATCACACATTTTCTTGCTTCTGTGGAGCACAAAAACAGATGTTAGGCAGAATTTTCATGCCTGTCTTTTCCAACAAATGAACGTGAATGAAGTTTAAATAGCACAAAATAAAGAGCAATTACTAATCTAGTCACATGTCTTGATTTTGGGTTTAGCTGTTTTTTTTTTGCAATCTGTTTATAATGCTCAGGTGTCGACTAAGAGTGGACTGGACCCGAATGGAGTTTGGCAGGCATGGGGTATGGCATCTTTGAAGGCTGGAAATCTGAGCGGGGCCAGAGAGAAGTTTGCCCGCTGTCTAAAAGCACCAGTAGATCGGAACCAGCTAAACCACGGAGTGAGACTTCTGCAGGAGATCGTTCAGCACCTGGAGTCCACAGTCAAACCTACTCTAAGCACGGTAATGCTACATCCAGACCCTAAAGACTTGACGGGATTCTTAACTTTCCTTACAGGATGTTTCTAAACACGTGTGTGTGTGTGTGTGTGTGTGTGTGTGTGTGTGTGTGTGTGTGTTTAAATAGACAGTGGATGAGGACATCTTGGCCTCTTTGCGTGAGCTGGAAGAGGCTCTCTCTGATTCTGCCCCTCTAGATGCCACAGAGAGCAGAGTTCAGCGGTCCGGCTACTATCAGGAGTGCCTGTTTTACCTGCTCACTTACGGCACACACTTGAGCCTCATCAGCTTTTACCTGCGCCACGACTGTCTGAAAGACGCACTCACCCACGTACAGACCAAGGTTCTGCAAAGTTACAGAGCACTTTACACATTTGCATTTATTATCAGTAAGATTTTTTTCAAAATTTATTTATCAAGGATTCATTCGTTTAAACAAAAGTGACAGTAAAGACATTCATAATGTTTATTTTAAATAAATGCCAATATTTTGATCTTTCTATTCTTTAAAGTATAGAAAGAATAAATGTATCGCAGTTTTCATAGAAATATAAATATAAAAATTGTTTTCAACATTGATGATAAGAAAGGATCTGAAGGATCATGTGGTGCTGAAGACTGGAGTAATGATGCTGAAAATTCAGCTTTGCCATCAAAGCAATAAATGACATTTTAAAATGTATTAAAAATTAGAAAACAGTTATTTTAAATTATATTTCAGAATATTACTGTTTTTACTGTATTTTTTGATCGATTAAATGCAGACTTGGTGAGTGTAAGAGACTTCTTTCAAAAACATTTACCCACTCTAATCTTTTGAACGGTAGTGTATATGTAATCTGATTTTATTTAGAGGTTTGATTTACCTGTATATGATAGAGAAACATGTACATTTGTGTTTATAAAGCTTCTCTCCCTCTCTTCATCTCTGTCTGTATGTTTTTAGAAGTGTTCAGAGGATGTGTTTCTGGAGGGCATTTTTCAGCCCTGTCTTGAACGTGGGCGGTTGGGGACTTTGCAGGGTCTGTTAGAAACTCTGGACCCCACACTGGAGACCTGGGGCTGTTACCTTCTTTCAGCCTGTCAGTTACTGCAGCGCAGGGGACACTACCACTCTCTGTACCAACTCCAACAGTTCATGATGGTACTTAACACACACACATACATACAATTTGGGTTTCCATGTTTTTGGGGACTCTCCATAGACGTAATGGTTTTTATACTGTACAAACTGTATATTCTCTCCCCCTACACTAACCTTACCCCTAAACCTACCCATCACAGAAAACTTTCTGCAATTTTAGATTTTCAAAAAAAAAAGATCATTATGTATGTTTTGTAAGCTTGTTTCCTCATGGGGATAAAAAAAATGTCCCCAAAATTTACTGGTATTACTATAACTGTGGGGACATTTGGTCCCGATAACGTAGGGAATACCAGGACCACATCCACACACTTTCTGCATCAGCAAATTTCTCCTCTTCTCTCTTTGTAGGATCACGTTCGCGCCGCTATGACATGCATTCGCTTCTTTTCTCATGGTGCTCGGTCCTACCTGCAGCTGGGAGAACAGCAGCGCTGGCTGATCCGAGCCAAAGAGCACCTGAGAACTTACCTACAGGAACAGCAGAGCCGCAGGAAATCACACAGCTCCTCTTTCAGGAAGAAAATGAGCTCCACTGATGTCTCAAGGTATTAAAAGGGGGGAAATAAACATATACTATACATTAGTATTATACACTATCCACATTTTCATTGTGTATAATAACATACGTTATTAAAATATTATATAGTCAAGATACTGAAATACTGAAGTTCCTCATTATTTTGGCTTCGGGCTGTTTTGAAGTGGTAACAGAACATGTACTGAATGTTGCAGACACGTCCACACAATCGAGCTGCAGTTGGAAGTGACACGCTTCTTACACCGCTGTGAAAGCTCACCATCCAAGACAGCTGTAGGCCCCGCCCCCACAGGGAACAGTGGCCCACCCACTCTGTTTGGAAACAGCCCCATGAAGGTGGATGTGGCCTGCAAGGTGAGCTAGGAAAACATGCTCTTTCTGTACACACAGTTTAGTCCTTTTATTGCTAAAGGTGCAATTACATGAATGAAATTTCAGCAAAATTTCAAAAGCAAGAAAGGTCCATTGTCTGTTAGTGTAGCGATGTATGAAACCTGCTCACACATAAGTCTTTCTGCTTGTCAACTTGCCGAATCTGTGTGACCAACTGGAACCCATTGTGCAATCTGTGTGGGAAAATCGTTCACTCAAGCACGCAACTTCTCAATCATGTGGAGTCCTTTTGAAATGACTGGATTTCACCCGTGAAAATTCTCAGAGCAACAGTTAAAGGTGCTACAGAGGATGTTTTGTTTTATACATTTTTGCAATATTACTTGAAACTGTCTTTACTAACTGATAAAATACTATTTATTAGGTGCACTGAAAGAAATAATATTAATATACATCCTCTGTGCACGAGGTAGGGCCTTAAAAACATCAGCCAATCATTTATGCGATGATCGTGTAAACGATTGGCCCTCTGGTTTGTCAATCACTGCCATGACGTTCCTTGTGAGAGATGTGCGCGGCTGCGCGCTCCAGTAACTTTCCACACTCCACAGGCGCCGCATGCAATGTTTTTGTCAGGAGACAGGAGTAACAACTGCAGATTATGAGTTACCTGCGGTGAGTCCGACATAATGAATCCACTAACACGACACAGCGAATGCCAGTGGTAAACACTCGTGTTCCAATACTCGTGCACAAGTTTTGGGAGGCGTTCCCTCGAAATGAGCTGTGAAGAGGGGGGTTGTTCTTACGCATGCGCTCATTTCAAAAACTCAGTAACAGTCTTTGGTTTCTCAGTCGACAAAAAGATCCTCTGTAGCACCTTTAATGTTCTGTGGAAAATGACCACACCTTAATTTTGTAGGGTACTTTTTAGACAGTTCTTGGCATCTTCATTTATAAGATAGAATCTTGCCAAGGGGCGAGAGGAAACGGTTCATATCTATTCAAATGAAAATAAGTGATCTTTCACATATTTTAATAAACTATCAAAATTTATGATTAATATAAATCAATACATTTTTGTTCTTTTCTGGTCTGTCTTATGTGTGTATATTCGGTTTGTAAGTGTTTAACTGTAAGTATTTCCATGAATGGATTCCACATTTCAGTTTGAGCTGATTGCTTGTTTTGAATCACGCAAGACTGAGAGTGTGTGCTTAATGCATTTTGTAGGAAAAGAGATAATGTATGCATGTGTGGTTAACAGCATTAACTTTACAAAATACTGAAAAAGAAGCTTTGTTATATGCATTAACTGCAAAATTATCCTGTTTCCTAACATTTTAACTGCACATCATGCTTAAAGTTCTGTACTCTAGGGTTGCATTTTACACTGTCAGATGTGATTATTTTTCAGTATGCTGAGATATAATGTATCAGATTTAAAACATTTGTTCGCATTTGTGGCCCATATCAGATGCCAAAAATTCTGATGTTTTTGCTGTTTACATGCATGCAACAAGATATGTGACCTTGGACCACAAAACCAGTCTTTTTTTTTTTTAAATTGAGATTTATACATCATCTGAAAGCTGAATAAATAAGCTTTACATTGATTAATGTTTTTTAGGATAGGACAATATTTGCCCAAGGTAAAACTATTTGAAAATCTGGAATCTGAGGGTGCAAAAAAAAAATCAAAATATTGAGAAAATCACCTATAAAGTTGTCCAAATGAAGTCCTTAGTAACGCATATCCACTCTTTGATGTATTTACAGTAGGAAATTAACAAAATATCTTCATGGAACATGATCTTTAACTAACCCTTTAAGCAGCACAACTGTTTTCAACATTGATAATAATAAGAAACGTGTCTTGAGCACCAAATCATATCAGAATGATTCCTGAAGGATCATGTGACACTGAAGACTAGAGTAATGTCTGCTGAAAATTCATCTTTGCCATAACAGGAATAAATTATATTTTAAAATATAAGAGACTTCCTTCAAAAATATACAGGTGCTGGTCATATAATTAGAATATCGTGAAAAAGTTCATTTTTTTTTTTAATTGTAAATTATTTTTAAAAATGATACTTTCATATATTCTAGATTCCCTACATGTAAAGTAAAACATTTCAAAAGTTTTTTTTTTTTTTTTAAATTTTGATGATTAGAGCGCACAGCTCATGAAAGTCCAAAATCCAGTATCTCAAAATATTAGAATATTTCCTAAGATCAATCAAAAAATGGATTTTCAAAACAGAAAAGTTCAAGTTCTTTAAAGTATGTTCATTTGTACATTATAGCAAATGACTTGCTCCTAGCACAAATTACAGCATCAGTGAAGTGTGGCATGTAAGTGATCAGCCTGTGGCACTGCTGAAGCACTATTGAGCCTTCAGATCATCTGTATATTGTTGGATCGACTGTTTCTCATCTTTCTCTTGAAAATATCCCATAGATTCAGGGGTCAGGCATGTTGGCTGGCCAATAAAGCACAGTAATATCATGGTCAGCAAACCACTTGTAAGTGGTTTTTGCACTTTGGGCAGGTGCTAAAGTCCTGCTGGAAAAGGAAATCAGCATCTCCATAAAGCTTGTCAGCAGATGGAAGCATAAAGTGCTCTAAAATCTCCTGGAAGATGGCTGCATTGACTTTGCACTTGATAAAACACAATGGACCAACACCAGCAGACGTCATGGCCCCCCAAATCATTACTAACTTCAGAAACTTCCCACTAGACTTCAAGCAGCTTGGATTCTGTGCCTCTCCAGTCTTCCTTCAGACTCTGGGACCATGATTTCAACATGAAATGCAAAATTTACTTTTATCTGAAAAGAGGACTTTCGACCACTGTTCACTGTCCAGTTCTTTTTCTCCTTTGCCCAGGTAAGATGCTTCTGACGTTGTTTCTGTTTGAACAGGTGATGCTGGGAGGAAAGAACATTGAGGAAGGTTTTGGCATTGCATATCGAGTAATACAGGCAAGCATTTATGACACGGCTGTTACAGTTTGAGTCTTTGTCTCATTCACATCTGACTCTGATTCTCGTTTTCTTTCACGTGGTGCAGGACTTCCAGCTGGAGGCACTGGCAGTCTACATACGGGTTGGACAGCGCCTGGTCCGGCAGCGCCAGTACTCGTCTGTGCGGCAGCTGCTGAAGTGTGTAGGGGAGTCTGGAACGGCCTCTAAACACGACTGTGACGCCATTGTGCTCAGCTGTGTCTCTGTGGCTGATAAGAGTCCTGCAGATGTGAGTCCCCAACCTAATGATCTCTTTTTGTTCAGTTTGTGTTACTTTAAGAAATATATAATTTTATATAATTAAATATGAAAGTATATAATTTACATTTATATAATAATTAAGTATATTTTTTTTCCCTCAGGCTAAAGAACTAGAGACCCTGATTCTGGAGTGTAAGAGTGCAGAAAACAAGGTTAGGCTTCTCTTTTTCTCAGTCTGTATTTCTTTTTCTCTCACACTTTCTTACCATCATTCACATTCTTTTCTCTCTCTCTCTCTCTCTGTAGATAAAGGCATATCTCCAGTGCAGTAAGCTGCGGGCAGCGTATCTCCAGGCTGTGAAGCTTGAGCTTGTAAAGGCGGCTCCATTAGTACAGGACGTGATGCGGGCCGCTGAAAGCTCAGGTGACTCTGTCATGCACAACATCTGCCGCCAATGGCTCTCGGAGCATCAGGAACAATCTTCAAAGCAACGACACAGCAATAACTGATAACCACGACCAATCCCCATTGTGAACTCTAATTCCAATTGGACACTGAGTTATTCTGCTCTGCTTTGATTGGTTAGAGTGAAATAGTAATATGCCATGAAATGAATCACCATCGTGCCACTTTTGTAACATGATGTCCATTCACATTCAAGCTCAGTTTGGGAGCAGTCCAACTCCCATCCCAGAACAAAAACCTCATCCGTGGAGGGTGTGATGAAAGGGGAACAATCTACCAATCTGCCGAAAACTGTGCCAGGTTCACATCTGCATACATCTTCAGTATTTGACTGGGCTTATTCTCCTACCTCAGGAAAAGGGATTTTTCTTCTCATCTATGTAAAAAAAGACTAATCACTGTGTCTAAATCTCATCCTGATGGAATAAGGTAATATAGTAGTGAAATTACTCTGCATCTGCCATGAAATTAATTCTTATTTGAGTTCTTGGCAAGTTTACAATGGTGTCACTATAAATTTAGTGTCTCTTCAGATTGTGTCTCTTCTAAAAAAACAAAGCTGTTTATTTTGGTCCTCACTGAGAGATTGCACTCAGACGTGGTTGAACTACAAAAACGGTGTTATTAAAAGGGAAGGTGTGATTTACAGGCATTATGATAAGTGCGCTCTGAGAACTAACATAAGCAGTATCTTAGATATTGCAAAACTCTAAAAGTTACAACAGGAAAGTAAGGGATTCTGGGTATAACATGGCAATTTGAAATATACTGTATCAGTGAAACGTTGCTTATGTGTTTGTCTATAACGCAAATTACCCTACAATTCGCAACCTGAAATTATGTGCACTCTTTATGAATGTGTGTGAGAGAGAGTGTGTGTATATATGTTAATCATATTAAACTATCTCTGACCCTCCTGTAATTTGTTTTATAATGTGGAATCTGTGTATAATGTGTATAAATGTTTTTGTGTAAAGTAAAAAGGGAGGAGGGTTCCTTCTTTTTAGTGATATGTTACCCAAGTTTACCCAAAAATGAAAATCCTGTCATCATTTACTTCATGCCATTCCAAACCTGTGTGACTTTCTTTATTCTGCAAAACATTAAAGAAGATATTTTGAAGAACACTAGTAACCAAACAACACCTGAGCTAATTGACTTCAATTGTATGGACAAATAAAACACTGAGACATTAAAAAATATCATCTTTTATGTTCCACAAAAGAAAGTCATACAGGTTTGGAATGACAAAGGTGAGTGAATCATGACAGATTCCATTTTTTTGCTGAACTATCCCTTTAAGGGACTATGTCTGTTTTTTTTTTTTTCTTCCGAGGAACAAACTGAACAAATTCTGTTTACACAACCTATGCGCGTATTAAAATTAATAAAACTGTTACAGAGATGTTGCCAAAGAGACGGATGTACTTATGTCTGAATCCAATTAGAGTGACAAAGAAATTAGATATTAATTAAAATGAGTTATTAAATATATTTAGCTATACAAAAAAAGCTATTTTGCTAAAAAAAAAATACTGACTTCAGTTTAACTGAATGAATCTCAGTTTTTTTAGATTGTTTTAGTTAATTTTTTAAATCCTTGTGTTAATAATGAACCTCCTGATCATAGTATAAATTCTCTTTAATATTATTTGCAACATTTCCTTGTGTATTTGTATCTTTTAGCAAATAAAGAAAGAAATTCAAAAATGATACATTTTTTCACTGTATATATTTAAATATTTATCTCTGGTCATGAATGTATCACAGTAGTTAAAAGCACATCTGTATAAAAGACTTCAATATGCAGCTTCATGTGAGAATACTGAGATGGGAGTTAAAGCAGCGTTCAAAATACAGAATAAAAAACAATAAAACAATGAAATCAAAATTCAAATCAAAATTGTTCTAGAGTAAAAAAAAAACTCACTTGCTTGTCACAAGGGCATGATAGGAGAAAATTGTCAAAAAGGCAGAACAAAGTGGATTGTGCTATTTAAAAGCATAGATTTGAGTGATTAAGTGTTTCAAATTAAACCAAGAAATACATAAGAATGATCACTGAAAACGTTTAAGAAAGAAGAGAAGAAATATTAAGTGTGTCAAATAAATGTTTCAGTCCCACTCGATGCCTAACAATTCACAGCTTACATCCCACAGTTTCCGTGCCGTCTCCTCGCTCCGTCCCTGAGGGGCCACAAAAGCAGGGGCACAATCACTGTGTGGGACAGACAAAGTGTGAGAGAGATGTTTAATACTACGCCAGTACCAAACAAACTATGCATGATGTAAGAGCTACAGTAGAGGGCAAATTTTTAATAAATAATGATTTCAATTTTAGTCTATTTTAACATAAAACTATTATATGACTTCAGAAGAGATGACATATAGTGAACACATTGCATGGTCTGCTTTAAAGCAAAGTCCCTTTCAATGAAAGTCTGTTCACTCAGCGGCCATATTTGCAACGCCTCCGGGCAGCTATTTGGTGCATCCAAGACCAAGTCCTATATATTTGAATGGGGGAATCCTGAAATCTCAAAAACTGCTTGCCAAACTCACAATTAAATAATATATTTAAAATCAGAAGCAAAATCTGACATGTACTTTTGCATAAATGTTGTTTCTTATGCTCAAATAGCATTAAAAAGGCTTATTTTTCAGGCTAGACCAGCCAATGCGCATGTGCAGTCCTAAGCGCAAGTCTCAGGTTTCTATGGGAACCGGAGCTTCTAACAGCAGCTGCAGTGACGCAGTAACTGCAAACCAATCAGTGATTGGCTCTTTTACTCAGAAGACGGGACGTATTCCGCCATATTGCGCGTTGCAGTTTCTCCCATAGACATCATGATGTCTATGGTTTCTCCCATTCACAAGTAATAGGAATGAACCATCTTTCTGTATCTATAGTCTTTGTTTAAAGGTGCCCTAGATTTAAAAATTGAATTTACCTCAGCATAGTTAAATAACAAGAGTTCAGTACATGGAAAAGACATACAGTGAGTCTCAAACGCCATTGTTTCCTCCTTCTTATATAAATCTCATTTGTTTAAAAGACCTCCGAAGAACAGGCGAATCTCAACATAACACCGACTGTTACGTAACAGTCGGGATCATTAATATGTACGCCCCCAATATTTGCATATGCCAGTCCATGTTCCCAACATTAAGAAAGGCATTAGACAAGGGCAGCCAGTATTAACGTCTGGATCTGCACAGGTGAATCAACAGACTAGGTAAGCAAGCAAGAACAATAGCAAAAAATGGCAGATGGAGCAATAATAACTGACATGATCCATGATTACATGATATTTTTAGTGATATTTGTAAATTGTCTTTCTAAATGTTTCGTTAGCATGTTGCTAATGTACTGTTAAATGTGGTTAAAGTTACCATCGTTTATTACTGTATTCACGGAGACAAGAGAGCCGTCGCTATTTTCATTTTTAAACACTTGCAGTCTGTATAATGCATAAACAACTTCATTCGTTATAAATCTCTCCAACAGTGTAGCATTAGCCGTTAGCCAAGGAGCACAGCCTCAAACTCATTCAGTAAACATCAATGTAAACATCAAAATAAACACTGTACTTACGCGATTAGACATGCTGCATGACAAACACTTTGTAAAGATCCATTTTGAGGGTTATATTAGCTGTGTGAACTTTTTTTATGTTGTTTAAGGCAAGCACGAGCTCTTGGGGCGTGGAGCACCAGATTTAAAGGGCCACACACCCTGAATCGGCTCATTTCTAATTATGCCCCAAAATAGGCAGTTAAAAAATGAGTATTTTGAGCTGAAACTTCACAGACACATTCAGTGGACACCTTAGACTTGTATTACATATTTTAAAAAAAAGTTCTAGGGCACCTTTAAAGGCACAGTTCACCCCAAAATGAAAATTCTGTCATCATTTACTCACCCTCATGTCATTCCAAACCTGTATGACTTTCTATGGAAAACAAAAGAATATACTTTGAGAAATGTCTCAGTCCATACAATGAAAGTCATTGGTAACCAAAACTGTTTGGTTTTTTAAAAAAAATCTTCAAAATATCTTCTTTTGTGTTCCATAGAAGAAAGACTTACAGGTTTGAAATGACACGAGAGTAAGGAAATGATAAAATTTCATTTTTGGGGGGTGAACTATCCCTTTAATGATTCTTTTATGGTGTTTGACCGCACCTGCCCCCATCCACTTTTTTATATGAATAACAATGGCCAAGATATCTTGAAAAAAATTAACCTTCAGCATCAAGCAACCGTTCTGAAGTGTGCTGTACCTGAAATGTTTGCCTGAGATTGACTGGAGCTCCTCAGCGACGGCGCAATAGACAGAAGTTTGAGCTCCTTCCTTCGGGGTCTTCAGGAACATGGAGAAGACCGCAAACAGCAGCGACATTGCTGTAGAATGACGCACCAGCTCTGACCTCACCGTCCCCGGGTGCAGAGAATTCACAGTCACATTTGACCCTGATGAAATACAAGTCAAACTGACTTTTGCTGCAAAGCAGGATTCAGAATGTACCATTTCTTTTTTCATTTTAGATCCATGTTTGAAACGCAGCAGTACTCACCGTGGAGCCTGCGCGCTAGCTCGCGTGTGAAAAGCACGTTAGCCAACTTGCTCTGGCAGTAGGCAAGGCCGCTGTTGTAGCTACCCTGACTGTGCAGGTCGTGGAATCGAATCCAACCGAAATTATGTGCCAGGGAAGAAACAACCACGATTCGTGATGGTGCGCTACGCTTCAGCAGACCAATGAGGAGATATGTCAGCAGGAAGTGACCTGAATGAAAAGAGGTGCAGACGTGAGTTAAAACATCAGTGTTATTTTATTATTATTTACTATAGTAGTAATTAGACGATTAGATTTCATTTTTATATTTTCATTAAATTTTTTTTTATTTCTATTTAGCTTTATTTTTATTCCAATTTTAGTACTTCAACTTAATTTATTTTAGCTAGATCAGTTAGTTCAGTAAGTTTTTCAGCTAATATTTATATTTTATTTTAGCCTTATTTCAGTTAACAATAAAAAAAATGTTAATGATTTTAGTAAACAATAACAACACTTTCTAAACTTTTTTTATTATTTCTTCTGATATCTTAATAAAACATGCCTATTAACTGACAGATATTGCTAAAATATGTCCTGAAATAATACCTGTCAGGGGGCTACATATGCTTTTTTTGACAGTAAGAAAAGCTCTTGTTTTTTCATGTTCCGGTTTGGTGAAATGTCTTAAAGGGGTCATGACGTGGAATTTTTATTTTATTTTAATATGTTCCTTGAGGTTCACTTATAATGTTAATAAAGTTTTTTTTTGCTCAAAAAAAACAAATATATATGTGTAAAACAATTATTTTCAACATACATTCTGACCCTCTTTCTGAAATTATCCATTTTTAAAGAGCAGCTCCTTTAAAGCTTGTCAATAAACAGCCACTGTTATGATTGGCTAACGTCATTTCATAGGAATCAGTATCAACGCTCACTCGCTATTGCACATGAGTGTCTTGAAAACATTATCCATATAAAACCATAATATACAGATAAAGAATTATAAAATCATTTACTTGCGGTTTGTGATGCTGCTGTCCAATACAACTGACTGCTTCATCCTTTAACAAAAGTTTCTTTGTGAACTCTCCATTATACTGTGCCTTATTTACAAAACAAAATTCTCAGAACAAACATTTATTCCCCTGACAGAGGTTTCAGGGGAATAAATAAATCCACTAGTTTCTGATGCTGGGATCCTTCTTAAGTCTGTACAGAAATGCAAATGAGCTGTTTAAAATGGACGTGTCAAAGCAAATGTTCTTTCACTCTTCATTTGTCATCTTGTTGGCAGACTCAAGCCACTCTGTTTGCTTCTGACGCAACGCTCACATCCAGTGTAGGCAAATATCAGCCATTAAGTGACTGAACAACAGTGGGCGGAGCCTACGGTGCAATGATGTATAACTATTCGTCAATGTCTTGCTCTAGAGGCAGTCATATGCAAATGTATTTGCCCGTGTGACGCCACAGATCCCCCAATATCCAAACAAGCTATTTTTGGAGCTTAAAGGTGCTAAAGAGGATCTTTTCGTCGACTGAGAAACCAAAGACCATTAGTGAGTTTCTGAAATGAGCGCATGCGTAAGAACAACCCCCCTCCTTCACAGCTCATTTCAAAGGAACGCCTCCCAAAACTCTTGCATGAGTATTGGAACACGAGTGTTTACCACCGGCATTCGCTGTGTCGTGTTAGTGGATTGATTATGTCGGACTCATCGCAGGTAACTCATAATCTTCAGTTGTTACTCCTGTCTCCTGACAAAAACATTGCATGCGGCACCTGTAGAGTGTGGAAAGTTACAGGAGCGCGCAGCCGCGCACGTCTCGCACAAGGACTGTCATGGCAGTGATTGACAAGCCAGAGGGCCAATCCGCGCACGTCTCTCACAAGGAACGTCACGGCAGTGATTGACAAGCCAGAGGGCCAATCGTTTACGCGATGATCGCGTAAAGGATTGGCTGATGTTTTTAAGGCCCTACCTCGTGCACAGATGATGTATATTAATATTATTCCTTTCACTGCACCTAATAAATAGTCTTTTATCAGTTAGTAAAGACAGTTTCAAGTAATATTGCAAAAATGTATAAAACAAAATATCCTCTTTAGCACCTTTAATTAAATACATGCTTTGTTTATAATGAGGATATTTTAAGCTATGAAACTTGCAGGATGTAATATAAAGTCCTTTTATATGTCAAAAATTCAAGGCAAATTTGATTTCTCATGTCATGACCCCTTTAATATAAATACGTAAGTATTATTTACACTCACCCAGATGATTGACACCAATCTGCATCTCAAATCCATCAGCCGTCTTCATATAAGGACACATCATGACACCCGCATTATTGACAAGGATGTGCAGGTGATCTACCTCTAAATGAAGAGACAAAAATCATTAATAAAAAGCAAAAATATCTTTTTTTTTGGTGGTTGAATTACATCAGACATCATAAGGCAGTACCTCGCAGGAATCTCTGTGCAAAGGCTCGGATGGAGCAGGTGTCGGCCAGGTCCAATTCCCTCACCTCCACTTTAGCTCCTCCCACTCGTGTACGGATCTCTGTCGCCGCCTCTTCACCTTTCTCCACATCACGACATGCCAGAATCACACGTGCACCTGTTGGCAAACAGGTCTGAACTGTTACTTCAGTAAGCCTTATTTAAACTGAATTAATACAATTATTTCATTAGACATTTCCAAAGTTAAAAGGTATTTAGTAAAGGTGTTGAGGAATTGGACAGACCTCGAAAGGCCAAATCCAAAGCGGTTTCCTTCCCAATTCCTGAGTTTGCTCCTGTGATCAAGGCAACTTTTCCATCTAATCGTGCTGTGGATCGACACATTCCTCCTGCTGCATATTTCCTGCACAGACATTGCAATTAAATATAAATAGATTTATTTATGGTTAATCACGGCATTCGGATATCAAATATCTGAATATGGACTGTTGTCCATGGCAACAGTGTGTAACTGACCAGGAATCTGTTTCTCCATGGAGTCTCATGGTCTCAATCAGCTCCCTAGTTTGTGAATCAGTATATCACATGTACAAATGTACAAAGGACCCTGGCTCACTACACATTAGGACACTATTGGTTACATGACAACATCCTCACTGTACAATGTCACTACTGGCTCACATGATTTATGTTTTGCACTTTAGCACTTCCGTCAAGGGAACATTAGTGAGCATTGGCCCTTAAAATGGACTCCCTGATCAGTGCCCTGACTACTGAACTAGGCAGCTGATTGAGATCCACTCAACCAGTCTCTACAAGCGTATACTTACCAGACACTTTATTAGGTACGTCTGTTCAACTGCTTAATGCAAATATCTAATCAGCCAATCACATGGCAGAAACTCAATGCATTTAGGCATGTAACCGAAGCATCAGAATGGGGAAGAATTTAAGTGATTTAAGTGGCTTTGAATGTGGCATGGTTGTTGGTGCCAGACGGGCTGGTCTGATCATTTCAGAAACTGCTGATCTACTGGGATTTTCACACTCAACCATAGGGTTTACAGAGAATGGTCCTAAAAAGAGAAAATATCTAGTGATATGCAGTTCTGTGGGCGAAAATTCCTTGTTGATGTCAGAGGAGAATGGCCAGACAGCAACTCAAATATCCACTCGTTACAACTGAGGTCTGCAGGAGAGTGTCTATGAACTCACAACATGTCGAACCTTGAAGCAGATGGGCTACAGCAACAGAAGACCACACCGGGTGCCACTCCTGTCAGCTCAGAACAGGAAACTGAAGCTACAATTCACACAGGCTCACCAAAATTGGACAATAGTAGATTGGAAAAACGTTGTCTGGTCTGATGTGTCTTATTTCTGTTGCAACATTCAGATTGTAAGGTCAGAATTTGGCATAAACAACATGAACAGGGTTCCCACTCTTTTTCAGCGATCATTTTCCAGGACATTTTCAATTTTACAACAATGGGAATAAATACTGGGATTACGCCCTAAAGTAATATATTGCTCTGTAAAAGGTTTATTGCCATGACTTAACTATAAAATCAGTTTTTAATATGAGCTCTTAATCATACATTATGACTTGGGAAGATTGTTTATGTTAAAAAAAGGTAATTGCGACCTTTATATCTCACAATTCTAAGAAACGAAGTAAGAATCGCAAGATATAAACTGTCAAATGCCAATTTGTCAGTGCCAAATGCCAAAATCGCAATTCTGACTTTTTTTCCTGGCAATTGCGAACTTATATCACAATTATGTAAACTCGCAATTGTAGTAAACATTTTTAGACTTGTGAGATAAAAAGTTGCAATTAGGCTAACATTTTTTATTTATTATTCAGAGGCGAAAACAAGATTCCATAGTTTATTGTTATTACTTAAAGGGTTAGTCACCAAAAATTAAAAAATTCTGTCATTTATTACTTAATTACAATGCTTCAGGAAGCATCGGAGCACAGATGAATCAGTGTGTCGAATCTGCTGTTTGGAGCGCCAAAGTCACGTGATTTCATCTGTTGGCAGTTTGACACGCGATCTGAATCATGATTCGACACACTGATTCATTTGTGCTCCGAAGCTTCATGAATCAGTGATTTGAAATCGGCCATCACTAAATAAGTCGTTATTTTGTTTTTTTGACGCTCCAAAAATATTCTCGTCGCTTTATAATATTAATATTGAACGACTGTACTCACATGAACCGATTTAAATATGTTTTCAGTACCTTTATGGATCTTGTGAGAGGAAGTGTCATTGCTCCCTATGCAGGCCTCACTGAGCCATTGGATTTCAACTAAAATATCTTAATTTGGTAGGTCTTACGGGTGTGGAACGGCATGAGGGTAAGTAATAAATGACAGAATTTTCATTTTTGGGTGAACTAACCCTTTAACTACTGATGCACACTTCTATTTTTTGGCAGTAAGTTTTGGAAGATCATTATCTTTGCAAGGTGGACTTTTCAGGGTAAGAGATGGACTAAAAATAAACTCCAACACCTTACAGCTAGATTTTGGAAGATAAATTCTTCAAACAGTGGTACAAGAGGATGTGGTGCTGGTCCTTCAAGAGTCACTCTCAATCTGTCCTTCTATAAAGCCTATAAAAAAATCTGTCTTCTTGTATTTTACTACAATTCAGTATGTAATTCTTAAATGGGGGGCATTTTTTAGGATTCTTTACCTAATCAAAGTCTCTGAGATACTGAAGTTCTGGAAAATGGTGGCACTGAAGACTAAAGGGTTTCTGATGGTTTCACACTTAATTCTTCACCTTAATTCTTAGTTATTTTGCAGTTAACGTGTCTTTTCTTATCCTTATCTTATCCTGTTTTTGTCTGACCCTGCTGATCCAATGAGCATTTTGCTGTCCAATGGTCATGCCTTAACAGCAATTTCTAGTATTGCATTAATATTGCATCCTTCTTCTGTGAATTTGATAATTTTTGACTTTTCAGTCTGAGATAAATCTCTTTTTGGCTCATTTTATCTGTAAAAGAAAACAAGCCTTCATAAACTAACTTCATGACTAAATACAAAATTAATAATAGTTATTAAGATGGATTGGTTTGGAATTGGTAAAATGTGCTTGGGAAAAATATGATCAGAAAATCAACTTGCATAATAATTAAGCAAAAAATTATGAATTTAAGCAGTTAATAACATACTATAACAATATAATAACTGCTGCAAGTGGCAACACAAGACTAAACATCATCATTGAAAAAAATACTACTCTCACGTGTCAAAATGCAACATTTATGAACATTGCACTTTCTGCAACTAACAGTGATTGTTTTAGGTCAGTGATAAACTCTTTGGTCTCGACTAAAGAAAAACCCAAGTAATTTTCCAAGACAACTACAAGATTTTCCAGGACATTTGACATTTTCTCTAATTTTCCATGTGTTTTCCAGGACTGGAAAATTTGTCATCAATTTTCAAGGTTTTCCAGGACGAGTGGGAACCCTGCATGAAACCAAAGATCCATCCTGGCTTGTATCATCGGTTCAGACTGCTGGTGGTGCTTTAATGGTGTGGGAGATATTTTCTTGGACACTTTGGGTCCCTTAGTACCAACTGAGCATCGTTTAAACACCACAGCCTACCTGAGTATTGTTGCTGACCATGTCCATCCCTTTATGACCGCACAGTACCCATCTTCTGATGGCTACTTCAAGCTCAAGTCATCTCAAACTGGTTTCTTAACAATGACAATAAGTTCACTATAATCACAGTAATCAATACATAACCAATAAGAATAAAAATCCTAAAATCTTGATTTGTATTTCATACATTTATATTCTTGATTTAGCATTCCATAGTCCTAAACTATGATTATATACAGTATATATACGCAGCGCGGTTACGCGAAGGGGCGGGGTGATCCGCCCATGCTGTCATTCTATTGGTTGGTTTCTAGAGCAGATCATGTCAAGAGGAGGCGTTTCCACCAAGCGCCAACCTTCAGCAATATTGTGCCGATTACTGCGCTCATTTTACAATCGATAAATAATATCGTGTCGTATGTAGAATGTGATTTCCATTATTAAAAGGTCGACTTCGGTTATACTAACACTTGAGACTATTTAAGACACTGCACTGGGCTGCACGCTTCAGTGGCTGCAATGCTTTACCTCCATAGACTGATGTTTCTGTCTTCTCTGATGCTCTCATCCCTGACGCACATTGTGCTCTTGATTTACAGAAAGAATGAAGGTTTCCATGCAAAGTCCTTTCAGAATAAATAAGACTGAATAGCATTTTCAAATCTTTCTCTCCAAAAAAGGCAGAATTACCTGATTTGAGGAGACAGCAGCCTTAAAATCATCGCGACCACCCCTAAACCAGCCGCGATCACTCCGAGCATAAGCATCATGAAACCGTGTGCTTCCCTCCGTCTGTCTCTGTCGGTGTGGATGTGTTCAGCCTCCCACTCAAATCTACAGCTGTGCTCCCAGGGAATGATGGGATTGTAGTTTCTATTGTCTGGACAATTTATTCTCAATATTCATTAATGTCTTGTTGAAAAAATATTGTATTTTAAAATTATTTTATTTACATTTACTAGGACCTTATTTTTTATTATTATATAATTATTATCTCTCTCTCTCTCTCTCGTGTGTGTGTGTGTGTGTGAGAGAGAGAGAGTTGACGTTTTTGTAGTATTGTAAAATAAACAAAGCATGGCAATAAAAATGTCTTAAAAATGAAACTTTGAAATAAAACCTTTTCAGGAACTAAAATCATAAAAACAAATGTGAACACCTGATTCTTGTTTAATTTTGGTAAAAAGCCATGGTACAATCTTAATAAGTCGTTTATGTAAGTTAATTACGGATATATGTATTTTTCAAATTAAATTTTCAAAACCAGTTTATTTGGGTTTTCTGGATAATGCAAACTACAGATCCCACAATGTATTCATGACACTAGCTGTCTATATGTTTGCCCTGTTGAACTGTTGCACATTTTTGTTAAATTTTGCAATATAATGCATCTTAAAATATAAGTGATACACGTAAATATTATTAAATCTGCTTTTTAGGTGTTAGAATTTTTAAAAACAATGTCTTGGATCTTTCGCTCCCTTTTTGTTTTCAGGCAAAATCAAAACCACCTATAATCACGAGGTCCGACACGGAAGCATCAGCTGCTGTCCCGAGGATCTTGTTATTGCCTGAAAAGCCGATTCTTCTCATTATTTTCAGATCACAGCAAACGTCAAACTCACTGTTGTTTTATTACAGTCTTATTGATATCGAAAAGTCACGTTTATTTGCTTAAGGCTTGGTTAAAATCGCTCCCAATATGTCTTCCGAGGAGTTTGAAAAGCTGCATGAGATGTATAAATCTCTGTATGAAGAAGTGAAGTTGATACCTGAACGGGCGCAGAGATGCCAGGGAGGTGAATAAACTCTTGATATCTAGAACTGAATAATGACAGCAGATGTGGTTGTCCACAGAGTATTCGGACAGTTGGGTGCAGGTACAAGTGTGTTTATTAGAGCAGGACTGAAATACGGTTTTGGTATTTTTTTTAGCATACGTTTTTGCTTTTCAGCGTTATTTTACTCAAAATTATTATTATTATCATTATTATATCACAGAGGCTACAGCTGGAAACAGCAAGATGTCAGTCTACCCCCGATATCCCCTAATGTCAGTTGTCTGCCTTGTGTTATTATGGGGTTATATATATATATATATAAACACATAAGGTGGGTTTCTGGACTCAACCTGACTAAACCCATTTTTGTTTTCCAGAGGAAAGGAAGAGGATTGTCAGGGACTTTGATGAGCGTGTTTCAGAGGCTGAAGAAGTGGTATGTTACAATGTTAACATTAATGTCAGTCTTAAAGGGTTAGTTAACCCAAAAATGAAATTTCTGTCATTAATTACTCACCCTCATGTGGTCCCAAACCCGCAAGACCTTCATTCATCTTCAGAACACAAATTAAGATATTTTTGATATAATACAAGAGCTTTCTGAGCCACACATAGGCAACAACGTCTTTGCACCTTTGGAGGTCCAGAAAGGTAGTAAAGACATTGTTAAAATAGTTCACGTGACTACAATGACTGCACTGTGTTCACTACGTCAATAGCATAGGAGACTGACATTGACAAGACAAGAAATTGTAGAATAAAGTAATTATTTTTGTTTTGTTTTTGCGCACAAAATGTATTCTCTTCGCAGAGTACTTAATGACAGAAATGTCATTTTTGGGTGAACTAACCCTTTAATTCACACTATAGATGAAAGTTTGGACACAATCTCAAAATTGTGATTAACAGTCCTAGAAAAGTCAAATTAAAGAGTCATGTTAATTTCTATAGTAAATTATAACCTCTTATATAATTTATATTATAATTCTTATATAATTTATGTTTGGCAAATAGAATGGAATGAGTGTATACATAACAAATTATATGAGGTGAATCCAGTCATAAATCACTGTTATTATTTTGAAAATAGACATGATCATGTTGTGTATACAAGATGTCGAATTGGTCATTCAAGACTCACTCATTCATATTTAGAAGGAGAAGTGAAACTGGTTTGTGACTTGTGTAAGAATGTTTTAAGTGTAAAACATATTTTAATAAAATGTCCAGTTTTAAATGGCATTAGACAGCATTTTTATTCAGAAAATATATTAATGGACATTTTTTAAAAAGGTCTCTCCTGGAAGAATTCTAGACTTTTTTTTTTAATCACAAATTAAATTGAAAAATTATATATGATATTATTATTATTATTGCTGTTGTTGTTGTTATTGTTATTTATGCATGTTTTTGTATATTGATTGTTCCCTAAGAATTTTTTTATATTATTGTAAATAATATATTGAAATGATATTGTAATGAGAATGTTTAAATACTGTTAATATTTCCATGAATATAGCCTTTGTTGCTAATATGGCATTAAATCATGAATAAATAAATAAATGAATAATTATATAATTATTTTATAAATAATAGGCTAGAAATATATATATTTGTTTTTTTTAGAAATGCAATCTCTATAAAATATGACATTTGTTTTGGCAGCTATCATTACCTTCAAGCAATAGTTAACGATGGGAAAGGTTTATGATATTCTGATATTGAAATTTTTTGGCATTGACACAGTACAGTTGCATTAAAATGTACTAAGAGTGGGAACCCTGATGACATTTACATTATATTTGTATTTTAATGCAAACCATGCAAGGTTTCTTAGAAATTTATATTAGTAAACAAATATATGATGCTCTCAGCAGATAGGGTGGAGGTTGTCAGCTCATTCCACTTGAGGGTGAAGGATTTGAAGAGTTTCATAATTCTCACGAATGCCCTGTCCAAATACCCACACTTGCAATCTTGGCTACTTGAGAGCTTGTGCACATAACAGGAAGTAAGTGCGCAAGACTGTTATAGTGCAGTATATTTGTAGACACAAAAGTGGATACAGGCAGTGAGACAGAGCGCAACGGGTCATATTACTATAAGAAATGCATTGGATGGGGTTGTAATGAGCGACAACATATGCTAAACAAACCAACAAAAACAAACCATTCATTATTTTTAACCATGTCAAAGAATTATTTCACCTGTCGCCGATTACGTTCCCCTCCAATGCATTTCGCGGAGACGTGCCCCCGTTTCTTGACTCCACCCCCACGTCAAACCTGTGCCATAAAGAGAACCGCACAGAAAAGTGCAGCGCAAAGGAAAACCGGTATCGTGAGCGCACGCTTGACTGAAACGCAGAATAAAATGAGCGTTGCAAATGATTTAGTAGGTTTGAGCATGAAAAATATGTGGCAAAGATAAAATAGGATTTTTGTAATTGATTATGTTTTTATTTTTGCACTACTTTATTTTATTTTGCAATTTATTATTTTTGTTTGCAAAACTTATTTTTTTCCGCTCAATACTTTATTTTTCCTTTTCAATTCTTTATTTTTGTTTGCAAAACATTTTTTTATTGCTCAATTCTTTTTTTTTTGTGTTTTGCAA
Organism: Megalobrama amblycephala; assembly: GCF_018812025.1. Lineage (NCBI taxonomy): Eukaryota > Metazoa > Chordata > Actinopteri > Cypriniformes > Xenocyprididae > Megalobrama > Megalobrama amblycephala. Next base: position 20,998,057 of record NC_063053.1, on the reverse strand, counting down.
AACTTTATTTTTGTGCAAAACTTTAAGGCATTAATTTGACTCCATACAGAAAGCTTTGATGATTTGCATTGCAAAAATAAATTTTTTTGGACCAGTTTGAAACACCAGGTGGCAGTAGTGCTTCAGACAACCAGTGACAGTCTGCCTTGTTAGAACATGCAAAACAGTATAAAAGCGATAGCTCACCAAAAATGGAAAATGTTGTCATTATTTACTCACTCTCAAGTTGTTCCAAACCTGTATGAATTTCTCTCTTGTGCTGAACACAAAAGAAGATATTTGGAAGAATGTCGATAACCAAACAGTTGATAGGACCCCATTGACTTCCATAGTATTTTTTTTTCCCCATACTGTGGAAGACAATGGGGCCCATCAGTTGTTTGCTTACCGACATTCTTCAAAATATCTTCTTTTGTGTTCAGCACAAGAAAGAAATTAATTGATTGAAAGTGACAGTAATGACATTTATAATGTTACAAAGGATTTCTATTTCAAATAAATGTTGTTCTTTCTATTCATCAAAGAATACTGAATGTGTGATGTCTCTCCCAGCTTCAGGGCATGGAACAGGAGCTGTTTGGCGCTCCGTCATCCTTCCGAACCCCCATGTCAACAAAGATTCGACTGTACCGGCGAGATTTGGCCAAACTGCAGAGAGACATACGCCTCTCAGCAACACCAGGGTTTTCAAGTCACCTTGGAGACAGCAGACAAGGGATTTATACTGCACAGAATGACCAGAGTGTAAGTAAAGTCTTGCCAGTCCTTCATTAGAAAGAAGTAGTTCACATAATAATGAAGATTCTCTCATGAATTACACACATTCACATGCATTTTGCAAAGATTAGGGTTAGAAAGTCTGTTTGTTTGTTGTGGAAAAAATGTTTATGGTAGGAATAAGATCAGCTGATGAAAGGGCTTCCTTTTTGACATGTTTATATCATGGTGACCTTGGTGTTACTGAGGATCGACAAATTTGACCATCTCTTCTTGATTTGGATTAAGAAAGAAAACACACTGCCTTGTACTTAGAGAGGCTGTTGTGTTTAAATTCAAGCTACTCTTCCTTGATTACACACAAGTCTTGCTCAATTATGTATACTAGGGCTGCACGATTAATCGCATGAGATTGTCATGCGTGTCTCATCAGTAAAGCCGGTTCTGTGATTAGCGGTAAATGTCCATCACCTGCTTTCAAATGGAGCGGCACTTAATATACAGAGCCGTAGTTCGCGGACAAGCTACGCAATATCGCGTTCATAATCAAAGCCGATTCATCTGCGATTATGAACGCGATATTGCGTAGCTTGTCCGCGAACTACGGCTCTGTATATTAAGTGCCGCTCCATTTGAAAGCAGGTGATGGACATTTACCGCTAATCACAGAACCGGCTTTACTGATGAGACACGCATGACAATCTCATGCGATTAATCGTGCAGCCCTAATGTATACCATGATGATAGAGAATTTCTACATCTCTCCAGTTGGATCTAGTTTTCATCAGGCTAGAACTGGCTACAACCCACCTCCACAAATGGGTATTCCTACAGGAAATTCCTTAAGTACACCAGAGATCTCTATCTTCCCTGCGGGTTTTTTTAATGACACACCTTGCCAGCATTCCACAAGTGATACGTAAGCTTGTAAACTGTTATATGGTGTATAGTGTTAGCAAAACACGATACTCGTTCGGTTTGTTGTTTTATTTGTTTGATTGATTGAAGGGAGTCTTAAATATGCTTTCCCAATAATTGTCATTCTAGTTATATAATAAAAAACAAACAAAAACAAGTCCACCCAGTTTGTCATTGCATACACACACAAATCAACAGTATGAGATGCTGGTGAACTCCCTACCACTTTACAAACAAAGATGCCTGTTGCGCTGGAGTGGAATGATTTTTTTCTGTTGCGCACACAGGAGGTTGCCTTGAGCAAGGTCGTCCAGTATGTCCCAAGAGTCCTGTTTCTGAATGCTCTGATACTGAGGAAGTGAAGGTCATAAGAAAGACCTAAAAAGAATAGCATATGCTTTCTTTTGAGTGGACTTTATGAGGGATTTATGAGGCACTTGTTTGATTCAGTGACAGTCAAAAGAGCAATAGTGAGGAACAGTCACTGCTCATTTTTTCATCCGTCTTCAGCTCCATACATATTTTTCCCTTTAATTTTCTCTGGTTTCAGTCGTTCTAAGCCTGAAACCAAACCAACCAGCACTGATATTGATTACAGCATTACAGCATTTAAGTCTAAGCTAAAGAAAGTGTTTGAAAATCAGACAAAAATACAAAGACTCATCTCATTAAGTATTGTGAATCAAGTAATTAAACCAAAAAAATGAAATGAAGATGAAAAATGAAAAAAAGATGAAACAGTGTATTATATTGTAATATACAATATACTCTCAAAAAAATGATTCTGGCTGCTTGCTCAGTTTATTTAAATAAAATAAGCTGAACCAACACAAATCTTTAGTTTTTTACTTAACTGGCATTTGCACTCAATTGTACTATGTTAAATGAAATTAAATTAGCAAAATGTTAGGTTAACCTAAACCATTTGTGTTAGGACTACACAAATCATTTGTTGCATTGATTGAAACTGGGCAGTGGATTTCTAGTTCCCAGCATGCTTTGCGTAGGGATAGATCTGGACAGTAAATGTTGAAATTAAGTGCTGTTTAATGTGTTTTTTAGGAAAGGGAAATACCTTTTAAAGTTTGATGTTCAGTTATATTTGACATTTAAAAGAATTTATGTTATGTCGATTTTTATGAGGTTACCATTATGCTGAAGTGTAGACCTTGTGGTTAGGCTATGGGTGGCTACATGAAATAAATGTATGTTGTTCTCAACAAGCTTTAATTGTGCTAAAGCCAGTGATGAGAAGTTCTTTATCTGATCATTACATGCATGCTACAAATGTTTCGCAGAAAACTTGAGCAACTCTGCACAAGGGCACCAGTCTGAATTGCAATACCACTGGTTGGATCAACTAGAGTGAATTATGTTCAGGAAACATTCACAGAATATGTCAAATGAAACTGGTGTGATCTCATTCAATTAGGATGAATTTTACTCATCAGTACAATTAACTTGGCTTAAGTTCAAATAAATCAGTTCAACTGTGTGGAAATAGGTGTCATAATTGAATTAAGTTAGACCAACAAGTTATTTTTTTAATAGACTTATGTTATTAAGGATTATACAGTGTGTTAAAAATAAACTAAAAGTTGTGCTCTGTTGTAGTATTATCTGTATTTGATGTCAGTTAACCAGTCAGTCATTTTGGCTAAAGGCGAACACTGGTATTATGAGTATGCAGCAGGTCTTAGTTAAAGAGTTACTAATTCTCGAATTGTTATGTTTGTTTTTGCAGACCCATCTTCAGTCCCAGCGTGCTTTGCTCATCCAGGGGACAGAGTCTCTAAATAATGCGTCAAAAAGTATTGAGCGAAGTCAACAGATTGCGGCAGAGACCGACCAGATTGGCACAGACATCATTGAAGAGCTTGGAGAACAGAGAGAACAACTGGACCGCACAAGAGACAGAGTGAGCAAGAGATATCTAGACCATTCCCCATTATTGTTACTGTTGAACGAGCAGATAATAAACTGCACAAGTGAAATGTCTAGAATGAATTCACTTCTTCTCTCTTTCTCTTCTCTTACTACCCCATTTCTAATCAGTTGGTTCACACGGGAGAGAACCTGAGCCGCAGCAGGAAAATCCTGCGCGCAATGTCCAGACGGTGAGACTTGCACACTTGCGAAACACATTTTACATCACTAGAATTATTTCCAAATCTCTTTCTGAGAATATACTCAATCAAGCTTCCGTTCCTGTCATTTCAGACTGGTGACGAATAAACTCCTACTATCAGTCATTATCATCATGGAGCTGGCCATCTTAGGGGCGGTGGTTTACTTGAAGTTCTTTCGCAAGTAGGCAATGAGACACACAAGACTGTAAAAGACTCCACTTCTTCCTTTTCTTCTTCGTCATGTTCACTGGTGTCTGGCCCGGTGACAATGTACTGGATGCTTTTGTGACTGTGGGTGTCACATGGACATGTAAGAGCGGTTATTTTAAGTGCTAAACTGTATTAGCATAAGTAGTGCTCTCAGGGTGAAAAGAAGACCATGGTGCATTCAGACTGCTGGAGGATCAGGACCTGTATAAAGAGGAGAGATGGCTTTACTCCCTCCTTGGCTGTCTTAAATAAGGTGCCAAGGCGTAGATGTAGATGTATGGACAGATGAATGGTGTAAATGAAGCAACCAGTGAAAAGAGTGGAAAAAGAATATATATGCAATCTATCTGCATTTTTATACACATCAATCACTTTAAAGGGATAGTCCAATTAAAAATGTACATATGATTCTGTTATCATTTAATCACCCTCATGTTGTTCCAAACCGCATGTAAAAAACAACATTGGACCCCATTGACTTTCATTGTATGGATAAAAAATGGTTGAAACATTCTTCAGAATACCTTCTTTTGTATTTCATAGAAGAAAGTAAGTCTTACAGGTTTGGAACGACATGAGGGTGAGAAACTTATGCCAGAGTTTTTATTTTTGAGTGAACTCTCCCTCTATTACTGAACTTTTAACTGTGATCAGAATTATATTGTGTATTAGACTTTTTTTGAGAGAAGTGATAACATGGCATTAAATGTAACAGCTCTTGGGGGTTCGTTCCTAAAATTGGGTGTGTGTTTTCCTTTAGTTTTTCCACCAATCTGTCACAACAAAGCTGAGGGTACTCCAGGCCAAGAGAATGACAGCTATAAACATGCACATGACTTGCTTCATAAGCCTTGGTTGGTGGAGAAAGGGGTGTGTTTAGCCTGTCAGATATGGGGGTTGACATTACTGTAAACATAACTGAGAATAAAGTGACAGGAACACCTGTTATAGTGGAAATAGCAATGTCCAGGGCTATCAGGTCACCTTGACATACTGACATTTTGCCAGCTGACTGTTGGTATTTTTTGTCATTTTAGGACAAAACAGTAGTAGTATCAGTGGAGGCCAGTCACTTGCAATCATGTTTGTGAGTGAGCAGGTGATACACCTTTTACACGTTGTTTATAATCTCCATCTATCATCCCATCACATTCCGCAGTCATACACAGATGTAATGATGTATTGATAGGATTATAAAAGGGGCATAACAGGTGAATCAGCTGATTACACCTTCAAATCAATCACAAACCCAAACAAAAGGTCTTTTTGTAATTGCATTAGGTGGATTAGTTTATTAATGGCGCTTACTAAAATAAACGTAATTGTTACCAGTACTCAGGGTGAGGAATTTGAACAGCTACATTTATCAAATTAGTAAACCTAACCTAACTTGAATAGCCTTACAATGAAGAGACTATTAAATCAAGATTAATCCCTTATCAAAATGCATTAATTAATTTAAAACAATGCAAATATGAAAAGTTAATTATAAGGTGTGTATATTCCAAATACTTTGTGTTTTAATGTAAATAAAATTTAGATTAATCTTTCGTTGCTCAGTCTAACTGACTAAACTGTTGATCATATTTGCCAGATTTAGTTTTATTATTTGGCATTTTCAGGATCCATCTAAGACAAACAAAGCATAACTGTTTATTCTAAATGTTGGGGGGTGGTTTCCCTGACAGAGAAAGCCTAGTCATAGACCAAAATGGCACTTTAAACCAGATTAACAGAAATCTGTTTTCTCTGTCATGGATTTAAATAGTCCGAGACTTAGTTTAGTCCAGAGTTTAATAAACTGATTTCCTGGAGGAAGACTAAAGCTACTCCAGGACTAAATTGAGGCTTAAAGGAGGCAGGTTTAACATCAGATTACTGTTGTGTTTCAAAGAAGACACACACACACACACACACACATATATATATATATATATATATATATATATATACACACACAGTGGGTATGGAAAGTATTCAGACCCCCTTAAATTTTTCACTCTTTGTTATATTGCAGCCATTTGCTAAAATCATTTAAGTTAATTTTTTTCCTCATTAATGTACACACAGCACCCCATATTGACAGAAAAACACAGAATTGTTGACATTTTTGCAGATTTATTAAAAAAGAAAAACTGAAATATCACATGGTCCTAAGTATTCAGACCCTTTGCTCAGTATTTAGTAGAAGCACCCTTTTGATCTAATACAGCCATGAGTCTTTTTGGGAAAGATGCAACAAGTTTTCACACCTGGATTTGGGGGTCCTCTGCCATTCCTCCTTGCAGATCCTCTCCAGTTCTGTCAGGTTAGATGGTAAACGTTGGTGGACAGCCATTTTTAGGTCTCTCCAGAGATGCTCAATTAGGTTTAAGTCAGGGCTCTGGCTGGGCCATTCAAGAACAGTCACAGAGTTGTTGTGAAGCCACTCCTTCGTTATTTTAGCTGTGTGTTTAGGGTCATTGTCTTGTTGGAAGGTAAACCTTCGGCCCAGTCTGAGGTCCTGAGCACTCTGGAGAAGGTTTTCGTCCATGATATCCCTGTACTTGGCCGCATTCATCTTTCCCTCAATTGCAGGGACTGTGCTCCACTGTGCTCTTAGGAACCTTAAGTGCAGCAGAAATTTTTTTGTAACCTTGGCCAGATCTGTGCCTTGCCACAATTCTGTCTCTGAGCCCTTCAGGCAGTTCCTTTGACCTCATGATTCTCATTTGCTCTGACATGCACTGTGAGCTGTAAGATCTTATATAGACAGGTGTGTGGCTTTCCTAATCAAGTCCAATCAGTATAATCAAACACAGCTGGACTCAAATGAAGGTGTAGAACCATATCAAGGATGATCAGAAGAAATGGACAGCACCTGAGTTAAATATATGAGTGTCACAGCAAAGGGTCTGAATACTTAGGACCATGTGATATTTCAGTTTTTCTTTTTTAATAAATCTGCAAAAATGTCAACAATTCTGTGTTTTTCTGTCAATATGGGGTGCTGTGTGTACATTAATGAGGAAAAAAAATGAACTTGATTTTAGCAAATGGCTGCAATATAACAAAGAGTGGGGGTCTGAATTTAAGGGGGTCTGAATACTTTCCGTACCCACTGTTGTGGTCAGAATTACTGGCACCCTTGGTAAATATGATCAAAGATGACTGTAAAAATAAATTGTTTATCCTTTTGATCTTTAATTCATGAAATTAGCAAAAATGTAAACTTTCATTGAAGGAAAAGAATTGAAAGTGGGGGTGGGGTGGGGTGAATAACATTATGAAATAAATGCTTTTCTCCAAAACACGTTGGCCATAATTATTACCACCCTTTTATTCAATACTTTTTGCAACCTCCTTTTGCCAAGATAACAGCTCTTCACCTATAATGCCTGATGAGTTTGGAGAACACCTGACAAAAGATCAGAGACCATTCCTTCATACAGAATCTCTCCAGATCCTTCAGATTCCAGCTCCATGTTGGTGCTTCTTCTCTTCAGTTCACTCCACTCATTTTCTATAGGGTTCAGGTCAGGGGACTGGGATGGCCATGGCAGAAGCTTCATTTTGTGCTCAGTAACCCATTTTTGTGTTTGTTTTGGATCATTGTCCTGATGGAAGATCCAACCATGGCCCCATTATTGGATTTCTAGCAGAAGCGGCCAGGTTTCGATTTTTTATCTGTTGATATTTGGTAGAATCCATGATACCATGTATCTGAACAAGGTGTCCAGGACCTCCAGCAGAAAAATAGGCCCACAACATAGATATAGATAACAAAGATATAGCAGTATATTTAACAGTGGGCATGGGGCACTTTTTATCCCTGTGTGCAACAAACCCATCTGGTGGGTTTGATGCCAAAAAGCTCTTTTTTAGTTTCATCTTACCATAGAAGCCAGTCCCGTTTGAAGTTCCAGTCTTGTCTGACAACTGAAAATGCTGGAGATTTTTTCCTGGATGAGTGAGGAGGATTTTTTTTAAACCCTCCCTAACAACTTGTGAGGATGGAGGTGCTGTTTGATCTTTTTTTTAGGCTCTCTGAGACTCAAGACTCAACTAATCTCTGCAATTCTCCAGCTGTCTTTGGCCACTCAAACTTTCCTCCTCACAGCACTTTAGGACGATTTAGACACACGTCCTCTTCCAGGCAGATTTGTAACATCTTTAGTTGATTGGAACTTCTTAATTATTGCCCTGATGGTGGAAATGGGGATTTTCAATGCTTTAGCTATTTTCTTACAGCCACTTTCTATTTTGTGAAGCTCAACAATCTTTTGCTGCACTTCAGAACTATATTCTTTGATTTTTCTCATTGTGATAAATGATTACGGGAATTTGGCCTTTGTGTTTCCTCATGTTTGTACTCCTGTGGAACAGGAAATCATGGCTGGACAATTTCATATTCATGATCACCCTGGTATGCTAAAAAAATGTAAATATGAAGGGGAATAATTCTGACCACAACTGTATATACTAAGTTCTGTCATAAAACTGGTGCAGGCTGATAGATCCTTAACTATTTGGTAGCGATCACATCGTTATCTACATAGCACAGCTGATTGGTTGCTGTTGCATCAGTGGCCAATGAGCTTGCTGCTCAACATTCAAATGCTTTCCATTGTTTGTTGTTAGCAGTCTGCAGGAAGCTTTCACAAACCCTCCACCTTACCCAGCTCCACCTCTATAGATCTGCTACGGGGGTTATTTAATGTATGTTGCTCACAGCAGCATGTCTGTGAATGTATTGGGAGTCTGCAATCTTAAACTTTTTCTGCAATTCTTAATTCTCCGGCTGTGTTTCTTGGAGAGTATTTGGCCACTTGATCCTCCTCGCCTTGCATTACTACAACCAGGGTTCCCACTCATCCTGGAAAACCTTGAAAACCTGGAAAATTGATGACAAATTTTCCAGTCCTGGAAAACACATGGAAAATTAGAGAAAATGTAAAATGTCCTGGAAAATCTTGTAGTTGTCCTGGAAAATTATTTTTTAAAAAGTTCTTGGGTTTTTCTTTAGTCAAGACCAAAGAGTTTATCACTGACCTAAAACCATCACCATTAGTTGCAGAAAGTGTGATGTTCAGGAATGCTGAGTTTTGACACGTGAGAGTAGTATTTTTTTCAATGACGATGTTTAGTCTTGTGTTGCCACTTGCAGCAGTTATTATATTGTTATAGTATGTTATTAACTGCTTAAATGCATAATTGTTTGCATAATTATGCAAGTTGATGTTCTGATCATATTTTTCCCAAGCACATTTTACCAATTCCAAACCAATCCATCTTAATAACTACCATTAATTTTGTATTTAGTCATGAAGTTAGTTTATGAAGGCTTGTTTTCTTTTACAGATAAAATGAGCCAAAAAGAGATTTATCTCAGACAGAAAAGTCAAAAATTATTAAATTCCCACAAGAAGGATGCAATACTAATGCAATACTAGAAATTGCTATTAAGGCATGTCCATTGGATAGTGAAATGCTCATTGGATCAGCAGGGTCAGACAAAAACAGGTGGATAAGAAAAGACACGTTAACTGCAAAAGAATTAAGAATTAAGGTGAAGAATTAAGTGTGAAACCATCAGAAACCCTTTAGTCTCCAGCGCCACCATTTTCCAGAACTTCAACCTACCTGCATTCTCCAGGAGTGCGAGGTGTCAGGATCTCAGAGACTTTGATTAGGTAAAGAATCCTAAAAAATGCCCCCCATTTAAGAATCACATACTGAATTGTAGTAAAATACAAGAAGACAGTTTTTTTTATAGGCTTTATAGACAGACAGATTGAGAGTGACTCTTGAAGGACCAGCACCACATCCTCCTGTACCACTGTTTGAAGAATTTATCTTCCAAAATCTAGCTGTAAGGTGTTGGAGTTTATTTTTAGTCCATCTTTTACCCTGAAAAGTCCATCTTGCAAAGATAATGATCTTCCAAAACTTACTGCCAAAAAATAGAAGTGTGTATCAGTAGTTAAGTAATAACAATAAACTATGGAATCTTGTTTTCGCCATTGAATAATAAATAAAAAATGCTAGCCTAATTGCAACTTTTTATCTCACAAGTCTAAATATTTTTCTTACAATTGCGAGTTTACATAATTGTGATATAAGCTCGCAATTGCCAGGGAAAAAAGTCAGAATTGTGAGTTTATATCATGCTATTCTGCCCTTTTTTTCTTAGAATTGTGAGATATAAACTTGCAATTGCGAGAAAAAAATTAAAAGTAAGTCACAATTACCTTTTTTTTTCTGAAACAATCTTCCATAGTCATAATGTATGATTAAGAGCTCATATTAAAAACTGATTTTAAAGTTAAGTCATGGCAATAAACATTTTAAAGACTTTAAATTATAGAGCAATATGAGCAATATATTACTTTAGGGCGTAATCCCAGTCTTTTATTCCCATTGTTGTAAAATTGAAAATGTCCTGGAAAGGTCCTGGAAAATGATCGCTGAAAAAGAGTGGGAACCCTGTACAACTTATAGACAACAGACACATGTCCTCTTCCATTTTTTTGATTTTCTATTTTGTGTTATTTCTTGACATTTTAATTTGTGAAGCTCAACAATCTTTTGCTGCATATCAGAACTATATTGTTTGGTTTTACTCATTGTGATGGATGTTCAAGGGAATTTGGCCTTTTTTGTTTCTTCATATTAATTGTCCTGTGAAACAGGAAGCCATAGCTGGACAATTTTACCCTGGTGTGCCACAAAAATTGTAAATATGAATGGGAATATATTTCAGAGATTTATATTAATTTCTAGGGGTACCTAACGTGTATTAGAGAAAAAAAAAATATATATGTATGTATATATACAGTTTAAATTTCAATTTGTGACCATGTGAGAAGTGCAGTGTCCTTATGTAATGTGTAGGAGCACAGGCTATTTTGACTACCACTCTGGCCCAACGTTGTAGAATTACAACATGGACTTAACAAGCTCTAAATCAAATTTGATGAATGCTTTCCAAAATAACTAAATATGTATGTGTTCTAGACATTGTAATAAACACACAAAAAAATATGTAAAGGATTTTACTTACTTGAATCTTGACGACATGTAAAACCCACTGTTGCAGATTTATAACATCACTTTCAAAAAAAAAAAAAATGCCTGCAAATGTTTTTTTTTCCCTCAAGACCACATTTACATAGTTAATGGGTTTTATTGTTTGTCCTCACAATGCTATTGGATAGAAGAAGCGTTTATAGGTCCGGTCATCTGGCCATGAACTTACTCTACCTGCAAACTTCGCGTTGAGCTCATCTCCTTTTTTTGCATGACTGGATGTCGTCAAGATTCAAGTAAGTAAAATTCTTTACATATTTTTTTGTGTGTTTATTACAATGTCTAGAACACATACATATTTAGTTATTTTGGAAAGCATTCATCAAATTTGATTTAGAGCTTGTTAAGTCCATGTTGTAATTCTACAACGTTGGGCCAGAGTGGTAGTCAAAATAGCCTGTGCTCCTACACATTACATAAGGACACTGCACTTCTCACATGGTCACAAATTGAAATTTAAACTGTTAGATGATTCATTGTAACTAAGTTAGTACTTAGTTTAGCTTATACCATAATTAAACACAGGAATACATTGTATGTGGAATTTGAAACTCCATCATCTAGAGCAGTATCTGAAACTCCCTGTATCTTTGTAGTTTTTTAACTTCTAAATGATCCTGATATTTTTTATGAGTGTTGCCCAAGTAGCAGTTTATAGCATTAGGAGATAAAAAAAAAAAAAAAACAGGCTCTGAATGTTCTGGATTTTTGAGGGGGGATTCCTGTTGCATTGTTCAGGGACAGGTGTGAATGGTCTTGAACATGAACCTGTAAGTGCTCTGGGGGGATGCATGTGTTCTTTTAGTATAAGTAGAAAGCATAATAGGCCAGCCAGACAGTATTGTTTGAATGTAGTAGTGGAATTTTGATTAGCATTTGCATTGAAATTATAATACTTTGATGGATAATACTTAGATCTATACCCTCGACACATGGTCTACCACCCTGTCTATTCTTTTATTTTATCTACAATATAAGACCCATATGTATTATTCACTTATATATTTTTTTACTTTTTCCATTTCAGAATGCCAAGATGTCATCGGACCACCATCCACTGGATGTACGCAACAACATGATTGCACATTTCCCAGTAATGATGAAGAGAGGACGCTGCAGACACTGCAATAATGGATACACAAATACATTGTGTTGCAAGTGCAATGTTCGCTTGTGCTTCTCAGATGAAAATAACTGTCTTAGAGACTATCACTGCAAAACACTTCATTCAAACCACATTGAAAGTGATAGAAGAAAAAGTTTTATAAATACAAATTTTCTCAATATTTTTATTAATAAATTCTTATTCATAAAAATATGATTGTTGTGTGATTATTACTCATGATATATACTGTTAGGGGCAAAGTAAGCAATCAACCCAAATGAATGCTTAAATGCTCTGTATATCTGTTCAGACAAAGTGAGTACAAATACAGAAATTCTGCTCCTAACTAGGGCCAACGTTGCAATATTACAACATTTCCCTAAAAACTTACTAAAATGCAAATTTTAAAAAAAAAAAAATCTTTAATTTCTACATCGGAGGCCTCCTAAAACAATATCTGAGAGGTCAAAAAAAATTTTGCTCATTTTTTTCTATATTTGGGTTTTACAGGGATATGTATGTATGTATGTACAAACCCGATTCCAAAAAAGTTGGGACACTGTACAAATTGTGAATAAAAAAGGAATGCAATAATTTACAAATCTCATAAACTTATATTTTATTCACAATAGAATATAGATAACATATCAAATGTTGAAAGTGAGACATTTTGAAATGTCATGCCAAATATTGGCTCATTTTGACACATTCCAAAAAAGTTGGGACAGGTAGCAATAAGAGGCTGGAAAAGTTTAATGTACATATAAGGAACAGCTGGAGGACCAATTTGCAACTTATTAGGTCAATTGGCAACATGATTGGGTATAAAAAGAGCCTCTCAGAGTGGCAGTGTCTCTCAGAAGTCAAAATGGGCAGAGGATCACCAATTCCCCCAATGCTGTGGTGAAAAATAGTGGAGCAATATCAGAAAGGAGTTTCTCAGAGAAAAATTGCAAAGAGGTTGAAGTTATCATCATCTACAGTGCATAATATCATCCAAAGATTCAGAGAATCTGGAACAATCTCTGTGTGTAAGGGTCAAGGCCGGAAAACCATACTGGATGCCCGTGATCTTCGGGCCCTTAGACGGCACTGCATCACATACAGGAATGCTACTGTAATGGAAATCACAACATGGGCTCAGGAATACTTCCAGAAAACATTGTCGGTGAACACAATCCACCGTGCCATTCGCCGTTGCCTGCTAAAACTCTACAGGTCAAAAAAGAAGCCATATCTAAACATGATCCAGAAGTGCAGGCATTTTCTCTGGGACAAGGCTCATTTAAAATGGACTGTGGCATAGTGGAAAACTGTTCTGCGGTCAGACGAATCAAAATTTGAAGTTCTTTTTGGAAAACTGGGACGCCATGTCATCCAGACTAAAGAGGACAAGGACAACCCAAGTTGTTATCAGCGCTCAGTTCAGAAGCCTGCATCTCTGATGGTATGGGGTTGCATGAGTACGTGTGGCGTGGGCAGCTTACACATCTGGAAAGGCACCATCAATGCTGAAAGGTATATCCAAGTTCTAGAACAACATATTCTCTCATCCAGACATCGTCTCTTTCAGGGAAGACCTTGCATTTTCCAACATGACAATGCCAGACCACATACTGCATCAATTACAACATCATGGCTGCGTAGAAGAAGGATCCGGGTACTGAAATGGCCAGCCTGCAGTCCAGATCTTTCACCCATAGAAAACATTTGGCGCATCATAAAGAGGAAGATGCGACAAAGACCTAAGACAGTTGAGCAACTAGAAGCCTGTATTAGACAAGAATGGGACAACATTCCTAAACTTGAGCATCTTGTCTCCTCAGTCCCCAGACGTTTGCAGACTGTTATAAAAAGAAGAGGGGATGCCACACAGTGGTAAACAAGGCCTTGTCCTTTTTTGAGATGTGTTGATGCCATGAAATTTAAAATCAACTTATTTTTCCCTTAAAATGATACATTTTCTAAGTTTAAACATTTGATATGTCATCTATGTTGTCTTCTGAATAAAATATTGAAATGTGAAACTTCCACATCATTGCATTCTGTTTTTATTCACAATTTGTACAGTGTCCCAACTTTTTTGGAATCAGGTTTGTATACACACACACACACACACACACACACACACACACACACACACACACACACACACACACACACACACACAGTGCTTTAATTAAAATTGTATTGTCATTTATTAGACATAACAAACTGAAACAACTAAATAGTCTTTATTCACAGATAATTACCATTTTTATTTTGCATGGCCTTGATAGCTGCAGAATAAAAGAAAAGGAATGCCGTTTCTTTTTTTTTTAATTGCTGTCTTTTTCTGCTGGGATTTGCTTCTCAGTTCCATGCCATATTAAGATTTAATAAGGCATATTATTTCATGGTTCATTCCATGTTTTATAGGCAACCTCTGTCATGCTAATTCAGATTAGCACAGTTGGTTTTAAATTTATCTTGTTTACTTTAGTTCAAGACTCCGTAGTTCAAGTTTTAGTAATCTGTACATAACCCTAATATTTCTGGATTCTATTTATAGGCAGAGCATTAAATATTATTTTATACTTAAGATTCTCTAATTTAATGTAGTTAATGACAGGTATCAGGAGTTTCAAACCACTCAATCATGGACAAGTGACATTCTGTCTCCAGTACATTAGTTTATTGCAACAAAATATTTTTACTGAAACAGAGAAATGAAACAAATCAACCCTCCTTCCTGAAGAAGATACTGGTACTGATGGTGAATTCAGATCTGAAAAGTTGTACGAAATGCATTCATACATGATTTTTCAAAGGTTTAATTAAATACATATGAAAATTACTAAAATAACTTATTTCAAATCCACTATTTAAAAAAGGATCACTCAGTCTCAACCTAACCAAACCAGTGGGAATAGATTAGCCATTAAAAGCAGTCTACTATACAAAACAAAGAAACGAACAAACGTAGAAATACAACAAAAACTAGTTCTGGTCCAAAAGTGCAAACATGTTTCAATGAAAGTAAAATCAATCAGTCCACCACAGTAGAGAGTCACCTCAGCCTTCAAAAATGTGTTATGCACATTTTCTTTTATGACAGTTTTTCCTGCAGCAAGTCCCAGAGTGTGATCAGAGGTTACCCATTAATCCCATGACAGCTGACAAACATTAAAAACATTTAATTTTCAGGCATAATAGTCCTCAAATACAGAGAATTCAGATGTCAGCTGTCTTTTTTTTAGCCAAGCTAAAATTAGTGGCAGGTACTGTATATAATAAACCTCACCGATGTGCTTCAAGCAGCACTTTACCAGTGAGGTATCAATTTTTTCTGACCAAGACTACAGTAACCTTTAAATTAAATCTTTAGTCTGGTGCTCAGTCTCTGCAAATCCTTCAGTGTTGTTCTTTTAGACTTTGGAATGCAAAGTGGTTCATTTGTCAAAGTCCTTGATTAGCTGGTGTTTTACAACCGCAGCTCAGTGTCCTCTTTTGGTTCTGGAATCTTCGGGAAGGCAACGTGTGCACCTTCACGTGTCTGACCGAGAGCAGATGCGATGACGTCAACGGCTAGGCTGGTTGTGGCCTCCACAGCCTCAGGCGTGGCTCCTAGTGTGGGGTTCACTTCAACCACGTCCATCACAGAGAGTAAACCTGTGTGGTCCGGAAGAGGTTGTATTAGCATCAGATTTAGGATTTATTTAATTTCATTTGTGAATTGTAGATCTGTACCTGTGTTGTGGATCTCTTCTGTTACATAGATGCCCTCTCTATATGTCAGTCCTCCATTAACAGGAGTTCCAGTGGCGGGAGCCAAGGATGGGTCAAATGCATCAATGTCAAAGCTCAAGTGGATCGGCCTTTGTTTCCTGATGTAAAAACAAATAACAGTTTTAGTATTTTGAGTTGGTACACTCAGAATAGTGTCCAGCAGGACATCAAACTAGACTGATAGATTACAATAATTTAAGAAAAGTGTTTTTGCCTCTCAATCTGGGGATCCATTTTACTGAGTAAGCCCTGTACACTCTCTGTTCACAGCATGTTTAGGTTCAGACCAAGGAAAACAGCAAGGGGGGTTAATTAATTGTTCTGGATAATATGGATGTAGTGGATATTAAATAGTTTTAACGATTAAATGATTAAATTTCTTATTTCAATCAATATTGTGACTAACAGTGCTTGTAAAAACATTTGGTGACTCATAACAAGTAGAACACAGATACAAGTTACTGACATAAAAATTTGCATCCAAATATTTAAAAAGGTTTTTGAGTAACAAACCAAAATTTGTTACAATTGTCCCCGGTCTCCCCCTACACATGGAGCATGCAATCTGTTGAAGGTTGTTTACAGAAGCACCACTACTAGTTAAATAATTGTGTATGTTTTTGCGCAATAATCACTGTACCTTGCCAAGAGGTGATCCAAAGTGACCTCCATTACTCTCTGAATGCCCATTCTGTCAATATCCCGCATGGAGAAGTACTGAATTCCCAGGGTCTTCAGGATTATACTGAGATGAATAAAATCAAATTAGCAACCAAAAGTATTAATGCCGTTTTAAATTGTGTAGTATATCTGCTTTGTCTCTCTCTCTCTCTCTCTCATTAAAAAGTTTAGGGTCAGTATTTTTTTTTTATACATATTTTTTATTAATTAAGGATGCATTTAATCAAAAGTAACAGTAAAGACGTTTTATTTATTTAATTATTTACTTACATTTTTACAAAAATTCCTATTTTAAATAACTTTTGAACTATTCAAAGAATCAAATCAAAGAGAATCAAGAGAAAAAAATAAAATAAAAAAAACGTATCACGGTTTCCACAAACATTCATAATAATAAGAAATGCTTCTTGAGCACCAAATCAACATATTAAAATGATTTCTGAAGGATCATGTGACACTGAAGACTGGAGTAATGATGCTGAAAATTCAGCTTTGCTATCACTGGAATAAATGACATTTAAAATATTAAAATAGAAAACAGTTATTTTAAAAAGTGTAATAATATTTCACAATCTTACTGTTTTTACTGTATTTTTGAAAACAAAAACAAATCTTTCTGACCCCAAATGTTTGTAAGGTAGTGTATACAGTATATACCAAATTGTAAATGTATTTGAACTGTAGTAATGTTGGCTTTATCGTAGACCTTTCTGGTTTGTGCCCTGTTGGCGGTTACAGGTAATGTCAGTTATATAAATAGCCTATGGAATGACAATTGATTTAGTTGCATAGGCTTTAAAGAACAGGCTACAGGTGGCAAATCCTGAATGTCATTTTGGGACAGAACATAGTGTGCTTACTGCTCGCCTGGATCCACATCTCTGAGGCCGATGTAGACCAGATCTCTGGCAGACAGGAAAGGCTTCATCCAGGAAAATCCAGGAACCTCTGGCATCTGAAAGTTACAAAGCAGAATACAATGGCTTTAAGTTAGGATGTTTTAAAGGACAAAGCTTATCTGATATTTTCTGGAGACAAATGGAAAAAAGTCATCTCCAAGTATTGTCTTCTTCGAGATATAGTAATTAAAGTCATGTCAGAGATAGCACACCATCAACATATATTTCGTGCAAGAATGCTAATCACCTTGTTCTGCAGGTCCTTAAGTAAGAATGCTACAGACTGGCCATGGAGGTTTCCAGAAGGTGAAGTCAGAGGAGTGTTGATATCCGCATGAGCGTCCACCCAAATCAGACAAAGATCAGGGCACTGCTGAGCGTGGCCTTCCACTGAACCAATCGCTAGGCTGTGGGAATGAAAACATCACAAATGTTGTCACAAACACAGCCATGCTTTGATGATTTTGGCCTTTAAAAGAACAAACTCAACAGTCTGAGATTGCATTGAATTTTTTTTAATTAGACTAATTTTGATTGGAAACATTTGGATTCAGCTAGCTGGAAATACAAACAGCTTCCCACAACAAAAAGAAAAACCTTGACCTTTTAAAAGCTAAGTGATAAAACTGGCTTCAGCTTAGCCAGACTGCCAAAACATTACTTCATGCTTGTGCCAAAAAGACAAAAAAAACCGGAAAAACTTGTGGAACAGGTAACTAATTATAAATTCAGACATTTTCCATTGGCAGTGACCCATAACTATATACCAAGATAAAAGGCTTAGTTTTTTTTTTTTGTTCATTGAAGGTTTAACAAACAATAAAGACCATCATATATGAATCAGATTTTTTGGATTAGTTTGTTCAAGATAATTGGGAAAAATACGCAGTAAAACTCTGTACCTGTGGTCTCCCCCCAGCATGATGCAGGTATGTCCCGCCCCCACTGCGCCGCTCACAGCCCCCGACAGCAGCTTATTGGCACGTCCAACTGTGCGTGGGAACGGCACGTGCATAAAGTGCTCATCTTTTTCCAGATGCTTGAAGGTCAGGTCTCCAAAATCATGCACAGGGTAGTCTACAACAAGACAGGACATATAAATAAACTAACACTGGCATTAAAGCTTCCACACTTTCTGCTAACTCTGACCAAAACGCTCGCTTCTTTCCCACATTATATGACTGACAGGTCGAAGCTGGCAGGTGACAGTTCTGTCATTTAATCCCAGCATGAATCTGCCCAAGCCATGTAGTGGGCACATGTAGGATGAAACTCCTATTGGAGGACACTAGTGAAGGTCTAAACAGCTGATGGGGCCCAGCATGACACAACCAGATCAGCCTCAGTGAAAGTGTTGAATTACTCTTCAGATTTTAAAGCAACCTATAATGTAATGTGTACTATCCAGTGGCCTCTTAACAGGAATAGACGTGAACACGTTGAACCTGATTAAGCATTTTTTAAAATACTAGATGTGCTTTCTGCTTGAAAATAAGAAAACTACAAGGGAATTAGGGATTTGGCCATGATAGAAGCAAAGGGGTTGGTCGTCATAAGCAAAGACAGATGTTAAAGTTTAGATCGTAACTGCATTTGAAAACTTCAGTTTCATATGACATACACAACCAATAGTTACTAACTGGAGCAAGCATCTATATTTGTTGCATTGGATATAGCACTGATATAGTTTAGTCAAGAATGCTTGCCATATAGGGTGTATGGTTATTTCCACAGCTCCAAACTGCCAAGCGTCTGTAAAAGTGATGCAACAAATCAAAATTGCATCAGTATGTTATAAATATATTTTATATTAAATAAATAATATTCATGATTAAATAAAATTACGATTTTAAAAATGCATTTTTAAAAAAAAATAATAATAATAAGTGACAGGTCGTAAATTAAAAAGTATAACTTTAAGGACATTAAGGTATTGTTTTTTTTTTTTTTCTCTCAAGCAATCCAACGTCCCAAAATGCAAGAAAAATCTCTCTGTTAAAAGAGCTAGTGAACAAAAATACAATATTAAATTTATATACACATTTTCAGCAATAACAAGGGAAAAACATTCCCAGCTAAGGTGAAACGGGGTCTTCGAAGCTGTGTCATAAGTATGCCACTTGTTCACAACCGCCGACGGAAAAAATTCCAGGCTTAAGATAGCAGGAACTATCGGATTACATGGAGAACATGTAGTTACGTAAAGCGACCCTGAGCTCGGCACGATGTTTATGTGATTAACAGCTGACTGTATGTCGGCGAGACTCATGAATGACTTGCACATTCTGACGAGCAACTCTGGAATCTCATGACTCAGAAGAAGCAACTGACTGTAAAGAGGATTTACATCTTCTTTTCCTTTATTTAATTATTATTAGCAGTAGTGGTAGTACCCCTTATGCATGTCAAATGTAAGCTTTGGTAGCAAGTCGATACTAAAGTTAAAAAAGATGTAACGATACCACTCTCTCTATGCTCTTAAAAGTTTGCCTTTAACATTTACTTTAAAAATATTATTATTGCTTTTGCTTAGGTATCAAAAAAAAATAAAAAAATAAAAAAAATAATCGAGAAATATTGGGATTGTGACAACAGTGAACGTTTCCAACTCATTATTTCCAGACAGAGAGAAATAATGAATGCAGCATTCATTGTTTATTTAGTTTATAAGGAATAATTAATTATGGAAACTTGTAATTAAAAACCACTAATGTTCCCCTGTAATCTGAAGCCAGCTGTCTCAGAGCTTTTTGTACAGCGCTCCAGCGGGAACCGCCTTCACATTTTATTGGCAGTGGTTAATCCACTGCCTCACCAGGTTCATTTATGACTAGCCAGAGGAAAGACCCAAAATAACATCTGCCTGTATCACTCCGGTGAAAAACTACATTCAGGTCCACTTCACTTGTGCGTGACTCTGTAGCCTGTGTCAGCTCCTCTGAAACATTATCCTTATGACAAACTTAAAGGATTAGTTCACTTTCAAAAAAACAAATTTCCTGATAATTTACTAACCCCATGTCATCCAAGATGTTCATGTCCTTCTTTCTTCAGTCGAAAAGAAATTAAGGTTTTTGATGAAAACATTCCAGGATTATTCTCCTTATAGTGGACTTCAATGGACCCCAAACGGTTGATGGTCAAAATGACAGTTTCAGTTCAGCTTCAAAGGGCTTTAAACGATACCAGACAAGGAATAAGGGTCTTATCTAGCGAAACGATCTGTCATTTTAGAAAAAAATGTAAATGTATATGCTTTATATAAATAAATGAAAGCCTTCCAAGTGCTTCCGCCAAAACCGCACTTTCGTATTCTTCAAAAAGCTTACGCTGTATGTCCTACGCCTTCCCTATTCTAACTTACGGAAAAAACTTAACTGGCACTACGTTCGTTCTGTAAGTAGAATAGGGAAGGCGTAGGACATACAGCGTAAGCTTTTTGAAGAATACGGAAAGCGTAAGCCAGTGCAAGGCGATCATTTGTTTATATAAAGCATATACATTTACATTTTTTTAGAAAATGACCAATCGTTTCACTAGATAAGACTCTTATTCCTCATCTGGTATCGTTTAAAGCTCTTTAAAGCTGCACTGAAACTGTCATTTTTACCTTCAACCATTTGGAGTCCATTGAAGTCCACTATAAGGAGAATAATCCTGGAATGTTTTCATCAAAAACCTTAATTTCTTTTCGACTGAAGAAAGAAAGACATGAACATCTTGGATAACATGGGGGTGAGTGAGTAAATTATCAGGAAAAATTTTTTTGAAAGTGAACTAATCCTTTAATAGCACAAATGCCATTAAACTATATAAAAACGCTCTCCACCCCTTGCTGCTGCCTTACACCTCTCCACCAGCACGTACTCTTTTTGTTGGGTCACTTCTCATCTGTGATTGCAAAAACGCCTTCTTGTGTGAAAAGAAGCTTCTGCTAAATGAATAAATGTAAATGTAAGATCCCCACTGAGCCATCACCAGGCTTTTGTCCATGACATAATGCCCTATTGTTATGTGATGTGGCAGGTCGTCTCATGGCATCTCTGAATGGTGAAACTGCAGTGACGCACGTACTTACAGTAAATCTATCCCCTCCCTCCCTTCCTCTCTCTCTGTGGCCAGACAACATCAAAAACTCCTTTATTGACCCATTTAAAGTTTTCAAGTATTAAAAAACACATACAATTGAATTATTATTGCTACAAACAGATTGTGATGCCTCATTGTAAATTCATTCACGTTTGGATGATGTAACAGTTAATCCAGTGCCCCCTTTTGAGCTCGCGACTACTTTAGTTAAAGAGACAGTTCACCAAAAAACTACATTTTTCACTCCCAGCTAAAATCGAATATTCGTCTTCAATATATATTCATGATATTTCAAACGAAGCTGAATTCCTTTAAATATTTGATGAGGGAGAAGCCTTAGACATTCACTTTTACTGTACGGAAAAATGACGCAATAAAGTGAACGCTTACTAAAGCTGTCAGTCGCTTACATCTTTTGGAAGTTCAGAGGGCACATACATGATGACAGAAGAATTTTAAATAAATATATATATTTCAGTCTCAAAAATCTGAATAGATGGATATATAGATAGATGAAACAAATACTAATAATGTACTTACCAAGATTTGAAAGTCTCTCCACCAAACCCGCATCCCTGATGGCTTTGGGTCCATGCTCCACCCCTCTCCTTTTCTGAGAATCGTAAAAATGCAGTCACATCATGATGTTATACATCAGAGAGTTTATGAGAGTTCTCCTTGAATAAATACATTATATATTACCTGTCCTTTTGAAAACGGAGCTCCCAAAATGGCAACAGAATGCGATCGGTTCTGCTGGCAGGAGCTCAGCGTGGATCTCAGTAGTCTAGACAGTGGTCCTCTCAATGCCATGCTGACTCAACCGTACAGTTATGAAACGAAACGGAAAAACAAATAGTATGTCGACCGGTGTGGCTTTTTAATCCTCTGGCTGTTGAATCTCGAAGAACTGGCACGACGTTTTTTTTTTTTTTAAGTCTTAATTTATATAGACCGACCCCCCAAAATCCAGCAGTCCTCCAGCATCCAGTTGTTTCTCATGCAGCTTCGTTAAACATTCGCTCACAGCGGCGCGAACCACGTTTTTCTATTAATAGAGCGGCCAGCCTGCGTCACACCCGATGACACACCTTCCTCTCAGCCAATCAGAGGCCCCACCAGTGTGGGTTTGTTTCAGTGGGCGTGGCTTTGACAAATGAGTGGCGTGAGAGATGGTGTGCCTTTTTGTGGTGTTGGAAATTTCCATCTCTGCACTATCGACTGCATATGTTTTTTTTTGCTTGCCTACTGTCTCGTCAACAAATTCCCATCTTGCTTATTGGAAAACAGATCCAGTGTCCATAGCA
This sequence comes from Megalobrama amblycephala, assembly GCF_018812025.1. NCBI lineage: Eukaryota > Metazoa > Chordata > Actinopteri > Cypriniformes > Xenocyprididae > Megalobrama > Megalobrama amblycephala. The sequence continues at coordinate 20,975,166 of NC_063053.1, read as the reverse complement.
TGACTGCTTTACTGAAGATTTATGTTCTATAGAAACGTCTGGAATCCCAGTATGATGCCAAGTTGTTGACATCATAAATTGTCCTTTGGCCTATTTTCAGTGTATCCACCAAAAACAAATGCACCGAGGTTGACTCAAATACTTAACCATATACTGTTAATTTAGATGGTTGATTTATTGTATAGGTAGTTTAGCTGGTTAGCTCATTAATGTAGTCACTGATACTGTAATAAGAAATATATATATATAGAGTTCAGTGGATTTAGTCCATATTTGGCACTTTGGCTCCATCTGGTGGTTTTCTTTTAGATATGTTTTAGACACGTCTCTACATTGCTATTATAATCTTATGGCAGAGTTTCATTTTATTTAAAGGATTAGTTCACTTTCAAATTAAAATTTCCTGATAATTTACTCACCCCCATGTCATCCAAGACGTCCATGTCTTTCTTTCTTCAGTTGAACAGAAATTAAGGTTTTTGATGAAAACATTCCAGGATTTTTCTCCATATAGTGGTCTTCAATGGAGCCCAAACGGTTGAAGGTCAAAATTACAGTTTCAGTGCAGCTTCAAAGCATTCTACACGATCCCAGATGAGGAATAAGGGTCTTATCTAGAGAAACCATTGCTCATTTTCTAAAAAAAAATTTAATTTTATACATTTTAATCATAAATGCTTATCTTGAATTAGCTCTCTTCTCTCTATTAGAATTCCAGCAGTGTAGACGCTGCTAAGTGTATTACTGCCCTCCACAGGTCAAAGTTACAACTAATTGTTATATACTTGCACAAGCATATTGTATATGACAATTTAGTTCAAACTTAAGAAGAGAGCTAGTTCAAGACAAGCGTTTATGGTTAAAACGTATATATATATATATATATATTTTTTTTTTTTTTTTTTTTTTTTTTTTTTTTTTAGAAAATGAGCGATGGTTTCTCTAGATAAGACATTTATTTCTCGTTTGGGGTCCATTGAAGTCCACTATATGGAGAAAAATCCTGGAATGATTTAATCAAAAACCTTAAAGGGTTAGTTCACCCAAAAATGAAAATTATGTCATTAATGACTCACCCTCATGTCTTTCCAAACCCGTAAGACCTCCGTTCATCTTCGGAACACAGTTTAAGATATTTTAGATTTAGTCCGAGAGCTTTCTGTCCCTCCATTGAAAGTGTATGTACGGTATACTGTCCATGTCCAGAAAGGTAATAAAAACATCATCAAAGTAGTCCATGTGACATCAGTGGGTTAGTTAGAAGTTTTTGAAGCATCTAAAATACATTTTGGTCCAAAAATAACAAAAACTACAACTTTATTCAGCATTGTCTTCTCTTCCGGGTCTGTTGTATATCCGCTTTCACTCCACAGTGATGCTGCTTCTTCTTCTTCTTTCCTGTTTTATGGCGGTTGGAATCCAGCTTATTGGTGCATTACCGCCCTTTCTGCTCCGGACAGTGACGCGATTAGGACATCCGCGACATGCACACCTACGCACCATTTTAAAAAATATAGCAATACCAAAATACAAACAATGTAGAATAGCTTGAATACAGCGGGCGTCTCCCTCTGACTGTAAACGAAGCTCGGGCGCACTAGATAACACGTCAGCAGCGTCTTACATCAGCAGCGTCACTGCAGAGTCGTGAACCACACTCCGGAGCAGAAGGGGGCGGTAATGCACCAATAAGCTGGATGCCAACCGCCGTAAAACAGGAAAGAAGAAGAAGAAGCAGCGTCACTGTGGAACGAAAGCGAATATACAACAGACCCGGAAGAGAAGACAATGCTGAATAAAGTCGTAGTTTTTGTTATTTTTGGACCAAAATGTACTTTAGATGCTTCAAAAACTTCTAACTAACCCACTGATGTCACATGGACTACTTTGATGATGTTTTTATTACCTCTCTGGACATGGACAGTATACCATACATACATTTTCAATGGAGGGACAGAAAGCTCTCGGACTAAATCTAAAATATCTTAAACTGTGTTCCGAAGATGAACGGAGGTCTTACGGGTTTGGAACGACATGAGGGTGAGTCATTAATGACATAAGTTTCATTTTTGGGTGAACTAACCCTTTAATTTCTTTTCGACTGAAGAAAGAAAGACATGAACATCTTGGATGACATGGGGGTGAATAAATTATAAGGAAATTTTAATTTGAAAATGAACTAATCCTTTAATTTCATGTTGAATTCGTCTGTGTTTATGTCAGAATGCCTTAGTAATGCATTATTTGGAAGATATTATTGCTCCTTTGAAATAGATTACTATTTCTGCATAAAAAAGTCCTCTGGACGTTTGGTGGCGCTGTAGCACTGATGGGATGTTGTGCCTTGTGTGTCAAAGCAGTTCCGGGATATTGCTCTCATTGAGCGGAATATTATTAGTTTTTTTTCCAATGCACAAAAATTATCTTCCTCTAGGGGGCGCTTGTGGGCTCAAAAAAGTATCTCATAATGGTTTTGTCCTACTGGGCACATTGTTAATGTAAAAACGGCATTCAAATAAATAAATTAATTTCAACGATTTATATCTGACATACTAATAAACATCCGCATAATCTATCTCGAAAAAAAAAAGAATACCGTGGCCTTAATCTGGAATAATCCTGATTTGGGCTGAGAAAAGTATCAGGTACCGCGCGCCAAGGCCGTCATCCTGCTATTTTAGCAGCATTCTTGACAATCATTTTCACCCAAATAATCACAATTACAACCTTTAATAACCACGAAAATGAAAATCCTCAGTGAAGACTTAAAACATGAGAATAATAGTTTTAAATAACCATACCAGGTCACTAAGCCCCGCCCGTCTGTGACAGCAGTATTCATGCTAAATTTCCATTCCTGACGCTGGCGATATTTCTTTGGGTTTTCTATGGATGCTCGTTATTATCAGAGGAACGCATGACCAAATCAAAAGAGAAACATTAGTTATTGTACTGAACGTGGAGCTGTATTTCCATTCCTGTGGCTGATAGCAGGTCACATTATTTTAAGCGGAGTTGATACTAAAACCGAATTTGGTGAGTCTTCATCAATAATATAGTAAATACAGAGCAAATAATAATAATAATAATACCAATATACCAGCCGGCCTCCTAATTTAATTAGGATATAATGAAGTGTAGTGATTTTATTTGGCTCTTAAAATAAATGTGAATGCAATGGGTGTTGATGCAAATATTGTTTTTCTTCCGCAACATCTCTTGGGTGGAAAGACAACTGGCTTTCATAGGATGTAGAACAGAGAGGAAAACATGCATAAGTTGTCAAGCAGGCAGTTTTGATATAGAATGTGCAGCCTGTATAGGTCCTGTGTTTACTGCATACTGTGTGGTTTTTAATACCCAGATTGAAATCCCAATTAGTCTTAAACATTTCTCTGACAGATTGGTGTATCAGCAGAGATGTCATTCCCTCCTCACCTGAACCAGATAGCCCAGTTACCCCCTGGCATTTCCCCCACACAGTTTGCTGGGTTTCCCTCCACTGTCCCTACAGGTAGGTCATGAAGATGAGAGAGATGTATATTCATATAGCCATATGGCGTCCTTAATCTTTATTTACTTATTTTTTCCTCAGCAAGTCCAATAATCCCAGTCCCTGTAGGAATGATGACTCCCTCTCCAGCGGTATGTACCAACACTGCTGAAATGTTTGCTTTGGTTTCCTGGGAATGAAAGTTTAGTCCAAATATCTGTTTTGAAAATTAACCCTGTTACCAGAATGAGAGATCATGTAGGGGTAACTTTTTCTTATATTTTGTAACTGTTATATTGTGTTGTATATGTCCTGTTTACTGCTATATATAAGAATTTTGGATACCCTGATGACTAATTTGCATATTAATTTTCCCTCCTCTTCTTTCATGTTTTACTTCTGGACTTTATTTTCATTTATTATTTGTCATTGATTATTTGTATTTCTACTTTTAAAATTGTTAATGATGTGATAAACAAACCATGCAGATGATGGTGAGGGGGTGGGGAGCAATGGTAATTTTTATGGCTGTGTATTTCATTTATTTTATTTTATTTATTTATGTTTATATACATTTTTTCTCTCTTAATTTTCTTGTTAATTATGATGAAAACAATGGAACATACTGTTGTTTCTAGTGCACTTACATATTTTACATTTTGCATGTATATTCCCAATAAATAAATCTTTAAAAGAAAGAAATTTGGATGTTATCTTATAGGCTACTCAGTTCACAGGTTCCAATTACAGGGAGACCATGTAGGATCTCATGGTGCAGTATGCTTACATTTTCAAATAATAAACAACAAGCCTGGTTCCATATTCAGTATGGATCTGTGAGCCAGGTATAGTCTGTTGTCTGTGAATTACTCGCTACTAATTGTTCCTAAAATGTATCACAGGTTTTGGTTCAAACTGCAGTGCCAGTGGTTCAGAAGCTGACTAAGGAGACCATTGCCACCCGTAACAAGGACCAAGAGGAAGGTATGGGAAGCAGCACAGGGCCAACCACCACAGTGTTTGTGGGAAACATCTCAGAAAAGGCCTCAGATATGTTGGTGCGGCAGTTGTTGGCGGTAAGTGTGGGTACTTTATTCACCAACTTTGTCTGCACAGTTATATTAAATATTTTAGACACCTTTAAATGGTTAGTTCACCCAAAATTGAAGATTCTGTCATTATGTAGTCACCCTCATGCTGTTCCAAACCCATAAGACTTTTGTTCATCTTTAAAACACAAATTAAGGTATTTTTTTATGAAATCAAAGACTTGTTATCCCTCCATTTAAAGTCCTATCACCCAAAACTTTGATGCTTCAAAAGTCTTTTATTCATTATTTAAGTCTTTAAAACTTTTATTCAAAAGACATAAAAGTAATCCATAAGAAACAAGAGGTTTAATACAAGTCTTCTGAAGAGACATGAGCTTTATATCATGAAAAGATTTAATTTATGCTTTCATTCGTATATAAACATTGATCAGTGCACATATATAGAGCATGTCAAACATGGAGGAATCTCAAACGTGCTTGCTTGATGCATGAGCAAAAACGTATGGGTTTGGGATGACAAGGGAAGGTAAATCATGACTGAATTTTCATTTTTGGGTGAACTATCCCTTTAAGTTAACACATCCATTACTTAACCTGATGTTATGTGTTATGTAGCTTTTAGCTCAGGATTTTTTCATAGTTTGCTTGTCCCAACATATTTTCTTCTCTTCTGCAGAAATGTGGTTTGGTCCTCAGCTGGAAAAGAGTTCAGGGGGCTTCTGGAAAACTGCAAGGTATAATAATCCTCAGTGCATAGCCTGTCAGTCTTTTCTTTTGTAGTCCACCATTGTCAACAAACATCTTATTGGTGAACTCTAGACAAGCCATGCCATTTTTTTTACAAACTTGGTTTTCAAATAGATTTTGACTGCTTTTGACCGTTATTTTTATAATTCTAAACAGGGGATTTCTTAGACAAGTATCCTCTGCTCTGCTTTTCTATCCTAGAAAAGAAAAAAGTAGTAATATGTTTAAAAAGATCAGACCTTTAGCTGTCATCTGTCAGACCTGGTGTTGTGAACTTATTATATTTTTACTTTGTTTGTAGCATTTGGTTTCTGTGAGTACAAAGAGCCAGAGTCCACGCTGAGAGCTCTCCGACTGCTTCATGAGCTGCAAGTTGGTGATAAGAAGTTACTTGTGAAGGTGGATGCAAAGACCAAAGCTCAGCTGGAGACTTGGAAAGCCAGTCAGAGGAGACGAAATGGGGTAAGATGGTCTCCAGGACTAACTGCTAAATCGATACAATACATACACCACCTTTCAAAAAGTTTGGGGTCAGTAATTTTACATTTTTTACTGTTTTTATTCCACAAGGGCACATTAAATTGATTAAAAGTAATGACATTTTTAATATTACAAAATATTTCAAATAAATGCTGTTATTTTGAACTTTCTATTCATCAAAGAATCATGAAAAAATGTATCACAGGTGCTAAAGAGGATCTTTTCGTCGACTGAGAAACCAAAGACTGTTACTGAGTTTTTGAAATGAGCGCATGCGTAAGAACAACCCCCCACCTTTCAAGGGAACGCCTCCCAAAACTCGTGCACGAGTATTGGAACACGAGTGTTTACCACCGGCATTCGCTCGCTGTGTCGTGTTAGTGTCATAATCTGCAGTTGTTACTCCTGTCTCCTGACAAAAACTTTGCATGCAGAGCCTGTGGAGTGTGGAAAGTTACTGGAGCGCGCAGCCGCGCACGTCTCTAACAAGGAACGTCACGGCAGTGATTGACAAGCCAGAGGGCCAATCGTTTACGCGATGATCGCGTAAACGATTGGCTGATGTTTTTAAGGCCCTACCTTGTGCACAGATGATGTATATTAATATTATTCCTTTCAGTGCACCTAATAAATAGTCTTTTATCAGTTAGTAAAGACAGTTTCAAGTAGTATTGCAAAAATGTATAAAACAAAACATCCTCTTTAGCACCTTTAAGCAGCTGTTCAACATTTGATAATACTAAAAAATGTTTCTTGTGCACCAAATCAGCATATTAGAATGATTTCTGAAGAATCATGTGACACTGAAGACTGATGTAATGTCTACTTTGCCATCACAGGAATAAATTACATTTTAACATGTATTAAAATAGAAAAGTGTTATTTTAAATTGTAATAATTGTAAAAACTTTATTTTTGATTAAGTAAATGCAGCTTTGGTGAGAATAAGAGACTTACTGACCCCAAACTTTTGAACGGCGGTGTACTAATTATATATATATATATATATATATATATATATATATATATATATATATATATATATATATATTATATATATATTATTTTTTTTATATATATATATATATATATATATATATATTTATATATATATATCTTTTATATATATATATATATATATATATATATATATATATATATATATATAATATATGGACAACCCCTTCTGCTGATACAAGTTTGTTGTGGTGCTCGGCTCGATCCACTTTCAACAGCGTTTTCAAAAATCACTTACTGCACCTTTAAACTTCAATAATGAATGCTCCTCACCTGCTTCATTGTTTGAAAGAGCCTTTGTGGATCATGTCAGTCTAAAGTTGTCCAGAGATTTTCCCTGTTTAGAGGAGTTTGTAAAAAGTGATCATATTTATCAGAAATGCATATCTCCTCTATACAGGCTACTCAGACTGGAGAAGAACCTAAAGACGAAGATGAGGAAGAGGTTCTGGACGAGGAGACGAAGCGGCGTGATCAGATGGTGAAGGGTGCCATAGACAGTCTGATACGGGAATACTCCAGCGAGCTGTCAGCTTCCTCACAGGATGCTGAAGCCCATCAACGCAAGAAACGTAAAGAGAAGAAGGAGGTATTTTGCTCTCACTATGTATATAACCACACTGACCTGGTAGGCCTGTCATAATGACATCACTGAAATACTGGGACATTTTGCAGAAAGTTTCACTTAAAAAAATATTTTGACATCATTTATTCACCCATATGTTGTTCCAATCCTATAACACTTACTTTCTCAAAAGTTACCATATGACTTAAAGGTGCTGAAGAACATGTTTTCAAAAGATGTAATATAAGTCTTAAGTGTCCCCTGAATGTGTCTGTGAAGTTTCAGCTCAAAATACTATTTATTAATTTTTTTTTAACTGCCTATCATTATAAATGCGCCGATTCAGGGTACGTGGCCCCTTTAAATCTCGTGCTCCATGCCCCAAGAGCTCGCGCTTGCCTTAAACACCATAAACAAAGTTCACACAGCTAATATAACTCTCAAAATGGATCTTTACAAAGTGTTCGTCATGCAACATTTACAAAGTGTTTGTCAGTCTAATCGCGTAAGTATAGTATTTATTTGGATGTTTACATTTGATTCTGAATGAGTTTGATAGTGCTCCGTGGCTAAAGCTAACATTACACACTGTTGGAGAGATTTATAAAGAATGAAGTTGTTTATGAATTATACAGACTGCAAGTGTTTAAAAATGAAAATAGCGATGGCTCTCTTGTCTCAGTGAATACAGTAAGAAACGATGGTAACTTTAACCACATTTAACAGTACATTAGCAACATGCTAACGAAACGTTTAGAAAGACAGTTTACAAATATCACTAAAAATATCATGATATCATGAATCATGTCAGTTATTATTGCCCCATCTGCCATTTTTCGCTATTGTCCTTGCTTGTTTACCTAGTCTGATGATTCAGCTGTGCACATCCAGACATTAATACTGCCTGCCCTTGTCTAATGCATTGAACATGGGCTGGCATATGCAAATATTGGGGGCGTACATATTAATGATCCCTGACTGTTACGTAACAGTCGGTGTTGTGTTGAGATTCGCCTGTTCTCGGAGGTCTTTTAAACAAATGAGATTTATGTAAGAAGGAGGAAACAATGGTGTTTGAGACTCACTGTATGTCATTTCCATGTACTGAACTCTTGTTATTCAACTATGCCAAGGTAAATTCAATTTTTGAATCTAGGGCACCTTTAAGAAGACTTGGAATATAGCACTTGGAATATAAGTCACATGGACTGTGTTTATGATTATTTTAAGGTGTTTATGGTCTTTTTTTAAAGGTTGAAAGTTCCATTCTCCCTTTATTATAATTGTATGGAAAAGATCAAATGGTAAATTATTAAGAATATTTCGTTTTTTGTTACATGGATGAAAGAAAGTCATATCTGTCTTGAACAACATGAGAGTAAATAAATGGTGACAACATTTTCATTTATGGTTGAATCTATCTGATCTTACTATAATATTTTTCCCCAGGATGATATAAATGCCATGGAGCTGGAGGATGACAAGCGAGACCTGATTTCCAGAGAGATTAGCAAATTCAGAGACACACACAAGGTAACACACTCCTTTTCTCCTCCTTTCTCTCTCTTCTTTTCTTAGCATAGTCTGTGGACTGAAGACGGCCACATCTAGACTACTCTAAACCCACATTATTATAGCTGAAACTACACCTGAATAGAGTAAATTCACACAAATAAATCTGTAGTATGACTTTGATATATCCTGCCCATTTTAGACAGCTGTGCTGGGCAATTTTCTAATCCAAAAAACATCATTATCACATTTATTAAAAATAATGCCACTTCTGTTGTGTTTTCCCCCCATCTAGCAGCATCTAAGCATAACAGCTAACAAAATGGAGGCTTAAAATTAGTTAGATGACAGCATTAGAAGCTGTTCTCTAGAATGGCTATAGAAATGATAGGGCAGAAGCCTCATAGATTGTTCCCAATCAGAAAAACAGTGGCAGCAGATGGGCAGGACCAGTTCAGGCTAGCTTTACCACACAAAAAGTGCATGATCGAACTGTAAACCTCCCTCTAAAGCTAATCTGTTCATTAAACCCCACCATTACGGTAGAGGTCATATGGTGACTAAAGCAAGATGAATCTCAGAGCTTTGGAAAAAGTTGCTGGAATAGAGGATGTAAGTATGAGCCTCCTTTTCTATTCTTCATATCTTGGGCGCCCCCTTCTGGAGGATCCACAAAGGCGCAACTGGCTCTGGGCCTCAGAAATGCTGCACTGAGGATGCTGTAGTGTTGAAATGACCCACTGAAATGTAACACACTTTCATATCTTGACCTCAGGAGACACAGTAATCCTGAATGCATGTGTGTGTTCAGCGGAAATTGTTCGATAAATCATATTTTTGGAAGGTGTTGTGTGGGCAGAGCTCAGTGAACCTTTGTGAGTCCTCTGTGTAAAAGCGTGGTTTTGGTGAGAAATGCAGTACTGAATAACCACTGCAGTATTTTTCACTGCAGTCCGAGGGGGGCGCCATTTCACAGCACGCACAAAGCTGAAGATTGCTCAGGTAAGATTGTCATATTTTTGTCTTGTTTTATTCCCTCTTTCTTTCTGTTTCTGTCTATTGCTTATGTGTGCTTTTCTGTTGTTACATTACATTTGATACAGTGATACATTACAACTGATACATTATTAGATTGAATTTGCCTATATTTGTGTATTTAAAACAATTGTATCACAAGTTTCCTTGATCTTTGAGATAAAAGCTCATTGTATGGTGGAAACAGAATGATTAAAAACATCTCTAATGTTTTAACAATGAATTCTGGTTTTACAAAGAGACTTATTGAAAATAGGGGCAGTTAAAAACTATATTGAACATGACAACAAACCTGTAACTTAATAAGTTCAGCAAAACATGTGAAGAGGGCCTTTGAATAGGAGTCCGAAGGGTCAGTTAGAGGGTAGAAAGTGGGCATGAACAGATTATTTTTTTTTAGCAAAAAACTTGTTTAACATTTTAAGTGGAACAAAATCTATAATAAAAAGTATGGTCTGTAAACACCTTAAAGGGATAGTAATTTGATGTTTATCTGCTTACCCCCAGGGCATCCAAGATGTAGGTGACTTTGTTTCTTCAGTAGAACACAAATGATGATTTTTAACTCCAACCGCTGCCGTCTGTCAGTCAAATAATGCATGTGAATGGGAACTCTATCAATAAGAGTCGAAAAAACTTGCATAGACAAATCCAAATTAAACCCTTGGCTCGTGACGACCTAAGACACGAAACAATTGGTTTGTGCGAGAAACCAAACCGTATTTATATCATTTTTTAAAACACCACTATGTCCAACTGCGTTCAGCACTCGCTTAGTGAGGTCTTATCGCGCTCTGACAACGGCAGTGATGTCTAGCGCACTCATTGAAGTCTATGCGCGAGACATCACTGCCATTGTCAGAGCGCGATAAGACCTCACCAACCGAGTGCTGAACGCAGTTGGACATAGTGGTGTATTAGAGGTAAAAAATGATATAAATACTGTTCGGTTTCTCACACAAACTGATCATTTTGTGTCTTAGGACATCAATGTGTCGTCACGAGCCGCAGGGTTTAATTTGGATTTGTCTGTGCATGTTTTTTTTTTTTTTTTTTTACTCTCATAGATTTTGTTACCATTGATATGCATTATACGACTGACAGACTGCAACGGTTGCAGTTAAAAATCATCATTTGTGTTCTACTGAAGAAACAAAGTGACCTACATCTTGGATGTGCTGGGGGTAAGCAGATAAACATCAAATTTTCATTTTTGGGTGAACTATCCCTTTAAATTAAGAGATATAAAAAAGATAAAATAAAAGGTATTGTCTCAACCCATTTTCATTGTGTTTATTCAGAGGTAAGTTGACCAAAATGTAACTGCTGGCTCATTAAAATTCAGTGAAAGGAAAGTAATATCCATACAATCCCACTTCTTTAGTTCTCATCTTTTCATTTCTCTCTGTTTCTCCTTGCATTTCCTCTTTTCTCAGCGTTCACCATTCAGAGCAGAGAGTTGCTCTCCACAGCAGTCATTCAGATCTCCTCTATTGTCACAGCTATTTAAAACATCTAGTTTTACTGTAGCCTCTCTCTCTGGATGGTCAGCGTCTGTTTTTGTGTTTATTTGTTTATATTTGTTGGTCGACTAAGGCCTGAGGGACAACAGAAGACGACCCTTGGGTGAGACTCCACCTCTCTGATTTCATTCATTTTTCCAAAGTGAATATATTTGGATGATACGGTGTATTACAGATTTCTGCAAAACTGATTCAAGAATAAATCAGTGAATGGAAATAGTGGATTTTTGCAGCAGTGTTTATTGTTACACTATGAGAGAAATACACAGGGTTTGTAGAGATTAAGAATGTGCCAGGTCAATACTAACATTAAAAAGTGTAATAATAATACAAGTCAAATCGGTACCCAAGGGCTGTCTGACTGACAGGTGCGTATATCTGTGTGTGAACGGTCAGTTCTTGGTCAAAATGGACGTTCTGGAGAGGTATTCGTTAAAAGGGTCAGTTTGTCTTATATGAATGGACAAAAATATCTTTGCGGTGTAAGTGCAGCCAAATAGATGTTGCTGTTTATTATGTTTTTAATATTAATCAAACACTTCTGTTTACTCTAATAATTAAGCTAAAAAAGCTTTATTTTAATTTAATATTTATATCAATATTTTTACTGTTTAAATAAATGTGCGTAAAGTGTGCATATATGTATGTTTGTATATAAATGTAATGTATGTATACACTACCGTTTAAATGTTTTGGGTCAGCAAGATTTGTATTCATTATTAAATTTTCTAAAGAAATGTATTCTTTTATTCAGCAACAATGTATAAAATTTATCAAAAGTGAAAGTAAAGACATTTATGATGTTCCAAAAAAATCCCATTTCAATTTTTTTTATGAACTTTGTTCATCAAATAATCCTGAAAAAAAAAGTCATGGTTTCCACAAAAATATTGCACAATTGTTTTTAACTGATGATGATAGGAAATATTTCTGAGCACCAAATCAGCATATTAGAATGATTTCTGAAGGATCATGTGACACTGAAGACTGGAGTAATGGTGCTGAAAATTCAGCTTTGCCATCACAGGAACAAATTACATTTTAAAAGATATTAGAATAGAATTTTTTACATATCACAGTTTTAAAATAAATGCAGCCTTGGAGAGCATAAAATACTTTTTTTCAAACACATGAAAAAAATCTTACTGACCGGAAACTTTTGAATGTTGTGTATTTATAAAGCATATTAGTTTTTGCTGTGGTAATGAAATTGATATTGATAATTCAACTCTTATTGGTACTTATTTACAGAAATGGTATCGCAGCAATCCTGGGAGGGAGAATGCTTAAATATATTTTTGTGTATGTGAACTGACCCATCTTTCCTCCTTAAGGCCTAGTTTTAATGTAATTTTTGGCAATAAAGCAATCTCTGACCGCAGAGTGAAAATTCTGCCACAGGCAACGGTGAAATCTTTTTAGGTCAATCAGAGAGAAAGTATCTTTAGTTTAGTGTGGTCTGTTTAAATGCGATCAATATTATTACTCTATTTTAAATATTTCAGATGTTATAATAATAGGATCATATTTTCATCTAATCATGTAGGATGATATTTTTACTGAAGTATCCAATATAATGTAGAATGAGACTTTATATATGAAACTTTATATGGGAGAGGAATACAGTGTATGTGTCTGTTTGAGATTTTCATCACACTGAGACACTGGCTTCATTATTTTAAATTCTGTTTCCAGGGAGATTCTGGAACTTTGCTCTTGTTCTATATGTGTTCTCACACTTACATGAACTAATCTCTCTCTTTCCCCACCGGAACCCTGCAGAAACTAGAGGAGGAGAAGGAGAGAGAAAAACAGCAGATTGAGAAAGAGAGGAAAGAAAGAGATAAAGAGAGGGAGCGAGAGAAAGAGCGACGTGAACGAGAGAGAGAGAAGGAGCGGGAGAGAGAGCGACAGAAGGAGAGAGAAAAGGAGCGAGAGAGAGAGCGAGACCGCGAACGTGAAAGAACAAAGGAGAAAGAGCGGGAGAAAGAGAGAAGTCGTGATCGCAGTAAAGACAGAAGCAGATCAAGGTGTGTATTACTATATAGTCTTTACAAACATCCTATTTGAACTTTGACTGACACGTTACTTAATAAAGGTGTGCAAAGTATGACAGTGCACGATTTTTAAAAAATTTTATTTAGACATTTCCCATATTCCATTTCACTCTTAAATACATCACATTACTTACTATGCAGCGAAATCCCATTCCATGTTATTTTAAAAGACATCATGAAATCGCCTCAGGTTTTGACTGTAACCATGGTTCCCTGAGAAGGGAACGAGATGCTGCGTTTTGGGATGCTATGGGAAAGCTCCTGTGTGATTGCGTCTGAAGCACATGTCCAACTAACTCCAATGTCAATGTCACCCCGTGACGTGTGACTGCATACCACGGAAGCTATAAAGCAGTGGTCTCAAACTGCCGGCCCGCAGCCATTTAGTAAGGTGACTACTATCACTACCTCAATCACACGTGAGCACACAGGTCTTTAGCATCTTTACACTCTCACCGTCCTTCTCAGGTGTACGCTGGTCCGACACAGGATCATTAATACTAACTCAGAGTATTACAGCCTCACCCCGAGGGAGACTCTACAGTCTTCTAACACTATCACTGTCTCTGCTGTGGTCTTTTGAGGGTAGAATCTTTAGTACTTCTATTCCTCTGCTGTGCAGCATACAGGGAGTGCAGAATTATTAGGCAAGTTGATTTTCTGATCATATTTTTTTCCCAAGCACATTTTACCAATTCCAATCCACATCAATCTTAATAACTACTATTAATATTGTTTTTAATCATTTATAAGTGATATATAATTGTTCATGAAGGCTGGAAATGAAAAATGCCTTATATTCAGGTGTGCAGAATTATTAGGCAAGTTTTCTTTTACAGGCAAAATGAGCCAAAAAAGAGATTTAACTCAGACTGAAAAGTCAAAAATTATTAAATACTCATGAGAAGGACGCAATACTAATGCAATACTAGAAATTGCAAAGTTAAAGCATGACCAAGGGACAGCAAAATGCTCATTGGGTCAGTGGGGTCAGACAAAAACAGGTGGAAAAGAAAAGACACGTTAAATGCAAAATAATTAAGAATTATGTGTGAAACCATCAGGAACCCTTTAGTCTCCAGCGCCACCATTTTCCAGAACTGCAACCTACCTGGAGTCTCCAGAAGTGCAAGGTCTCAGGATCTCAGAGACTTAGGTTAGCTAAAGAATCCTAAAAAATGACCCGCACTTGATAAGAATCACAAGCTGAAGTGTTATAAAATACATGAAGACTGGGTTTTTATAGGCCTTATAAACCGACAGCTTGAGAGTGACTCCTGAAGGACCAGCACCACATCCTCTTGTACCACTGTTTGAAGAATTTATCTTCCAGAATCTGGCAGTAAGTTTTGGAAGATCATTTTTAGTCCATCTCTGCAAGACAGACATTTCAGGATAAGAGATGGACTAAAAGTGAACTCAAACACCTTACTGCCAGATTCTGGATAAATTCTTCAAACAGTGGTACAAGAGGATGTGGTGCTGGTCCATCAGGAGTCATTCTCAAGCTGTCTGTCTATAAGCCCTATTAAAACCCAGTCTTCATGTATTTTATAACACTTCAGCTTGTGATTCTTATCAAGTGCAGGTCATTTTTTAGGATTCTTTAGCTAACCTAAGTCTCTGAGATCCTAACACCTTGCACTTCTGGAGACTCCAGGTAGGTTGCAGCTCTGGAAAATGGTGGCGCTGGAGACTAAAGGGTTCCTGATGGTTTCACACTTAATTCTTCACCTTAATTCTTAATTATTTTGCAGTTAACATGTGTCTTTTCTTTTCCACCTGTTTTTGTCTGACCCCGCTGACCCAATGAGCATTTTGCTGTCCCTTGGTCATGCTTTAACTTTGCAATTTCTAGTATTGCATTAGTATTGCGTCCTTCTCATGAGTATTTAATCATTTTTGACTTTTCAGTCTGAGTTAAATCTCTTTTTTGGCTCATTTTGCCTGTAAAAGAAAACTTGCCTAATAATTCTGCACACCTGAATATAAGGCATTTTTCATTTCCAGCCTTCATGAACAATTATATATCACTTATAAATGATTAAAAACAATATTAATAGTAGTTATTAAGATTGATGTGGATTGGAATTGGTAAAATGTGCTTGGGAAAAAAATATGATCAGAAAATCAACTTGCCTAATAATTCTGCACTCCCTGTATACCTGACACGACTTCCAAGTTGCTCTTTGCAGAAATTAAGTTTTATTTACGGCCGGGAGATCACTGGTCAAAACAGCCGAGTGAGTCTCTGATCAGAAAGACACATACAGTTTATAATGATCTGAGCTAATCATGTGACTGTTAGTTCTACTGTGTTAAGTAAGTTTACATGATCTTTGAACTGAGCATCCTTAGTCTGCATTTTCTGTACATTTCATGTTGACATAAAATATTCCTATCACACTATGCAACCATGAACTGTGCTCTCCACGATGACGAGGAAGTTTCAGCAAAAAGAAAAAAAAATTGATTTCTAGTCCTTGCATGAGCTCTACTACTAGATATATTTATGGAGATGAGAAATAAAAACCCGCCCTGTACAGCTATGATCAGCTGTTTGGCTGAGCTTTTGATGTTGTTATGGAAAGGCCGAAGCTCAACGGTTGGTCCTTGTCACATGACCTGCGGTGCGCTTGCAGCATTCTGAAAAGTTGAGATGTTTTCATCTCGCCACGGCATAGGCGTGCCTAGTAAAACGAGCGTGCCGTGTTGCTTCTATTATGAGCATGCTTGCCTAAATTACAGTAAAAGCACTCGTGCACGTTGCGAGCGTTGAATTAAACACCAAACATGCTACCGACAAATGTTACCGATGCTCAAACAGCATCTTGGACAAATGTGGCTCAACTGTGTGAGCAGAAGCGCTGCCAGGTGTCTGGCAAGAAATAGTATAGTGTATAAATGTATTCAGGGATTGCATTTGTTCAGTACAGTGTTGTTCAGTGCAAGATTTTGATGTTATTTAAGCTAAAATAAAGGGAAAATATTTGCTCTAACTGTTAAAAACTAATGCTGTATGTAACAATGATAGAGACACAGCTGTTTAAATTTTTTTTTTAGTATGGCAAAAATATTTTAGTCAATGAAATTTGAAGTAAATGAGAAATAATGCAAAGGAGAGTAAATTTTCAGAAATTTTACGCATTCTTGTGCTTGAATGTTAAAATGGCCCTCCTATGAGGTGTCAATCACAGCAATGGCCCCCAGCCAATTTGAGTCTGATACCCCTATTATAAAAGGTACCCAGAACACAACAGCGTGAGCTTCTGATTGGCTGACACAAGTCCCTCATAGGCATGCAGGAAGTATGGTAAGGCGAAGCAGCATCTCGTTCCCTTTTTGGGGAACTATGGTTACAGTCAGAACTTGAGGCGTTCCCTTTCGAGGGAAGTCTACGCTGTGCCATACTGATGAAATGCCTCTCCTAGTGTGAATCACATGACCACAGCTTAGGACGAAAGCACTTGAGACCATGGTGTAGAGTTCAGATCCAGGGTATAGAATCTGCTGAATGTGTGCAGAAAGGACCAGCCCTCCACATTACACACTTCTTGGAGGGAAACTCCTGATAGAAGAGCCTTTGATGCTGCCATACTTCTGGAGGAATGGGCCCTCACAGCCAGAGGCGAAGGAAGGTCACGCGCCTTGTAGGCAGTAGAGATGGCCTCAACTATCCACTTGCTTGGATGTCCATTTGCAATGTCTGCTTGGAAGCTGGGGAACCCCGTCTTGGTGAAAGCATACCAGCAGTTGTTCAGTCTGAGCAGTCAGACTGCTGAGTGGACGTAACACTCAAAGGCCCTAACGGGGCAAAGTAAGTTTAGCTTCTCTTGGTCCGCCGACATGAATGGTGAAAAGTTAAATGCCTGCAAGTTTAAAGGATGTGCTACATTAGTAGGAACTTTCGGCACATTGCCCAGTCTAGAGTGAAGGATTGCTTTGACCCCACCGGGAGCAAATTCTAGGCAGGGGGAGGCAACTGACAGGGCCTGCAGATCTAGTAATAGTAAGTAATAGTAAGCAGGAGAGCCATCTTATGTGATAGGAACTTTTCTGGAACCGAGTCAATAGGTTCAAAGGGTGCCAGGGATAACCCTTCTAGAACTCACATGATAAGCAAGCCACGAAGGAAAGGAGTTACAAGATAGTGTCTCCCCGAAGACCCATTGCCTAACAGTGCATGGTAAGCAGCTATGGCTGGCACGTAAACCTTAAAGGGATAGTTCACCCAAGAATTAAAATTCTGTCATCTTTTACTCACCCTCAAGTTGTTCCAAACCTGTATACATTTCTTTGTTCTGCTGTACACAAAGGAAGATATTTGGAAGAATGTTTGTAACCAAGCAGATCTCACCCCCCCCATTGACTACCATAATATTTTTTCCCCCTACTATGGTAGTCAATAGGGGACGTGAAGGGGGATAGACCGGCAAAAAACGATCCTGAAGAAACTCCAGCACTGAATCAACTGGGCAGTTAACTGGGTCCAACTGGTGGGTCTAAGATGGAAGACTCTTTATTTCAGGGCATAAAGTTTTCTCATGAAGGGAACTCTAGAGATCAGGATAGTCTCAACAACCTAGTTTGAGAGACCAGCGTTTATGAGTTGATTTCCCTCGGGGCCAGGCCCGCAGTTTCCACTTCTTCTGCGACAGAAGGTCCCTCCTAATTGGAATCTCGTAAGGGAGCCGTCCAGGAGAGATAGGAGGTCCGAGAACCAAACTCGGGCCAGCCAGAATGGGCTACTAGCAGTAGACAAACCCCGTCTTGGTGAACATGCTCTAGAACTCCTGGGAGCAGAGCAATCAGGGGAAAATGTGTACAGACGTAGCTTCGGCATCCAACCCCAGTGGTCTCTTCAACCCTGGGCATCGCCCATAGCCATGCTTATTCAGTTCCATGATCATGGAATAATTTGAAACCATTGGAACTAAAAAGCCTAGTAGAAAACGGCTTATTCCAGGTCCTTGACACCTCAGTGTGGATGTCCAGAAAGAACGGAAGGCCCCGATGTGGAGGCTTTGTTTTGCTGGACAGGAAGCATTTGTCTAGCTTACTTTTTCAACGAACCTCCTGCTTTTCGGCCGGGCAGTCAATGATTAACTTGGCTACGACACGAGTCCGAACCTCAACTAGCTCATCGTATGCAGGGGAGAGAGATGGCAACTCCTCAAACTCCATTGCTTTGATGCTGAAGATATCCACCTCCTCAGAGCTAGATAATGCCAACATCGGGCCTTTACTCTGGGTGGAAGAAACCGCGGAGCGTCCTTCCAGGTCCCGAGTAAAGGCACTGGAGCCCGCAGGTGACAGCTGAGAAAGTGACAGGCCCGTCTCAATTTGCTCTGCAAGCTTCATTTGGGACCTCTATGATCTGACCCGCTGTGCTGCCTTGGCAGACACCGACCCGAACCACGAGGGAAGCGAGCCCACAAACTTAACTGCTTAGTCACCATATTTTTTTTCTAATATTGTATACTATTTCATGTCTATCCATGTCAAAGAGGTTGTTTGTTTGCTAGTGTACTCCTAAAAGTTCAGATATCAGAAATATACACATTAAAATGTATAATCTTTATTCTTCTTCTGTGAAATCAGAAGTGAACAAACCAAAATAATTGTTGATTTGTTCATTTATTTGTGTAGCACCTTTCAAGCAGTGATTCTCGTAGTGCTTCACATGACAGAATATATAGAAAAAAATTAGAGTATAAAATACCTGCTTATATTTGTCGTATTTGTAAAACCATGAAATATTTTAAAGAATAGAGTACGTTTTTTTTTCTAGAAGTTGTTTTTCAAGAGTTCCATCTAAAAGCTTTGTCTAAAATCTTTCTGTATATCCTTGTGTAAGTGTTGTTTATCTTCTGTAAGTAGTGTAATTGCTAGTTTCTAATGTACAGAATAAATGTTGTGTGTGGGCGCATTTTTGTTTTGAAGGGAGAAGAGTCGAGAAGAGAAGAAAAGGGAGCGAGAGGAAGATGAGGAGGAGGCATACGAACGACGGAGGTTGGAGAGGAAACTACGTGAAAAGGAGGCAGCCTATCAGGAGGTTTGAAATCTTTATTTTACTAGAAGACTATAAAGGAACATCAGGGGAAACAACATGATTTATGTGCTCTTTACAAATTAAGAATTTTATATACTTTAAATGGTCATGTTAAAATAAATTATTAGGTTTTGGGCCCATAAAAGTGCAGAAAAGCTGGTGAGACAAAATCTGTGCCGTTTCCAGCTTCTGTTACTTCTTCTGTCTCTGGAGCTCTGTAGTGTCCTGCTTCTAGATCATCTGACCTCCTTTATTCTCAAATGCCAAACAGGACAAACAGAATTGTGCTTGAAACCGAGCACAGTAAAATACTGTGATGTTTGTCTTTCACAGCGCCTGAAGAACTGGGAGATCAGAGAGAGGAAAAAAGCAAGGGATTACAGTAAAGAAACAGAGAGAGAGGAAGAAAGACAGAGAGAGATGGTAAGAATAAATGGATAAAACCATTAGTTATCAGAATGTTTTTATATACATGATGATTCAAGTAGAACATTATTATCTAGTTTTTTTTTGTTCTCTTCTCAGTCAGATAAACCATCATTTTATCCAATCAGTCATTCTAGCTAAATAGATTTAAATTGTTTAGATTATTCAATATTACTTTTTGCATTATTTAAAAATAAACAAGGCATGTTTTCCATACTTTTTTAAAATAGATACATAAATGAGCTCAAGGAAAATATTTAAATTATGTTCATGCATTATTTATATGCACCAATTTAAATTGGTGCATATAAAAATTGCAAAGCTGAATTTTCAGCACCATTACTCCAGTCTTCAGTGTCACATGATCCTTCAATTATCATTCTAATATGCTTATTTGGTGCTCAAGAAATATTTCTTCTTATCAATGTTAAAAACATTGTTTATTCAGAATTTTTTGATGTATATAAAGTCCAAAAGAACAGTTATAAAATATATATTTTTTTCATTAATAAGTAAATTCTTTACTGTCTGCAATGTTTTAAACAGTGGTCATATTTTTACTAAAACATTTTTTGCCATAATTTGTCTGAACAATGTCATGTTTTTGAGTCATAGTACAAGGAGTAAATTAGTCTAATAACTGTAGTTAAAAATTATGTAAGTAAAGCTTTGTTTTTTTTCCTTTAGACTAAAGAAGCCAAGCGCCTGAAAGAGTTCCTGGAGGATTATGACGATGACAGAGATGATCCTAAATACTACAGGTACAAACCTACAGAAATGATGGTATTGCTGCTCTGTTGCATGTCAGGGTAATTGAATAACAGTACTGCAATTTTTAAGGTTTGTAAGATTACACAAAAAGTGTGAAAATATTATTGAAACATAATTATTTTACATTTTAGGTGACTAGTTGGAGAAAAACCCATATATTGTGTTCTTGTTCAATTACGTCTGTCACCCTGTCTGTTTTACTTGTCTTGCTCTCTCTTTGTCTCTCTCAGGGGCAGTGCATTGCAGAAGCGATTGAGAGATAGGGAGAAAGAGCTGGAATTAGATGAAAGAGATCGAAAAAGAGAGAAAGATGAGTTAGAGGAGATCAGACAGAGACTCCTAGCAGAAGGACACCCAGATCCTGATGCTGAACTTCAGAGGGTACATATGTGTGTACGTTTTTATGTCTGCATTTATCTGTGTGTGTGTGTAACTGTGTGTTTTTTGCCTTAAAGATAGAGCAGGAGGCCGAGAAGCAGCGGCAGCCGCCTCTAAATCAAGAGCAGAGTGAGGAGGTGCTGCACGTCTCCCGTGAGGAGCATCAGAGAAAAGAAGGTGTGGAGAAAGAGGCGTACTCCTCAGACAATAACATCACCGACCAAGAGGAAGATGAAGAGGATGATGATGATGATGATGATGATGACCGAGAGGTTAAGCCATGCCTGAAGCCCACACTTAGACCTGTTACTACGGCACCCTCTGTCTCTTCAGCCAGTGGGAATGCCACACCCCTCTCACCCAGCAGCGAATCACCTCGCGGCATCATCGCTCCGAATGAGAACTCTTCACATGAGGTCCCGCCCACAGAGGAGCTCAGGCCTAAAATAGGCCTCAGTCTCAAACTAGGTCTCTGTGTTATTAAAATGACTGTCACAACAACATTTAAGCCGATGTACAATACTGTTCAAAAGTTTGGCTCAGTAAGATTTTTTTATTTATTTATTTTTTTATAAATCTTTTAGAAAGAACTCTCTTATGCTTACCAAAGCTGATTTTTTTTTTTTTTTATTAAAAATAGTCAAAATGGTAATATTTGAAAATTATTACAGTTTAAAAGAACTGTTTTCTGTTTTAATATATATTTTTTAAATATTTAAAATGTATTGATTTGATGCAAAGCTGAATTTTCAGTATCATTACTCCAGTCTTCAGTGTCACATGATCCTTCAGAAATTATTCTAATAGGCTGATTTGATGCTCTAGAAATTGTCTTATTATTAAATATGTTGAAAACAGCTGTGCTGCTTAATATTTTTGTGGAAACCATGATGCATTTTTCCAGGTTTCTTTGATCAATAGAAAGCTTAAAAGCACAGCATTTTTAAATAGAAATATTTTGTAACATTATCAATGTCTTTACTGTCTCTTTTTATCAATCTAATTTGTCCTTTCTGAATAAAAGTATTAATTTATATAAGACAAATACTGACCCCAATCTTTTGAACGGTATTTTAAATTAAGATTGTGAAAACTTCAGCAGTTACTTCAGCCTGAACCACTTAGCAACTTGATTCAAACTTCGTTTTTTTAGTTAATTTTACCCTTATATGTGATGCATTTATTTTTTTAAACTTCTGGTTTACATTGATACAATGTTTAACATTCAACATCTAACTGACAGGTGATGTCATCCAAGTATTTACATACTAAATTGCAGTTGGTCTTTTGTTTTACATTTACATACTGAATTGTGATTGGTCTTGTCTTGTCTTGTTTTCGAATCCATTCAGCCGATCTCCAGGTCTGGCGGTACCACTTTTAGCATAGCTTAGCATAGTTCATTGAATCTGATTAGACCGTTAGCATCTTGCTCAAAAATGACCAAAGAGTTTCAATATTTTTCTATATATATATATATATATTTTTTTTTTTTGTGAGAGACGCTGCATAATATCATTGCTCCTGCTGCACCCATGGTACGACAGCAAAGTTCCTTGATTATTACGCCGGAATGAGAGTATAGCTCCTAGCCATATCGGCCTAGAAAATCACAACTTTTCATTTTCCGTCGGTCTTAGTACACGATGTAACTACAGAAGAGTCAAGTTTTAAATTGGAAAAATATTGAAACTCTTTGGTCATTTTTGAGTGAGATGCTAACGGTCTAATCAGATTCAATGAACTATGCTAAGCTATGCTAAAAGTGGTACCGCCAGACCCGGAGATCGGCTGAATGGATTTCGAAAACGGTAAAACTTTTTAACTCTAGGGGAGTTGGAAAATGAGCCTATTTTCAAAAAAAGTGGAGTGTTCCTTTAAATCACAAAAGTTTTTCTTCTCCTTCACATTAAATTGCTTCTTGTCTCTCAGGTGCTGCAGGAAGTCCTAAAATGCCGCAGGCAGTAAGACGAAAGGCTCTTGCCGTGGTGGACAGCGTCTTTAATAAGTTTGATGATGAGGAGACAGAGGAAGCACCCAAGAAGAGGAAGCTGGTACCTCTCGATTACAGTGAGGATGAGAGGGGAGGCCTTAGCCTAGATGGAGCAGAGGTCACGGGGTCACGGCCTGGTGTAAACACAGAAGAGAAACGAAAACATATCAAGAGTCTGATTGAGAAAATTCCCACAGTCAAACAAGAGCTGTTTAATTATCCACTGGACTGGAACATGGTGGACACGGTGAGAGAAAAAGCTATTAGACAAGCCATTAGAGTGACTGCTTTAAACTGCAGTTTATTTGTTTAATGTGCCCTGTAATTACTCAGCCTAGATATTGAACTGTGTGTTTTTGTAGACATGAATGCAATATATCGATGACTCTTTTTCCCACACAGACATTGATGGACAGGAGGATCCGCCCCTGGATCAATAAGAAAATCATAGAATACATCGGAGAGGAGGAAGCCACACTAGTCGACTTTGTCTGTTCTAAGGTATGTTTGTGTCTCTATCTGGGTGGATATGTTGTCTGTTCTCCTTTCTTGGCATCAGTTTGTTTTTTGTCTTGTTGCAGGTCATGGCTCACAGCACACCAGAGGGAATTCTGGATGATGTTGCCATGGTAAATAGCGCATGGAAAAGTGTCTACACACACACACACACACACACACACACACACACACACACACACACACACACACACACACACCTAATAAATATTATTTGGTGAATCTCACAGAGCTTGTAAAGTCAGTAAATTTAAATGTCAGTATCATATTTCTCCCCAATTCTATTGTATATAGTAGAACCATTAAGGGTTTTTTTGCACTGTAAAATTATTTTCATGACAATTAAGCACATTTATCATTCCCACAGTGTGAAAAATCTTATTGAATCCCATCAAATTATTATTGTTCTCATATCAGTAATGCATAAAAAAATCTATAATTTACAATTATTTAAATGAAATCAGATTTTTATAGTTTTTTATAGTAATACAGTTAATATTACGATTGCAGTAATGATGAGAACTAAAGAGAATAATGGGAAATGTTTCATGTCACAATGTAATAAATCTTAATCGTTCTAAAATAGCCTATATTTTATAAAAAAACACTAGTAACACTTT
Source organism: Megalobrama amblycephala (assembly GCF_018812025.1). Lineage (NCBI taxonomy): Eukaryota > Metazoa > Chordata > Actinopteri > Cypriniformes > Xenocyprididae > Megalobrama > Megalobrama amblycephala. Next base: position 20,950,929 of record NC_063053.1, on the reverse strand, counting down.
ATTGCAGTGTCCATGTTTTCAATCAGAGCCCGAAAAAGAAAGCATAGTACATGTAGTTCATTAATATTACTCAGAAATATTAATAAGTAGCAAATTTGTGAATACACATGAACACATTTTTTTCTTTAAATTTTGGCTTGAATTGTGACTTGGACATGTTTTTGTGGCATTCATCCTTTTACTGTTTGGATAATCGGAGATGTATTTCCTACAGGTACTGGATGAAGAAGCGGAAGTGTTTATAGTGAAAATGTGGAGACTTCTCATCTACGAAACCGAAGCCAAGAAAATCGGCCTGGTAAAATAACATGAACTGAGAGAGAGAAACAAGCAGGAGAGGGTGAAGTTAACCTGGCTTCTTCTGCTTTTAGAGCCTTTAAATTAAAGTATGGTGGATGAACGCCACAGACTGATGCACTTCAACTCTTCCTATATACTCCAGAGGATTAACTGCACAGCTACTGGTGTGTGTGTGTGTGTGTGTGTGTGTGTGTGTGTGTGTGTGCGTGTGTGCATGTGTACACTGGTATGAGGTTGTGTGTGTGTGTGTGTGTGTGTGTGTGTATAACAGGCATGTGCCAGTTGGTCTGAATGCATTGCCAAAACTGTGTAAAAGTTAAAAGCTTATTTCATGCCCAGATTAAACGGGGAATCTAGTTTGGCTGGCTGTTTTCCATTTGACTTAGTTGTAGGTTTTATTTAACTCTCTCAAGTCTCAATTGTAGCTCAGCCAAGTTCAATCAGCTTACGTTTTTTTCTCCTTTTATTATTTGAGTGAACTCAGTTGGATTTTACTGTCTACCTGCCTCATTACAGAAAAGTATGATAATTTTTGTCTGTGTGTGTGCTGTATCAACAAAAAGTAATGTTTAAATAGGGATTAAATATCTCATTGTAAACAAGCTGAATGAAGCCATACCTGTGGAGATGTGAGATTTTCTCCAAGTTTGTCTGGTTTTGCAGCAGTGGTTTTGAATGTGGTGTATTTTGCACATACCAGCCCATTTGAAGGTTTGTTTCCATGGTGATTGCTTTGACTTTGAAATATTAAAATGTTTGATTTTCTAGACTGGAACCAGTCAGTACTTTTTGCTACTTTTATCTCATTCACTTTATTTTTTTATAGTTTTCAGATCTAAAATCATGCAGATACAAGTTGCTTTGAGATTTCACACTGCCATGTTGACCACAGAAGTCACCAAAGATAAGTAACAGTATTTTTATGACTTATTGGTAAAAGAGATCAGTATTTCATATGTATTTACCAATGAATTGTGGAGAAATGGGGCAAGTTGTCACAAGGCAACTAAGATTATAGGTACACTGTAATCCCCCCCCCCCCCCTCAAATTGTGTTATTCATACAGAGTATTTTTCATAAATGTCATGTGTATTTTTTTATACAATTCATTTTTCATCTTGCAGTTTTCATATATATATATATATATATATATATTTTACTGTTTTCATTTTGCATAAAAGCCTTTCACTAGCAGCTAATATGGAGTTTAATTGCAGGCTCCCATTGTGACCACTTATTTCATATAAAAGCGTGTCAGTAAGTTCGTTTCCTGCGTGGAAATGGCGGAAGTGTTCGATAGTCCTTAATTTTCTTGGTTTGAAAAAACTAACAAACGACACGGCCACATCTATGCTATCTATTATTGTAATTCTACTGAATTTTCTAAGGGTGGCGCAATTACTCGGGGTTGCAGATGGTCGTCTCTTTCTGACAAACCGGGGAGAACTAAATGTTGATTGACTACTAATTCAGAAACGCTCTATTCAGTGTTTGTATTTATCACATGCGTTCTGTCATGTATGAATCAACTTGAACTTGATGGAAGTATCCAGGTTTTTGTCGTGCGCTGTGCATGTATCTCCAGGTGAGTCAAGTGATCAACCAGGGTGTGAATTATTCAAACTGTTGTACTCGGTGCTTTGGTGTCATTTCCTCATGTTGCAACTGCCTGTGAGAAAAGAAAAAAATATGTTCACATGTAATGTGTTTTTCACCATTGTTGTCAAACATCGTTTCAGTAATCACAAAAGTTTAGGGCAACAAGATCGGAGCCCATATTTTCACTTGTCGCCAAATAGACGCCAGTGAACATAAGTAACTACAGTATTTTACTCGCTAGCTTTCCGTGGCGAACAGCGATAAATTGAAAAAGAAAAAAAAAGTCACGTTCCATTAACAACAGTGTATTGTTTAAAAAGTGCTTAACCGATGTGTTTGCGTTGCGCGAGAAAAATCACAACACCTCACTTACCCCGAAATCACATATATATATATATATATATATATATATATATATATATATATATATATATGATAATATAAATAAATTTCCTATATAGAGTTTCTTTTAAACTGATTTAAATGATTTTCTTTAAATTCGCACCCTAATCTAAAAAGGCTGGAAACACCAAGAGAGATAAATTTATTAAGAGTTGGGGGTTATAGAAGGAGAGAGAGAAAAAAAAAGAGAGAGAGAGGTGCGCATGGAGGAGGGGGGAGACCTGTTACTGCTGTGCCAACTGCGCGCTTTCACTGCGCAAAAGCGCACAGAAATGTTACCGGCTCGAATCTAGATATCAGTCTCCCGATTCTTTTCTTATCAAAGCTTTTTCTTATTTACAGAACAAAATGATTTAATTTTACTCTTTAGCATGTCTTCAGTATTTATGAAGTCAGTCCTCTTTTGACATGAGGATCCTGCGTCTCCATGCGCCTTTTCACTACTCATCGTTTCTAACATTTAACTCGTTTTAAATGTTTTGAGACCAGGACTGCGAGGATGTGGACGCTACCGAGGACTCGGTTCGCACACTGTAACGGCTCGTCGAGCAGCGATGAGAAAGAAATCGCCGTGAACATCGGCGGCGTGCGGCTGGTGCTGTGCGGGGACATTCTGAACCGCTATCCGGACAGCAGGCTCGCCGAACTTGTGAACTGCTCAACTCGGAGTTTTGATGTCATTTCATCACTCTGCGATGATTATGACCCTGGGAAACGAGAATTCTACTTCGACAGAGACCCTGACTCGTTCAAATGCATCGTAGAAGTGTACTACTTCGGGGAGATCCATATGAAGCGCGGAATCTGCCCCATTTGTTTTATTAAAGAGATGGAGTTTTGGAAGATTGACTTAAGCTACTTGGACGAATGCTGCAAAAGCAACTTGACCGAGAAGGAGGAAGAGTTGGCGGAGATTGCAGACAAGGTGAAACTGATCCTGGATGATTTGGACTCTGACCCTGACGTGAGCCGCAATGAGAGATGGCAGAAGTTCGTCTGGAAGCTCATGGAGAAACCAGAGTCCTCGCTCCCCGCACGCGTAATTGCCGTCGTGTCGTTCCTGTTCATTCTAGTGTCATCTGTGGTGATGTGTCTCGGGACCATACCGGACCTCCAGGTGGAGGATTCCGAAGGTAACCGCGTTGAGCACCCGACCCTGGATGCTATCGAGACGGCATGCATCGGATGGTTCACGATAGAGTACGTACTGCGCTTCGCATCTTCCCCTAACAAGGTGCGCTTCGCGCTTTCCTTCATGAATATGATAGACTTCCTGGCCATTCTGCCGTTCTACGTGGTGCTGGTTCTCACGTACCTCGGCACGGCCATGATGGAGCTGGTCAACGTGCAGCAGGCGGTGCAGGCGCTCCGCATCATGCGCATTGCACGTATCTTCAAGTTGGCGCGCCATTCTTCTGGCCTACAGACGCTCACGTACGCGCTCAAACGCAGCTTCAAGGAGCTGGGTCTGCTCCTCATGTACATGGGAGTGGGCATCTTCGTCTTCTCCGCACTCGGGTACACCATGGAGCAAAGCCACCCGGAGACGTTGTTCAGAAGCATCCCGCAGTCCTTTTGGTGGGCCATCATCACCATGACCACCGTCGGCTACGGGGACATCTACCCAAAGACCACTCTGGGCCGGTGCAACGCGGCAATCAGTTTTCTGTGCGGGGTGATCGCCATAGCTCTGCCCATACACCCCATCATCAATAACTTTGTCATCTATTACAACAAACAGAAGGTGCTCGAGACCGCCGCTAAGCACGAGCTGGAACTCATGGAGCTGCGCGCGCTCGAACTCGCAGTCAGAAGCGCCTCGCGCAGGTCTGACGCGCCCGGGAACGCGTGGGAAGGTGCCTTGCGAGCATCGCGTAGCGATACATTCATCCCGCTCCTTTCTGGAGCGCACAGAACTGAGAGGGAGCCCGTGAAGAAGAAAAGCCTGACTTAGGACAAAAAGTGAAAGAAACTCGATAGGCACTTTAGGTTTCAAGAGAGCTTGTGTTATTATGGTCATTGTGCGCTATAAACTGCTGTGCTGCAATGTGACCGTCAAGCTGCTTGTGCTGTTTTCACTGGACATCAAAAATGAGTTCCTCTTCAAAGTGTTATTTTGTCTTAATTAAATAAAGTGCATGTCAAACTTCATGCCTAATGTGTTTCAGATAATTATGGCGCAAATAAAATACTTAGACTTATAAATTCAACATTATCAAAATGATCTTTAACAAACACACAATGAGCTACAGGTGTGAAACATGACCTGAGGTCACGGTAGAAGTTGTGTTTGTATCAAGGATTTATAGGACAAACAGCAAATTTGAGGTAAAGTATAATTTCACATTTTTATCATTTGATTTGTGATTATGTTGATGGTGAATGACTGAACTGCATGAATTGGCAGGTTCTGTTGTTTAATTTGACTTAATCAGTTAGAGATGATGGGGGTATAACATAATAAATTATTTTGAACAAGTTACTTTGTTTACAAAAATAAATGCATGCACAAAATATAACATTTTTACATGTTTTTTATTAGTGTTACTACTCTTCCCAGTAGTGGTGTAATTTTCAATAACATCATTATTTGTACTTGCAAAAACTGTTTATATTTGAATATATTTTATAATGTAATTTATTCCTGTGATGCAGCTGAATTTGCAGCAGCCATTACTCCAGTCTTCAGTGTCACATGATCTCCTTCAGACTTCATTCTACTATTTAGATTTGGTGCTTGATTATTATCTGTTATTATTATTATTATTAGTGCTAAAATATTCTATGCTCAAATATAGTTTCTTATTATTATCAAAGTTAAAAAACCTTTTTAATAACAGTTTTTTCTGCTTTTATTGATATATTCTTTGAATAAAAAGTTCAAAAGAACAGCATTTATTGAAAACAGAAATATTTTGTAACATTATGAATGTCTTTACTGTCACCTTTGGTCAATTTAATGCGTCCTTGCTGAGTAAAACCATTAATATCCCCCCCCCCCCCTTTTTTTATTTTTGCTTACACCTAACTTTTGAATTACAGTTATATATATTATAGCATCTTAGAATGATATATTTCACAATATTACTGTTTTTGCTGCCTTGGTGAGCATAAGGAACTTTATATATATATATATAAAATATATAATATATCATGTTGCTAGGAACCTGAGACATGTAAGCACCAAATGTATGTCTGTTATTATAAAGACTTATAAGCATTTAGACATGAAAGACAGATATTCTCAGACATTCTTTACTGGGAGGAAGAATAACTCAGGTGATGGCGGAGTTACAGGTGAGTCTTACGTTCCTCAAATCAAATGAAATAATTCACATAGTCTCTGTTTCTCATTCTCTCTCTCTCTCTCTCTCTCTCTCTCTCTCTCTCTCCCTCCATCTCTGTCTTCTAACCTCTTCACAGTAATCCGATTACTAGTGGTCAGTGCTAAATACAGTTGTATATGGAGTCAAACAATTTCTGTTCAGAGGTCCAAATTCAGAGGTAGTCAGAAATGCATATGACCACGTTGCATTTGTAGTGTAAAAACATGGTCTTTGTCTTTGCATTATAGTGTCATTCTATTGGCTGCAGCCTCTTCCGCCCTCAAGTGCACTGTTTGTCCAGGTTTGCACGCTGTGCAAACGGCCAGCACAACAGATGTCTAAAAAAGTAGGCTGAGATTCTGAAATGTTGCTTTTGCAACTTGCAAGAGATTTACTCTCATCTTTATTCTGATGTCCAATTTCTGACTCAACAATCCAGCACAGAGATAAAAACAAATGAGTCACAGAATCCACCCAAACATGCTGGAATTCAGCAAAGAGTCACCGGAGGCTAAGAATAGGACCTCCAGCATGATGTGGGCTGGTGTCAGTCATGAGAACGATACAGAGCGTTTATGGAGGGAATGTGTGTCTGGTTGTTATATAGAGAAGCATTTGAACATGTCTGCACGGCAGGGGGTTCTCACATACACCCTCGAAACGCTCAGACAAGATGGCTACCCTGGCACCTACAAGCGTGATGAGATAGCTGACATGGTTTAGATTCACAGTGTGAGGAGTATGGGTGTGCTTCTGTGTGGGTTTGTGTGAGTAGTTTAAAGGTTTCTTTCGAGGTGTACATTTATCTTAGCCCCTGCAGTGTGTACTTCATTTGGATAACAGTTTTAAGCGTTCCTGAAAGTTTATCCTGTATCCACCTGTGCTGTTCTCCTATTCCATTCCACCAATCATCTCTCTTGGTCCCCCATCACCATGGGAACTTGGTTAGAGGACTATGGTTAGAGTCCTCAGAACATCTACGCCAATTAACAAGATCTAAATGAAGTTCAGCCATAATGATGCCACCAAAGTTTGTTGTGTGTGACATTCTGCTATTGAGAATTAGAGGTAGAGTGTGTTTCCTGGTGTGTTTCCTGAAATTCCTGTAGAGTATTAATAGAAAAGGTTATGGAATTTTTTTTTGTTGTCAATAATGTGTGGTAACCCATTGTCACAAATTGACATTTCTTATTTTTATATAAGGAATATTGCAGTATTTATTATAAAAGATTTATCCGTGCACATCATTATTTTTAAAAAAAATGTATGTGCCTTGTAATCTTTCATTAAAAAAATATCTTACCCTCCCTCTTGCAACAGCCTCGCTTCTCTTCTCTTCTCTGATACTGAGAGTGAGTAAGACTGCATTGTGATTATATGTACAAGTATGCATGAAGCTACATGTATTGTACATATGCATGCCTTGCATATCACAGCTGTGCATTGGTCCGTGAGATTGAGTAACAGTTTTTGTCCCTGCAGTCACATTCACACATCATTCTCACAGTAAGAGTGTTCACATGCTTTTCTATCTGAACATTACACTTTCCAGTTAATGCTAACATTATTACAGCTATTCCACTGGCATGTTCACAGCATGTTATATAATGGATAAGAAAGTTACTTCCTCATGACTGTGCACAGGTTAGAAATGTGAAGTTTGTTTGTGAGAGAGGCAGAAAAGAAAGCAGTTGGGAGCGCTTAGTGGTATTGTAGATTCACTTAATGAGTGTGGATGTAATAACTCTCTACAGGCCGGTAGCAAACACATACATAAATTGTGAGTTGTTTTCTAATTTAAGAAATTAAAGGCATATTTAAAGGCATTGGCTATTGGCTAAAGGCATTGGCATTATTGGCTATTTTAAAGCATTTAAAATAGCCCTAACCCGTAAGATCTTCGTTCATCTTCAGAACACAAATTAAGATATTTTTTATAAAATCCGATGGCTCAGAGATGCCTCCATTGCCAACAACACAATTAACACTTTCAATGCCCAGAAAGCTACTAAAAACATATTTGAAACGGTTCATGCGACTACAGTGGTTCAACCTTCATGTTATGAAGCAATGAGAATACTTTACAAAATAATGACTTTATTCAACAATATCTAGTGATGGGCGATTTCAAGACACTGCTTCATGGAGCTTTATGAATCTTTTGTTTCGAATCAGTGGTTCGGAGCGTGTATCAAACTGCCAAAGTCACACCCCCTAGTGGTATACCATTGAAATTTCGAAACACTTATGATGTAACAAAGCCTCGTTTACTGAAAAAAATTGACTTTGTCAGTTTGATACACGCTCCGAACCACTAATTCGAAACAAAAAACGTCTGTTGGATCGGACCACATGGGCCAGCCTTCGCTCCACACGTGCATCATTGAGCCTTGGCCACCCATGACCCTGTCGCCGGTTCACCGCTGTTCCTTCCTTGGAGCACTTTTGATAGATACTGAGCACTGCAGACCGGGAACACCCCACAAGAGTTGCAGTTTTGGAGATGCTCTGACCCAGTCGTCTAGCCATCACAATTTGGCCCTTGTCAAACTCACTCAAATCCTTACGCTTGCCCATTTTTCCTGCTTCTAACACATCAACTTTGAGGACAAAATGTTCACTTGCTGCCTAATACAGTATATCCCACCCACTAACAGGTGCCAGGTACTGTGTTGTTCACTTCACCTATCAGTGGTCATAATGTTATGACTGATCGGTGTATATACAAACTTTTTTGTTAGATGCGATTAATCACGATTAATCAATTTGACAGCACAAATTTTTATAATTGTTCATATTTTGTAAGTTTTGCTCACATAATATATATTTTATAACAATATATTTGCTCACATAATACCTTTAACTGTACTAAATGAACTTTAGCTCAGCTGATATATTTTGTTCAATCACCGCAGAGTATCAAAGTGTTTTTGACAATGGCTGTAAGAGAATAATGCCCTACTAAAACTTCCGTTCCTTTTAGTTAATGTCACAGCTGAAAAAAAAAAAAAAAAAAATGGAACCATTTCACTCATTTATCTATGCAATTTAATCATTCTGTCCATTCTGTCCCCCAGCAGCGTAACTGCCATTATGTGACTCAAGTGTTTGTTGACATTTAAACATCCAATTCTGTGTACTCTCAAGCACTTAATGGCATTTAATGCATCGCTAAAAATAAAACTCAGTGTGTTTTGGAATCATGCGGGATAAAGAAAAAACTTTCCAGCATAGATCTTGGTATCTAATGCGCTGTGAAGTTTCTGGAATTGACTCTGTGATAATGAGAAGTAGTTTAGTGAGTCGTTAAATGCTCTTAGTTACTTGGGTGAAATCATCCATCCATCCATCCACCCATTCTCTATAAGTTTTATTCTGTGTCTTCAGTCTCATATGAAAGAAAAATCACAAATGAGATCTCTTTTACCTCCATCTTCTAGACCGCAATCAAAAATGAAAGCTTTGTGTGACCAGACTTCAGTTCAGCTTCACTTAGCTCACTGCAAAGGTGGCATTAGGAGCACAGCTGGGTGTTTTGTGATTTAGAGCTTGGCTGAATGTGTGTGTTTTAGTGTAAAATTTAGGAGACTGCCTGATTGTTAGTGTTCATTGTAAGCACTGATCATGTTCTGCCAGGAGCCGCCAGCTCACGCCTACAGTTCTGCTGCTCGTTAGGGTTCTAACAGCAAAAATAATTAGTCCAAAACTCTGGCAATTCCAGTCCGAGATAATTACTCAAACATGGCACAGTCCTTCACACAGACAGAACAACTTGACCTTTTACTTCAGAGCCCAAGAGAGAAACGAGTAATGATTGTCTTTTATGAGATCGAAAAAAATGCTTTTTACATTGTGCCCTCAACCACCTCAACCATTAAAGAAATGATTAGATGAATGGAGGAGAAGATAGTTGGATGAAATCCTTTTTTCATTAGCATATTTGCTGTTTCTCCTATGTTGTGTATATTTCTGCTTTGTGTCAGATCTGTGCCCAGGAGAGAGGGCAAGCTCTCCACAGGGGCATTACGGGTACTGTCATTATAAACTTAATCAGTGTTGTGTCTATCTGAATATGGTGTGTAGAATGTATGTAGGGTCAGGTTTTGCCATCATCGTGGGACTAAATGTGCCCAAAAGTATAGTTCAACTTGTGATCACCTGCATGGTGGAGAGTGGCTAATGATCCCTATCAGGAAAATAATTTTAATCAAGCATACTAAATAATGTCTTTAAGGCATAGTTCAGCGAAAAATTACAAATCTGTGAACATTTACTCTTCCTCATGTCCTTTAGAACTGTTTTTTTTTCTTCCATAGACCACAAAAGGAAATGTTTGGCAGGAATTTCATTCTCATCAAGAGGTCCCGGGTTCAAATCCCGGACGAGCCCCCATTTGTTACGAGTCCCTCTTTAAAATCACTGGGAGAGAATGAGAGAACCGCCGTCTCCAGGTCCCAGGGCAGGTACAATAATGCTCAATAACACAAGATTCAAAGGTAACAATATAATGTATAATGAAAGTGAATTGTGACCACGGGGCTGTCAAAATCATAAAAAAAGGTCTGTAGGACCTGCACAACATTTTTCTGAAGCCGCAGTTGTGTATAATGAGGTTGAAATTGGCATGTTATGGTTTTTGATGTCAAACCTGGAGTTTTGACATGTGCAAATGTGAATGAAATTTGAGAACTGTGGTAGAAGAGATGTTCAGCGACCTAAATTTTAGTGCTTTCTACATTCTGCTATTTTTGTGTTCCATGAAAAGTATATACAGTCAAACCAAAAGAAACATTTCTTGAACATTTCATTAATACAGTTTATTCACTATAGTTTAAAAAATGGTAATAAAATATGACAAGATCTCAGAGATAAACTGTCAGAAAAAAATAATCTTAATTATGTCAGATAACACTTAAAGGTGCCCTAGATTTAAAAATTGAATTTACCTCGGCATAGTTGAATAACAAGAGTTCAGTACATGGAAATGACATACAGTGAGTCTCAAACTCCATTGTTTCCTCCTTCTTATATAAATCTCATTTGTTTAAAAGACCTCCGAAGAACAGGCGAATCTCAACATAACACCGACTGTTACGTAACAGTCGTGATCATTAATATGTACGCCCCCAATATTTGCATATGCCAGCCCACGTTTCCAACATTATAAAAGGCATTAGACAAGGGCAGCCAGTATTAACGTCTGGATGTGCACAACCAAATCATCAGACTAGGTAAGCAAGCAAGAACAATAGCGAAAAATGGCAGATGGAGCAATAATAACTGACATGATCCATGATAACATGATATTTTTAGTGATATTTGTAAACTGTCTTTCTAAATGTTTCATTAGCATGTTGCTAATGTACTGTTAAATGTGGTTAAAGTTACCATCGGTTATTACTGTATTCACGGAGACAAGAGAGCCGTCGCTATTTTCATTTTTAAACACTTGCAGTCTGTATAATTCATAAACACAACTTCATTCTTTATAAATCTCTCCAACAGTGTAGCATTAGCCGTTAGCCATGGAGCACTATCAAACTCATTCAAAATCAGAAGTAAACAATATAACAGTATACAATACTCACATAATCCGCCGCATGCATGCCGCATGCATGACGAACACTTTGTAAAGATCCATTTTGAGGGTTATATTAGCTGTGTAAACTTTGTTAAGGCACTATTTAAGGCAAGCGCGAGCTCTGTGGGTGGAGAGCATGGGATTTAAAGGGGCTGCAGCATAAAATCGGCGCGTTTATAATGATGCCCCAAAATAGGCAGTTAAAAAAAAATCTATGGGGTATTTTGAGCTGAAACTTCAGACACATTCAGGGGACACCTTAGACTTATATTACATCTTTTAAAAACACAATCTAGGGCACCTTTAAGCAACACTTTTTATCAATTTTACTGGTAGTCCACTGTATGAAGAATTTTTGGGTATAATATGTCACAGTTTACTTTATTTTGCTATCCTCACTTACATAAATGAACTATAGTGTCCTGCACCCACTAGTAAAAATATATAAAAAATTCTGAATATTTTTTGGTTTGACTGTATAGTAGTGGCCAAAAGTGATGTCTGGACAGGATATTTGCTTTTAATGACACTTCAGTTTCTATTAAACAGTCAAAATATGAGGAGTATATTGGGAAGAAGAATACACTAAACTTTAAGGTATTAAAATGGCAAAATTCAGCAATTAAATATGGGTTTAATTGTATTGTGCAAAAATTAGAAAAATAAAAAGCTCAGGAATCTCAGGCAAACATTGACTACAATGTAATCAGTTATTAATATTTTGTCGGTTCATCCTTGTTTTTGTTTACAGCAGCCATAGGCATAACTTTGTGCATGTGTCGTGCTTAACTTATTTCCAACCCTCCTTAAGTTCTTCCCAAAGTTGAGCTTCATTGGAAGACCTTCATGAAGACCTTTTCACAATTCATGTTTCTATTTTCCCAAAGATTTTCAATGGTTTTAAGGTCAGGGGACTGATAAGGTTGGAAAATACACATTTGCTCTCCAAAAAGATCCTCCATACTTGGCTGCATTGTGTTCAGCAGGATTCCCAAGTATTGGTCCATTTTAAAAGTGCCAGCAACTTTGTAGATACTTCCAACACCTGCTGCAGACATGCGTCCAGTACATTTCCCCTACTGTGCTTAATGGCGCCAAGCATGCATTTGGTATTAAAACACTCCAGTCGTTTCCTACTAACATACCTGAAAAGGTTGTCAAATTTTGACTTGTCAGACTGCAGAATGCGGCTCCAATTGTTATACTCCATTTCTAATGTTCTTTGGCAAATGCAAGGTGTTAAGACTAATATATGGTTTCTGTACTGATACACAACTTCCTAATCCATCCTCTTATAGTCATTGGCTTACAGTTAAAGATAAAACTGGAGATTGGAGGTCTCATCCAGTCTTTAGAAGCTGGTCTTTTTGGGGTGGTTCCACATTCAGGTGTTTTCATCCTCCTGTCAAAATGCTCACTAGTCTTCCTTAACCAGCCACAGCGTGTTACATTCCGCATGGCAGTGGTGTCATTGAAATGATTCTGTGGACACTGTGACTATTCACATCCTGCAATATCCAAAACCGACTGACCAGATTTAGCCATTTTAACAATATCCTCCTTCGTTGCAGAGGACAGCCCCTTCCATCTGCCCATTTTCACTAAATACCATCTAATAATATAGCTTATACTTGCCACAACAGTGGTTTATTGAATTATAGGCTGGGAATAATGAGTGCAAGATTGGTATGACCACTTGGCCCAAATTGATGTCCACACAATTTGAATTGTTTCATTGCATCATGACAAATAAAACAGTTAGGATGTGTTTACATTCAGGCACAACTTGTGTACTACTGGCCACTACTGTATCTAAACTCAGCCAAAAAAAGGAAAAGAAAAAAAAAAGTCTTCTTACTTTAAACTGCTTTTTTCCCCCAGCAAATGTCTTAACATGTAATTATTTGTATGCACATAAAAAGATCCAACAACTATCAAAAGTTAGCAGTCAGTATGTGGTGTGGCCTCCAGCTGCTTTAAGTCCTACAGTGCATCTTATCATCATGGACTGAGCCAGATTTGGCCGTTTTTGCTGTGAGATGTTAACATGACATGAGGTTTGGCACTGAAAGCATAATCAGTTTTCCTTTGTATTTTTCTGTAGCACTTTCTTAAATTATGGACATTGCAGTTTATTGTTCTGGCCACATCTGCAGTTCTCATGCCTCCCTGTAGCAGGACTATGGCATGTTCATGCAGGTACAGTGGGGATCGAAAGTTTGGGAACCCCTTTCAGAATCTGTGAAAATGTGAAAATTTTTAACAAAACAAGACAGATCATACAAAATGCATGTTATTTTTTGTTTAGTACTGTCCTGAGTAAGATATTTTACATAAAAGATGTTTACATATAGTCCACAAGACAAAAAAAATAGCTGAATTTTTTAAAATAACCACATTCAAAAGTTTGGGAACCATTGATTCTCAATACTGTGTGTGGTTAACTGATGATCCATGACTGTTTTTATGTTTTGTGATGGTTGTTCATGAGTATCTTGTTTGTCCTGAGCAGTTAAACTGAGCTTTATTCTTCAGAAAAATCCTCCAGGTCCTGCAGATTCTTCAGTTTTCCAGCATCTTTTGCATATTTGAACACTTTCCAGCAGTGACTGTATGATTTTGAGATCTGTGTTTTCATACTGAGGACAACTGAGGGACTCAAACACAACTATTAAAAAAGGTTCAAACATTCACTGATGCTCCAGAAGGAAACACGATGCATTAAGAGCCGAGGGGTGAAAACTTTTGAATTTGAAGATCAAGGTAAATTGTACTTCATTTTTCTTCTGGGAAACATGCATGTATCTTCTGTTGCTTCAGATGGGCAATACTAAATGAAAAAAAAAATATCTTTCAACAAAATAAGAAAAATGTGGACATCTTCATCCTGTTCAAAAGTTTTCACCCCCCAGATCTTATTGCATCGTGTTTCCTTCTGGAGCATCAGTGAATGTTTAAACCTTTTTTAATAGTTGTGTTTGAGTCCCTCAATTGTCCTCAGTGTCAAAAGATGAATCTCAAAATCATACAGTCACTGCTGGAAAGGGTTCAAATATGCAAAAGATGCTGGAAAACTGAAGGATTTGCAGGACCTGGAGGATTTTTCTGAAGAACAGAGCTCAGTTTAACTGCTCAGGACAAACAAGAGACTCATGAACAACCATCACAAAACATAAAAACAGTCATGGATCATCAGGTAACCACACACAGTATTAAGATCCAAGGGTTCCCAAACTTTTGAAAGGGGTTATTTTAATAAATTCAGCTATTTTTTTGTCTTGTGGACTATATGTAAACATCTTTTATGTAAAATATCTTACTCAGGACAATACTAAACAAAAAATAACATGCATTTTGCATGATCTCTGTTGTTTTGTTAAAAATTTTCACATTTTCACAGATTCTGAAAGGGGTTCCCAAACTTTCGATCCCCACTGTAATTAAGGACTCTGGGCAACATTTTTCTGGTGTTTTCAGTGTCAATAGAAAGGTCTCTTTAGTGTCCTAAGTTACTGGAACTGTGACCTTATTGTCTACTGCCTGTAAACTGTTAGTACCTTAAGAACTCTTCAGGTGCATCTGCAATAATTGTTTATGGTTCACTGAACAAGCGTGAGCATGAACAAATTTTTGTTTAAATCTATTCCAACAAAATTTTCTCTAAAATTCAGTATCCTGAAAAAAGGATGTTTCTTTTTTTAAAATGTATATGTATACTGTGTGTATATAATATACACACCCGAGATGTACACTCTTTACAAAGGCACACACTGTATAAAGGTCTTAAATCATGTAACTGTTTTATGGATTTTTTTTTTTTCTGGAAGACGTTTTGTCAGCTAAACAATTGTTAAACGCAATGTATTCTTTCCCTCGCAGCCTCGTTTTCATTCTTGTCAGAAATGAAATATAGCGCTACCCTGACTAAGGTCTATCATTTGATTCACATAAACCCCGTCCCTTTTGTACAATTGACTACAAGCTTGCATTCAGATCTGCTGCCATCCAGTCAACAGATGATGAATTCACTCTGATTCTTTTGGAAGAAAGGATCTGTTGCAACTTCAGTATTAACTTTAAATAAAAAAAATCCAAAATCCAAAAAATACTTCTGTGAGGGAGAGGCTTAGGGTTAAGCAATAGAAAATATAATTAGCTCAGCTTAAAAACAGTTGAAATCAAAGAAAGTGTGTGTAGCAGAGAGAACTGAATACATGTTAAATGGCAAGATAGATGTGAGTGTGGGCTGTGAGAGAAAAACAGTCAGGAGGTTCAACTCATGGATTTATTGACTGATTCCTGGACAGACAGACAAAGAATAATGTTGGTGTTTGTTGACAGAGCTTAGATTGTGAGCAACAGAAGACTGACGAGGAAAAAAAAAACAGCAATTCATTATTTAGCTATCTAAATTTAATCTGGTATGTTTAAAAAAAAAGAGCCAGGAGATAAAATGTTATACAGATGGACAATGAATAACCGATCACTTCAATTAACCTGTTTAGTGGTGCAGGAAGTGAGACTGTTAGGGGAATGATCGAAAGTCACATTTAATTAGTTCCAAGGACTGTGATTACTTGCTTCAGTACCCAGCTGACAAGAAGAGTCAGTGAATAATCTTGCAAAAAATTAGGAATACGGATCTGCTGGCATCTTGTTCTGACTGAAGATTCTTCAGAAAGGACAAAGAAAAAATGACAGAAGATTCACATTGAGATCAATGATAACAGCATGCAGGTGTCTAATGAACTGCCTAGACTTAGCAGGGCATGAAATAGCAGTGCAGCTTTCAGTATGAGCACACACAGGGATGCTGAGATCTGCTTTCTAATATGCTGCTGGTTTTGGAAATGCAAACAGTGGGCGGGGCTTAGAGGGAGCGGGATGGAAGATGTGACATATCTGTCAATGATAATAATGTATAGGTGTGTTGTTTAAAAATGTTCAGTGCTGACTGATGCAGTTACATATATAATCGTTTTTTCCCTGTATGCATCTCTCTCTTACAGTTTACACATTGGAAACCATTAATCCAGGATGATCAATACAGTCTGACAGAGTCGACATGTTCCTCATTTTAGGCATGCACGAGCACGTAATGCAGAGTGTTTCTGCACTCGTAACCTGTCAACTGGATCATTAATTATTTCTTTGTATAGTGAGGAAATATTGAGATAAAATTAATTGTTTTTATTTGTTTGTTGATTTTTAATGCTGATTTAATGACTTTTAATTGGTCTTGTTGTACTGTATATATTAAGTTCATGTTGATGCAATTTTTATGTACTTGTGTAGACTATAGTATAGATAGTGAAAAGCATAATCTATATCGCAGGAGATTGATATTTGAATTGAATTGGTTCAAATTGCCAAATAACCATTTTTCAATTTATCTGTGCTGGACCATGTTCTCCGAGCCTCTGCTCTACTCTTGTCTGCCCCTTAAGTCTGAGTGGAGTGGCATCCCATAATCCTTTTCAAGATTGAGATCTGCATCTTCAGCCTTTTACAAAGATTACACTTGTTGATTCTGAATAGGGAGAGAGAGTGATTGATGATGGACAGGCTTGAGTTAAAGGACATTTTGAGTTTGATGTTATAGCAGGGACTAAAAAATACCATACCAGCCAAATACAAACAATGTCTGCTGTGTTATCTAGTTCATTTACAGGTAGGCTATATAGATTTTGACAGTGTAATATTTTTATACTACTGTGCAAGATTGTGGTCTGTAAGATGTTTTGATTTTGAAAGAAGTCTTTTAAAGTCCTTGTGTAGTCAATAATTTCATCCCTTAAACCAAAATGAAATCTCCAAAATTACATATTTAAACGTTTTTTTCCTGTGAAAAAAATGCTAATGCCTTAAAATATATTGAATGTAACTCTACACCTTTGCCTCATTCAATATACACGGATCTATGAATATGATAATTAGCCCCGCCTCCACTCACTCGCACGAGCTCAGAGGAGATCCAGTCGGTGAACTTACTGAGGTAAACGCTGCACAATGGTTACGTCGGACACATAACGGTAATTAATATGATTAGTGCTTCGGTTGGCTACATTATTAAACAGCTAATAATGTGTTGCTAATGTTACACAAACCATGTTCACATTCATAAGTCAGACAGCTGCTTTCTAACAATCAGTATCCTTAGAAACGCTTTGAACAACTCAGAACATCAGTGGAGAAAGGCATATAGTTCATAACATTGTAAAATATCATGCCTGTTATATAGACCAATTTGGTGTTTGCAAACAGCGATGACGTTTTTTGTGGGCGGAGCCTAGCTGGTTGCAGAAAATGACAGTTGAGCAGTAGAAGTCTATGGAAGCCACGAAATAAAAGAATAAAAAAAGTTAATTTCGAGTTTATATCTCACAATTCTGACTTTTATTTCTCGCAAATCTGAGTTTACATCTCACATTTCTTACAAAGAAAAACAGAATTGTGAGATATACTCGTTATTCTGTCTTTTCTGAATTGCAATTTATCCCGCAATTCTGACTTTTCCCCCCTCAGAATTGTGAAATAAACTCACAATTGCGAGTTATAAAGTCCGAACTGGGAGCAATAAACACGCAAATGCAAGAAAAAAAAAATAGAATTGTGAAATAAAAATTATTATGTTTAAAAGTTATCTATGTAAAATATTATAGGTTTAAATTATTTTAATTATAATTATTTCATGCCGTGTAACTGCTATGTATGTATGTCCTCTGAGCTGCATATGTGAATTATGTAGACTTACTGTTTACATCAAATTCCTGCTTTAATAGTAGACTAATCCTTGCAGGTGTCATCAGTCCAGTCTGTGAAACGTCTCTGTTTATCTTCAAAGGACGTTTTCAACGATGATTTTCTTTAAAAATGAAGACTATATTTTTTGCATTCCGATTCCAACATCCAGAGGCACAACAAAACATTTTTCTCTTATTCTGTGGATTTTGCACATTTTCCTTCAATTGCTACCACTATTTTTCTGCAACCAGTATGCGCGCGCAGCTGCAAGTGACGTAATTGTGACGTCTGCTCCAAAGTGGTCTATTGCTAAATCTTACCTGATTTTTCATATCAGGAAAAATATACCGGGATAACCTTTTGAGACTCCCTTGCGCGGTCAGTTAATGATATGCTAAGGGCCGCCGGCACGTTGACGTGATTGGTTACAAGGTAGTTTGTGACGTCAGAAACACCAGCGATTTCAAACCGCGTTTTTGAGACTGTCTTTGGTTTACTGCAGTTTTAAAGAGAAAATACTCCTCAATGGTGCTGACTTATGAATTTGCACATGGCTTGTCTTAAAGCATATTAAAAACTCTAGGTAGACATATGAACAACATTAAAAACTTGATTTTCACTACAGGGGGACTTTAATAAAAATTCTTACTACCCAAAACGTTTGAACGTTAGTGTATGTTACACTATTAAATTGGACAACAATCAGTAAATCTGTTAAATGTCTAGGCTGAGAAATACATAATGCAATATGAGCAACTGGTTTTAAAATTTGACAGATGTGGTGACCATAGTATAAATGGCTTGGTGTGACAATGTTAGAGCCCTTTTTCCCTTTGTTTGTTGCTAAATTTAGTATTGACCCGCAAGTCGACCAGCCCCGGTGCTCCCCATGGTCAGCCATTGCCCCCGTACTGATTGATTGGAATTCCTTCTCTGACTGGCCTCTGTCCTTGAGGTCCTGCTGTAATTGAACACACCATTTCATGCCCTCTGCTTCTTTGTGGGTAAGAAAATCAAAGTTCTTTGTACACTAAATGCATACTATAGTATTTTTCAGGAAAACCCCAGATTGAAGAAAAATATGTTAAAGGTGCCGTAGAACGTCTTTTTAAAAGATGTAATATAAGTCTAAGGTGTCCCCTGAATGTGTCTGCGAAGTTTCAGAATACCCCATAGATTTTTTTTAATAAATTTTTTTAACTGCCTATTTTGGGGCATCATTAAATATGAGCCGATTTAGGCTGCGGCCCCTTTAAATGCTCATGCTCCCCGCCCACGGACCTCGCGCTTGCCTTTAACAGCATAAACAAAGTTCACACAGCTAATATAATCCTCAAAATGGATCTTTACAAAGTGTTTGTCATGCAGCATGTCTAATCGCATAAGTATGGTATTTATTTGGATGTTTACATTTGATTCTGAATGAGTTTGAGGCTATGCTCCGTGGCTAACGGCTAATGCTACACTGTTGGAGAGATTTATAAAGAATGAAGTTGTGTTTATGAATTATACAGACTGAAAGTGTTTAAAAATGAAAATAGCGACCGCTTCTCTCTCCGTGAATACAGTAAGAAACGATGGTAACTTTAACCACATTTAACAGTACATTAGCAAAATGCTAAAAAAACATTTAGAAAGACAATTTACAAATATCACTAAAAATATCATGATATCATGGATCATGTCAGTTATTATTGCTCCATCTGCCATTTTTCGCTGTTGTCCTTGCTTGCTTGCTTACCTAGTCTGATGATTCAGCTGTGCACATCCAGATGTCCTGCCCTTGTTTAATGCCTAGATCATGGGCTGGCATATGCAAATATTGGGGGCGTAAATATTAATGATCCCGACTGTTACGTAACAGCCAGTGTTATGTTGAGATTCGCCTGTTCGTCTGAGGTCTTTTAAACAAATGAGATTTATATAAGAAGGAGGAAACAATGGAGTTTGAGACTCACTGTATGTCATTTCCATGTACTGAACTCTTGTTATTTAACTATTCCAAGATAAATTCAATTTTTAATTCTAGGGCACCTTTAAAATTTATGCTACTGTTTAAAAGTTCAAACTTTTTTTGAAAGAAATTGTATTCACCAGGATGTACTAAATTGATCAAAAGTGACAGTGAAGACATTTACAATGTTGTTCTTTTGAACTTTCATCAAAAGAATTCTAGAGAAAAATCTCGTTTTCCACAACAGTATGAAGCAGCACAGCTGTTTTCAGCATTTATAATAATAATAAGAAATGTTTCTGAGCAGCAAATCAGCATATTAGAATGATTTCTGAAGGATCATGTGACACTGAAGACTGGAATAATGATGCTGAAAATTCAGCTTTGCATCACAGGAATAAATGACATTTTTTAATATAACACAATAATAAACACTTGTTTTAAATTGTAATAATTTTTCATAATATTACAGTTTTTACAGTTTTATAAATGCAGTGAGCATGAGAGACTTCTTTCAAAAACGTCAAAAATTTGTACCGACCCCAAACTCTTGAACGGTGTTGTATATTGTTGCCCCTTAAATCTATTGCTCAAAGTCCCTTTTTCTCTGAGTGTTTAAGTCATAAATTTGTCATCTTCTTTTCTCTAAATGTTCCATTAATGTATGGATTTTAAAGTGCTGTGATCCATTTCTGTCTGCTGCTCACTGAATAATTTCCATTTGGGAGCAAAGATGCCTCTGGAATTTGGTTACACTGGTGTCTCGTCTCAGAGAGTGATTTTTTTGGACTGCGATGGATTTGTTTAATCACAAGCCTAGACAAGTGTGTGTTTGTGTGGCCACTGAAGTGTTGACCTCATCCATCTCTCCATACTGTCATTTATTGGTATTGCTTCTCATGTGTGATTCACTTGTGTGATCTGTAATTCACTACAGGACAGCAGTGGCACATATGCATTAATCAGAGAGAGATGTAGACAAAACACACAAGTGTGTGCGTGTGTGCATGTGTTTAAGACACTCATGTCATGTATCACAGAGATTTATGCTGGCTAACAGCGAGAGAAGATCAACCAGTCACTCATATTGATTCACTGTTAGTCTCTTTGACAAACACATACAGAAACCCATGTGCTGTCCATTCTGTTGAAGCTGATGTTAGATTAAACAGGAAGTGTAACAGGCAGAGGGATAAGAGTGTGTAGTTAGTTTGTCATTATTCTGTGTCTGTGTGTTTTGTATGCTGACCCAAAACAGCACAAAAAAAGCAAAATTGGTGGATTTTGCTCTTGTAGCCTTTTGTGTGGGTTTTTATTGTCCATGAATATGCGTGTGCACCAACATGAGGATTGAGTAAGGGTATCTCGAGGAACTATGAATTTTGATTTACAAACTTTTTACAGTGGATGTGCACAGGAAAGGTACTTCACTGTGTTGTGTGTGTGTGTGTGTGTGTGTGTGTGTGGTCAAAATTTCAGTCCCCATCAAATCATCAAATTATGTTTTAGTATGCAGAATGTTTTTCTGAATGGGTAATGTTTAGGGGTAATATTAGCTTTGTTCAGTATAAAAATCATTATGCATTACTATAAATGCATTACTATTAAAATGCATTACTGTCCAATGTTCAAAAGTTTGGGGTCAGTTAAGATTTTTAAATGTTTTTTAAAGAGAAGTCTCCTTTGCTCACCAAGGTTAAATTTATTTGATCAAAAAATACTGTTAAAATGGTAATTTTGTGAAATATTATTACAATTTAAAATAAATGTTTTTAAAAAATATATATTTTAAGATGTAATTTATTCCTGTGATGGGAAAGCTTTATGAGTTTTCAGCAGTAAGTCCGGTCTTCTGTGTCAGGTGATCCTCCAGAAATCTTTTTAAAATGCTGATTTGGTGCACAAGAAACATTTCTTATTATTATCATTAGCTGCGTCTCATTTAGGAGGCTGCGTCCAGAAGATGTCGCATTTGAAGACTACATACGTCATCAAGGATGTCTTATAAGGAAAGTAACTAACAAAATTGACTGTTATTCCTTGTGAGGTGTAAAATACTTTAATTGTTTTCTTAACAGTTATTTTTTCTTAAATGAGACCACTTCGATGACGAATGCAGCCTTCAAATGCAACCTCCGGAGGACGCAGCCTTCGAAATGAGACGCAGCTATTGTTGAAAACAGTTGTGCTACTTAATATTTTTGAGGAAATTCTGATACATTTGTATTTCAGGATTCTTTGATGAATAGAATGTATGAATAAAAAGAACAGCAATTATTTAAAAAAAAAAAAAAAATTGTAGAAGAAATTTATAAATTTCTTCATTGTCACTTTTGATCAATTTAATGCATCCTTGTTAAATAAAAGTATTTGAAAAGTATTTCTTTCAAACAACAACAACAACAACAAAAAACCTTACTAACCCCAAACTTTTGAATTGTCTATTTTTTTAATTCTAAAATTATTTTAAAAATTAAAAAATATAATGTATTTTTAATTATGCATTTTAAAATAATTGTACTTTTTTTGCCTTTATTTAAAGGACAATAGAGCAAACAGAAAAGTATGGAAAGAGGGGGAAAACGGGATCAGGTCACGGCTCAGGTCGAATTCAAATCTGAATTCCTGTGAGCCACAGCTTTTGCGTCGTGAGCTAGTGTACAACCCGCAAAGATTCTCAAAAAATAAAATAAAAAAATAAAGTACAAAATAAAAAAAATAATTATTTTAAGGTTAGCGTTATTCTGTAGTCATTATAATCAGCTTTATAAAAAACAATAAAAGGTATGTCCTAATTTAGGCATGTTTGTGTGAGTTTTGGGGAGGCACAAGCCCTTATTATCATGAGAGTAAAATAAAGGAGAAGAGTCTTATCACATAGAAACAGGTGTGAAAATGACAGTGTGGGGGCGGAAACACTCACGCGCGCTCTCTCTCTCTCTTACACACACACACACACACACACACACACACACACACACACACACACACACACACACAGACACTGTGAACAGGCTTTGAAGCCGTTGTGCCTGCAGGCTCTCTGTCCGCCCTGATGCACATTTATTTCTTGGTAGCAAGTGGTCTGATTGGTGTATGTGTGTGTATGACAAGGTTTTTCTTCCTCCTTTCTTTCCTCTAACAATAGTGTATTGATTTATATTCAGACGGACATACAAAAGTCAGAGCACTGGTAAAAATGCTTCTCGGTTACGATCTTTTCTATTATTTAATACAACATTTAAATTCTTTTTTTAGCACAGCAGTTTGAGTGGAGAGTTAAAGTGAAAATGTTTTAATGAATTACATAATGTCTCAGTATTTGGTTTGTCCCTCATTTGCTTTAATGATAGGACAGCTGCACTTAAGCTGCATGAGCTCCACAAGTTTTTGTAAAACCTGATGATCATGTTCACTAGCATGGTTTGACAGTGAAAAGCATCCTCTCAACAATGTTGTTCACATTAATGTCACAATGTTTTGCAGAATCTGGAATGTTTCTTCTTTTAAATCCGAATTCTTTATTTGCATTTTTGCATCCCGCAAACTAATCACCAATATGAAAACATGCAGAAATCTACAGGTGTGTTTGGATATACTTGTCGCTCATGCACTCCTGCTATCTTTTCAGTGAGATCTGGGAGCAGCAGGTCTCTGAGGGAGCGTTTGTTGGCTCAACAGGGTGCAATAGGTGTTTTTATGGTTACTGGCAGATCCCTTGTGTTTCTGAGAAGTGTGTGTTTGTGTGTGTGTAAACCTCTGCTTTTGTGTGTAGCTGTGATCATCCACCAGAGCCCTGGGAAGACAGCACAAGCTCAGATACACAAAACAGTATATAAATGACACAATGGGATGCATATCTCTCAATTCAATATGATGTCTTAGCCCTGCAGAGTGTTTTGGTTTGTGTGCATCTCACATTCTCTCTTTTTCGAAAAGACAGACTGCGCCATCTCCCTCTGTAACGCAGCAGCAACACAGCAGTAACTCGACACTAACTGTTTGGCAGCACATTTTCCAACTTTTTAAACTTTAAAAAATCTTTATCAGTCAGTAGTAGAGAGTATTTTTTTCTTTGTGGAAGTTTTGCATAGGGATCTTAAAAAGATTATTTTAAAAATTAGACTTTTTTTTTTTAACTCTAGTGTTTTTAATCATTGATGATTTGCTTTGATACTGCACAAGAATATGGAGAATAGCTAATTGTGAGCTTGCCAAAAGGAAGTTTTATTATGTGTGGATATTTTGGATTTTTGGATTGGCCAAGTGTATGGTTCTTTACACGTAGTAACAGTTCTATTTAGAACCGTAACTCTTTATATGCTGAAATGGTTCTTTGTGTTAGAGTTTAGGGTTCTTTTTTCCCGCCTTTTTGGGGTTTTTTTAACTGTCAAAGTTAAAACTGGCAGCCATCCAAAATACACAGACTGCCAACACACTCTTAACTAGTAAATAATTTCTTTCTTAAAATGTCTATAGATTTTAACTTTCAAGTTGGTTTTCTACCAGTAATGTCTTTTTCTCTTTTTAGTTTAGAACATTTAGCTCTATTCACTAAAGGATACTTATCTTCTCTTCTTCCACTAAGTAAGAGAGATATTGAATTCATGATCCATATATTTTTAGATTTTTTTAAATTAGTACTTTTATATATCACTTGTTCCTTTTAACATTGTAAAGGGCTCGCATATTGCCAATTTTTGCTAATTTCGGCCTTAATAAACATTGTTTTTACATAAACAAATAGAAAAGACATACTGTAAATGTAAAGATACTAATATAAAATAAACTATAATAAAAAGGTTATTTATAACATAATTGATGACTTATATAGCACTATCAAAGCATGGTTCTTTATGGAACCTTATAAAAATGGTTCTATTTAGCACCAGAAAGGGTTCTGCTATTGTTACAAGCAGAAGAACCCTAATTTGGTACTGTTTAGAACCATTTTTCTTTAGAGTGTATTGTTCATAAACGAAAACTCAGAACTTGGCGACATTAGGTGAGCATATGCGACATAAGATTCAAAAGAAGCATGTAAACTTTTATGGTGATTGCGCAATAGGTGGTGAATATATACAGGTGCTGGTCATATAATTAGAATATCATCAAAAAGTTGATTTATTTCACTAATTCCATTCAAAAAGTGAAACTTGTATATTATATTCATTCATTACACACAGACTGATATATTTCAAATGTTTATTTCTTTTAATTTTGATGATTATAACTGACAACTAAGGAAAATCCCAAATTCAGTATCTCAGAAAATTAGAATATTGTGAAAAGGTTCAATATTGAAGACACCTGGTGCCACACTTTAATCAGCTAATTAACTCAAAACTCCTGCAAAGGCCTTTAAATGGTCTCTCAGTCTAGTTCTGTAGGCTACACAATCATGGGGAAGACTGCTGACTTGACAGACCATTGACACCTTGCACAAGGAGGGCAAGACACAAAAGGTCATTGCAAAAGAGGCTGTCTGTTCACAGAGCTCTGTGTCCAAGCACATTAATAGAGAGGCGAAGGGAAGGAAAAAATGTGGTAGAAAAAAGTGTACAAGCAATAGGGATAACCGCACCCTGGAGAGGATTGTGAAACAAAACCCATTCAAAAATGTGGGGGAGATTCACAAAGAGTGGACTGCAGCTGGAGTCAGTGCTTCAAGAACCACTACGCACAGACGTATACAAGACATGGGTTTCAGCTGTCGCATTCCTTGTGTCAAGCCACTCTTGAACAACAGACAGCATCAGAAGCGTCTCGCCTGGGCTAAAGACAAAAAGGACTGGACTGCTGCTGAGTGGTCCAAAGTTATGTTCTCTGATGAAAGTAAATTTTGCATTTCCTTTGGAAATCAGGGTTCCAGAGTCTGGAGGAAGAGAGGAGAGGCACACAATCTACGTTGCTTGAGGTCCAGTGTAAAGTTTCCACAGTCAGTGATGGTTTGGGGTGCCATGTCAAATGCTGTTGTTGGTCCACTGTGTTTTCTGAGGTCCAAGGTCAACGCAGCCGTATACCAGGAAGTTTTAGAGCACTTCATGCTTCCTGCTGCTGACCAACATTATGGAGATGCAGATTTCATTTTCCAACAGGACTTGGCACCTGCACACAATGCCAAAGGACCATGGTATCCCTATTCTTAATTGGCCAGCAAACTCGCCTGACCTTAACCCCATAGAAAATCTATGGGGTATTGTGAAGAGGAAGATGCGATATGCCAGACCCAACAATGCAGAAGAGCTGAAGGCCACTATCAGAGCAACCTGGGCTCTCATAACACCTGAGCAGTGCCACAGACTGATCGACTCCATGCCACGCCGCATTGCTGCAGTAATTCAGGCAAAAGGAGCCCCAACTAAGTACTGAGTGCTGTACATGCTCATACTTTTCATGTTCATACTTTTCAGTTGGCCAAGATTTCTAAAAATCCTTTCTTTTTTATTGGTCTTAAGTAATCTAATTTTTTGAGATACTGAATTTGGGATTTTCCTTAGTTGTCAGTTATAATCATCAAAATTAAAAGAAATAAACATTTGAAATATATCAGTCTGTGTGTAATGAATGAATATAATATACAAGTTTCACTTTTTGAATGGAATTAGTGAAATAAATCAACTTTTTGATGATATTCTAATTATATGACCAGCACTTGTATTATATACCAGTTATCACTGTAAAGCTGCTTTGAAACAATCTGCATTGTAAAAAGCACTATATAAATAAAGGTGACTTCACTTAAAGAAACATATTTCCTTAGTTAATTGCTTGTATTGGCCATAAATGGTATTTTCCATCTCAGATAGGTGGTCACAGGCTTGCTAAATGAAACATAATATCTTTTTACACATGTGCTTAAAGGCCTTAAAAAGCTTGAACCCTGTTAATTGCTGCTTGCAGCTATATTCATCTTTGTTTTTCCCTTAATGTTTTAGTAAAGCAATAAGCCACTCAAGCCAATGTGTTACAGTAATTTTTTTTACCATAGCTAAGGGTGAATTTGTACAGAACCTGTCAAAAGTTTGGAAACATTGTATTTTTTATATATTTTTGAAAGATATTTATTTAATCAAAAATACACAAAAACAGTAATGTTGTGAAATATTATTACAATTTCAAGTAATTGTTTTCTATTTTAATAAATTTGAAAATGTAATTTATTCCTGTGATGAAAAGCTGAATTTTCAGTATCATTACTCAAGTCTTCAGTCTCTCATGATCTTTTAATAAGCTGATTTGCTGTTCAAGAAACATTTATTATTATTATCAATGTTGAAAACAGTTTTTCCTGCTTAACATTTTTGGAAACAATGATACAAAAAAAAAAAGAGAGAAATTAATACTTTTATTCATCAAGGATTTATTAAATTGATAAAAAAAAAAGTGACAGTGAACACATTTATAATGTTACAAAAGATTTCTATTTAATAAATGCTTTAATAAATTTAATAAATGCAAATAAATGCTGTTAATTGAACTTTCTATTCATCGAAGAATCAAGAAAAGTGTTAATTCAAAATAGAATTTGGAACTATTTTAGAACTAAAATTCAGTTTTGTAATTGTCTGTTTGATCATTTTTACAATTTTTAAGGGATTGATTTAAAGAAATACCACCTCATAATCACCTCCAAGGTCAACTGGTTTGTGATTTACTGGAGTATCTACCATGACATTCAACATGGCATTGGAACCACGTAGCACTTTTACTGTTCAGGGCCTGTCAGCCAAATTGAATTACAGTCTCTTTAGCTCTTCTTGCTAAGCCAAATCAGATTTACTGATGTTGTATTTAAATATTTATTAGATATATCTATCAGATTCTCAGTCTGAGAAACACCAGCCATTAATCACAGCATAAACTGTTACATATTCAACATGCAACACAATCTCCAGCTGAGGCGACTATACAGGAACCCAAATAGTATTTCAATGTTCTAAACCCCCCATCAGCTCTGTTGTGGCCCCTCTCAACAAACAGATTTTGTTTTTAGCATTTGTAATCTATTGTCTCTTTTTGCTCTTGCTTTCTCTACATGACTTTGCAATTATTTGTACATGTGTGTGTATGATTGGTTGCATCCTCTTTCTACTTAACTGCCATCAACTAATGTTATTTTCTCTGTCTCGGTGTGTGTGTGCATTCTTCTTTGTGTGTGTGTGTGCATCTGTCATTTTCACACTTAATGAGGGCTTGTTTTTTCAGTTCCCATAGTAACGTCAAGATAATGATGCCTCTGTGTCTTGTCAAGATGTCTGACAACACAGTGGGTTGTCTGTGACATCCTAACTTACATAGCATTGTGGGAAATGTCCCATGTGAGCTTGCAAGTGGCACCACTTCACTCATGGGTGAAACTAGAGGAACTCCAATATATCGGAGTCTGTTAAAAATACAAAACGAGGACAGATAGAAAAGTACAATGAGGAAGCGAGACAGATATTTTTCTTGTAAGGTGTAGTTATAGTGAAAAACTTGCTGGTTTAAATCATGACAGCTCTCAGTCTCTGTGGTAACTGCAGACTTTATACCAACACAACAGGTTCAAAACAAAACTGCCTCTACCTACATTTTTGCAAAACTACTAAAATGTACCAATAAATACAATTCGCTGCATTTTCCACCAACATCTTTTATTCTTTTTGACACAAATTGTGATTACAGGGGCATTAATAAAGACTTATTTTATACAATTCCATTCACAATACTGTTTGACCATACTATATGAATGCTTTTGTCCATGATTTGTAAACTAATACATTTTGATGTTTACCTCACATAACTGGCTTTTCTGTCATAGTAAACTTGTTCAGTAGCTCACCCGGTACAGCACTGCATTTGCAATCTGAAGCACTTGTGTACGAGTTTAAAGCAATGTTTGACCAACAGGTAAGAATGTTGAACCAAAACATTTAAAGAGAAGTAATTTCTTGACAATTAAAAGTGTTATATAGCCCACTGAATCATTCTCAGACTTAATGCTGACAACAATGGAAGCACTTGGTAGAGAACTGTCAGGAGACTTATTTCTTAGCACAAAAGAGGACAGTGGTACAAGAGGATTACCAAATCATTGTTTTAAGTCTGAAAATATAGCAAAAGTAACACAGAAATTCAAAAACAATGGACTTGTGACAAGGCCCCTGAAATAATCTGGCCTTCATTTTAAGCTTTCATTTAGTGATGAGGGATTTTTTTGCTAGACAAAGAGCAGGAGAAATACTAAGCGAGTGTCTTAGAGCCAGCAAAAGCTATGAAAAGAGTGACTGTTTATCTCACAGAGTAAGATGCAGCCTGCAGAAATGACATGCATGGTTGTTGTTCTCACTGGAACTACCTACTGTAGCCAAAGCACATTAAAGTCAGCCATTTCCAAAGCCCATATTTACAAAATATAGATTCTGGGAATCAAGACTCATGAGACCAAATCAATAATTTTGGATCTAATAGCATCCAAAATGTTATGGTGTTGCTAGAGGAGTTCACTGGTTCCGTGGTACACTGTTAAAAAATTACTGTAAATTTTACAGTAAAATACTGGCAGCAGGGTTGCCAGCCAGTTAATGTAATTTTTACAGTAGTGTTTCTGTAATTTAATTTACAGAATTTTACTGTATTCTCGATTACAGTAAAATTCTGTAAATTAAATTACAGCAACACTACTGTAAAAATTACAGTAACTGGCTGGCAACCCTGCTGCCAGTATTTTACTGTAAAATTTACAGTAATTTAAATATTTTGTATACTGCATTTTTACAAAAAAATATATTGTATACTGCATTTAACATACTTCTTTAAATAGCAAATACACACATTCAAGTAGTTTAGTCAAGTAGAATATGTAAAATGCAGTATACAATATATTTTAATGACTGAGAGCTGAATTTTAAATTTAAACTATTAACTGCATAAGCTTTAAACAAATTTTAACTGCATAAAGTGTTGTATAATGCATAACTTAATTCACCCCCCCAAAAAATGCTTCTTAATCTTGAAAAACAGGTCAAAATGTAATATATATCTTTCAAATTTACATAAAAAATGCCATAAAAAGTGTATTATTTTGAATTTATTTTTTATTTAGAAAATCATTTTATTTTTTAAATGGACAAAATTTTGTCATGAAAATGTTTTTAAATTACTTATTGGCCATCATGGCCCTTCACAAAATGAAATACAATTATAACTATAACTTGACCAACAGGGTCATATAAAAACATTTCTTAAAATCCGGATCATTTTTATCACTTCATGAACAGACCAACATGGCCAAACAACAAGTCCAACAAACTTGCGATCAAAAAAGAACAGTTCTGCTCCAGATGATGTTCCATCCCAGGATGGTCAAGAGAGGCTAGAAATATTGAAAGGAACAAAGAGGACAATACATTAGATATATTACAAAACATAGTACTTTCAGAGACTGATAGAGGGATGACAGATACAGTCAGTGACAGATAGAGGGATGACAGATACAGTCATATACAGATATAGAATAATAAAAGTATAGAATAAAATAGTGCTGGGCGGTATACCGGTTCATATCGAATACCGGTATTTTTGTTATGATATGAATTTTGATGATACCGCAATACCGGTATGTGTCGCTTAACCAATGTTAGGAACGCGGCGCAGCGTCACTGTTTGAGAGTGTCCCGTTTCACTGTTGCACTGTAGTGAGAGCACAGCTGAGATCGCATCACAGTCTATGGTAAGTCCGAAATCACCCCCTAAAGCCTCGTTCACTATTCTCTATGTTATCCACTTATATTGTTCACTTGAAAGAGTGAATGAAAACGAGTGAGTGAATTCGGACAGCCATTGTGTGTGCATCGGCTGTACACTCATTGCGGTGCAATGTGAGATTGAATGAGTGCACTCAATAACGTCCACTATGGTTTTGGACACCACAACAAATGGCTGTCCCCTCAAATAATGCCCTATTTGAGGTTATAGGGGGCGATTTCAGATTCAGCCCTTGATTACAGCGGGGAATTCAAACTACACGCGGCGCGCGCGAGAGAGCGGTTTCTGTGCGGATTGCCGTGATGAGATTAACAACTTTCTCCACATGGATCATATTATATAGACCGGAGCGAGCGTGTTTAAGTTTTTTATGGACCTATTTCATATACTCTAGTGCTCTAAACATGAACCAGCAGCATGTATGCGCACATATTTCATCACGTCTTCTTTAAATGAAATGTAACGTTATGCAAAGGACACTGAACTTTATGTCTGTTCACGACCGCGATGACACGATGGGTTATTCTGCTACACAGAAGACGATGTAAGTTAATAAATAGACTGACAATTCAAAAAAGAATGGGCAAAAATTTAACTGCTTTATTCTTTCTATGTTAAACTTACGTGTGCCATTTGTTCAGAGACTGTAGTGCTCTTAAATGTACTGAAAATATCCTTAGACAGTTTAAACGTTCTTCCGCGTTTCTCCCTTGTTTTGGCAGTTTGTTGTTATCCGCTTGTTAAATCGTGACGTAAAGAACGCCGTTTCCGGGTCCAAGCCTCGACTCGTTTCACTTGAGAATGCCATCGACGGCCGTTTATGAGCGCTATTTATTTATATTAAACATCAATCATTTAAAAAAGTTAAACATTTTAAATACTTAAAGTCTACACAACAGTCTCCGTGCTCACAGCGTCACAGATATTAATATTTTAATGATTTATAAAAGATGAATCATTGTCTGGCCATCTGGAATTTTGGTATGGAGATAAAGGTTATAATTATATATTTTTTTTGTAGTATTACACCACATCGTGTATGTATATTAGCACCATTTGTTGTTTTCTTGTGGTATGAGATAGAGCGTTAGGACCCGGAAGCGCTGCCGCGTGACGTCAGACTTAACAACCGGATAGGGTTATAGGCTCAACTCTTTTTTTTTTCTATCTCCATGGTCATATTTTAATATTCATGTGTCTGTAATGAGTGTTGCAGGTCTGTATTTTATTGGTTGTTGTCTAACCACAGCATAACTTTGTGGGGCTTTGTAAACCTGTATTAACTCTAGTGTGGAATTTTTCTACAATATTCTCTCATCATGACAGTAAAACAGGGCATTCTAGTCAATCTACTGCAGTATTTCCTCTCTCAATCAGTAGAAAATGTGGTTAACGCCCGGTCATGCATAGGGGAAAAAAAATACCATCATATACCGTGAAACCGATATAATTTTGAAAAATACTGTGAGATAAATTTTTGGTCATACCGCCCAGCACTATAATAAAAGGAAAAACAGATCTTGGTGTGTGTGTATTTCTTACATTTCAGAAATTCCACTGAAAATCCATCACTTTCCACAGAAGAGTGGCAACATGTAGGTTGAACGCAACCCGTTTCTTCTGAACTGTCTGGCCTGTTGTTTTAGATGGCACTTTTCCTTTCGTCTTTGTTCCTCTCTCCGGATAAATACCTACAAAGTGCCTAAAGGGTCAGGAATTCAGATTGGTTTTAGCTTTTAAGGCATGTAAATAATTTTTGAAATTATACCATGTGGTAGAGCAGTATTGGCCTACAACTCCAGTCCTGAAGACTTACCTCCCAGAAAGTTTTAGATGTCCCACTAATCAAAACACCTTATTTAACTAATTTGTTTGCCAGTGTCAAATTAGAGAGACATCTAAAACATTCACCCTAAAAAATAAATGTCTAATCTAATTGAGAAACATCGTGTTAAAGGCCTCAATAGATATAAAATGTATATCTAAAAGGCAAGTACAGGATGATCAGTTTGTTCATATCTGTAAATAGCACATTTCATTTCAAGTTAAAAAAGATTTGGTTTTGGTAATGGTAATAAATTAACTATACAAGGCAAACTTATATCAAACAGAGATGTTAAAGTGTTTGCATTACCTTAAGTTAGCAAATGTCCACAAATACATCACATCGGTTACGTTAACAGCATGAAGCAGCACCATTTTGCGTGACACATCCTCCGTGAGCGGCCTGATCGCGTCGCGAGGCTTTTTCGTTTCGGCCCGTTAACAGGTGATTGTCTGCATGTTCAAATGTGATTTACGCCATAAAATAATCACGACCAAGTGCGCTGATGAACACGAAGTTCCCGTGAATTCCAACTATTTCTAATTATGAATTTTCGGTCCATAGCCGCTATGCTAAAGCAACGAGGAATGTGTGAGATCCTAGCGCGACCGCGCTGAGGAAAACCCCGCGCAAGTCTGCTTCGCGCCCCGCGGACGGAGGATGCGTCAATCCGGGGTTACCAATATGAATCGCGAATGTAGATACATACAAATTTACCAAAGACTGAGGGGGAAATGAAATAATAAGTCACTTACCACAGTTGTAAATCACTCCTCTTGCTGCTACCCGAATCTCGACCGTTGAAAATCCCACAATGCCTCTGTATATTTGAAATTTACAGCAATATTCTGTAAATTTGATTCAAACCGCCACGCCCCCGGAATTCATTGCAGTTTACAGCAATATGCTGTATTATTAAAATACAGCCATCGGCTGTAAAATATTGCTGTAATTTTTACAGCAATTCATTACAGTGTAGTAAAGCTCTTACATAGGGATGTATGAGTGCTGAAGGTGTGATGGAGTTGTGCTTTATCAATGCTGTCATGAATTCCCACACCACTGTGTAATTTAATACACAAACTTGAAACAGAAGATGTAACCCTTTCCTCATTCCCTGCATTGTTGGACAATTTTTCAATATGACAATGAGGATATGCATTCTCCCAAGGTGAAAAACCTTCTGTGGACATGTATTGCACTCAGTCTTAACACTCTTGAGCGCCTGTGGGGGATTCTGTAGAGACGAGTTGAGCAACACTCCACATTAAAGATCAGGGCATTTAAGGAGCTCATCATCCAGGAGTTAAACAGGACAGATGTGACAATTTGTCATGAACTTGTGCACTCCGTGCCAAGAAGGGTCAGAGCAGTATATTCAAAATTATGGAGGGCATACTAAGTACTATAATATTATTGAATTCAATCGAGGGTGTACTCATTTCTGCAATCCTTAAACAAAATTGGCTAATTTACTTATTTTATGGCTATTAATGACATATATTTCTGTTTTTATTATGTATATGTTTAATACATTTTAGTTTTGGCATCTTTTCATGAATTGTATTAGTGATCATAAAGAAAATACACCTTTTGTATTTGTTCAGTATTTGCTCATTTATGCTGTGCACTGTAAGTAACTGTTTCAAATAAGAAACGCAAGTTACTTTTTCACATTTATTGACTGGCAGCTCTCCTGTCCCCATGTTGAGAGAAATAAAGTGCAGAGGCGTTGTGTGCGCTGTGTGAACATGATGGTTATTGTAGTACTAAATGTGAACTTGCACGAAAACATTCAGTGTTCCTCAAAATGAATAAAAACAATGAAATGCAATCTCAGAATTTTACGCAAACATGGAATAATTAACTATATTAAATTTCACAGATATACTTGTATTTAACCTCACTTTATTAAACAATGTTTTTGCTGCTGACCTTCAATGATCTAATTCAACCATATAATAAGCAAAAATTAGATTAGATTTAGAAATAAGAGTGTTGAACATTCTTCTCCTGTAGCCTATTCTTCTTTAATCCAGAATGGTAGCACAGCTGAAAGAGTTGTTTGAGCTGCGCCCTCTACTGTACAGGTGTAAATATGCATTTCCTTCAGCCTGGGAATTATTCATTTCATTTTTGGTGTGAAAGGGCCTTAACATTTGCCAAAAATATAACTTTTTTATTGTTGTTATTAAACAAACAAGCAAGCT
Organism: Megalobrama amblycephala; assembly: GCF_018812025.1. Lineage (NCBI taxonomy): Eukaryota > Metazoa > Chordata > Actinopteri > Cypriniformes > Xenocyprididae > Megalobrama > Megalobrama amblycephala. The sequence continues at coordinate 20,916,239 of NC_063053.1, read as the reverse complement.
CAGCTCAGGTGAAAAAACGTAACGCAAACGTAATGTAACGTATTACTTTTCATAAAAGTAACTAAGTAATGCAATTAGTTATTTTTTTAAGGAGTAAAAAGTAACTTTCCCCAACACTGGAAGAATTAAACATTGAATGTGTTGGCATGAAACTAGTGTGATAAAATGATTTACTTTTCTGTGTAGAGCAAAGCAATATACAATCTTTTAACTTTAATGCTAAATTCTGTACAATATTTGCAAGGATAACAATAAGGAATGTGGCGTTTATTTATTCATCTCTATTCTAGCCTGTACTCCTCTGAAGAGCTTTGTAACTTTGTGTTTTAGCACTTCTCGTGTAATAGAGTAAGTTGCTTTGGATAAAAGTGTCTGATAAATGAATAAAAGTAAATGAAAGCTAAATGTTGTAAAGCACCCACAGATGTTCATCCACCTAGAAAAGTAGTCCTTTCTTAAAAAGTTATACAGATAAAAAAATAAACATTTTTAGTGAATAATGTTTGTGACAAAAATGCAAGCTTCACATTTCTGAATTTGAACATTCATAGTGCTTTGCCCTGTGTATGTCCATTTTGAGAGCTTTACAGTAACTATGATTTTACAAAAAGTTAAAATAGAAAAACAGGAACAAAGAAGTGTGAAAATTGTATTAAAACTGCAACCAAAAGAACCACAACTTGCAGAACGAAAGCTGGAGAATGACTCTGCTGGAGGACAAAAGTGCAAAAATTGAATTGACCAAAAACATGATATGCAGAAAACAAGCATCAAAGAGACATAATGAAAAATAAGGATAGACAAAAGAAATCACCCTTTCTTGTTTTCTTGCTTTGGTTTTAAACTCATCCCTCATTTATATGCAGCCCAGTTGTCAACACAGTCCTTTCACACAGTCAGGCTGCTCACACTGATCTAACATCTGAGAACCAACGCTTTCATCAACACACCTGATATGAAACACTGTGACAGTCCATTTTGTTTTAAATTAACAGACATTCAGGGACAACGGGTCGCTTGTCAGTGCCCACAGGCAGAGCTATATTCACCAGAGAATCTGGTGGCGATTTAAATGCACGCTCACGCACACATGGGACACGAGGGAACGTCATCCCCTGAGTGAATCTTTCATGCTTCTCCGCTCTATTCCTTCTAAATAAAACTCTCTGCTGAAATATTGACGCTGTAACTTTTGAGCGCTTCACTTCTCTACTCTAAAACCTCAATAATGCTCCTTGAGATTCTCAGCAATCCTTCAAAGACTTTTTGTCTTGACTCATTCACTTTTTCAAAGGACTTTTTCAGGAGAAGAGAAAGTCTGACTCTCTCTCTCTCTCTCTATATATATATTATAAATATATATATATGACTTTTTATGGGAGCTACAGGGTCACTGTTCTGTGACCTTTTGCTCCTTTTTGAAAGTTTTGGTTATTATAATTTAGAATTTTTCACTCAAAAATTGTTCAAAACCCATATGATTTTTTTTTTTTTTTCATGCACCAGAAGTTGAAGCAATTATAAATGAGCAATGGAGTGAAATCACAAGTTTGTGGTCAGTTTTTTTGTTTTATTTTTTTGGCATGCTTCTATTCTGCATTGATAAAAAATAACATTAAAAACATTATTTTTTATTTTTATTTATTCCAATAAAAATAAATCCTCTTCATTTTAACTTTCTATTCATCAATAATCCTGAAAAAAAAAAGATCATGGCTTGCACAAAAATATTAAGCAGCACAACTGTTTTAACATTGTTAATAGCAAATGTTTCTTGAGCACCAAATCAGCATATTAGATTGATTTCTGAAGGATCATGTGACACTGAAGACTGGAGTAATAATGCTGATAATTCAGCTTTGCATCACAGGAATAAATTACATTTTAAAATATGCTAAAATTGATTTTTTTTAAAAAACTGTAATATGTCACAATATTACAGTTTTACTGTATTTTTGATTAAATAAATGCAGCCTTGTGAAAATGAGAAACATCTTTCAAAGAACTTTTGAACAGTAATGTATATGACCATCATCCTGTTAAGATAATTCAAATGAAAGTTGTAACACTGTGTACAAATATAAAGAATTAATGGGACAAAAACTGTTTTGAGGTAAGAAAGTATAATTTCACATCTGGTATCATCGGAATCAGCAGGCTTTCGTCTTTGTTGTCCTATACAACAAAAACACAAAATTTCCTTCGCTTCAGCAAAATACATAGCGGTGTGTTTGATCTCGCCATGACATTTGAGAGAAGCTGTGTAATAATAAGGGTTTATGAATGAGAGCTCATGATTTTTTCTCTCTGTCATCCTGCAGGCTGAAAAACAACCTCATCTTTTGCACAACAAACAAATGAAAGGCACAGTGTGTGGAGAACAAGCCGAGTGAATCCATAAAGCTATCCTCTTGACAGTAAGTCTTGAATGCTCTTTGAAGTATATACTGTGTTTTTGTATTAAGAATAACAAGAGTCTGGTCAATTTGACTACTATAAAATGATTTCTTACAGGATTCACATGATCCATGGTAGATTAATTATCTGCTTCAGGTCGAGCAGTTAGCAGATGCTTTCACCACGGTATCTGTCTCTCTGCTAATTGCTTTAATTTTTAGTGTTTACATGCAAGCAGAAACTGAAAAATTATGCACATGGCATTTCTGTGAGCAAGAGAATGTCTCTTGCATCTTTACACATCATATTTAATTAATTAAACTTTAGTCATCTAATATTCTACCCAACAAACCATGATGATACCAATCCCTAGGAAAAAGGGAAAAAAAGGAGAAAAAATATCTTGGCAAAAATAGTGTTTAAACAAATTGCAGTTATTTAAATCTGTTAAAACTTTATATAAAATATATTAAAGGTCCCGTTCTTCGTGATCCCATGTTTCAAACTTTAGTTAGTGTGTAATGTTGTTGTTAGAGTATAAATAAAATCTGTAAAATTTTAAAGCTCAAAGTTCAATGCCAAGCGAAATATTTTATTTAACAGAAGTCGCCTACATCGAACGGCCAGTTTGGACTACATCCCTCTACTTCCTTCTTTAATGACGTCACTAAAACAGTTTTTTGACTAACCTCCGCCCACAGGAATACACAAGAGTTGCGTTTGTAGTTTGTCGCCATGTCGTCGAAATGCTGTTATTTTCATCCCGCAGTCCAAACACCGGGTCTGATTCCGGCTCAAATTGATAGGGTAAAATTAAAGACATGTTTACAATAACACTGAGCGCGTGCATCTCCACGTTATGGTAAGAGGCGTGACCTTTCCGGGCAAGATGCGCTAAACTGCTGTTGAATCACAACACAGGAGCTGCTGGCACAATCAGAACTCGTTACGTATTTCTGAAGGAGGGACTTCATAGAACAAGGAAGTCATCAGCCGTTTTTATGACAGTGGAAACAGCGGTATACAGATAAGTAAATTATGTGAAAAATACTGTATTTTTTTACACGCGAAACATGAACACATGTTATATTGCACACTATAAACACAATCAAAGCTTCAAAAACCCACGAAAAACGGGACCTTTAAAATTAATTGAACCATTTTTCGAGTTTTGTTTAAATTCAAAATTCATACTTAATTTTAAATCAAATACGTCACATAATGTGTACACTATTTAAAGATGACTTAGTGCAGTTTGATGGTAAATCTTTTGAAAACAGGTCGGGTTTTTTTAGTGTAAGGGCTTTGAAAAACATGGTCGAACAGTGGAATGGGGAAAAACATTCTCGAGACCCATTATTTAAAAGTTGAACTGGTTTTCACTTGAGCACCACATTTTTAGAATGCCTGGTCATGCGCGAGACGCTGCAAAAGATGCAAGACACGAGCGGAATAGTCATACATGTCCGTCTAGCGTGTTTACTTAGAAAAACAATGGGAAAGTAGTGCATTGGAATGGAAAAATGCATTCTATGTGAACAGCCTCTAATACTGCTCATAGTTTAATACTGATATTTTAAAGGACTTCCTTTAAGAGCCCCTATTATGCTCATTTACAGATTAATCAATTTGTTCAGGGCTTCTACTAGAAAGATTTACATAATTTAGTGTTCAAATTTTTTTCTTATAATTACCTGTTTTCACTCTCTGTCTGAATACTCTGTTTACAAGGGTACGTTTACATATCAACAATGTACTAAAAACAAAAGAGTTTTTCCTTTGCGCTTTTCGTGTACAAACAATGTTGTCAATATGATCCCTGTTTACACATAATACACTGTATTTTGCGGCCGGGTCAGTAGTTGGTGAAGTCACTTTGACTGCGTAACACGCATGTGCAAGATGTCACCATTTTCACAAATTTGCATTTTCAGGCCCCCAAAACGCTGCTGTCAATGAACGGCGAAAACACATAAAAAGTTTTCCAGTCTGTTGTGATTTGTCTACTGCTTAGAGCATGTGTCGGAAATGTAACGCGACTTACCATAACCGGCGAGTATCAGCTCCGGAGGCTGCCTAGGAAAAAAATAATTTCCTTGACATAGTGATAGACTCTTCCATTACATGGCGACATAATCACATTACGAAAATAATAGCAGGAATAAATAATACAAGGCTTTTTAGGCAGGTGTTTTCTGTTGGAGAGATTAACTCCCTTTTTGGCATGGACTTTGTGCTTTGTAACTTTGCAGATAGTTTACATGTGCAAATGGCTATATTACACTCTAAAGGAATGGTAAAAACAAAACAGCATATTAGGTCCCCTTTAGAGGAAACCCAAAAATGTAAATTCTGTCATTTACTCAAACTGATGTTGATACAAACCCATGTGGTTATTTTGTGTGTGTGTGTGTTTGTGTGTGTGTGTGCTTGTTTTCATGATTTATGAGGACACAGATTTGTATAATGACATGGGTATTACACTGGTATTACTCACATTTCGTGAGTTCTCATATTTAAAATAGCTTTAAAAACATATTAAACAATCTTCTATTAAAAATGTAAAAATGCAGAATGTTTTCTGTGATGGGTAGGTTTAGGGGTAGGGGTAGTGTAGGGAGATAGAATATAAAGTTTGTACAGTATAAAAACCATTACGCCTATGGGATAATCTTTGAAGAAAGCTCCAAAAAAAACACCATAAAACACTATAAAAAACCAGCTGAACACCATAAATGTCCACATGACTTATGTGCTATGTTCCGGGTCAAAAGATAATGATGATGATAATGTGATCAACAAATTGAAATTTTTTTTTTTATTATTCACTGAAAATCTTACTATCTTACTATCTTTTTTTTTTTTTTTATCAGGATGTTGGAGGTTCTTGTTTGATGAGAATCGGTGAGTGGGATATGAGTCAATGAAGCCCATGCAGATCGGATCAATTCCAATTAGCTATCCAGCAATTTCTGTATTGCAAGGCCACTAAGCAGCTGGACATTTTAATCACATATCTCAAAGTGGCCGACCTGAAAGTGACCTCTAAAAAAGACTGGTAAGTGCTCGCTTTCAGCTCTAAACATGCTCGAGTAAAAAAGTAGAATGCAGTGAACATCATTGAACCACGAACGGAAAATCCTCTTTTTTTTTTGCCCTTCCATTTTTATAGTCATACTTAAAGATCAGCCTCTCTTCAAGTAGCAGAAATATATGTTCTTTGTGGAAGTGTATCAGACTTAAATGTCAAAAGGCTGTTAAAATGATAGGGGGAAAAAGACTGTAATCTCTTTTATTCTCCTTCTTCTTCTAGGCCTTTCTCTCCACATTCACATTCTGCTTTTTTCTCTCCCCCCCCCCCCCCCCCTACTTTCTCTTCTGCTTTAATGTCACTGTATAAAGTCAACATTAAAGAGCTGCACCAGTCAGCCAGAAGCTAACAAAGATTATCTCTCTCCCTCTCTGTAAGAAACTAAAAAGATGTACACAAAATTAAGGGAAAATAAATTAGCTTCTTCAAAGTAACCACAGCCAGAGGGGGCCAAATAGAGCTACTCGGTGATGAGAAGAGGAAACACACAAGGGCTGTGCACAGGGGGAAATCTGTTTTAAACTCCAGTTTTGGGGAAGTTACTTTAAAACTTGTCAAACTAGAAGTTGCTCCGTCACGAATGCGGCCTCTGTGGCTCCCTCCGATCACCACCTGAGGGTACTAAATTCATCCGGACTTCATTTCCCATAACCCACTGCCTGGAATATAAAACAATCTCACACACACACCCACCGCGAAGTCTTGTTTTGCCACGGCTAACATTTCTGAGCGTTTACCCTTGTTATAGTTTTCTCGTGTATGACCCTGGATTGTTTATTCTGTTACGACGTCTCGCTGCCTGCCCATCTGACTCCTTGCCTGTTTATCTGGATACCGCTAGTTCTGTCTGCTGCCAGCCCCGTCCCTGTGCCTGTCCCCTCGTAATGTTTCTGCCTTGTCTGTGATACTGTTGTTGTCGGTGATTTACCCTTGCCTGTTATACCACGTTTGTCTGCAATAAAGCTGCAAATGGATCCCATATGGAGTCAAATTAATGCCTTGAAGTTTTGCACAAAAATAAAGTTTTGCAAAACAAAAAAAAGAATTGAGCAATAAAAAAATGTTTTGCAAACAAAAATAAAGAATTTCAAAGGAAAAATAAAGTATTGAGCAGAAAAAAATAAGTTTTGCAAACAAAAATAATAAATTGCAAAATAAAATAACGTAGTGCAAAAATAAAAATATAATCAATTACAAAAATCAATGACAGCTGTAATCCTATTTTATCTTTGCCACATATTTTTCATGCTCAAACCTACTAAATCATTTGCAATGCTCATTTTATTCTGCGTTTCAGTCAAGCGTGCGCTCACGATACCGGTTTTCCTTTGCGCTGCACTTTTCTGTGCGGTTCTCTTTCTGGCACTGGTTTGACGTGGGGGTGGAGTCAAGAAACAGGGGCACGCCCCCGCGAAACACGTCATCGGCAGAACAGAACAGATCAAGCATAGAGACAGAGCGCATTTATTATAATCTGAAAACCACGCCCACCGGGGGAAAAACAATCCAACCGTCTCCAGGCTGCCTTCTTGTCTTTTCTGACTCGTTACAAAAAACAGAACAATGCATAAAAGGTGCTGTGTGACAAGGTGTACAGCTAACAAGCTAAAAAAACCCAGAACCCAGATTACGTTCCCCTCCAATCCATTTCGCGGGGGCGTGCCCCCGTTTCTTGACTCCACCCCCACGTCAAACCAGTGCCATAAAGAGAACTGCACAGAAAAGTGCAGCGCAAACGAAAGCCGGTATCGTGAGCGCACGCTTGACTGAAACGCAGAATAAAATGAGCGTTGCAAATGATTTAGTAGGTTTGAGCATGAAAAATATGTGGTAAAGATAAAATAGGATTACTGCTGTCATTGATTTTTGTAATTGATTATATTTTTATTTTTGCACTACTTTATTTTATTTTGCAATTTATTATTTTTGTTTGCAAAACTTATTTTTTTCCGCTCAATACTTTATTTTTCCTTTGCAATTCTTTATTTTTGTTTGCAAAAATTTTTTTTATTGCTCAATTCTTTTTTGTGTTTTGCAAAACTTTATTTTTGTGCAAAACTTTAAGGCATTAATTTGACTCAATAATCCCATGGCTTCGGACCCTTCGTTACATGCTCATAATTTAAAGTAGTTCAAAAACAAAAAAGTATAGGCACACTACAAACTACATTGGCGCCAATATTGTTCATATTGCAAGCGTCAAGTTATATAATTTATAATTTAAAGCGGAAATTAGGAGAGAGGAGAGCAGCTAGTATCTTGCAACTGGAAAAGCTACAGTATTTCAAAAACCGCCGCATCATGCAGAAGCAGTGACATTAGTCATTGAAACACTATGTATTCCATATCAGTTCATATTTCATATTTCTCAGATCGTATTTCCCTCTCTTTTTCACCGTCTCTTCTTTCGCCTCACATGGACGCTTTCAACTTCCCCATACATTCATAATTCAGTTTTGCCCCATATTTCCCCCAGTATTAATAGATTTGAGTCAACCGAGTCATCCACAATCATTCATCTCTTGCGTGCCATTCACTTTAAGTAAATGTTTTTTTTTTTTAAAGCTCGGACTTGATTAAAGGCTGATGAAGATTTTTTTTTATGTGACTTTAATAATCAGTAATGAGGAGTTCAAACAGTACATGAATCTGTATAGAGGGCTCTATGAGAATCTAGAGACATTGAAGATTTTATTGAGAAAAATCTGAAGAGAATTAAGATTTCATTTCAAGAGTTAATTTCAACACCGACATCAGCTCTGGCTGTCCTAAAACATTCATTTTAAGCACAAATCTCCAGTTTCTGGCTTATGAATTAGTTCGTTTGTGCTCATGTCATGTTAGACTTTTTCTCACTAATCTTTAAATTGTCTGGATAACAGTCAGCTTTGCACTGGAAGTTCCTGTGTGGCATCCACTTGAGACTTCCTGTCATTCTGGCCACATTGCTGCACTGATTACTGACTCAGCATTGTAACAACATCTGCTTGATATCAAAGCTCAGAAACTCAATACCACCTCTTTGTGTCTCCTGGATGACCTGTTCAGAAAAATCGTTTTCCTATTTTTGTCTCGGTGTCTGATAAATGTGTTAATGAGAACCTTTTTTTTCAAGCTGGTCATGGGAAGATTCTGTGAGAGAATTCAGTGTTTTAGTGTTAGAAAGTAGACCTTGCACATGCACTATGTTCAAAAGTTTGGGATCGGTAAGATTTTTTAAATGTTTTTAAAAGATGTCTCTTCTGCTCACCATGGCTGCGTTTATTTGATCCAAAATAAAAGACGGTAAAATATTGAAATATTATTACAATTTAAAATAACTTTTTTGTTTTCTATTTGAATATATTTTGTAAAATGTAATTTATTCCTGTGTCGAATTTTCAGCATCATTACTCCAGTCTTCAGTGTCACATGATCCTTCAGAAATCATTCTAATATGCTGATTTGGTGCTCAAGAAACATTTCATATTATTATCAGTGTTTGAACCAGTTGTGTACAATTATTTTCAGGATTCTTTGATGAATAGAAAGTTCAAAAGAAAAGCATTTTTCTGAAATAGAAAGCTATTATATATATATATATATATATATATATATATATATATATATATATATATATATATATATATATATATATTTGCATTTGATTAACTTGTCACAATATTTGTTATTTTTACTTAGTTTTATAGGTTTGTTGTCATTCGCAGTTACATTCAAAGTGGTAAAAAGTGGAATGAACTCCAGTACTTTGATTTTACCTAAAAAGTGACATTTTGTATAGTCTGTAGTACCATGTAAATACCATGGTACATGAATATGGTAATGATTCAGGATCATGGTACCACCACTGTACTGTAAGGGATGTGTTATTTAATTCTGTGAATTTAGCTGAATATAACAGTATTATAAAGGCTTTTTAAGAGATTAAGTCAGTTCTTTTGCTTCTCTACATGAATATTTTGTACCAATCCAGTATAAAAATGTGCACTTGTTTAGCACAACAGAGCTGCTCTTCTAAGAGGAGTTTTAGAGATGCTCAGGTACTTGTTTTGACAAGCAACGACTGGAACGTCTGAGCCAATGGAGGTTTACTGTCTATTATTGCATCCCACAAACACACACATTAAGTGTGTGTGTGTGTGTGTGTGTGTGTGTGTGTGTTCAGTTGGATGTGTGAGATGCAAATTCCTGCAGTGTAACAGCTCTAACATAACAAGACCTGCCGCAATGCAGTGCATGTATTTGTGAATTGAAGCCCATAATCTCTTTCAAATGTATTGCAAATCAAAAAGCAGTCTCATTATCACTCTCCCCGGTCTTCTGTAGATAAAATAAAAAAAGAAAAAAGGCCTGGTTAATTATTTAAACAATTTCATATGGTGGTTGTTGATTTTCCCACTCGCACAATCAAGATGATGTTGCTTTTTAATGATTTCCTTGAGCTGTTTCAGCCACAAAGAGTGCTGTGGTTGTTGATTTTATCTCTGGTCCTTGTTCTGTATTGAGCTTTTAATTGAACCCATCACACCCTGAGTATGTACTGCTCACATTGCAGCATATTTTTATTTCCTTTCTGAACTCATTACTGCTTGTGGTTGGGAATGCATTGTCTATGCAGGGTGGAAATAAAATACCCTTGCATATAAAGGTATTACATATTTAGTAACAATGATCAATGACCATGGGCATGAAATAACCTAATTGTTCTGAATTTTTTTTAATAAAACATAATATATATATATATATATATGTTTTATATAAGCCCACAGATCTCATTTGAGAGAAATGTTTTTCTCTAATACACACTGCTCACAATTAATCATACTCTTTTATTCAATACTTTTTGCAACCTCCTTTTGCCAAGATAACAGCTCTAAGTCTTCACCTATAATGCCTGATGAGTTTGGAGAACACCTGACAAGAGATCAGAGACCATTTCTTCATGCAGAATCTCTCCAAATCCTTCAGATTCCAGCTCCATGTTGGTGCTTCTTCTCTTCAGTTCACTCCACTCGTTTTCTTTAGGGTTCAGGTCAGGGGACTGAGATGGCCATGGCAGAAGCTTGGTTTTGTGTTCAGTGACCCATTTTTGTGTTTGTTTTGATGTTCATTTTGGATCATTGTCCTGTTGGAAGATCCAACCACAGCCCATTACATGACTTCTAACAGGGACAGTCAGGTTTTGATTTTTTACCTTTTGCTGTTTGATAGAATCCATGATTCCATGTATCTGAACAAGGACCTCCAGCAGAAAAATAAGCCCACAACAAAAATTTGCTAAAAAAGCCTTTTTTTTTTGCTTCATCTGACCATAGAACATTTGAAAAGTAACTGACACTACTGGAACTTCAAACAGGATGGATTCTATAGTCAGATGAAGCAAAAAAATTTGCTTTTTTAGCAGCAAACACTTAAGATGGGTTTGGTGCACACAGGGGTAAAAAGTACCCCATGTGTACAATGAAATATACTGCTGTATCTTTAGGGTACATTCTGCATGAAGGAATGGTCTCTGATCTCTTGTCAGGTGTTCTCCAAACTCATCAGGCATTATAGGAGAAGACTTGGCAAAAGGAGGTTGCAAAAAATATTGAATAAAAGGGTATGATTAATTGTGAGCAGTGTGTATTAGAGAAAAAAAATTCTCTCATAATGAGATTTTCCCCCCATTTAAAATTATTATTCTCCAATGAAAGGTTGGATTTTTGTAGATTTTTTAAATAAAATATCAAAAATATTAAAGATGCAGATTTATTTTCACAGCCTTCTTTGGTCATATTTACCAAGGGTATGAATAATTTTGAGCACGACTGTATACACACACACACACAGTATATCAGGCATAACATTATGACCACCTTCCTAATATTGTGTTGGTCCCACTTTTGCTGCCAAAACAGTCTTAACCCATCAAGATGATAATGTGATCAACAAATTGAAATTTTGTTTATTATTCACTGAAAATCTTACTATCTTACTATCTTTTTTTTTTTTTTTTATCAGGATGTTGGAGGTTCATTGGAGAATAATAATTTGAAATGGGGGGAAAATCTCATTATGAGAGAAATGTTTTTCTCTAATACACACTACTCACAATTAATCATACTCTTTAATTCAATACTTTTTGCAACCTCCTTTTAAATAAAAGATCAAAAATATTAAAGATGCAGATTTATTTTCACAGCCTTCTTTGGTCATATTTACCAAGGGTATGAATAATTTTGAGCACGACTGTATACACACACACACACAGTATATCAGGCATAACATTATGACCACCTTCCTAATATTTGTTGGTCCCACTTTTGCTGCCAAAACAGCCTTGACCCGTGAAGACATGGACTCCACTAAGGAATACCGTTTCCATGAAAGGGTGTACATGGTCTGCAACAATGCTTAGGTAAGTGGTACATGTCAAAGAAGTAACGTCCACATGGATGGCAGGACGCAAGGTTTCCCAGCAGAACAACGCCCAAAGCATCACACTGCCTCCGCTGGCTTGTCTTCTTCCCATAGTGCATCCTGGTGCCATGTGTTCCCCAGGTAAGCGATGCACACACACCTGGCCATCCACATGATGTAAAAGAAAACATGATTCATCAGACCAGGCCACCTTCTTCCATCCAAATAAGTTTTCCATTGATGTATGGTTCGTTAGGTTAGGACAATATTTGGAGATACAACTATTTGAAAATCTGGAATCTGAGGCTGCAAAAAAATCAAAATATTGAGAAAATTGCCTTTAAAGTTGTCCAAATGAAGTCCTTAGCAATGCATATCCACTCACAAAAATACATTTTTTTTGTAAATACATTTACAAAATGTCTTCATGGAATATGATGTTTACTTAATATCCTAATGATTTTTGGCATTTAAACACACACATATATACATATATATATATATATATATATATATATATATATATATATATATATATATATATATATATATATATATATATATATATATGTGTTTGTCACACTTTAATGTTTCAGATCATCAAACAAATTTAAAAACAAAGATAACACAAGTAAACGCAACATGCAGTTTTTAAATGAAGGTTTTTATTATGAAGGGAACAAAATCCAAACCCACATGGCCCTGTGTGAAAAAGTGCTTGCCCTCTGCTGTTAAAGCATAACTTAACTGTCATTTAGTTGTTGAGTTCAGTTTCTCTAGCCACACCCAGGCCTGATTACTGCCACACCTGTTCACAATCAAGAAATCTCTTAAATAGGACCTGACTGATAAAGTGAAGTAGACCAAAAGATCCTCAAAAGCTACACATCATGTTGAGATCCAAAGTAATTGAGATCTATTAGTCTGGAAAAGGTTATAAAGCCATTTCTAAAGCTTTGGGACTCCAGCGAACCACAGTGAGAGCCATTATCCTAACATGGAACAGTGGTGAACCTTCCCAGGAATGGCCGGCCGACCAGAATTACCCCAAGAGCACAGCGACGACTTATCCAAGAGGTCACAAAAGACCCCACAATAACATCCAAAGAACTGCAGGCCTCACTTGCCTCAGTTAAGGTCAGTGTTCATGACTCCACAATAAGAAAGAGACTGGGCAAAAATGGCCTTCATGGCAGAGTTCCAAGACGCTGCTGAGCAAAAAGAACCTAAAGGCTCATCTCAGTTTTGCCAGAAAACATCTTGATAATCCCCAAGACTTTTGGGAAAATACTCTGTGGACTGACGAGACAAAAGTTGAACTTTTTGGAAGGTGTGTGTCCCATTAAATCGGACGTAAAAGTAACACAGCATTTCAGAAAAAGAACATCATACCAACAGTAAAATATGGTGGTGGTAGTGTGATGGTCTGGGGCTGTTTTGCTGCTTCTGGACCTGGAAGACTTGCTGTGATAAATGGAACCATGAATTCTGCTGTCTACCAAAAAATCCTGAAGGACAACGTCTGGCCATCTGTTCGTGACCTCAAGCTGAAGTGAACTTTGGTTCTGCAGCAGGACAATGATCCAAAACACACCAGCAAGTCCACCTCTGTATGGCTGAAAAAAAACAAAACAAAATGAAGACTTTGGAGTGGCCTAGTCAAAGTCCTGACCTCAATCCTATTGAGATGCTGTGGCATGACCTTAAAAAAGCGGTTCACGCTCGAAAACCCTCCGATGTGGCTGAATTATAACAATTCTGCAAAGATGAGTGGGCCAAAATTCCTCCACAGCGCTGTAACAGACTCATTGCAAGTTATCGCAAACGCTTGATTGCAGTTATTTTCTGCTAAGGGTGGAACAACCAGTTATTAGGTTTAGGGGGAAAGCACTTTTTCACACAAGGCCATGTGGGTTTGGATTTTGTTTTCCCTAATAAAAATCTTAATTTAAAAACTGCATGTTGTGTTCACTTGTGTTATCTTTGATGCATATTTAAATTTGTTTGATGACCTGAAACATTAAAGTGTGACAAACATGCAAAAAAACAAAATAATAATCAGGAAGGGGGCAAGCACTTTTTCACACCACTGTATATATATATACATATCATATGAGGGGTGCGCATTCATATATGAAAAACTGTTTTTCTTTGTACTTTTGTCAGTTAAATAAAGGTTAAAGAGAATGAACAAATCACGGATTGTTGATTTTATTGCATTGTAAAAATGTTTTCTGATTTGGCATACATGGCAGGGAAATTAGAGCTTGAGTTGAGACCTGTTTAACTTCATGGATTACGTGAGACATGAATATTTGTGATTTCTTTTTTTTGGTACTGTGAATGATTGTGGCAGAGGGAATCGCTTGAGGATTTGTCAGAGATGCCATATGGTGCATTATTAATTCAGCATTGCAGTAATTATACAATCTTGATAATCAGCATGGATACAAATGTCTTGCCCTGCTGATAATATCCATCATAATCTTCACTCTCCCTTCGCTTCCTCTTTGCCTCTTCTTCTCCTCACATTTTTCAGCTTCCTTTGAAGCTTCAGTTGAAGCAGAAATAAAAATTATTTCAGACTGCCTTCAGCTTCGAAGACAGCAATGCTTTTGAAGAGCTCATTTCAACAGGAAAACTCTGACCACCACACATGGAAGTTCTTGCGTTGTTAGTATTTCTAGTTTTATATTGAGAATACTGAAATAGATCCGCATACAGCAGCGAGTCTTGGGTAAAGTTCACCTCATCCTTTAATATCCCTGGAAATGAAAGAAGAAACTCTTCCTTATCTTCTCCATTTCACCTCACACCACTAGAGTACATATTATTACAAATGTTTCTATATATAGATACTTGTAATAGAACTAAATACTATATAATTCAAGGTATTAGCTGTATGACAGGTGGCCTAATGCACTTAAAGGCAGTAGATTTTATGACTTCAAATAGAGGCAGATGCTATTGAAGTGCAAATAGCAATAGATGCTATTTACAGTAAGTGCAAATATTTGTACTTTTTAAATATTATCTTCAGTTTTTTTTTTAAAGTGGAAAATAAATGCCTCTCTGAGCTGATATGCGATGGGAAAAAGGATAAAATTGGGATTGGAAAAATTCGGCTTGAACTTCCTTGCTTCTCAGTACATTTTTTTTCTTACAGTGCATTTGACAATAAATGCATACTGTTTATGTATTTAGTCAAAAAATTAATTTTACCCCCATAATCTGATGTAATGTTGTTTTAGAGGAAAAGGTATTTTGTTAAAGATTACAGAGACCGTTCTGTTTTAGATTAGCATGAACTGTGTATAAAAAAGTTCTGATAAGTTCTATGATAATCTTTACTTTGCAATGGATGATGCACATGCACTCTCTTGTTTTCTCTCTCTCCCTCCATGTTGTTTGTTTCACATGATCTGTTAGAGGACAGCAGGTGAAACTGGATGGCTATTATATTTTGACCTTTACATGTCCTCATTCCCACCTCTGTCAGAATCTCTCTCTCTCCGTCTATAACAATATCCTTCACTCTCCTTCCCTTCTACCCTGCCTCTCTTTCCATTTAATTCCTCTGTTCAACAGCCTGGTGGCATTTGGAGTTTCCTGCTGGGCTGAGGAACATGGAAAATGTTCAGAAAAGAGCTTTCCCCCCCCCTTTTTTTCTTTCTTTCTTTCTTTTTTTATTTTGAGAAAGGGTCTATATTTTGTGGCCTGTGCACTTTACATTGATCAATAATCCATGGGCTCAGTGGAGAGGTTGCTGTGTATGTGTGTTTCAGTGAGAAAGATAACGGCTGAATTTTCCCTTGCAGATGGACGTGGGGAACAGCGGGAAGCCTTCTGCCAGTCCACTCAACCTTGGCACAATAATTTCTCTGTCTCACAGACAGATCCAGACGACTCAATTTACATGTTTTTAATATTTAGTGAGAGTTTACAGAGATGTGCTGGTGGTTGCTGCAGCTTTTATAACATAACATGTACAGCAATGCTCTTAGCAGATGCATTCCTACCCAAACGTTTTACAAGAAAGTGCCTCTGTCATGTTTGTGAATATTATGTGTGTTATGTTTTGGAAACACTCTGCAGGTCCAGTACTAAGAGTAAAACGTCCATGCTTATTTAGCTGATATAGAAATAATAATAATAATGACATTTGCACTTGTTTATATTTTAAGAGACAATGGTATTTGAATTGATCTAAACTATGCACATTCCTGTATCTGCATGGCAGATTTCAACACACACACAAAAAAAAAAAGTAAAAAAAAAAAAAAAAAAGTTTTCCAGCTTGTGTTATTTAGCATTTATTTATTGGTTGTGACTAATTTATATACAGATACAGATACTGAATATTAATTATTAGCAATTTATTGTGTTTTTAATTATTTCTGTATCATATGGAAATGTAATTTATTTATTTGAGGCAAAAGAAGATTGAAACAACAATTGAAATTGCACTGCACTTCAACCGCTTCTGCTTACAGATATAAAAGCTGCTTATTGAAGGTAAACCTTTCTTTCATTCTTTCTTTCTTTCTTTCTTTTATCCCTAATATAATTTCCCTCTTAAAAGGGTTAGTTCACCCAAAAATGAAAATAATGTCATTTATTACTCACCCTCATGTCGTTCTACACCCGTAAGACCTTCGTTTATCTTTGGAGCACAAATTAAGATATTTTTGATGAAATCTGATGGCTCAGTGAGTCCTCTATTGCCAGCAATGTCACTGAACCACTCAAGATCCAGAAAGTAATAAAGATATATTTAAAACAGTTCATTTGACTAC
This sequence comes from Megalobrama amblycephala, assembly GCF_018812025.1. Classification (NCBI taxonomy): domain Eukaryota; kingdom Metazoa; phylum Chordata; class Actinopteri; order Cypriniformes; family Xenocyprididae; genus Megalobrama; species Megalobrama amblycephala. Next base: position 20,899,553 of record NC_063053.1, on the reverse strand, counting down.
AGTGGTTCTACCTTAGTATTATAAAGCGACGAGAATACTTTTTGTGAGCCAAAAAAACAACAATATCTAGTGATGGCCGATTTCAAAACACTGCTTCGGAGCTTTACAAATCAAATCAGTGGTTTGGAGCACCAAAGTCACATGATTTCAGCAGTTTAGCAGTTTGATACGCGATCCTAATCACTGAATTGAAACAAAAGATTAGTAAAGCTCAGAAGCAGCGTTTTAAAATCGGCCATCACTAGATATGAAAAGTCGTTATTGTGGGGTTTTTATGGCGCACAAAAAGTATTCTCGGCGCACAAAAAGTATTCTTTATACAGATACAAACAGTAACAAAACACAGTACACCCCTCACATTTTTGTAAATATTTTATTATATCTTTTCATGTGACAACACTGAAGAAATTACACTTTGCTACAATGTAAAGTAGTGAGTGTACAGCTTGTATAACAGTGTAAATTTGCTGTCCCCTCAAAATAACTCAACACACAGCTATTAATGTCTAAACCGCTGGCCACAAAAGTGAGTACACCCCTAAGTGAAAATGTCCAAATTGGGCCCAATTAGCCATTTTCTCTCCCTGGTGTCATGTGACTCATTAGTGTTACAAGGTCTCAGGTGTGAATGGGGAGCAGATCTGTTAAATTAGATCGCTCTCACTCTCTCATACTGGTCACTGGAAGTTCAAAATGGCACCACATGGCAAAGAACTCTCTGAGGATCTGAAAAAAAAAGAATTGTTGCTCTACATAAAGATGGCGTTGGCTATAAGAGGATTGCCAAGACCCTGAAACTGAGCTGCAGCACAGTGGCTAAGACCACACAGCGGTTTAACAAGACAGTTTCCACTCAGAACAGGCCTCGCCATGGTCAACCAAAGAAGTTGAGTGCACATGCTCATCGTCATATCCAGAGGTTGTGTTTAGGAAATAGATGTATGAGTGCCCGCAAACAGTTTGCTGAAGACAAGCAAACTAACGAGATGGATTACTGGAACCCTGTGCTGTGGTTTGATGAGACCAAAATAAACTTATTTGGTTCAGATGGTGTCAAGCATGTGTGGCGGCAACCAGATGAGGAGTACAAAGACAAGTGTGCCTTGCCTACAGTCAAGCATGGTGGTGGGAGTGTCATGGTCTGCGGCTGTATGAGTGCTGCCGGCACTGGGGAGCTACAGTTCATTGAGGGAACCATGAAAGAGCAGAGCATGATCCCCTCCCTTCGGAGACTGGGCCGCAGGGCAGTATTCCAACAGCATAACGATCCCAAACACACCTCCAAGACAACCACTGCCTTGCTAAAGAAGCTGATGGTAAAGGTGATGGACTGGCCAAGCATGTCTCCAGACCTAAACCCTACTGAGCATCTGGGGGGAATTCTCAAACAGAAGGTGGAGAAGTGCAAGGTCTCTAACATCCACCAGCTCCGTGATGTTGTCATGGAGGATTGGAAGAGGACTCCAGTGGGAACCTGTGAAGCTCTGGTGAACTCCATGCCCAAGAGGGTTAAGGCAGTGCTGGAAAATAATGGTGGCAACACAAAATATTGACATGTTTGGGCCCAATTTGGACATTTTCACTTAGGGGTGTAATCACTTTTGTGGCCAGCAGTTTAGACATTAATGGCTGTGTGTTGAGTTATTTTGAGGGGACAGCAAATTTACACTGTTATACAAGCTGTACACTCACTACTTTACATTGTAGCAAAGTGTCATTTCTTCAGTGTTGTCACATGAAAAGATATAATAAAATATTTACAAAAATGTAAGGGGTGTACTCACTTCTGTGAGATACTGTACATATTAAGGTAGAACCACTGAACTCACATGAATATGTTCTTAGTACCTTTATGGATCTTGAGAGGTTTGGTGACATTATTGTCAATGAAGGCCTCACTGAGCCATCCGATTTCATCAAAAATATCTTAATTCGTGTTCTGAAGATGAACGAAGGTCTTACGGGTGTGGAACGACATGAGGGTGAGTAATTAATGACAGAATTTTCATTTTTGGGTGAACTTACCCTTTCACCCATTGCTGTTCTTTTACCTCATCCTGTGTTTTCCTCTCTTTCTGTTATCACTGCCTAATCAGGTTGTTCCGATACTGACCTTGCTGCTGCCACAGTCCACAGCACAATCATCAATGGACACGAATCAGTAATTAAAGCACATAAACTCAAATGGAAACACCATCATTAAATGCTTATTAAACTTTTATGTGCGACATTCGTGATGTGGAAGGAGGACAAGAAATGCAGAGTACTGCTTACCGTCACACACACACACACACACACACACACACACACACACACACACACACACACACACACACACACACACACAGAGACACAGAGACACAGAGTCAGAGTGGGAGGTGAATGACTCAACATCATATCAGACAGCTGTGACTTCAGAGGTCTGTAGTCATGTTGCTTTACTTGGCAGGGAGGTGATTTTTCAGCCCTCAATTATTACACACAATAAAGGAGAGCTTATTACCATCCATCTTCTCATCGCTTCACCTTTAAGCTGCGGAGACCAGAATAGATGTAAATGGGGTTCAGAAGTCTGAGAGCACTGAAAACGCTTGTATTTTGCATTCTTCTATTGTATATTTTTCTTCTATTGTATATTTTAAATTAAAGTTACCAATTACCATGAATGTCAGAATGTCTCAGTAATGTTTTGTCCATCTTTTGCTTTAATGACAGCAACACTCAAGCTGCATGAACTCCACAAGTTTGAGTAAAATCTGATAATCATGTTCACCAGCATGAGTTTACAATCATCCAAAGAGCATCTTGAGCTTCAATGGAAGCAAAAACCTTCTGTATAAAGAAAAAAGATATATTTTGTATAAAGAAGTTCACAAAATTGAGCCGTCTATGACAAATGTGCAGAAACAAATGTTTTGCTTTTCAAAAAAAATCCTATTCCTTTTTTTTTTTTTTTTTTTAGGTTTAAATAAAAAACAAATCACATTTTCAGTGTTTTCTCAGACTTTTGGACACTATGAATAAAACCCTGAGTGAAAGATTGTATGAATCAATGGATGCTTGAGGATAAAGATAAAAGTGTGTGTGAGTGTGAGAGAGAGAACACCAGAGCATTTAATAAGACTGTCTATTTTCAGTGAGCCTCAGTGAAGAAGAAGGTCTGCATGGTGAGAGGTTAATGAAGGAAGGGAAGACTTGTCTAAATTATTCACACCATCCCCACTCCTCTTTTTCATCAATATATCACTGACCTCTGCCTCTCCTCCAACTGCCCAACTGTGTTTCTGTATTAATGCCTTCAACTAAAGAGTGGGTGAGACTGCTTACTTTTTTTCATAATAGATGCTACTTGCTTTTGTCTGTCAATTCAAATGAAACAAAGATGAGCGCTTCATGTTCAATGTTCCATTTACAAGCTTAAAGTTTATTTTTAAACAAACAGGCCGAGTTTCAAGGGGAGATGAGATCTTTGAGCTGTGAGATTTGGATGTGTGGTGCATGTGTATTGAATCTGCTCTTCACAGATACTGATGTGCTTTTTCGAGCAGATTTTGTCCATATTTCCTATAGAGTCTATAGACCTTTATACAACAGAGAAACAAGCACATACTTAGCAATCTTTAGAATTTTTAGAAGACCGAGCAGAACACAATGAGAGCAGTGCTGAAAAGGGGCAGGATAAGGTTTTTATGAGTGAAGGGCCATGGGGCACAACTTTAAGAGCCACTGGACTCCTCATGGTGACTTGTACAGAATAGGACTACTCCGCTTTTCATTTTACAAACCACTACTGGTTTGTGTGTCCTAACTGTGACTTTTTTATATTTTTTATATGCTTACAGCATTAATTAAAGGGGACCTATTATGCCCCTTTTTACAAGATAAGTCACAGGTGTCCCCAGAATGTGTCTGTGAAGTTTTTTAGCTCAAAATTCCACACAGATAATTTATTATACCATGTTGTAAATGCCCATTTTTTTAAGTGAAAGGAAAAACAAGCCGTCTTCGTGCATGTATCTTTAAATGCAAATGAGCTGCTGCTCCCCACCCCACTTTCCAGAATAAGAGCGGAGCCTGTACAGCTTGTGCCTTGAATACTCTGCCAAAAAGTAACAAAATATCTGTTTGGTTTTGATTATAATCTCTATTGCGGCCACGCTCACGTGACATTGCAGTTCTTTGTCATCATGAAAGTTATTTATATATGTATATATATATATATGTATTTTGAAGCCATAACAATTTAAACTTCTGATATCTGAGCGCACACATCTGAAGCACGCGCACAGAAAGCTGGCTATCAGACGACACATCCTGTCATAGGCGCGATCCCGTGGGTGCTCCAGCCCTGATAGCCGGTTGAGCACCCACGGAAAAATACGAGATATTCTCCATTGATTTTAACCAATAAAAAATCGATTGGAGCTTTCAGACACGATCTTCACCCTTTTTTATAGTTTATTTAAGGCTGTTTCTATGGCGATATTTTAATGGAAAACGTCGAGAGCGCATCCAAGTGAAGTACGAGCACAAATGGCTCTGCTCTCGATCAGGTACATGCGCATGCTCAAACTCAAACTCTCCTTGCATCAGTAATCAGCGAGAGCATTACTCGCGACAACACTCGTGAAAAGAATGTTCTTTTGGGTCGAAATTGTCACCTCGCTGCACAGATATAATGCAAATGAAACATTTAGTTGACGTTAATTTGAGTTAAAGAAGAAGCGAACTAGAGCTGAAACGTGTTTTTGAAATCATGCTGAGGAACATTGTGGCTCGTGTCTTCAGACATGCGCGTCAATCTATCGCTTGACTCTTCTTTCCAGGGAATGCACAAAATGCACACAAACATGTCCCTGCTCTTGATATGCAAACATTAATGAAATTCTTTAAACTTAACGAGAAAAAAACTATATGAGGGCAGATTCGAACCCATGAAAATTAGAGCACGGCTGAACCTCTGACTCTATTAACAAAAATTCTACCACAAGACCATTAGAAAATATAAATACTAAGTACGGATTTATCTATAATATAATAAAATATGGATGTAATGGGGGGGGGGAGGTTGGTTAAACACAGTTGGTTATGTCTGTGAAGCAGGGAAATCGCATATGTATAATAGATCTGTGTATTAAAGTGAAAGCAGTGTCATATACAGTACCTACTGCTGTAAATGCTGTTAATATGAACCAAACAACTAAAGAAAAATAGAAAATCACTCACTGCTGTTGACTGAATAATTTTAGTAGCTTTAATAAGAATACATTTCTTACTTGAATGCTGCTGTTAAATGCTCTGGCGAAGAGATAAACATGGTGCACTGTGTACAGCTCACTGAGGGCAGGGTCCATGCTAATAGGGCAGTGTGACGAGCAGGGCGGGTGAGAGCCGTGAGGGAACGGCGCGAGGCCGGTGACGCGAGTGATAATGAGCGTCACCTGCGAGGCGTGCCGGCCTCGAGTCTCTCACGGAGGAGCTCCGGAGGCATAAAAGGAGGAGCGACATCAGTGAAGGATGAGAGAGGACCAGGCCTGGACTTTACGTTATGTTTTATTATGTTTGTGTAGCCGGCAGACGTCCGCGAGGGTCTGCCGGCATTACTTTCGTTTTGTTTGTTTGTTTTGAGATTAAATTTTTGTTCAATGTTCGCCGGTTCCCGCCTCCTTCTTCCCATATCTACTAACCTTGTTACATTGGTGCCGAAACCCGGGAGGAAGGAGGGACATGCTGTCGAAGAGCCCTCGCTGCTGAGGGGGATCGCGGTGCTGCGGAGTTCGGGCAGCGCGGGAGTGTGTGTAGATCGCGAGAGGCTGCCCGAGGCGGTGGTGCTGGAGCCTTGTGAAAGGTGGGACGGAGACCCGGATGCCGTGCTCCTGGGACGAGGTGGGGTGGCTGCCGTCCTGGACCTGGAGGGAGCGGAGGAGTCGCCGCCGTCTGCCGTGGGCCGGAGCCTGCTGCCGTCCGCCATGAAGGGGAGGAGCAGGGGACGGGGGACTCGCTGCCGGCTGCCCTCAGTCGGAGGAGCCATCGCCGGCCGCCAGGAGGCGGTCGAGGATCGGGCCGTCCACCGAGCGTCCAGTGCCACCGCATGGCACCGCGAGGAAGAGCCTCCCGGCTGGCTGAGGACCGGGCGGCAGTGTGTCTGGGAACCGGACCAAGAATTTTTTTTTTTTCTTTCTTTTTCCTCTCTCCCCTCTCTCGTCCTGTCGCTCCCTTGCTTCCGTCTCCTTTCTCTCGTCTCGTCTGTCCTTACCCCCAGGTGCTGCGGCCGCCGAGACAGGCCCCGGGGGGGAGTAAGCGCAGTCGCGGGAGTACCCCCCGGCCTGCGAGGGGCGTTGGGGGTATGTGACGAGCAGGGCGGGCGAGAGCCGTGAGGGAACGGCGCGAGGCCGGTGACGCGAGTGATAATGAGCGTCACCTGCGAGGCGTGCCGGCCTCGAGTCTCTCACGGAGGAGCTCCGGAGGCATAAAAGGAGGAGCGACATCAGTGAAGGACGAGAGAGGACCAGGCCTGGACTTTACGTTATGTTTTATTATGTTTGTGTAGCCGGCAGACGTCCGCGAGGGTCTGCCGGCATTACTTTCGTTTTGTTTGTTTGTTTTGAGATTAAAGTTTTGTTCAATGTTCGCCGGTTCCCGCCTCCTTCTTCCCATATCTACTAACCTTGTTACAGGCAGATTCCCTCACAGTCATTGGCGGGGCTTCCCCCTATTCTTATGTAACAGTAGGGGGAAATTTGCCTGGCAAGTCCAGAATGATATATCTTCTACAAGATATATCAGTCTGGTCAGTCCGCCCTCCGTCGCGATTCGAGTCAACTCCAAACCGTACCGTGCAATCAGATTTGTTTATTTCAGTGACGCAAACAGCGTCACTCTAGTGCGGCGAAAGTCCCTTCAATATCAACAAAGATTGCGCACGGGAGACCCGAGAGTTTGTTCTATTCAGCCGTGAATTCAGTTTTAAATGACCGAAAACACATTAATTATTTACTTTTCGCTGTTGACTCTCTTGTCACTTTGCTAATGTTATATCCGCCCTTCTCTGATTGGTTTACTCTGCTTCCTGTTTGCTCGGATTTGCTCCGCCCTAGAAATCGAATTGATTCAATGGCCGACCAGACTCATCCACTGGTACAGTTGTGAGGCTGGATTTTCCAGGCAAGGGGGAAATAGACTCGCTCGTTTAGATAGACTATTGATGATTTGTGGGGATTATAAAAAAATGTAGTGGGTGGATCATTACCTGGTTGTTTACACACACTGTGGACACACATCTGTGTTCAAACAACTTGTAAAAGTGAATTTTGCATATTAGGTCCTCTTTAAATACTCTTTCCTTTTTAGATAACATAGGTACAATGGATAGCAGACTTCCCAATCTAGTGCCTACGTTCTATTATAATGTTATGTTTTCCCCTTTTTGTCCTCTTATAATTTTAGAGAATTTTACGTGCCACAATTTCATTTAAAGGGTTAGTTCACCCCAAAAAAAGTCATTAATTACTCACCCTCATGTCATTCCACACCCGTAAGACTGGTGTGGCTGCAGTGGTTCAACCTTAATGTTATGAAACAATGAGAATACTTACTTAATAACAACTTTATTCAACATTTTTTTTTCTTTTGTGTCATTAATCTCATACTCTGTTTACGTCCAGCGCTTCCAGGTTCTGCGTCAGAATGCCAGCTCAGTATTTAACAATGTCTTTAGTATTTCTGGACCTTGAAAGTGTCGGTTAAATTGCTCAGATACCTCTCGGATTTCATCAAAAACATCTTCATTTGTGTTCCGAAGATGAATGAAGATCTTATGGATGTGGTGCGACATGAGGGTGAGTAATTAATGACAGAATTTTCATTTTTGGGTGAACTAACACTAATTCTTCATGACAATTTCTCACCCTCTCTTTGACCTTTTTATTCAGCAAGGAAGCATTAAAATGATCAAAAGTGACAGTAAAGAAATGTATAATGTCGCAAAAGATTTCTATTTCTATTTCTTTTAAAATTTAGGTTTTAAAGTTAAAAGGTTTCCACAAAAACATTTTTTCAACATTGAAAATAAAAATGTTTCTTGAGCATCAAATCAGTATCATTAATGATTTCTGAAGGATCACATAACACTGACAATTCACCTTTGCCATCACAGGAATAAATTACATGTTAAAATATATTAAAACTGAAGAAAAGTTCTTCAGTTGCCTTTACTTGCCACTGAACTTGCATTAATTTTCCATCTTTTCTGGCGTCCTATAGTGCCTAGTTGACATTTGCCTTTTAACAGAATAAGTGACTTCTGAAAGGCAACACTGAAAATAACAGTTCACTTCTCAGCAGTAAGCTTCTAAATAGCTCTGTTTAACGGCTTCTGGAGTCAGACTGTGGTGCAAGTGAAGGCCACATGTCTTTGTGCTACTTTGAGGAGTTTCCTTCAATCCATCTTTCTAAACATTGTTCCTGCAGTTTATAAGGGCACCTCTACACTTCAGTCATGGATATATTGCTCATAAACTAGTGCAGTCCCTTAGGCAGAAGTGGGAACATTTCAGGAAGGGTCTTTAAAGTTCCACTTTTCTTTACATTAAAAGGTACTTTTGACTTTCACTTGACATGAAATCAATTCTGGTTTAGACTTAATGTGTGAAATATAGCCTTGACAGCACCTACAGAAAAAACTGATTTATATATTTTAATATAAAAATATATAAAATTAATTGAAACTCTAGGCATATGCAATTACATCAGTGGTGTGCGGTCCATATAAGCTGGGCAATTAATATTAACATTATACATTACTATTAAAATGCTCTGCATACCCAAGCCATTTGTGGACTCGGCTATTAACATTATACATTACTGTGGTTTTTATAAAATAATTTTATTAAATACAGAACAAACCCTTGTTTGAGTAAACCAGTAAATTCAACAATGCACACTACTACTACTGTTTTGTATGTTTAACATAAAGCCTATGTAGGGAAATTTTACAGTTAAGCGCTTTTCAGACCCAAAAGACAGAGAATGCAGATATGATGAATGAAGCAATTTATTTACCCGTTAGAGTCTGAAGGTAGAAGTAAGAGAAAAATTAATTTTAAAAAAATAAATTGAAGAAAATTTTACTGAAGAATAGTTTGCAGTTTCACCAGCAGAAAAGGAAATGGAGAATAATTATCGTAGATGCTGTTCATAACATTAAGCAAAGATAGTCATATGCAATTGATCTGATATGAGATGCATTATGTGAATGCTTGGCTAAAGAGATGCGTCTTTAATCTAGATTTAAACTGGGTGAGCGAGTCTGAGCCCCTAACATTATCAGGAAGGCTATTCCAGAGTTTCGGAGCCAAATGTGAAAACGCTCTCCCTCCTTTGGTGGAATTAGTTATCCTAGGTACAACCAGAAGTCCAGAGTTTTGTGATCTTAAAGAGCGTGAAGGATTGTAGGGCGATAGAAGATCGGTTAAGTACACAGGAGCAAAACCATTTAGAGCCATATAGGTCATTAGCAATACTTTATAATCGATACAGAACTTAATAGGTAACCAGTGTAGAGATGATAAAATTGGTGTTATATGATCATATTTTCTTGACCTGGTAAGAACTCTAGCAGCTGCATTTTGTACTAATTGTAGCTTATTTATTGAGGAAGCAGGACAACCAGCTAATAATGCATTACAGTAATCTAGTCGACACATCATGAAAGCATGAACAACTTTTCTGCATCAGAAATAGATAACATATTCCGTATCTTTACAATGTTTCTGAGGTGGAAGAAGGCTGTTTTTGAAACACATGAAATATGATTTTCAAAGGATAAGTTGCTGTCTAATATAACACCCAGGTCTTTAACTGTCGAGGATGGAGTAACAGTACATCCTTCTAAATGCAGATTGTAGTCTGAAAGATTCTGTGTACAAGTTTTTAGCCCAATAAGTAATACTTCAGTCTTATATACTATACTAATATAAAGAAGGTGCACAGAGTGATTCACGCAAACGCAAAACACCACCGTAACCACAACACGTTACATTCATTAAACAACAGAAGATATAACATAAAACCATAATGTACATAACTGATAACAAAAACTATAAGAAACATGATTATTTAAACTAAATACTTTCAAATGTGGAATGTCACACAGGGAATTGTGGGAATATCAGTTTACAGTTTTTGACTGTAGATTATATGTTGAATTGTTGTTTTTTACTTCTGTAAAATGTGAAAATGACATAAAATGTGTGGTAATAGCTTTTACAGTTTTTCCCTGTATATAGTACTGGAACTTACTGTGAACCTATTTACAGATTTTTTCCGTAGCGTTTTTACAATATTTTACCGTTAAAATCACATTCATTTTTTACAGTGAAGGGGTTCGTAGGCCGCTCTGCGTACATTCACATTTCCACAACAATTATACTCTAACAGAGTCAACAAACTACATCATTAATTCATGTTGAATGATTCTGATTGGCTAAGAAAAATAGACAAATTTGGTAATCTTCCACACATGGACAGATAGTCAGAAGCATATCTCCATTCGTCAGGATGGGAATAGGTACTGGATGTCCTTTTGGGGTCATAACATGGCATCTGTCTGTTCAGAGTGCCAGTTGTCCAGCAGTACAAAGGTCCTGCACAGAACACTTAGCGCACATACACAGATACACATGATTCACAGCTTCTTCAAGGTTGAAGTTGATCTGAGCTCTGCTCTGAGCAGGAAACTTTCCCAATACATACTGATAACATGTTCTTTTCTCTCAGTGAGAGGTACAGACAATATTCAAAATTTATTTTCTAGTGTTTGAAAAGGAAAAAAATGCTTTAACATACATCGAAGAAGTCATTCAAATAATTTAACAGAAGGATAAATGTTGATTAATAACTTTCCAGAATCCACCTACATGATTGCTCTCCGTAATTTATTTATTTGCCAAACAAGTGTGATTTTCTTTAAAGGTGCCATCGAACGTTTTTTTACAAGATGTAATATAAGCTCCTAAGGTGTCCTGCCTGACCATGTGATCCCCTTGTTCACGAAGTTTCAGCTCAAAATACGCCACTAGATTTTTTTTAGATACATTTTTTTGGGGGGGGCCATAGACCTGATTTTGGGGCATCATTATAAACGCGCCGATTCAGGCTGGCGGCCCCTTTAAATTCGTGGCCATGCTCCCCGCCCACGGAGCTCGTGCTATGGCCTTCTAACAGCATAAACAAAGTTCACACTATGGCCTAATATAACCCTCAAAATGGACTCTGATTACAAAGTGTTCGTCATGCATACTGCATGCATACATCAGATTATGTGCCAGTATTGTATTTGTTTGGATGTTTACATTTGATTCTGAATGAGTTTGAGGCTATGTTCCGTGGCTAACGGCTAATGCTACACTGTTGGAGAGATTTATAAAGAATGAAGTTGTGTTTATGAATTATACAGACCTGCAAGTGTTTAATAATGAAAATAACGACGCTCTTGTCTCTGTGAATACAGTGCCCAAGCCACCTGACCTGCCGTGGTTGCCTGAAACGATGGTGCCCAAGCCACCTGACCTGCCGTGGCTGCCCAACCACCTGACCTGCCGTGTCTGCCCAAGCCACCTGACATTAGCAACATGGCTAACTGAAACATTTAGACCTGACAGTGGCTGCCAAATATCACCTAAAAATATCATGTTATTCCATGGATTACTGTCAGTTATTATCGCTGCCATCTGCCATTTTTTCGCCTATTGTTATTGCTTGCTTACCTGAGCCTCCGTGGCTGCCCGATTCAGCTGTGCACATCCAGACGTTAATACTGGCTGCTCCTTGTCTAATGCCTTGAACATGGGCATGTCCCATCATGCAAATATCTGCCAGTCATACATATTACATGACTCCACGACTGTTACGCCACACCCAGCTGCGGCTTGTTACTAGGACTATAAAGGACTTTCGCCTGTTCTTCACCGCGAAGGTCTTGATTAAACAAATGAGATTTATATAAGAAGGAGGAAACAATGGTGTTTGAGACTCACTGTATGTCCTGTTTTCCACTGTATGTCACTGTATGTTCCATGTTCCATGTAACCCTATGCCAATATAAATTCAATTCCGTGATTAATATCTAGCCTGCCTTTGACCATTGCCTTTAAATCTGCCATGATTCTGCCTGTTCCTTGTGATTCCTGTTTGCTCCTGTCTGACCCTGCCTGTACGACCACTCTAACTTCAATAAAGCTTGCAGATAGATCTTACCATGAGTCCCGCATCGTTACAGCTGCTGTGGTTTTTGCGGCCCCTGAATGATGTTAATTTATTTTATCATTGCATATATTTTTCCCTGCAGACAAGTGAAATCATGTTGAAAACAGAAATTGAGCTTGATCTTATGGCCACTGGAACAAATGCTATATTTTGAAAGTGATTTCTAGACATCATTCATTCATTCACTCAAGTGAGAAGGCTCGATGCAGTAGGGAAACACAAAATATTAAATAGGCTTTCTCACTTCTTTACAATATTATTATCCTAAAATCCCAAATGTATCTAATTTACTAAAACCTTTTCACTCTCTCTTCTTTCTCTGTGGTGCATGAGGCTGTTGTGCAGCTTTCTAGGATTTGCAGCATAAGATCCTTGCGGTGATTAAAGAGATAAGTCTTGCTCTGAAATTGATTAACCTCAGTACCGTGCCCAGGGACAGCGCACATTACACCATAAAAGTGCCGGCCGGGGACCAGGAGAACATGGATTAGAACGGATCGATACTAACAGAGATAAACTCACTTAAGAATAAAACATGAACTTCCAGCATGCTGCATTCATGCAGTCTTAGATAATCATGGGAGATTCTTCAGGGACCATGTATGAAGCTAGCAGATTGGGAAATAATATCAATTTCTCTCCAGTTGCTCCTAGAATAACAACAATGCAGACTCGGTCAGAAGAGAAAAAAACCCTCAGGGAAAATTACCTTCTATAGGGAGTCTTTTACAAGATTTCAGTGGGTTGCATGCAGACAGTGCTGGGTTCAAGGTCAGAATAATTTAAGAGGAAATGACAAGTGTGAAACAGCCCCCAAAGTGATCATTAGGAAAAAGAGAGAGAGAGAAAGGAAACACATTCTTTGTGAGCCCAGAGGAGATAACAGAGGTGAAAGAGGAGTTCTGTGCCTCTGGAGGCAGGGATGCTGTCACAGTAAGCTTTAAAGTGTTTGTTTATCCTTAGTAAATACACATCAGACTTCAGCTTCATGCAGCCAGACTGTAAGATTATAGTTTCTGGCAAGACTTAATATGACAAATTAGCATAGAAAGCAGTGAAGTGAGAAATCACTGCATGTTGAACTCTGCTTCTTTGTCTGCTTTTCATGTTTTTTTTTTCTTCAATAAAAAAAAATTAAAAATTAAGAAAATTAAGACTACTGAAGCATAATGACTGATCATAATCATAATCAGTTAACTGATCACTGTTAGTTAATGAATTAACTAACATTAAAGGGTTAGTTCACCCAAAAATGAAACTTCTGTCATTAATTACTCACCTTCATGTCGTTCCACACCAGTAAGACCTTTGTTCGTCTTCAGAACACAAATTAAGATATTTTTGCTGAAATCTGAGAGGCATCTGACTCGTCCAGACAGCAATTTAACAACCACTTTTAAGGTCCAGAAAGGTAACAAGACATCGTTAAAAGAGTCAACGTGACTGCAGTGGCTCAACTTTAAATTTATGAAGAGATGAGAATACATTTTGTGCACAAAAACAAAACAAAAATAACGACTTTATTGAACAATCTCTTCCCTGTCATTATCCTTACATAGTTGCTGCAGTAAGCTCAGTGAAGGCTTCCGTGTTTATGTCCGAACGCCGGCTCAGTATTGGCCAAAGCTGATCACATGAGCAGCACAACCCATGCGTGTGATGATGACGCAGGAGCCGGCCAATAATGAGTCTGCATTCTGATGTAGAACCTGGAAGCTAAACAGTGTAGGAGAATTACACAGAAGAGAAGATATTATTGAATAAAGTCATTATTTTTGTTTTGTTTTTGCGCACAAAAGTATTCTTGTCGCTTCATAAAATTAAGGTTGAACCACTGCAGTCATGTCGACTGTTTTAACGATGTCTTTAGTACCTTGTGAAAAAGGTGGTGAATATATTGCTGTCTACGGACGAGTCAGATACCTCTCGGATTTCATCAAAAATATCTTAATTTGTATTCCAAAGATGAACGAAGGTCTTAGGTTTGGAACGACTTGAGGGTGAGTAATTAATGACAGAAGTTTCATTTTTGGGTGAACTAACTCTTTAACCAAATGAACCTTATTGTAAAATGTTACCCAAATTATATTTGTAAGTCTAAAACTTCTTAAAGAAAGGAATAATTTAGAAAAACAAGCTCATTTAACTCTGTTCCCCCACACAGCGTATATGGCATCAAAAGATTTAAAATATAATCATATGGACCACTTTTATTGTGCTTTTTGTCATTTTGCTGCTTGGCATCCCTGTACATATTCATTTTTATTATATGCAAAAGAACCCATGTGAATTTCACATGGGTTTGGAATTACATTAAGGTGTAGCCTACAAATGATGACAGTAGCTTAATTTTACATATTTTTCTATTTCTTTTAATAAAGCAGATATACTCACTTCTGTGGCTTTTCCATACCTCACCTGTCAGTGGGAGTGTGTTACCCGCTGACTGCACCATAGGTCCTCTGTCTGCAGCTATACGGTCTGGATGAGTATCCTGAATGAATCAGACACTGATTCACCGATGCGAGCTGAACAGAAATGGGCATTCACAGAAAAACAGAGAATCACAATCAAAGATTATCAAGCATTTCTCATGATTCACAACATTTTTCAGACTGAAAGTGCAGATGACTTGTTCCCTTTTTGTTCCTGAGCTTTAAATAACAGCTCTTTACAAAGAGGTACGTGTATGGCTGCAGAGAGAGAGGGGTTGGGGGCCGTGTTGCCTGGACAACGCCATTTGAGGAGCCGTCACACGTCATTTTGGAGTGATTATACTCCTGCTGATCGTCAGTTAGATGCTGTGGTCGGAGGAAAGAAGCAAGGTGGAGAATTTCTCCTCTGTTGTCTGGACAAAGTGCTCCCCTGTTCAGCTGTTTACGGCAAAGCTGGGTTAATTATATAAGTTCATGTGAGCTCGATAAACATCCTTAGGCAGGGAAATACTGTAGAATGTTTACACTTTTTAAAATAACTTAAGAATTAAATTAAGAAAAAGTAGTAGGCTATAGCCTCAAGCATTTTCGCAATATTTTCCTTTTAATAGACTAAGTTTTTAGACATCTGTCAAAAGTTTTATGCTCATCAATACACTTGTACTGAAGTCCTCTGAGGCCATTTTACTATGGTTGATAATTGCTTTGAGTTGCAATTAGTTTTTCTAAGTTGTGGTATGTGTTCTCAGCTGTGCAATACTGATTCGCACATACTGCTCATGCCGTATTCAACCAATCAAAATAAACGTTTTTTTTAACATTTATTTTAGTTATAGTATTATTATATTTTATTGATTATTTTAGGCTCCTCCATCCATGGGCGAAATATAAAACAATATACTTAAACAGAACCGAGAAAATGTGTATCTGTAAAATAAATGAGTCTGCAGATGTTCGCTTTACTTGTGTGATGCAGTTAATGGCACTCTGAAGATGTTGTTCTCATTAAAGTTAGATGTGCTGCCTAGACTGAATTTACCAGAAAGCTTCCCAGGTCCTGTCAGGTCCTTGAAAGTTTTGCTCAGATAGACAGGCTTCTAAAATATTCTAAATAAAATAAAGAAATAAATACATCTGAGCAAAAACTGTAAACACGTATTCAAGCTTGATAGCATCAAGAGCAACATAAAAAATGCTTTTTAACATATTCAAAAAGAGTAATACTTAAAAAAAGATTTTTCAGATTTGTTAATTAAAAGATTACCGGATTACGTTTTACAAGAAAATACGGTCCCACTTTAATATTAAGTGGCCTTATAACTACTATGTACTTACATTTAAATTAATAATTTGATACAATGCACTTATTGTGTACAAACATGTTTTTACATTGTACTTATATTTTAAAAACACCTGCATGTAATTACATCTGTAATTAATTTCTGTAATTACTTTTATAATTACACTGTTGACCCTTCCCTTTACACCTTACCCCTACCCTTAAACCTAACCCATACCTACCAAAGCTTTCCCTAACCTTACCTGTATCCCACCTCAATAGCAGCAAAAGTGTTTTGCAATTCAATATGAACCCAATAAGTACATTGTACTTATTTTCTGATGTAAGTACATAGTAGTTAAAGGATTAGTCCACTTTTAAATACACTTTTCCTGATAAATTTACTCACCCCCATGTCATCCAAGATGTTCATGTCTTTCTTTCGTCAGTCGAAAAGAAATGAAGGTTTTTGAGGAAAACATTCCAGGATTTTTCTCCATATAGTGCATTTCAATGGCTACCAACAGGTTGAAGGTCAAAATTACAGTTTCAGTGCAGCTTCAAGGGCTTTAAACGATACCAGATGAGTAATAAGGGTCTAATCTAGCGAATCGATCGGTCATTTTCGAAAAAAATACAACCGTTTATGCTTTATAAACAAAATATCCCCTTGAACGTACTTTCCGCTTCCGCATTCTTCATAACGCTTACGCTGAATGTCCTACGCCTTCCCTATTCAACTTACGGAAAAAAACTAAACTGGCGCCGCGTTCGTTCCGTAAGTAGAATAGGGAAGGCGTAGAACATTCAGCGTAAGCGTTATGAAGAATGCGGAAGCGGAAAGTACGTTCGATGAAAGTACGTTCGATGATTTTGTTTATAGACGAGTTTCCTGAGTGAAATAGGCGGGCCGCCATTATCCTTTCACTCTGCCAACGTCTTCCGGTTGTGTCTGCCAATAATTTCCGGTTAGCGAGTTAGCGTCTTTTACTGTCTTTGGTTAGCGTGCAGAAAAAGTAAATTATGGATGGTGTTACACGCCGACACGGCTCCGGGACATATTGTGCTGTTCGCGGTTGCAACAACTCGTGGCGATTGCTGAATGTTTGGTTGGAAGGAGAATGTTTCGACCATCAACCATCTACAAGGCGCCAATGTGAACAGTTTTTATGGTTAATATTTTACCTTTACCTTTGTTAGATCACATTTAAGAATTGCAACCTTGTGCGGGAACGGCAGTTGTAGTTCACACTCTCTCACACTTAGACACAATCTCTCTCTCACATGCATACGCACACACACACACATATACAGACACACACACACACACACACATTTGTATTACTCATCGTGTTCTGTTATAGATTAACACACGGATAACGTTACATACAAACATCTTAATACAAGCATAAGATGGGCTAACGTACCTTCCAAAGCACGGCGGCTGCATGGCTACAGGAACGTCAGGGTCCGGCGATACAGGTACAGCCTGCAGTCTCCACATCTCCCGTCTTGGTAACTAAAACCCAGGCGTTATGCGCTGAATTGTTAACGGACTGGCTTGGTTGAACATCGGCCTTTAGGTAAATTAAACTGCCCATATCGTGTAAAAGTACACAGCCCACTTTGTCTGAATGGAGGTACTGAAACGCCTCAGAGCTTTTCAGGTTATTAATTGCATTCCCATCCACCGCCATGGAATCAATAAAATAAGAAAAGATCTTGGATGTTGTTATGCTGGGCCATATCGACATGTTGTCCGCCCATGATGTTACCTTACTTGGATGCGGAATGGTCAAAACACCATTTTTAACAAACTTTTCGGTCGAATGTTGCCATTCCAACGCCATTTTTGCACCACTACTCAGCCTGCGCCGGAAATTCTTGGCAGAAACAGGAAGTAAACCGGAAGTGCCCGGGAAACTTATCTATAAAGCATAAACGGTTGTATTTTTTTCAAAAATGACCTTGAAGCTGCACTGAAACTGTAATTTTGACCTTCAACCTGTTGGTAGCCATTGAAATCCACTGTAAGGAGAATAATCCTGGAATGTTTTCCTCAAAAACCTTCATTTCTTTTCAACTGACGAAAGAAAGACATGAACATCTTGGATGACATGGGGGTGAGTAAATTTATCAGGAAAAGTGTATTTAAAAGTGGACTAATCCTTTAATGCCACT
The DNA here is from genome assembly GCF_018812025.1 of Megalobrama amblycephala. Taxonomy (NCBI): domain Eukaryota; kingdom Metazoa; phylum Chordata; class Actinopteri; order Cypriniformes; family Xenocyprididae; genus Megalobrama; species Megalobrama amblycephala. The sequence goes on along the minus strand of NC_063053.1, from coordinate 20,881,394 downwards.
TAATATAAAGTGGGACCGAAAATACTATTTCAGTCTTTTTAATTTAAGGGTACGTTTACATAACACCAATGTACTAAAAACGGAAAAGCTTTTCAGAAGACTATGTTGTCAAAACGATCCCGTTCACACGGATCCACAAAAACTATTAAAAATGCTGTATTATTCTGCCAGGCCAGTAGTTGGCGAGCTCACTTTGTAAAGAAACACTACACACCTATAGACTCAACACGAAATACACATGCGCATGACGTCAACATTTTCACAAATTTGCATTTTCGTAGTTTACACAGAGACAATAACGGTATATCATTTTCTTGCACTTTGAAACTTGTTTTCAAAACGTTTGCATTTGTCAGGCCCCCAAAACTCTGTTGACATGTAAATGAAGCGGCCAAAACGCATAAAAAGTTTTATGTTTGTAGTTGAAAAACGGTGTCATGTAAATGGCTCCTAATTCAATGAGTTACTAACTGTTTCCTTGTAAATATTTGTGAAATTTACTAGCAATTTCTGAGTGACATTTGTTTCAAAGTCATTTTTTTTTAGTGTTCTTTTAAATATTGAGAGACTAGAAGCCTTAGGAAGTTAGGAACAAACTTTCAGACTGTAGAGTAACAAGTTTTTGTTGTTCCAGGGCCTCCTATGTGCAGAACAAAGCGCGTAATGAATCTCAGACCTGTCAAGAGTTCTGGTTCACATCCTGCAGTTCATACATTCTGTCATCAGCCTGTCCAACACAGTATTTTAACAGTGTCCCATTATCAATGTACGTGGCGCTTGATAAGAATATCTGATGCATGAGATCAATTTATCAAACATACTGACAGAAAGAGGTTTGTTGTGACACTGAACGGCATCTGGCAGTGCTGATACTCCCACAGGCCCTGTTCTTCAGGCTGCGCTGAGAGTGCTCTGCCAGGCTCTCTTGGAACATTTGCATACAAAATAATCGGCAGCATGAAAGAAGTGGGAACTTTCTGAGCGACACACATTCAAACAGACCTTCTCTAAGAGAGCAAAAATTCCAGGGGCCTCATTTATAAAATGTGCGCCAAAGTTCGTATTTATAAAAACTTAGTGCCAAGTCGGGTTCTGAGAAGACGTACGCGCTTTTCCTTGTGGCAGAGAGTTGGAGTACTGCAGGTATTATGAAATCTAATAATGATTGTTTTTGGGACACTACAGTGACTCAGTGTTGCCATGTTGGGATCTTCAAACACACAGAGCAATGTTTTGAAAGCACCATAACCAGTTACTTTATTTTTTATTTTTTTTTGTTTGTAATTGTATGCACTGTAAAAAAAATCCCAGTAAAATTTACGGTAAAAAACTGGCAGCTGTGGTTGCCAGAACTTTACCATAAAAAATACAGTAGCAACGTAAAATAACGTATTTCATTAACTGATATAATGTTAATTTACCAACCTAATGAAGTACTAATATCTGTTTTGTACCTTTATAATACACTGACAGTCACCAAACACAGTGGTGATAAGAGTCACATGATGAATCAAAGTTCATCACAAGCAGCTTTTCCACAAGCTGAGAAGGACAATACTAATATATAGAAGGTGAACACAGTGTCAAATACTAAACACCATCATGGTAACATGCATGAAATTTTAAAAATGCAATAAACATTAATTTAACAACATTAGATGTAACATAAAACCCTAATGTACATAACTGATTAGAAAAAAATGAGAAAAACTAAGAAGAAACAGAGTTATTTCAACGAAAATATATCAAATGTGAAGTGTCATGCAGGGAATTGTTGGAATGTCAATTTACGGTTTTTCACTGTAAATTTTACAATGAATTGTTATTTTTCACTTCCAAAAACTGTGAATTTAACGGTATTTTACCGTAAAATTACATTAAATGTACCGTTAGATCTATTACAGTTATTCACCGTATATAGTACGGAAACTTTCTGTAAACCAATTGACAGTTTTTCACCGTAGCATTTTTACAGTCTTTTACTGTTAAAATCATGGTCATTTTTTACAGTGTGTGCTTTTTTCATTTTTATTTTTACTTTTTTCAGTTTTAGTTTTATTAATTTTACTTCAATGTATTTTGGTTTCAAATTCAGTTCAATTTTAAGTTTTTCATCTAATATTTATATTTTATTTAATTTCAGATTTATTTAATTGACTGAAAATAGCTTTAATCATACAGCTTCATAAAAATGTAAAAAAAAACAAAAACAAAAAAACACATATGCTTTAAAATACTTCTAAAATACAAAATGTTTCAACAAGAGATTTATATATTTTTGTCCTATTGTTTTTCTGATGGGGAGTTTAGTAACCATGTTGCCTCCCTCAGGAATCACATCTTTGACAGATTGTGCATTCTCCTGTATATTCCTCAAACACCTGCTTTGCTTATTTCAGTGAGAATCTCCACAGTCAGAATTACATAATCTTTCATGTTGTCCTGACCCACATAAACAAGCCCTCAAAATGTCCTTCAAACCTATTGCTCTAAACAGCTCATAAAAAGAATCCGTTCCCTTCGCTCCTCAGAATAACAATTTTCTTTGTAAGTTTACTGTTCTGTTATCCTTCCATCTACTATCAGAACATCGCTTGCTTTCTCTTGTGGGTTAATCTGTTTGCTCTGTGTCTTGGGAAAGATTCTCTGTGTTTTGGAGAGATGGAGCCGAGCAGGGTCTGGTGTGGAGGTGATAACTCTAAAAGGATTAAATTCACAGAGACTGAGAGAGGAGAAAGAGACAGAGAGACAAGAGAGAGTGGGAGAGTCAGAAGAGAGCGATGAGAACTGGCCCAAGAGAATTAAACTGGCAATGTTAGAATAAGTCAAGGACAGTCTGGTTAGTTACTGGGCTGCTCAAATATACACAAACACCATATTATCAGAGTTAATTACATCTTTCTCTGTGCCAGAGCTCATGTGCCCCCTCTTTAACATGGAAAAACCCCATTTACTCCCCATTTACTCCCAGACGTTAGCAATTTTTGAGCACAATCAAGCATCCTGGCTTTTGTAATTATACCCTAACCATGAATGAAACTCAATTTGTACAAATGCATATTCTTTTTGTTTCCACATTCATCTTATGTTGTTTTTCATTGACATTTTCCATCTTCTTTAGTAGTGCCCTTGGGCAGTAACTAGTTACAATAGTAATATTACTTTTTGCAGTAACTAGTAGTGTAACTAATTACTAATAGGATTTCAGTAATAATATTACCATCCATAAAACAGCTCATTACTTAGTTACTTTTGATGCCTCAACCCCAACTGATTTGAAATCCAACAATCCAATAATTCCTAGATTTATTTTCATAATTTTCATGACTCGCACAGGCACATGAAGTCACCGGTGCAGAAGGCAAGCTTGGAATATGGAAAAGCTTACATTCAGCAGATGGAAATTTTGCCATTACATTGATTTTGTCAGGAGAAAAGATGATCTGAACACCACACATCCCTGTAGTCCCGATATAAATTATATTACTATAGTTAAAAGTCGTTTTGGAAAACGAAACATTTTTCTTACAAACATATGAGATTTCTTTTGACAAAATACATCATGAAATGTATAGCTACAATTAGTTTCAAGTTACATATGACAATGAATGAGATTAATACAACACATTTACTTAAAAACAACATATTTCTGCCTCATCATTTGACCAAAATCCACATTCTCAGAAGTTATTATAAACACTCAGTGGTGATTGATAGTGACTTTTAAAAGGGTTAGTTCACCCAAAAATTTAATTTCTGTCATTGAGTATTTGACCAAAATCCACATTGGATCACAGTCAGAAGTTATTATAAACTATTAATTTTATGAAGTGATGAGAATGATTTTTGTGCGCAAAAACAAAACAAAAAATAACGACTTTATTCTACAATTTCGTCTCTACCGTTAGTCTTCTATGCAGTTGACGCAGTGCAGGCTTCCGTGTTTACGTCAGAATGCCGGCTCATTTGTGTACAGCTTCGGCCAATACCGAGCCGGCGTTCGGACGTAAACACGGAAGCCTGCACTGCGTCAACTGTGTACAAGACTGACAGGGTTGAATGAAATTATTTAATAAAGTCGCTATTTTTGTTTTGTTTTTGCACACAAAAGTATACTCGTCACTTCATAAAATTAAGGTTGAACCACTGCAGTCACGTTGACTGTTTTAACAATGTCTTTACTACCTTTCTGGACCTCAAATTGTGCAATGACGTTGCTGCCTATGCATGGATCAGAAACCCTTGGATTTTATCAAAAATAACTTAATTTATTTTTTAAATATGAAAGAAGGTCTTACGGGTTTGGGACGACATGAGGGTGAGTACTCAATGACAGAAATTACATTTTTGGGTGAACTAACCCTTTTAAAAGTCACTCATCGCATCTGAAATGATGCTATGATCATTCTGAAATTCCAAAGTCAAATCGGTCGAATTCAAGCGTAGATTGTGCTGAAAAGCGGGTTTGTTTGACATTTTTGAAATAGATCCGCAATGCAAAGTAAAAATGATGGAGGAGCGCATAGTAGGCCTACTGTAGTGCTGTTAGTGATGATATCTTATTCATATTAAAGTCCACGAAGCCAAGGGGGGCCCGTAAAAATTTTTTGCATATGGGCCCGGGGCTGACTTGCTACGCCACTGATTCCTGTCACGTGTTCCTGCCAAGCCTTGTCTGCAATGCATGTTTCCTGAGTGTCAAGTCTATAGTGTTTTCCCCACGGGGTAGTTTCTGTTTGTTTTGTTGTGCTTTTATATTAATAAAGCCCATATTCCTCTGCATCCTTGAGTCCTCACTTCAAACATTACCATGTTAACTAGTTTTCTGAGTTATTTCCATTAAATAATCAGTATACTTATTACTTTTGGTACACTTTTTAATGTTTATAATAATAGAAAAAAACAATGTGGTGGGATCTTTTGATTCCTTTTTTGATCAATATGACCATCTTTATTTGCGTTTTGAGTTTGACACTTCTAGGCTTTTTTATTATTATTATTTGGATAATCACTGACTGCAGATCTTTGTTTTTATTTAATCTTTGAATCTATTTAAGTCTTCAGTACAACTGCTCATGTTTGGTGGCCACTTAAGATGTCAGTCAGACGGTCTCTATCTAAGCGGGAGATTCTCGGCCAGAATAAGCTGCAATAAGGACTATAGACCTCAAGCTGCACATCAAAAGTCTGGCTGTGTGAGATGAAGGTCTCTCTCAGACTGGGACAGTGAACAGTGCTTCTTATAAAGGGGATTCATTGAATATAGATCTGATGTCTTGTTCCATTATTTCTGTTTCTTGAGAGTCAGGTCTGCTGTACAGGATGCACAAGGAAAAGAAAAATGTTAAAACAAACAATCCTCAGGTCAACAAGATCCTTCAGACTGGAGCTCTTTTAGTTCGACTGCTTACTAATTAACTAAATAAATACCCTGGATGCATCTCATTTGGACAGATTAGCACCGTAATTAAGGATTTGGAACAGAAAATTAAGCTTTGTTTGTTCCATCTGAGGTGCCATAACTCTATGCCAATTTCCTAAAATAAGAGCACTGCTCTTCTGTGATGCATGACTTAATTCAGTAGCGTGAATGATTGGCGGTGTATTACCTTTGTGAGGCGATGTGCAGCTTTATGGAAGGTTTATTTTTGCTCTATTATGGGGAAATAATGGTTATGTGATGTTGATTGAAGTATGAAAACTGGCTGGTCAGTGTGAGTGTTCCTTGCTATTACATGTGCATTTGAATGTTCTTATGATTTTGTTTTGGTTGCCTTGACGTCATCACTTCCCTAATTTTAGAGCGTGGTTGGTATGTTGTTGCTTGGTTACCAAGTCGTATGCTCAAGCTTCCTGTCGCCTGAAGAAACTTGAGGCGTTGGGAGAAAAATAAGGAGGAAAAACACAACACAGAGGCACAAAGGTAGAGAGAAAGAAAGCACTTAACGTATGACAATCTCTTTAAACAAAAGACAGACTAGTGCTTTTAAAGCGTTATACTGTCATTCTTATTGAAATCAAGGGGCTGCCTCTGTCTCTGTCATTGTCATCTCTCTCTTTCTCTCTGAAACTGGTTTTTAATTACTGTCTTCAACCATGTAAAAGCCCATAAATGCTGAATACAAACAGAGGCCCATGTAATTAAATGGCTGATTAGTTGTATCTAAGGGAAACCGTGAGGCAAGGGCTCAATTCAACTGCCACAAGTTATCAAACTGCACTTACAAACACACACCCACACTAATACTTGCATCAATATGGGCACACACACCCTTCCATCTTTCACATACACACAAATACATTTCATATTCAGTGGCTTTGCAAAAGTAATTGGTGAAATGTGTGAGCAAAGAATAAGAAAGGTACAGAATAAAACAGAAAGGGAATAAAAAACACCATTTCCTCTGCCAGGCGGGCAGCAGCCGTTTGTCTGCCCGTTTTGTCTGCTTTGCGGCAGGATAATTACAGTCATCATGCCTCCATCTCTCTGTGAAAAGGATGCAGGGAAAAATAGCAATTATATAACAGCTTTAGAGAGGGTCATTGGACTGTAACCCCGAGAGACAATTTTGCTGTAAAAAGTAACCACGGAAGCCACCCCTGGTTCATTATCAGTCAGGGGTCAGCATGTTGTGCAGTGGAAGCCCCCCATTTTGTGGATGCGAAGGAGAATTAAGTAAAAATAAAAGGAAGAATGCCCTTATTTGACCCCTTTATCTGTGTTTTGACATTTCTGGGATTATTTTAAATAGTTTCTTCTATTATTATGTGTGATTGTTGAGCGCAGACCTTTGAAGGATATTTTTAGTTTTTTTTTTTTTTTGTCTAATGTAACTTGTCTGAATCTTTTCTGTAGTTTTTCTTGCTTGGAAGCCTTCTGTGCGCCTGGGCTTCATCAGAGATGAAGCGGAAAAGCGTTTGTGCTGCTAAAAAAAGCCAAGTGATTTCCAGTCAAGTGAGCTCTTGATTGCGAGACGATTTGTGTCAGTCTTTTCCCCTCATAGTTTAGCATTCTTGAAGGGCAAAAAGCAAGAATCTTGGATGGAACTGAATCACTTGGTAGAATTTGTGTTCTTTGTGCAACTTTGAACAGAATATCTAAAGAAAACATGCATGCCATTGTTATTATCATTTACTGCGTATTATATTTTGGAAGACTGGGGCTAGTTTTCACATGAGGAACTTGTCAGAAGGGCTCTATTTCTGTAACTGTAAGGTTTTGAATCAAAAGTCCTTATGTGTTTCTCTAGCTGTGGTTTAATATATTGGTTTAAATAATCTAGTTCAAAATGTTCAGTGAATTCTGTCATTCAGACTAAAATTTTAATATCATATTCTTGATGGTAAATCAATAAACACAGTAAAACCACAGTTGCATACCGCAGGGTCAACTATAAGAGATTGAGGTTCTGTGTTCTCAGAAATAAACTGCTTTTCATAAAAGTCAGGTTGGAGCAATATAATTTATTAATTACTATATTTGTTTGCCAAAACAGTCTTTTGATATTTTTATGGTACCTTTTTTTTTAAAAACATTTTTTTATTAGGTTCATAATTCTTTTACATTTAAATTATAACTATAATAAGCTATTCAGTGGCATTTATCCCATATACTGCGTCAACATGCCCATTATCGCATGTTAAATGAACTACAGTCGGTACGGAAAGTATTCAGACCCCCTTAAATTTTTCACTCTTTGTTATATTGCAGCCATTTGCTAAAATCATTTAAGTTCATTTTTTTTCCTCATTAATGTACACAGAGCACCCCATATTGACAGAAAAACACAGAATTGTTGACATTTTTGCAGATTTATTAAAAAAGAAAAACTGAAATATCACATGGTCCTAAGTATTCAGACCCTTTGCTGTGACACTCATATATTTAACTCAGGTGCTGTCCATTTCTTCTGATCATCCTTGAGATGGTTCTACACCTTCATTTGAGTCCAGCTGTGTTTGATTATACTGATTGGACTTGATTAGGAAAGCCACACACCTGTCTATATAAGACCTTACAGCTCACAGTGCATGTCAGAGCAAATGAGAATCATGAGGTCAAAGGAACTGCCTGAAGGGCTCAGAGACAGAATTGTGGCAAGGCACAGATCTGGCCAAGGTTACAAAAAAATTTCTGCTGTACTTAAGGTCAGTGGCGGAGCCAGGTTTTTTTCATAGGGGTGGCCAGGCAGGGGCCAGCAACCAGTCTGGGGTGGCACAGAAATCTTCATTATTTAAACATAAAAATTTGTCTGATTATAATGTAGCTACTGGACTGTGCCTACAACACAACTGAATACAGTTCGTTTTAGCCTACTTAATTGTAATTGAGATCATGGAATGCTGAGTGAATTTAACCATTTTTTTTTAATCATTCCTCACTTGCAGGCATATTAATAAAGGGGCTCATACTATAGCTAAATTTCAACTTGTTCAGTCAGTTCTGGTTCTCAGAACCCCCAATAGCTTGTTCTCCATTGTTGCATTTCCATGGATGAGACAGATAACTACATACTGTACTTCAAAGATTATTCAACCTTCATTGAATTTTATGTATAATCAATGAACTCTTCGACAATTCTGAGTTTGTCTGTTTCAAAAAATAACCAAAAAAATAAACACTAAATGTTTAACTTTCTATATTGTCAAAATAAATAATTGCAACAGTTCTATCATACTTAAAATTAAACTCAGTAGGCCTACAAAGAAAAAAAAAAGTGTTCTCTTTTGAATTCCCATTTGCTGATGTGGAAGTCAACAGCACATAAATGCCAGAATGTAAAATTAATTATGCATTTAAATGTGATACATTTTTATTCGTACTTTATAAATTAACGCACAATTAGCATCTTCGAGTACAAATGCACAGTTCTCACATTTATTTATGCATTAAAAAATTACATATAAGCTTGTGCCTTATATTGTGATCTCACATAGCAGAATATTTTAGTCCAGAGACATGTGACGCATATATAGGCCTACATGCATGGAGTTTTAACGCAGCTTTAATCGCCTTTTTTGGTTATTTCATGACTTAATAGATGACAGAACTACGACGTTGCATTTATAGAGAGTAATATACAGCGCGTCATATTTGCACATGATTGAAAAGTGCGCGCAGTCTTGCAACCCACCAGTTCAGAAACATTTACGTAAGCTATAGATATATATAATGTTCGCCGTTCACTGTTGTTCTGCTGAAGCTCATTTGGCACCTGTATCGTTTCCGCGCGCGTTTGACTTGCACCTGGTGCTGAGGCGAAGTTGTGGTCTTAAAGAGACGATTCTGCGTTTAAATAAATGCAATTCTTGTCAGCAACAACAACAACAAAAGTAGACAGAAACAGCACTTGTGAGCGGGGTGGCCAAAGGGGTGGCCAAAGGGGTGGCCAAGCCACCCCCTGGCTCTGCCCCTGCTTAAGGTTCCTAAGAGCACAGTGGCCTCCATAATCCTTAAATGGAAGATGTTTGGGACGACTAGGACCCTTCCTAGAGCTAGCCGTCCGGCCAAACTGAGCTATCGGGGGAGAAGAGCCTTGGTGAGAGAGGTAAAGAAGAACCCAAAGATCACTGTGGCTGAGCTCCAGAGATGCAGTCGGGAGATGGGAGAAAGTTGTAGAAAGTCAACCATCACTGCAGCCCTCCACCAGTCGGGGCTTTATGGCAGAGTGGCCCGACGGAAGCTCTCCTCAGTGCAAGACACATAAAAGGCTGCATGGAGTTTGCTAAAAAACACCTGAAGGACTCCAAGATGGTGAGAAATAAGATTCTCTGGTCTGATGAGACCAAGATAGAACTTTTTGGCCTTAATTCTAAGCGGTATGTGTGGAGAAAACCAGGCACTGCTCATCACCTGTCCAATACAGTCCCAACAGTGAAGCATGGTGGTGGCAGCACCATGCTGTGAGGGTGTTTTTCAGTTGCAGGGACAGGACGACTGGTTGCAATCGAGGGAAAGATGAATGTGGCCAAGTACAGGGATATCCTGGACGAAAACCTTCTCCAGAGTGCTCAGGACCTCAGACTGGGCTGAAGGTTTACCTTCCAACAAGACAATGACCCTAAGCACACAGCTAAAATAACAAAGGAGTGGCTTCACAACAACTCCGTGACTGTTCTTTAAGGCCCAGCCAGAGCCCTGACTTAAACCCAACTGAGCATCTCTGGAGAGACCTAAAAATGTCTGTCCACCAACGTTTGCCATCCAACCTGACAGAACTGGAGAGGATCTGCAAGGAGGAATGGCAGAGTATCCCCAAATCCAGGTGTGAAAAACTTGTTGCATCTTTCCCAAAAAGACTCATGGCTCTATTAGATCAAAAGGGTGCTTCTACTAAATACTGAGCAAAGGGTCTGAATACTTAGGACCATGTGATATTTCAGTTTTTCTTTTTTAATAAATCTGCAAAAATGTCAACAATTTTGTGTTTTTCTGTCAATATGGGGTGCTCTGTGTACATTAATGAGGAAAAAAAATGAACTTAAATGATTTTAGCAAATGGCTGCAATATAACAGAGTGAAAAAATGTAAGGGGGTCTGAATACTTTCCGTACCCACTGTATATCTGTTAGATGAAATGTATCATCGATCATCTAAATGTATAAAGTTTTAAATATGGTTCACGAGTTCGTTTCCTCATAAAATCTTTAAGCTAATAAGGTTAAGCGTATTTGGCTTGCTGTCCGCTGTGGAGGGGCTCGAGGAAGCAGCTTCAACTCGAGCTTGGATATACCCCCCAGGGACTACTATTGCATGAAAGAGGAGTACGATAGATGAGATGCTTAATTTATGTGGTGGAGTTGGGGAGGTGGAGGGATATCGAAACAACTGATGCCAGAGCAGGGTGAGTAGCTGCTTATATGCTCTGGATGTAATTGAAAGATTAGGGTTCCCTCCTCTTGAGATTATGTTTGAGTTTCACTAATTTAAAGATTAGATGGGTTCACTCCTCCCGAAATTACGTTGTGAACTTCACATATTTTTCTTACAAAAACCCATCGCTTCAGATTAATCCCCTGGAGCCTTATGGATTACTTTTATGATGGATGGATGCACTTTTTGGGCTTCAAAATACAACACTCACTACCATTATAAAGCTTGGTAGAAGATAGTAATATACACCTAGGATGGCTTGAGGGTGAGTAAATGATAATTTTCACTTTTGGGTGAACTATCTCTTTAAGATCACTTAAACTGTATTGGTAAACTGGACCTTTCAGTCGAGAGTTTCCATTATCTTTTCTGTTTTATGTTTGCATTTTACAGCAAAAAGTGACACTGCACCTTTTGTTGAGTTTTACATCTCTATAATTCACTGATTGTTGTAGCTAGTGTAATTTAATCGACAGGATGACTGATTGCTGTCAGATGTAATCACACTGGAGGAAAACAACCTGCGGGAGAATAACACACAATCAAATGCACACACGTAATTTTGGTGTATTTAATAGTACATATCAGATTTATAAGTATAGATGATTTAATGAAAAGAAACACTGAAGTAGAATATATGAATAAAGTTTTTCTTAAGATCATTCAGGCATATACAGTTCATTAAAATGTGGTTATATGTAGGACTGTTTATGTCAGGTGTTGCCCTGGGACACAGTGTAATGTTTAATTAAAATTTCTGAGATATTAATGATAATGATACCAAAAAAAAAAAAAAAACACATCTCCCTCTAAACACCCACATGCAATTTCTCATGCCAGTGAACATTTCTTAGGCATATATATTTAAGTCTGTACACACACACACACACACACACACACACACACACACACACACACACACACACACACACACACACAAACTGACTCACTTATAGATCATGCACACACTCCATATACCTGTTTGCCTGCCTTTTTATGCAGATTTTTCTGTCTCGCTGCCTCTCACACATACCCTGGTCTGATACAGTGGGCATTAACATGATGTTTTCTCACCATCTGATAAAAATAAAGTCACTTTGTCAATGTGTAGGAGGTCCTTTGAGGAAATAGGGATAAACTCTTCCTAAGTTAATTAGCAGTCTCGAAAGACCAGATCAGAGAAGCAAAGCCCTGATAGAACTGTGGATCTGCCAGTTTGAATTAAAGAAATAACAGTTTTTGATTGGTAAAACCATCCTGAAATAGTCGTGTACCATTCAGGGAGGGATTTCATCTCCCTCACTCACTCTCTTGCTCTTCACCTTTTCCAACAATTTTGTCACCTTGAGTGAGGCTGATGGGAATGAGTGTGTGGGCGTCGTGCGTCAGGAATCGGATATCTATCCATAGGAAAAATTGCCTCTAATCGTTTCATTAAATGCGTTCATGGTGAAAGGCAGTAATTGGTTGGGGGTGATGAGTAAGCCTTGCTTAAAATGGGCGAAGACGATAGCACCCCACCAGGCTCTTGCAAATCAATATGGAGGTTGGTAGGATGTTTAAAACCTGAAACGTACGGACATCTCCCCCTGCTGTGGGTGTGACCATCTGACATGCCTGGGGTACCTATAACATTTTCGATAATGGTTATGAGATGCTGAGAATATATCAGTATTACACTTCAAAGCAAAAGGTCAAAACATTAAAAACTTGTAGATTAAAACTCATTTTCTATGAATAACTTAATCTGTCTGACAGTTTCAGATATTAAATTACAATATTTCTAATCTTATACATCATATATCATCTATTATCAAGTTACTTTTTGTGGTGCGTTTTGTAATTGTGTGATATGCATTCTGAATTCAGTGTCTAATTTCTTCTAAATCCACTGTTTGTGTTTGCATGAATTTGCATGTATTTGTGTTTGTTTTTTTACTAATAAATGCACATGACAGCACTGTGTAAACCCAATCATATTAAGATTCAGTTCCATTGAGTCAAGCAGCAGAGAAAACAACACTCTTCAAATGAATTCAGATGGGCTGCTCATGCTGGCTATACTGCTATGACACAAAGTTGGACATTCCTTTTACTGAATTAGATAAATTACCAGATATATGGTAAAGATCTGTATTATTCAAGTCCTGCCCAATGTGATGTTCTCTATCTGATGTGGACTCTCTCATTTCCATTAGGTGTGCAGAACCGGACCTGTCTGACATGCAGGTACAATATCATCTGCACCCCAAAAGCTGAAGTCAGAAGTACTGTCACAGTGAATCACAGGCTTTACTGGACTCAGCTAAATTATTTAATGCCGTGACATGTTATGTGAACTCGGTTCAGCCCACAGCCGAGAAAGAGAAATGCAGAAATTGCTCTCTAAGAATATGTCAGGAGAAACTGTTAAACTCATAGCATTTAATTATGGACTCAAAATTAAAATTATGCTTAAATTGTTCTTTTTACTTTCCTCTCTCTCTTTCATTTACCTCTTTGTGATTAACCTGCTGCTTATAAGTTGGCAAGAAAAATCTGGAGTATACTGCCCCCTTGAGGGCTACAGGAGAACAAGAAAAAACAGTCAAAGACTTCATAGTCATCCAAACAGACAGCTCCAATAATATTAAAGAAACATTCCGTATTACTGAAAATATTTTTAATACATTTATAATATTTTTCAGGAACTATGTCTGTACTTTGTAGGTCCATTTTTGGGTCTAGGCTGGTCAATAATCTCAGGTCAGGTGACTTTGTATAAAAACTATAGCATAAACTTAATCTATAAGTAACATGACTGTGTGCTGTGAGCATTATTTGGGTCAAATATGAAACCAACCCAACCATTGGATTAAAATTTTTAATTAAATTTTTAACCCAGTGGGTTTTTTTTTTAATTAAAATTTTAAACCAGTGGTTGGGTTTGTCCATATTTGCCTGAAATTTGGGTTGAAAACCCAGCATTTTTTGCTTTAAACTATACAACAATGAATAGCTGTATAGTTTGTATAGTATATATGTATCACAATAGCTGAAATAAAACAAGTTTAAGTTTTTATATTTTATTTCCATTAATGTTTATTTCAATTAATTAAATTGTTTTTATGGTTTAGGTTTTAGTTAACAATAATTACCCTACAGGTTAAAGACATAGGCTTATTTTATGTTAAAAGTTTAGTTCACCCAAAAAAAAAAAAAATAATAATAATCTGTCATTGATTACTCACCCTCATGTTGTGCCAAACCTGTAAGACCTTCGTTCATCTTCAGAACACAAATTAAGATATTTTATTTATGAAATCTGGAGGTATATGACTTGTCCATAGGCAGCATTATAATCAACACTTTCATGGTCCAAAAAGGTACTAAAGACATTGTTAAAGGTGCCCTAGAATTAAAAATTGAATTTATCTTGGCATAGTTAAATAACAAGAGTTCAGTACATGGAAATGACATACAGTGAGTCTCAAACTCCATTGTTTCCTCCTTCTTATATAAATCTCATTTGTTTAAAAGACCTCAGAAGAACAGGCGAATCTCAACATAACACCGACTGTTACGTAACAGTCGGGATCATTAATATGTACGCCCCCAATATTTGCATATGCCAGCTCATGTTCAAAGCATTACACAAGGGCAAGACGTCTGGATGTGCACAGCTGAATCATCAGACTAGGTAAGCAAGCAAGGACAATGGCGAAAAATGGCAGATGGAGCAATAATAACTGACATGATCCATGATTACATGATATTTTTTAAATGTCTGTAAAAAGTCTTTCTAAATGTTTCGTTAGCATGTTGCTAATGTACTGTTAAATGTTGTTAAAGTTGCCATCATTTATTACTGTATTCACGGATACAAGAGCTTTCGTTATTTTCATTATTAAACACTTGCAGTCTGTATAATGCATAAACACAACTTCATTCTTTATAAATCTCTCTAACAGTATAGCATTAGCCGTTAGCCACGGAGCATATAGCCTCAAACTCATTCAGAATCAAATGTAAACAATATAACAGTATACAATACTCACATAATCCGACGCATGCATGCAGTATGCATGACGAACACTTTGTAAAGATCCATTTTGAGGGTTATATTAGCAGTGCAAACTTTGTTTATGCACTGTTTAAGGCAAGCGCGAGCTCCATGGGCGGGGAGCATGAGCATTTAAAGGGGCCGCAACCTGAATCGGTGCATTTCTAATTATGCCCCAAAATAGGCAGTTAAAAAAATGAATTAAAAAAAATCTATGGGGTATTTTGAGCTAAAACTTCACAGACACATTCAGGGGACACCTTAGACTTATATTACATTTAGTAAAAAAACGTTCGATGGCACCTTCAAAACAGTCGACGTGACTGCAGTGGTTCAACCTTTAATGTTATGAAGAGACGAGAATATATTTTGCGCACAAAAACAAAACAAAAATATCAAATATTAAATATTCAACAATCTCTTCTCTTCCCTGTCATTATCCTTACACAGGTGATGCAGTAAGCACAGTGAAGGCTTCTGTGTTTACGTCCGAATGCCGGCTCAGTATTGGTCAAAGCTGATCACGTGAGCAGCACGACGCATGCGTGTGATGATGACGCAGGAGCCGGCCAATAATGAGTCTGCGTTCTGATGTAGAACCTGGAAGTGCTGAATGTAAACAGTGTAGGAGAATGACAAGAAGAGAAGATATTGTTGAATAAAGTTGTTATTTTTGTTTTGTTTTTGTGCACAAAAGTATTCTCGTCGCTTCATAAATTTAAGGTTGAACCACTGCAGTCACGTTGACGGTTTTAACGATGTCTTTAGTAGCTTTCTGGACCTTGAAAGTGGTGAATATATTGCTGTCTATTGAAGAGTCATATACTTCTTGGATTTCATCAAAAATATCTTAATTTGTATTCTGAAGATGAACGAAGGTCTTACGGGGGTGGAACGACATGAGGGTGAGTAATTAATAACAGTATTTTCATTTTTGGGTGAACTAACCCTTTAATAGAGTAGGATTGTGATCTAGTAACCTCTCAATTAGAGGTCAAATGTCACAATGAAACAATTCATTTTTGTTTGAAAAAAAAAAGATTTTAAAAATCACTCGTATCTAACCTCAGTGCAAATGAATCTTCTCTAAAGTCATACATTTTCAATAATAAGGCCTACATGTTTGTTCTCATATGCAGTTACCTGTCCAAAACTGCAGCTTTGGATGAATTAACTACTGCCACAAACTTCATCAGGTTAGACTATTGTTTGCCGCATGTAATTGAGGATGTTATATAATGGTATAACAATGTGTTTTTCCCTTAAATGTTCTTATTTGAAGTTCTGGCTTAATAGCAGTGCTCTTTTATAGGCCTAGCCTACAGTACATGCACTGTTATGTTACCAACCTATCAGTCTTTTGTTATGCTCATTTGCTCTCATTGCCGCAGCGGATGTCTCGCCTCCTCGTGAATTAACAAAAGCGTTGAGAGGGTATCCCAGCATCGCCCTGTTGTCTCCCGGGGAAACGTCCCGGGTAAACAAGAGCGAATCTCCGCGCAACCGGGCGCAGCAGCAGCAGCAGCCCTCGTGTTGTGATTGCTGAAACTGGCGCGCGCGACACGTCCATCCACCTCAGAGCAAGACAGAGCGGATTTCTATAAAGAAAATCACTTACATTGTGTCACCATTTTAAGTCAAGTTTCTAAATAGGTTAAATGAACCTTGCAGTGGCTTAAAATATATTTGTTTTTGATTGACGAGCTCAAGGGGTGTGATGGATAGAAAAGAAAACATGCGGCGCGCCACTTCGGCTGGGTACCGTTTACCGGACCGACCCAATGGTCCTCTCGCCTCTCAGTCCTCGGTCTCAGTGTTCAGGCATTCAGTGAGCAGGACACGGAACACCGGTGAGACACCGGCGCAAGACGATGATACCCGAGATCCGGTAAAGCAAGACCAGGTTTGGAAAGAGTTTGTGCGCGCGGAGCGAACCGGTATGAAAGAATGGTAAGAAAGAGAATTTAATGCACTTTCAGTGGAGTTAACTGTTTGTTACTCACTTTCCCTGGAGTTAAGTTACTAATCTTTTCGTTCCCCTCTTAAATGTGCCATTGTTTGACCCGTTATTTGATACGGGATGGATTGTGGTTGACCAAGCGCCCCCTGGACGGTGTGCGTTACGGTTACTCATCCTCTTTACCAACTAAATATACAGCCGTGGTTACTGTACACAGAACCTCCATCATTTAATAAAATGATGACGGTTTCGCGTCTAAATAATTTATTGCATCGTATCGTCTGGAGAATATCGCGTTGTAAATGCTTCATGATTGTTTTATAACAGGGAGAAGAACTGGAGTTTCCTGATGAACTTTGACCAGCTGGTAAGAATCCCTCTTATCAGTGATGCTCTTTGCCAACAACCTATCTGTTGCTGATAAGTCTTCTTAGAATATTGTTAAAATGTGAATATAATTTACTCTAGTTTTCAAAAGTTGGGAGTCAGTAAGATTTTTTAGAAGAAAAAAAAAAAAAATAGGCTGGATCAATTAATAGGATGCATTAAATTGATCTAATAGGACAGTATAAACATTTATGTTACAGATGATTTCTATTTTAAAAAAAAATGTGTTCTTTTAAACTTTTTATCCATTAAAAAATCCTGGACTTTTCCCACAAATGTAGGCTATTATGCAGCACAATGTTTTCAACATTAATAAGAAACATTTTCTGAACACCAAATCAGCACATAACTGTTTTACTGTATTTAAAAAAAAAAAAAAATGCAGCTTTGGTGAGCATAAGAGACTTTCAAAAATATTAAACATCATACTGACCTCAAACTTTTGAACAGTATCATTTATAATATGTATTAAAAGTATTTGCATCTCAATGTAGAAAAAGTTATTGCACTTTCTTATAAATTGTTACTTTGTGCACTCATGTTGATAATTAAAAAAGAACCGTTTTACAAAAGAACCAAACCAAATACTTTTGAGAAATATCATTAAAATGAGATGAAGGTCGAATATAACAGGCTTGTTTTGTATGAAGCTTAATGTTCAAGTGGCTAGCCATATGCAATTCATATGGTTACTACTACTGATAATCACAATAATGATGAAAATACATTCATTTATAGTGCTTTCAGCCCATTCTCATTCTCAAGGTGCTTTACAAAGCATTTAATATTTTGTATATTAAATATATTATTTTTATTGGATGGACATAAAGCCGCATTACTAGGCCTAAATGTTGTTGCTGTTAATTTGTTGTATTACCCTTGTCACTCTCACAGGGTCATCAGCGTACAGAAACTCCTCTCCCCAGCTCTGTGTCTTTATATTCAGATAGAGTCCCAAACACTAGTAACCAAATGATCGGCAGCGGCCTGTACACTGAGCTGGGCAAGGAGATGATTCGCCTGGACAACCTGCTAATCTTGACAGCGAACCACCGCAAGGCCAAAAGGAATCCAGAGATGCAACCCTGCTGAGGTTTAACATGCACAGGATGTGTTAAAAACACTCTCTAGTGTATTAGCAGAGATTTGTTCTCTTAGAGACGTTCCCTTTGGATCTTGCTTCTATCTTTTAACTCGAGAGTGTTCAGTGGGTAACAGATTGTTTTTTGGATGTATTTTTTTTCCTCTGGACAGCCCAAATCCCCGCTGCCAATCTGTGTATGTGTGTGTGTGTCTTTGCTGTATGTTTTGGCAGTGTATTGAGAGCTTTTGTTTTTATATTAGATCTTGTGTTGACATTAATACACATCTTTCAGAGTACTGTAATATGCAGGTGGAGGCAGTAAAGATGACCCTGTTTTTTTAGAATAGACTATTTGCATATTAATTTTTTAAGATGAACACAGGTACTCTTCAGCGTATACATGGAACAGATTAGTTACAGATTTGAATTAAAACTATTTTATCAGAGCTCTCTGGTATATTTTTCTGTACTTGTTGAAAGGGTTCGTTTTTGAAAGATTTGTTTGCATCTTAAGTGAAAAGAGTGATTAGATGTGTTAGTTAATTCTTCAAAGTTAAGTTTACATATAACCCTAGCCAATTGAGACATTTTATCCATGAAACATTAGGAGGAATAGAACTGGAATATTTTGCCAAGACCTATTACATTTATAATGTTTTTAAAAAGCTTGCCAAATTATATCCCAATAAAGTTTTTCTCCTTTTAAACAGATATGTGTGCTTCTTTTTGGCTCTGAATGTACAGTCTAAATAGATTCCATAATACATTCATATATATATATATATATATATATATATATATATATATATATATATATATACATATTACAGTCCAAAAGTTTGGAACCACTAAGATTTTTAATGTTTTTAAAAGAAGTTTCGTCTGCTCACCAAGGCTACATTTATTTAATTAAAAATACAGTAAAAACAGTAATATTGTGAAATATTATTACAATTTAAAATAACTGTTTTCTATTTGAATATATTTCACAAAGTAATTTATTCCTTTGATGGCAAAGCTGAATTTTCAGCATCATTACTCCAGTCTTCAGTGTCACATGATCCTTCAGAAATCATTCTAATATGCTGATCTGCTGCTCAAGAAACATTTAATGTGTACAATTGTATAAAATATTTGTGTACAATATTTTTTTCAGGATTATTTGATGAATAGAAAGTTCAAAAGAACAGTGTTTATCTGAAATCTAATCTTTTGTAACATTATAAATGTCTTTACTGCCACTTTTGATTGATTTAATGCATCCTTGCTGAATAAAAGTATTCATTTCTTTAATTTCTTTTCAAAAAAATAAAAATAAAAATTCTTACTGACCCCAAACTTTTGAACGGTAGTGTATAATGCTACAGAAGCTTTGTATTTCAGATAAATGCTGTTCTTTTGAACTTTCTATTCATCAAGGAATCCTGAAAAAAAAAGTACACAACTGTTTTCAACATTGAAAATAATCATAAATGTTTATTGAGCAGCAAATCAGCATATTAGAATGATTTCTGAAGGATCATGTGACACTGAAGACTGGAGTAATGATGCTGAAAATTCAGCTTTGCATCACAGGAATAAATTACTTTGTCAAATATATTTAAATAGTACACATTTATTTTAAATTGTAATAATATTTCACAATATTGCTGTTTTTTAGTGTATTTTTAATTAAATAAATGTAGCCTTGGTGAGCAGACGAAACTTCTTTTAAAAACATTAAAAATCTTAGTGGTTCCAAACTTTTGGACTGTATATATATATATATATATATATATATATATATATATATATATATATATATATATATATATATATATATATATATATATAATTTATTTTTTATTTTTTTCCATTGAATTTTGAGAGAAAGAGGGGTGGAAATGGGATTGGGAAATGACACGGGCCAGGTCACTGCAGCTCCAAACAGTTTAAACTTTTATTTTTATTTAATTTGATGTGTAATAATTGTAACTGGGTTGAAATATGAGGGAGGTTATATGCATGCAGAAAACAGGGGGTGGGTTTAATCATGCTTGTGAGACCAAATACATATCAGGAAATATTAGTACAGTCAGGTTATTTCTTATGTATGTGCCATTAGAGATAAAACGCGCCCTCTAGTGGAAGAATTTGCTCTCAAACAATATCAACAAGTGAACATTTACTTCATGTAGTTGCACCGAAAAGAGGTCGCTGTCGCTTGCACCCTTTCATTGGGAAGTTATGCTTCTTCAGTGTTCTCTCGCGCTACTTTAAAACTATATTTAATTTAATAGCTTATTAATTTAATTTGAATTTTTAACATTTAAATATAATTTGAGACAAAACTCATAAAGGACTCTACCATTTTGCTAGAAAGAGGGTTATTATGAATAACTCATTTTGTGAATAAACCATTAGGCCAGTAATGTAGACCAACAATGCATGTTAATTTAATTTGAAACCAGAATTCGGCTACCCTATGCAATTCTTTCTCATATTCACAGAATAAATAAAAGGCCTAAATTTTAATGTATTAACTAAAATGTACATCACTTTGCAGCAACATGATTCATTGTGGGTTTCAACATCGTGTGTTCAGTCATCTCACATTTTGTTGGCCTAGGGCCTACTTAAAAATACTTTTGTTCAAACTGACGATTATAACAGCATAAACTTTATTCACACTCATTGTTTAGAAATTATGTTGAAGAAAACAAGGCGACTAAAAGCCGAGTGACATGAACTGTGATTCCTCTGTAATAGGTGGTGGGTGTGAGAATGATAACCGCCGGAGGATATTTGCATTTCTCCCGTGTGCTGCTTCGTGGGCGAGACAGATACAATAGGGGCTTATGGGTAAAGACTGCTGTTATCGTCGACGTTGGTGATGGATTCGTTTCAGCGGAGCGGCTCTTTTGAACAACTCATTCCAAAGAATCGTATACAAAAACGATTCAGCTATTCTTTCACGCCATGACGCAATTGCGCCATCACGTGGTCCTTGATATCCTACCATGGCATATTGCATACTGTAAAATCTTTATATAAAGCTATATTTAGGCACGTTTTAATGTTTACCTTTTAATTCGGTAATTTAAAACTTAAATGAATTCATTAATAGCTCATTTGAGAACCGTCCATGCGAATCGTTCTTGTGAGTCGGATCGAATGATTCATTTAAAAGATCCGAGTCAAAGGAACGATTCGCTCACGGATCGGACATCGCTAGTGGATGTCAGAAAAACGAACTCGAGGCTCGAGCTACCTGCTGGAATACCGAGGAACCGATCCGCGGAACTGGCACGAGCGACCTAATCCACTGGCGACATGCGGAGACGCTTTAGGAAAGCGCTTGGGAGTAACTTAAAATAATTAACTTTATCAGAAATATAGTAGGCTGAACATTAAACGCACTGGTTCCGTTTCACGTCGCAGTTAAGTGTGTTGCAGGAATGCGTTGGAGTTTTTGGTCTGGTCGACTCCAACAGATGCTCGCCTTTGAACAACAGCAGCGTTGTTTATGAACTGGAGAAGATTTGAAGTCAGGCTCAGCCAGTCCTGAGCGCCCGGGAGAGGGGGAGAGGAGACGAGGGGAGGGAGGAGAGAGGCGGGGAGGAGAGGAGAGGGGCGCCCAGAAAACGCCCTGCTGCTGAATCCTCTCAAAATTAAAACTTTATCGCGCCATTGACGGTACGCTCGCATGAAAGGATGGGAAGTTTGATCTCTCTCAGTTGTTTAAAGTAACCACTTAATAGATTGTTTTGAGGGGGAAGTTTGGAAAGCCTCAGTTGTTCCCATTGGATTATTTTTTTTTTTTCTTGCTTTATTCTGGACAAGCCCGGGGTACTTTTTGGAGGGCGGCGAGTCGGAGGCTGTCTAGGCCCGCTGCTCGACAACTTGAAAGAAGATCTTATATCTTTATGTGAACCAGAAAAGTTGTGCAGATCGCTCTTCATTGCTCATACTGGCGCCAGGACAAGGTAAAAATGTCGCTAGGAGCGGAGAGAAGGATGGAAAACCGGCTGAGACAACTGGAAGCCATGATCAAAGAGCCGCGGTCTGCGATCAACTTGGAAAGTTTGCTGGTAAGTTCACCGTCATTTTTCATCAATACTTAATGCGCCTCGAAGATCCGTTTCCTAGTGACACGAAGGGGGAAAAGAAATAGCACGCGAACAGCTTAACCGCGATGATGCATTGCAGAAATGAGCGTTACAATGAAGAGTGAGGAAGCTCAGGGTGCACGTTGATGTCTCTTTTAATATGCTCGGCATTCGTACACAAACATCGCCCCCACTTCCTACTTTCCTTGTCAGCTACTTGCGGGTAACCTCAAGTCCCAGTCTCCGCGTATAAAACTATTCTCATGTACACTTGCCATATTTGAATAACTCTGCTGCGTCAAGTTCTGAGTTCATCTGTTGCCTCGCTCCAAATATAGTAATATTGTTGGCCTGCAACATGACAATTTCGTAATTCCCCCTTCCTGCTGTTGAAGGGTTGTTTGGTTCTGGAAGTAGACTCTGCTATTAACTGGCCTGCAGGTGAAGGTATTGGACATAAATTTGGAGAGCAGGGATATTCAATGGTTGATCTAATCTTTCCAAATCGAATGGGTTTTTGTCAACTGATAGATGTCTGTTGTGTGTGTGTGTGTGTGTGTTTGTGGGCACATATACAGCTCGACTAAGCATCAGAACAGTTGGTGCCAAATGATAATATCTGGCGAGCCTGTCAGTAGGTTTATTTCTGATTTAGCTTTTGCCGAAAAGTATTGCCTCCTTTTGGGGACATTATTATACAGAAAAGTACTTTTACATTATAAACAAATTATACATGTTCTGTTAATGAAAATTATTCAAAAAAGGTTCTTTATTTGCAAACAACAGAAGTCAATTGTAATGCTTTACTAATATTTTTATTTCAATGACTGACACTGTTAGAGTGTTACATGTATATATATATATATATATATATATATATATATATATATATATATATATATATATATATATATATATATATATATATATATGAAGACTTCAAATGCAAAAGCCTTGAAGTGCCGTCTGAAATTTTCTTCTAAAATAAGCATTTTTATCAAGCTTGTATGTTTATGTTCAGTTATTTCACTTTAATGGGAATGAAAATGGCGTATTAATTGCCATTAAAGTGGAATTACTGAACCTAAACATACGAGCTTGCACTTAGAAGTCTTCATATATATATATATATATATATATATATATATATATATATATATATATATATATATATATATATATATATATATGAAGACTTATTTATATATATATGCGCACAAACATTTTGGGGGTAGTAATATGTTTTTGAAAGAAATTAATACTTTTATTCAGCAAGGACATTAAATTGATCAAAAGTGACAGTAAAGACATTTATAAGTGGCAGAAGAGTTCAAATAAATGGTCTAATTTGAACTTTCTATTCATAAAAGAACCCTGAAAAAAATGTTTCGGTTTACGCAAAAATATTAAGCAGCAAAATGGTTTCAAACTTGATAAGAATTGTTTCTTGAGCACCAAGTCAGCATATTAGAATGATTTCTGAAGGATCATGTGAAACTGAAGACTGGAGTAATGATGCTGAAAATTTAGCTTTGTCATAAATTACATTTTAAAATATATGAAAATAGAAAACAGTCATTTTAAATGTGAATAATATTTCACAGTTTTACTGTATTTCTGGTCAAATAAATGCTGCCTAGGTAAGAGATTTCTTTAAAAAAAATAATAAAATAAAATAAAATTACCAGCCATTCATATTATACTACTGAATGGTAGCATAATCAATTCACACACAAAAAAAAGAAAAAAGTGTGTATATATATATATATATATATATATATATATATATATATATATATATATATATATATATATATATATATATATATATATATGTTGGACCAAAACATACTGGTTGTTTGCTGATGCCAAACAGACACACAGAAAAGAAAAAGACACTCCTGCTCATCAACCATTGGTTGGACCAACAGATAGTGTTGGGCTGGTTGCGATGCATAAACTAGTCACGATTTGATAGCACAACAGTGTTCCCTGTTCAGGGAAACCAACCTTCTAATAGCTTACTTATTATTTTGGATAAGAGAATCTATTTGCATGCATAAAAGAAAGTATTTTAACCTTAAAAAAAAATTAAATTAGCTTTAAGCATACGTATGCATGTTTGAACATCATAGCAGATGCATCAAGTTGGTGTAAAACTGACTGCTCATAGTAAGTGAAGTGATTCATATGAGGCAGTCGGGAGGCTGTTCTTTTGGTACTGGATGTTCTCGCATGTGTAAACTGTATGTAAAATGGCATGTCAGATCTGTTTGACTGATTAAAGTTAATCTGGTCCAAAACCAAACAAAACTCAGCAGATGCTTGATGAAGCATGATTTGACTCACCGTATCTGGGCCAGAGTTTGGTCTAAACTCTGAGAAGCTGTCTGAGAGAAAGATATGGGTCATTTTTTCTGAGGGAATCGGTGTGTGTTTATCAAGGAGGTGTGTGTGTGCTGTCCATTCTGTGAGTGTTGGTGACAGAGTTTCTCCACAGCTGAAGAATGTGTGTGTGTTTCCTGAGGAGGAGATGAGCAGAGGAGAAGTGGGAAGCAGTGAGTGGGAGTGAACAGGCCTCACTCTCTCTCTCTCTCTCTCTCTCTCTTTCTGTCTTTCTCTCTGCCATTTATAGCTCAAGTCCCTCTCTGGTTTAGCTCAGGGCAGGAGATAGCTCTGTGTGAGAGTGTTTAGCTGTAAGGAGATGCTTCTAGAAAACACATCGCACAGATATTTTTGTTTCTTCTTTCTCTCTTTTTGCTCTCACCCCCTCATGAACTCTTTAACTTGTCATTAATTCTAGCTCAAGCTGATTACTGTCAGTTATCCAGCATAATGCGATTGATTTCAGGCCTTTAAAACAAGCATTTCAGCCTGAGATTATACCCGCTTTGGCCAGTCTGTGCGTGTTTGGCGTAGTGCTGCCAAGTGAATCCATCAGGAATTTTCCAGGTATGGTTCCAAAGTAGTGTTGTCAAAAGTACCGACCACGATAATTCGGTACTGAGATTTTAAAAATGTGACGCTTCGAGCTCTGTTGTTGAGCAGACTCATAAACACCTCCGATTGGCCTATGTGTTCATGCACTCATCAGATATGCCTGTGATTGGCTACAATGATCAACGCATGAGAATGTTTGAAAGCACATGGAAGTGTTTGAATTTGAAAGCATTTTGAAAGCGGGAGCATTCGAAATCAGTGCTATCGAAAGCTCCTCTGTGCATTAGTGTAAACGCTCTGTGAAGAGCGTCATTGATGTCTATTATTTACAACATGTTTTTGAAGTGTTGATCATTGTAGCCAATCACAAACACATCTGATGAGCGCGTCAACACAAAGGGGGTCAGAGGTGTTTACGAGTCCGCTCATCAACAGCGCTCAAAGCATCATATTTTTAAAATTTCAGTACAGACTTGGTATAATGGTCAGTACTTTTGACAACACTGTTCCCAAGGCACTTTTTCATATTTATGGTGTAATCTATGGATGCTCTGATCTGATTGGTGTCGGCCGATACTCATATTCGACTCGTTCGGCAATCACTAAATTTAATTTGTAATCTCACGAACCGATCGCAATTTGATGACGTAAAACCATAAAAAGTTGCTGCCGATGTGCATGTAAACAGTATACAGATGAGGCTTTTGCGCCACATTCTGTTTTGTAACTTTGTGAAACATAAAATGTTTATGTAGTAAATCACACATCTTTATTTAGAGCAACTTGTCTCGATTCAAATGAGACAAACACACGATGTAACATGATGGATAGATCTTAAAAAAATCCTCACTGAGTGACTGAGCTATAGGACTTCCGGGATTTGTTGTTTTCCAACATCATTTGAAAGTTCAACCAATGGAAATTGGTTCTGGGGTATGGTGGGTAGGAGCGATGTGTCGAGACCAATCAATCAGACACTGATTTACAGCTGGAGCACACTTGGATTGGATCGACAGGTCTTGATTTACCAGGCGCCATAGAAACAGTGCTGCAAGATCATCACTCCTCAAACAGGATCCTGTTACTTGTTACGTATTCTATGTAATTATAAATATTTTTATGCTTTGTGGCATTTTCACATGCTAGATCTTATGTTCAGTAAAACACTCAGATCACATGTTTTTGGACTTGGTTTCAAATGCCATAACTATTAATTGCTGTGAGATATCAACTCAAAATTTGGCCCAGAATGCAGTTCACATGATTGTGAACAAGCCCAAACTTGATTTTATGACCTGCCATATATACTTTCTAATGGTCAGCATGAATAATAACAAACTAAATCAGTAAATTGTATCACTTGTTCTGGGGGTTTCTCAGCAGTGTTGTAACATAAGAATCTTCAAACATAATCAAAATATATTTTCTTTAAATTTTGAAACATTTTCTATCAAATGAGACCATGTACTTGATGATGCCTTGATTCTGTAGAGTTATAAGCCATTATTTTTAAGTATGCCACTTGAAATCATGTGAAATCATTAAAAATGGGTGCAAGGGTTAAACTGTGACAGTCAACAGAGCTTACATATCACTTATATTAAACTTGAATGATTGGGATCGGTATCAACCGATCATGATGACAAGAAATCGGTTGTCAGTATCGGCTGCAAAAATCCTGAATGGAGTCTCCCTATTGTAAGCTAAACCTCCTTTTTTACTGTGATTATTACATTGTAATAGTGCCACTTTGGCTCATTTTCACCATGAACTTCAGTCCCACAAACCTGCTCCCAAATGATGGCTCCAAAACTTCTTGAATCAACTTGATTGCAGTCAGAATATCAGTATGTTATATACACTCATAGGACTGCGCATGCGGATTGGCTGGTTCATCCAAATACAGCTCAATTTTTTGTCATGATGAGCGTTTAGAAAAAAAAAAATGTATGAAACAGTTGTCAGATTTCATTAGTGATTTCAAATATGAAATGTATTCATAAACTTGGTGGAGCTTTGGAGAATTTGCTGTTTGCCCACTCAGAGATAGATGTACTTGCATGACTGAAGCCTCTCGTGGAGCTGTGTTTCAAAGATGGCCGCTGAGCGAAATGACTTTCCTTATAGACCCCTTAAAAGTTTGTAAACATTGCAATGTTTCCTGGTGGGCGGGGCTTAGCTGGAGGCAAAAAGAGATGCTGGACTCAATGTTGACAAATGTAAGCTAGCATGTTTTAGGAGGGATTTATTAAACATAGATGCAGAAGAAGGTTCAGAACTGTCCGAATATGTACAGTCACTGACTCTGTGCGGGACCGTGACAGCTATTTTTGTAAATTAACTTAAGTTTTGGATATTTCCTAGACAACATATGAATTACTTTCGGGTGGTTCGGGGAATTTTGTCAAGGCTTATTGTCTAATGTAACCTAACGCTGGGCTAACTATGATTATGGCTAGCAATGTGGATTATTTTAAGAGACCATTCAAAGGATGGCACACACATCTATCGCTGTATGTTTGTTTAACATTTAAGCTAGCTAGTGCGCTGAAGGTTGGCGACTTTTCACCTATAAACAGAAACTTGCTGATTTGTACTAGATAAAACCAACACACCATTACATATGCATCGATTATTTTACCTGATATGAAGTGTGCACTGCAAACACGAGCATTATTTATGATCGTCTCCGTCCAGTCTGTACGCCATATTGCTTTCAACCACAATTATCTTTTTGATTTCTGTGAAGGAATGTCTGCCGGGATCTGGTAAAACTTTAGTTTTGAACCAAAAGTCCTGTTCCTTCTATTCTGGCAGCCAAAAACACAACAAGACGACATTTTAAAGTCAAAACCTCAAACTTTTAGCGTGCCTGCTATTAGTTCTTATTTATGTTTTGCCTCCAGCTAGAATGGTGACATCACAGTGACGTAGGCGATTAAGGGGTCTATAGAGACTTTGATATAGCGCAGTGCAGTTTGAAATCAAGGATTTAAACTTCAAAGACTTTCAAAGACTTGTTTAAATGATATAAATGCATATTTACTGAAATGCGGCAATGTATGAAAAAGTGTGATAGCATTTGCATTTTAATTAGATGACACTTATCAGACAAACAGAAATATCTATCGGCTCATGCTGATAATTTGAAGTCTCAATGTTACGGAAGTAGCGACAGATCTTTTATTCTGTATTGTGATGTAGTGTAATGGATTCAAGGGTAAAGGATTATCGAAAAGAAAAACAAACGTAGGGTGAGGTCTTTGTTCTATTCATCGTTGTTGATTGGATGGAGGCAGATCTGAATGCAAGCTTGCAGTGGATTGTACAGAAAGGGCGGGGTTTATGCTGACAAACTGATTGGAGAAGTCCAGCATGTCACTAGAGTGAAGTATGTAATTTCACTGGAAATAAAAATGATAAAGTAAAAAAATAAAAATAAACTTGTGCATGAACGAGAATCGGTCAAAACAGTCACCAGTTAAACAGACCCACTTATCTCTAGATAGATAAACTAATACTCACTTGAAGGTTTGCCACAATTTAACTCTTGCATGTTTTAACAAATGATATTTCATACAGCAGCATGGTGGATGATTATTAAGCTGGTTCTATTGTACAGTTAAAATTGCTTCTTTAAGATAGCCAGGTGGCAGTGTGGTCTGAGAGAAAGGGCAAAGGTCAGGCTCAGGAGAGAAGGTTAATGAATAACCCGTCTGTCATTTATTTAGTGGCTGTCAGAGAGGCAACACTTACAAAATAATTGTAGCACACACAGTCCTGGGTTAACTGTAAAACCAGACTGCTATTCTTTATTCCTAGAAACCAGGTCTCGTGTCATTTTGGATTGGGTCAAAGTGGAATGTTTCAGTTGCGGGGTGTTTTTTTAGACACTTAGTTTGTAACCCTGAGCTAAGATAACCGGCGGTCACGCTGTAGGCTGGAATGTTGATGGGCCTTATCTCTGTTCCCTTCTTTCCTTGAGGTGTGTGGATAGCATCTGCTTGTGTGTCTTTGTGTGGTTACAGTGGATAGGAGATGCTGACCACACTGTGCAAATTCCACTTTTGTTCCGCACATGCACATTAGACCTGTGTTTTGTAACTCAAAACTTGAATATAAGCAATTTTTTGTATGAACATTCCCTTTAATTAAAATTTCTCAAGTTTGGAAATGTCCCAGGGATTGATTACATTTCAAGATATTTATAGATTTTTCTTTTTGTTATAAAGATCATGTTAAAAGCTTTTCTTTATCATGCCCTAACATTTTAATTCCATAATAATGTTTAGATTTTGTGTAACGTTTTATCGGTCTTTACATCTTTCAAACTCTAACTCTAATAAAGTTTTATCAAAAATTAGTGTACTTGTTTACAACAGTGTCAGCTTAAAGAGCTTCAGATGAAATATGAGACACGACGTGTGAAGAAAATCAAGAGAAATCAAAGTAAATATCACTTGTGATGAAACAATTATTTTTTTATTGTGCATCCTTCTGTCATTTTAGCTGTATTTCTGCCGAATAATTATGCAGAAGGTTTGACAATATTGCTTTTAGGATTCATATTGACAATGCTAATTTATTTTATTGCACCATTTTATTCCAAAATGTCATTTCCATCACTGTCATTTCCACCACAAAATGCTATTGAACACAATGCATGAGTATGAGTTGTGGTGAAAACTAAAAATTAAATTGTTTTTGGAATTTTCATTACAAAAATGACAGAATTGTCCCGTGATACAAACTAAAACTATAGAGCATGACAAGTGTGGTTTAGAGTTTTTTTTGTTGTGTGTTCACACGACCAAAAGTACCATAGTTGAAGAAACACACCCATAACTTCCTGTTCAAAAAAAAGAAGACATATTTTGATGAATGTTCACATAGATCTTTTCCATGCATATTAAAAAAAAAAAAAAAAAGTTTGGGTGTCAGTTATCTTTTTTTAAGAGATAAATATTAATACTTTACTTCAGCAAGGATGCATTAAATGGTGATCCTGAAAAATGTATCACAGTTTCCACCAAAATATTAAGGTGGCAACTCTTTTTTTTAATATTGATAATAAAATTAGATGTTTCTTGAGCACCAAATCAGTTTATTAGGATGATTTCTGTGACACTGAAGACTGGAGTAATGATGCTGAAAATTCAGCTTTGCCATCACAGGAATAAATGACATTTAAAAATATATTGAAATAGAAAATAGTTCTTTTAAATTGTAATATATATTTTTCACAGTATTATTGTTTTTACTTTGGTGAGCATTAAAAAAAGTTTACCAACCCCAAGCATTTGAATGGTAGCGTAGGTTTAGAACAACATATTCTTTTAAAAAGCAAACCAGGCACCTCCAGTCTGAAACAGAAAGACATCTCTGAATCCTCACTATTACTGTAACTGTATCTATGTCTAACTGATCTCACCTCCTGTACCTTACAGTAGCGTTACCCCTGGCACGTCTTCCACACCGAAGCAAAAACAGAGCTATAGTACGGATATAGTACAGATGGCGGCTCATCGCTGTGACACAAGCACACACTCCTGTGAAAGCTGTTGTGTTTGTAAAGTTTATCCAGGAACATCTGGGAAAAGCAGGAGTCCAGCTGGACCCTGATGCTGTTATTGTTTGCTGTCATTGTTGGATCTTATCAGTCCGCAGCAGGTTTAATCTCATCAGGAGAGGATCTGTTCTGCAGTAGGAGATGTGATTTCATGGGGCTAACATCCATACCTGTCCTGTGATTTCCCCTGTATGCTAGGTATGGAATTTCATTGGATACTTTGCTGATGAGGCCTCCCCACATGCTTGTAAACATTTTGTGTCTTGTATTGGTTGAGCTAGATATCGTATTGCTTTTGTCAACGCCATCAGCAGGTGCTACTGTTTTGCAGGAGAATCAGAGAAGTTCTGCTTCTGTTGTGTGTGTGTGTGTGTGTGTGTCTGGAGGCAAATGGAAATATGTCTCCGGAAGAGGGATTCATCCTCCTTGAAGTTTCTCTTTTTAGATCCGAAACTAGTCTCAAGAATGATCAGGTTTCTCTGACACATGATATTGTAACATGTGGTGTAATTTTACTATTATAAAACATTTAAAGGGATAGTGCACACAAATCGAATCAGCTGATCTGCTTTTTGATAAGTTTTTTGACTCACTGACAACTTATTTTGGTCTTTTCATTACACAGTTGTACCAAAAAAATCTTAAATGTATGATCCACTCATATGGACCACATTTTTTATTAATTTTATGATGATTTTGGATGCTTTTTGAACTTTTTGAACTTTTTCACTTTCATTAAGACTGGCCCAGAGAAATTCTTTTTGGTTTGGAACAATATAAGGATGAGTAAATGATGACAGAATTTTAATCTTTGGGTGAACTAATTTTTTAATTAAAAACAACTTGTTCTAGTTTCTGAAATATGGTTTCTGTGAAAATATTGGGTTGTCAAAATATCTCTCTGGACACCTCCTTCCTAGAACAGAAATGGTGACTGAAATGAAGGGTTTGGCCAGTGTGGTTTCTTTATACCCGACCTGTTGGTATATAACACCAGAATGCATCAACCACATCGAAAACTGCCCAGCAGTGGTTTCAGAAGTGATTTAAGGGGAAATGGTGCTTCGGAGCAAGATGTATTTAATGCAGAGCTTCACAACCAGACAGCAAGATGCACAGTGTAGTCCAGACTGAACCTTGTTTTCTCTCTCTCTCTCTGGTTTCATGTTTTTTAGGACCACAGCGTTATTTGTTTATGTTTTTTTATGGCATGGTATTGTGCTGCTGAGAAGTTCCACACCCTTGTTGTGCGTTGTCATTAAGTTTCTGATCTGATTGCCGTGGTGGACGTGAGATGTGTCATCTTCAGGGGGTGTGTGTTTTGAAGACCTCTTTCTAGCAGTGTTGAGAGAAAACCTTTATTATATAATTATTCAATTGTTTTCAAAAACTGTTAAAAATTTTGGGTCGGTAAGATTTTTTTTTTTCTTTTCTTTTCTTTTGAAAAGTCTCTTATGCTCACAGGCTGCATTTAATCAAAAATAGAGTAAGAACAGTAAATGGTAATATTTAACAGGAAAATATTATTAATATTTTTCTATTCTTTGATGCAAAGCTAGTCATTACTCCAGTCTTCAGTGTCACATGATCCTTCAGAAATCATCCTAATATGCAGATTTGGTGCTCAAGAAACATTTATTTTTATTATCAATGTTGAAAACAGATTTTTTTTTTTTTTGGTGATAAGTCTGATATGTTTTTTCAGGTTTCTTTGATTTAATAAAAAGTTCAAAAGAACAGCAATTGATTGAAATAGAAAGCTTTTGTAACATAAAGTCTTTACTGTCTCTTCTGATCAATTTAATGCATCCTTGCTGAATAAAAGCATAATTTCTTAACTGTCATGTATGTATATTTTGTAGATGATTGAGGTAACCGTTGTCTGAACTGGTTTATTGAATCGTTTATTAAATGGTTTATTGATTGTTTATTAAATTTCACAAGCTGTTTCCCATTTTGACTTTGATTGTTATCAGTGTGATTTCTGAACAGATGTTTCCACTGAAATATTGTGCTTGTGGCACGCACTCTGTGTGTTCACTTAATCTTGTCTCTGTGTGCGTTCAAGTATGAGACGCGTTTTAACTGGACTAGTGGCAATAGCAAATTAGGCTAATTAAAACGTCTGACTATCTAATGAAGAATGCTGTTGAACACGCTTCAGCAATCTGTCAGGGCTGGTAAGTGATGCAGACCAACTTCTTGCTGTTGAGTTTACAGTTTCTTGGGAATCGGATATGATTCATGTTCTTTATTGCACTGGAAAACCACTGCTCTTCAGAAAGGAGCCTGCTGCATTAGGTGTGTGTGTTAGGTGTCTTAAAAAGGAGTGACCTATCATCACATTTCTATCAAGCCTGTGTACTTTGCATTCTGATCTCTGAATCTTAGGGACGGGGCCTCTGCTGACTCCTGTAATCCAGCATTAAATTGTTGATAAGCAGCTGTTTAATGGTTAAAATAGCTCTTATCACTTTCCATAAATAATGAATAATTTTTTTTAGGAGTTACTGGATCTCTCTGCAGTGAAAACCTTGTGAGTCACCTTTCTGTCTAGTGCCTACATAGGCTGCTGTCTTCTAAGGTGGCATCATAACTGTAATGAAACCTCATAATTGGAAATCTATATAGGCAGAAATGCATACAAATAGCGATCTTCAGGTGAGAGGACTTAGGGTGTACTCACACTTGGTATGGTTGCCTTGAACCGAGCCCGAGCACGATTTGTCCCCCCTCCCCACTCCCTCGCTGGCCTGCACTCACTTTGCACTTAACGTTCCGGGACGAAGCACACTTACGTCATATAGGATGCAACTTTTTGAATGCAAGAAAACAGGAAAAAATATATATTGTTATTTAAGACGTGCATCGATTTTCACTACAATCGCACACAAACTACAATTCTTGTTCATCAAAGGTGAGAATCAGACCCGTTATAAACCCAAATACACTCTAATTAATTACATTAATTAAAAAGCGTTCTATCAAAGTAGTAATAAAGATGTTTGCCGTTGTAATGATGACGGTAGCGCACACAAAAGTAGTAGCTGTTAGCGCTCACACTGCATGCGAACCGCGCTCGAGCCCAACTGAACCGTGCTTTGGCCCACCTCTTCCAAGCTGGCCAGGGCCGGCTAAATGAACCGCGCCCGGGCACGGTTTGGAGTGATCACACTTGTCAAATGAACCGGGCTTTGGGGGGGTCAAACGCACTCGGGCACGGTTCAGAGCACCTAGTGTGAGTACTATTACTTTAGCATGTACAATATTTCTAATCTAACAATGCAATACTCTCACATATTAAATTTTTTAATAAATTTCCATTTGTCATGTTTATTAAAGGGTTAGTTCACCCAAAAATGAAAATTCTGTCATTTATTACTTACCCTCATGCCGTTCCACACCCGTAAGACCTTCGTTAATCTTCTGAACACAAATGAAGATATTTTAGTTGAAATCCGATGGCTCAGTGAGGCCTCCATAGGGAGCAATGACACTTCCTCTCTCAAGATCCATAAAGGTACTAAAAACATATTTAAATCAGTTCATGTGAGTACAGTGGTTAAATATTAATATTATAAAGTGACAAGAATATTTTTGGAGCACCAAAACAAAAAACAAAATAACGACTTATTTAGTGATGGCCAATTTCAAAACACTGGTTCAGGAAGCATCGGAGCTCAAATAAATCAGTGTATTGAATCAGCTGTTCAGAGCGCCAAAGTCACGTGATTTCAGCTGTTGGCAGTTTGACACGCGATCTGAATCATGATTCGATACACTGATTCATTTGTGCTCCGAATCTTCCTGAAGCAGTGTTTTGAAATCGGCCATCACTGAATAAGTCGTTATTTTGCTTTTTTTTTTGGTGCTCCAAAAATATTCTTGTCACTTTATAATATTAATATTGAACCACTGTACTCACATGAACCAATTTTAAATATGTTTTTAGTACCTTTATGGATCTTGAGAGAGGAAGTGTCATTGCTCCCTATGGAGGCCTCACTGAGCCATCGGATTTCAACTAAAATATCTTAATTTGTGTTCCGAAGATTAACGAAGGTCTTTTGGGTGAACAAACCCTTTAATGGACTAATCAACATCGTCATTTATTTTATTTTTTTATTTTTTTTATACTGAACTGGTTGTACTGCATTATGTGATTGCTTTCCTAGATGGCTATATGATTTTTTGTTTTGTGATAAAAAAAAATTGATTTTTGTAAGAATTGTAATATTTCACAGTAAAATAAAATAATAAAGTAATTAGGAAAATAAGAGAATACAACTGTGAAATTGCAATATTTATGTCTTAATTTCTTCATATTCAAAAAATAAAATCAACAAGCTTTAGTGGATTTGGCGAAAAACTGCAGGGAGATCATTAAGCATCTCTTTATAGGCACTTCTCTTTGCAAGTCTTTGCAAGTTTTAGTGCAACGTTCATTGTTTTTTACAGGTGGATATACTGGACTTCTCTTGTCATCGATTTGTGCCTGCGTGCATTCATTAGCCAAAGTGAGGAGCAGGAACACTCTGTTCAATTCATCATCAGTACGTTTTAATCCACTAAATAGCCGCTACAGGATAGATCGATTGATAGATGAGTGGAACACTTTATTTTTGCAACCACAGTTGTGTTTTTTTTCTTTCAAGAGAAACCCCAAGTAGAAATACAAATAGTTTGCTGGACAATTACCAAATTACACTTCAAAGGTATGAGTTACAAAAAACATTTGTAGTTTTTGTCCTAAGGGTGCTTGGAGAACAAATCTGACTTTGACGGATAGGAATGTGAATGGTCTGTTTTGACAGGTCACTTTGAAATCAAGTGGGAATGAAGCAGATTAAATTGTCATTGCATTGGTCAATGGATGCCTATATGAGAGAGATGCAGAGTAAACTAGTTAAGCTATCTAATTCATGAAAAAGCTTTGACATGGTTTGCACTTGCAGATTCTAAGACAGGCAAACCATTACACTGGTGTTTTACTGTGTATTGTATGTGTATTGTGTATGTGTCTCCAATGAGAAGGTGAATATATAGTTTGACTTCTTTTTTTAATTCTTTCCAGAGCTTATCAGGTCCCTCCCTCCTTTCATTTGCTCTCTTTCTCTCTCTGTGGGCAGATAGGAGAAACACTGCCATATAAGGTGGTGTGATAGTGGCCTTGTCCATTTTTACTCGGGAACAGCAGCTGTTCCTCTCGCCCCCTCAGTCAAAACAACCAGGAAACCTTTTCCCAACACTGTCTAAATGTTACAGAAATCTTGCCCTCTGACACTTTCTCTGTCATCTATAGTTGTTGACCAGGTCCATGAAATTGCCTTAGCATGGTAAAATCACTGCAACGCATGGTTTCTCGTGTTCTTTTTAAAACTGCATCAACATTATATATCAATTTTATAACTTTGTTAAATTGATACATTTATTAATCATAATAATCAGAATAAAGCAATTTTGATTTTGTCATAAAGCTTTGAGGTTTTGATTTTAGTGTTGATTTTTTTGAGAAACGTGTTACAGGTTTCAGGAAATGAGACTTAGCAAGTGTGAAAAACTGTAAAAGCCTGTGGTGATAATGACACATTGACATGTCTGTCAGACCGATTAAAAAAGCCTATTTTTTTTTTTTTTTTTTCTTTTCATTTTGAGATTATCTGCATTGAGAAATGCTTGGTGGATTTACAGAAGTAGTTCCCTTTTTGTCTGTTCTAAAATAAACAAAATTAACTACAAAAACTTGAGAAAATGTTTTTTATGAGTAAATATTGTGCAACGTTGTGTCTCATTTGTTAATTGTTATCATAAAACTTTATTTTGTATAAACATTGATTTTATATCAGCCATCTGCCACCTTCTTATATAGACACTGGCATCAGCATCAGTTCATTTTGAAGTGTTTTGACTTCCTTAACAGCTCTTGACTAAATACAACAGGATGTGCAACGGTGAGGGAGGATTACAGCAAAAGGTAGTTTAGCATGCGACCAATTTTTCATTTCTACAAAAACAACATGTCAATTCTACAACACGCCAATGAACTTACCAAGTTGTCACATTTGTATTGGGGCATGTTGTCAAATATTTTACATGATGTGATGTCGCTAGGTGTGTTAAATGAATTGTGTCCTTTTTTCTGGGCAATAATTTTAGAAATATTGAACTTTGTATATTCCACTTTCCTTAATATTTTATTTTATATATCTTTATTTTCTCCCCATATTTTTGAGAGAATTTTTCAGAAAAACCTGGACTCAGTTGTTCAGACTTCAGATTATCATATTGGCTGATGCTTATTTCAAATTGCTAAATATCTGTCAGCTAATCAGCTTGTTATATCAGTGTACAACTAATTGTTACACACAGCTGATAAACTAAGGTTTTCAGCAACATGAGGGTGAAGGTGTGAGAATGAAAAGGAGTGTCAGAGCGAGAGGATGTCTGCGGGTTTAACTGAAGCGTGGATAATCATTTGTCATTATTGCAGTTAGTGTTGAAGGTTGTGTGTGTGTGTAGTTGGGAGTGACTCACAGTTTGTGTGTGTATGTGTGTATGAGGTAATGTTAAAATGCAGAGATGCAGTATTTTTTAACTCCCACTCATGTTTCAGTGTTTTCATTTGTCTTTTGCATTCACTTACGCATTTCATGCATCTTTCATAACAACCATGTTTTGTTTTGTTTTTTCATTAATGTCTTAACTCCCTCATCTCAAAATGATAAACAGTATAATAAACAATAGGTCAATTCTAGAATTTTTTTTGGTCATTTTGTCTGTAGTTTGTTTTTTTTGTCGTTTTGACAGTTTTTATAATGTTTGCTCAGTGTAATAATGACAAAATCTTAAAGAAATTTATAAGAAGGGGTGCACTGATTCAAAAATAGTGATGTTAAAGGGTCATGAAACTCCAGAACACATTTTTTGAGCTGTGAACAGATATGTATAGGCTGCACATCATTGAAAACACTAAAGGTACTCATTAATTTTATTTAAGTTGAAATGAGATTTGAAAATCAAAGTCGGAGCAACGTCACAAAATCTGACATCATCGTGTACCACCGGCAGGATTCAGAGTGCTGATTGGCTCCAAGTATGGGCTGGTCGAACATGCTGACGTCAACAGTTTCTGTATTTATTCATGACTTAAAGCTCATTCAGTCCAATCACTACGCTGTAGTATGCATAAGATTATAATTGCAGTATTATACATTAAGTATCACTTCTCTCGCCTCTGTCTCTTGTCATTCAGAGACATATCGTTGGTGTTGTGCTACAACACAATGTGTTTTCCTGTGACGCGACCAGAGCAGAGGTTTGGGTGCATTGGATTTTTTTGCTGTAATCTACCAGCACAAATGGAAAACATGTTCGCATGAGATCGCATTACAGCGGAGAATTCAAATTTCAAAAAATTGCGCCTCATTCACCTCTGCGTTCGGACACTCGAGCAGTGTGCGTGTTTCCCCCAGCACAGCAGCACATGAGTGTTTATATTTTGCCCACGATGTGGTCAGAACTGGAGTTTGAATACGAACACATGAAAAATACGATTGTTATGATATACTGGTGTAGCGCGCATATGATCGCTTTCAGCGCGGAGCTCCGCGATGAGTTTAACAACACTAGCCACGTGGCTCATTGCTCATACAGAATAAAGTATCCGTGTTTAAAGTTTTTATTTCACACATTCTCCTGTGCCAAACATTAACCAGCACGGGGTGTACATATTTCATCAAGTCTTCTTCAAATGAATTATATGTGCAAACTGGACACTGATACAGTGGTGTAGCCTATCTGAACGCAACGACACGATTATTCTAATAGACAAAAGACTAATTTTGAGACTGCAGTGCTCGGAAACGTAATCAAAGTAGCCTATTATTAGCCCTATTAAATATTCTTTTGCATTTCTCCCTTGTGCTTGGGAGTTTGCTGTCATTCTCTCCATGCTCATATATTAATATTCATTATTCTGTATAATGAGTGTGTTCTATTTCTGTGTTTCATTGGTTGTTCTCTTCCCTCTTCCCCCCCTCTACACTCCCACTTTTCCAGAGCTTTACACACCCATTTTTACCGACTTTTTTGAGCTTTGAGGTGTGAACGACCAGGGTAAAACAGGCTCTGTTTGACCCTATAAATGACCTGTAGTTCAAGCCAGGTTTGGCAGGTTCGCAGTTTTTCCCTACACCAAACATTAATTGTAGCGCGCCTCCCATCCAATAATCGCAAAAGGCTTTGTGCTTTGTTACTTCTGATAAGAAACAAACCCTCATCTTTCAAATTCTGTCAATTTTATGAAATGCAAACAATAAATGGCAATTTGATGCCGTTAAATGTGACTCTGTAGCGGCTCAGTCCAAGCCGCATTGCGGAGCGTGAGTTTTTCATCCACTTTAATACAAGTTATAGCACAAAAAACATGCATGAACATCAAAAGGTATGTTGAAAGATAAAGTACAACCTACCAAAATGTATCATGTCATAACATGAGAAATGTGTTTTAGTAAAGATTTCAATAAAACAGCTTGTGAACAATGTCACTTAACTTTTCATTTCCCTCAGAAAAGTTATCCAATGTTCACAGTTCATTAGTTAGCTATAAAAACACTAGAGTGGAGCGTATTTACTAGGGGTGTAACAATTCTCTGTAAAAAATCAAACCGTACCATTCTCTACCTACAGTTCGGCATGCACTTGCACCGCGGTTAATCTCAAATCTGATCTATATTATGATTTGTTGAAAAAGACAACAACGCATAACACAGACCGCTAATGCATGTTTCTGTCGGATACGCTCTGCATGCGTGTCCCTATTATCACAGTTCCTCACGTGTTGCAGTTCAGCAAGGCAACCGGAGGAGACAAGCTACTGTTAGAGCCGCTGCGTGCATCATATAAATCTCCTGTCTGGCTCTGGGAACGTTCTGGCTTCCAAACACATTACAACAGGGATGTTCAAAGCATCATTCTCTTGTAACTCTTTGTAAACTTTGTTCGATGCGAGTGCCGTATGCTTTAATATGACCAGTCATTTATGGCGTTACGACCTGGGTGTTGATAGCACACAATCGCAGGTGAGACCAAAACAACACACATTGCCTTCTGTGTTTAAACAGGCACTCAGTGCTAATTTAGACAGGCACAAAACAATAACGAAAGTGCTGGCCAGGGCTTGACAATAAGGACTGACCGATGGCCCAGGGCCAGCATGAAAAACTGTGATACAAGCCAAACCGCGAGTAATGTGAACTGTTATACATCCTTAGTATGTACTGTTAATTACATATAATACATTTGTCATGAAGACAAGTGTTTATGAAAACTACCTTATGTGCAAATGAGTTGTATACAAACATTTCAGTTTTTATTTGAGTGTAATTATTATACCTGAAAATAAATAGCAGTTGTATTTAAAAGCACTGTTGTTAATTTTAACCTTTTAATATTATAGTAATGTACAAAAGGAGAGGGTTCCCTGTATAGTTTACAGCATTAGTTAGGAGCGAATTATTTTTTTTTCCCCCTTTAAGAACAACTGAGTATCAGTACCAGCTGAAAAAATTAGTATCAGGGCATCTCTACTTATAAGTCAGTCAAACACTTCATTCATGGAGGAAAAGCAATCTTCACATCTGTTTGAATGACACAGAAAGGGTTTTCCCCACCGTCTCGGCAGGTTGTTTTTGGGCAACTCTCAAATACTTCAATGGTGCTTAGAACTGTAGGAAACTAGAACTATTGTGATGCGCACACACTTAATATTATAAATAAATAATTGTGTAAGTTTAAACTTAATTAAACTGAATTTCGTTTATTTTGAATTGCCTGCACTCACTGGCCTCTAATTCTGGAATGACTGAGTGTATAGTAATAACAGAATTAATTCTTTAAAGTCAACATAAAATGGTCTGTGCAACCCATATTGCTTTCAAAATTATTTTTATATTTTATTTTATTTTTATATTTTATTTTACCTTTTGCCCAGCCTGTGGACCTGAAATAAGATGTGGAGGCTGAAGGTCAAGTTTAACCTTTTGCATGTCAAGTGGTTTGTTCAGCTCTGTAATAACTTTCAGTTAAAGGTTAGTGTTGAAATGCTTGTCGCAGGTTAATGTGCAAAATGGCACATGAGCGGTGCAAAAATGACACACATTCAGGTTAAAATTTAAGCAATGCAGAGAGTTGAAACTCTTCATGTATTGGATTGAAAATGGAGCTGCAGTGTTAACCTGAAGATCCAGTGTGGTTGACGTATGTTGGTGTTTGTACAGGTGGTCTACATGTGTGTTCATGGGTCGTCTAGTAACGGTGGCCCCTTGTATTTCTGGACTGAGGAGTGGGATTTTCAGCACACCTCAGACCATCCTTATGTTTTAAATGTTTACTTTGGCGTGTTTTGGTATGTTCTGTTTCATGTCTCTGATGGCTGTTTAGAGAGGGGGGTGCAGGAATAAATGATGTCATCTCTAAACTGCACTGTGACACTACAGCAGTTTCACTAGAGCCTCTGGTGGCAGGTGTCATTTCCTGTCTGTGTGTGCTTAGAGATAGACAGTGTGTTTTTCCTTAAATAGAAGTTTTATATTTGAACTAAGTAAGTGCCCTATACTGGGAAACATGGTGTTGATTATAGTATGGTATAGTATGTTGATTTCGTATGGTTAGGTTTAAAGGGGACCTATTATGCCCCATTTTACAAGATGCAAAATAAGTCTCTGGTGTCCCCAGAGTGTGTATGTGAAGTTTTAGCTCGAAATACCTCACAGATAATTTTTTTATAGCATGTTAAAATGGCCACTTTTAGTGGTTGAGCAAAAACGAGCCGTTTTAGTGTGGTCCCTTTAAATGCAAATGAGCTGCTGTGCTCGGCCTAAGAGGGCGGAGCTTCAAGAGCTGATTCTCCGGTGACAGGATTCAGTCGATACGCGCTATAATGTCAGAAACTGCTAATACTGTATATGCTGCATGGAGATAGAACAGGTATAGTTTAGTTAAATTACGGTTATAACTATTGTCTTCTTGTTTTTAATCCACTATATTAGTACAGGCCTGTTGTACCATCCGAATGATGACCAAAACTATACAGATGAGTTTTATGACATTTATTGTACTTCACAGAAAGGATGAAGCGTCCGTTTTCACTCTAGAAAATCACTGTAAGAGCTTAATAAAACACTGCAAGTGTGCATTAAAATATTATCCATAAACTCTCTCTCTTTTCCTTGTATTACCAACATACATAGCGAAAAACACAGAAACACTGTCTGTTCCTTTATTGACTGCCTTTGCAACTGACACTTTGACGCGTCAAAAAGCTAATAAAGAGATCAGAAAACGAATCCATATGAATTCAGTGGTTTAGTCCAAATTTTCTGAAGAAACTTGATCGCTTTATTTTACGAATAGATTTAATTTTGGCTTTTTTCACATGTAAACATTGATCAGCAAACATAAGCAGAAGCTCAACCGAACCTAAATGACGCACAAGAACAAACCTCATAACACACGAGAATGAACCTCAATGGTTACGCAGCACGTTTGAGCTTCCGGAAGAGGTTTGTTCTTGTGCATCATTCAGGTTAGGTTGAGCTTATGCTTATCTGAGGACAAAAATAAACACTGCAACTCCTAAATGAACAAAATAAGTAGTCTGATACACAAAAGTGCTGAGTATCTGTGTCCTTCCTTCCTACAACCTACTTAAGTAGGAAAGGTGGGATTCTCTTTATAAATTTGAGCTTTTCTGCATTTTGGGGAGATAGTCTGTTCTTTTCATCCAAAACATATGCGGCTGTACTGAATAGTCACTCATCATCAACGCTTGAGTGCTCAACTTTAAGCACTAGAAGTAGAAATACAACATAAATTGTATAAAGTAATCAAATTAGCTTTTGCAGTGCAGAAAACAGTGTCTTCTCGACATGTACATGACACAAACTAAGCTACAGTGTTTGAGGACGGGTCAAAGTAGGCATTGAAGCCAATGAAGAAGGTGGGCATTATGCAAATTTGTATACACAAACAGCTATATTACACACTGCATGAAAGGTAATATCTGAAAAGCATAATAGGGGCACTTTAATAAAAATATTCATGAAATGACGTGCTCGCTGTTGTACTATTCTTTGAAACAACTGGGGACGACTCGGAGTAATTGTCCTCTAAAACATCAGGAAGCAGTGGTGAGAAGTAGTAAACTACACGTTTGTTTTTACTACACTTCACCAAACCTACACTACAAAAGAACCAAAGAATCGTGCAAAACCCAGTAAACCCTGAGATTATTACTTGTGACATTAGAACAAAATATATGGATATGAGAACGTATGTATAAAACTAAATTAAACAACAATGTATTAAGAATATTTTCTAATTTAATTAAACTTTTTTTCATTTAATTTCATTTACATTTTTATTAAACAAGCCCTTTTAATGAAAATAAAGGTCCATATTTCTGCTAGTGTAGGCTCATTTTGTAAATGTAAACCATTAATTTAGACAAGTGCAAATCGAGGGCCAGTAAGATGGCCAG
The DNA here is from genome assembly GCF_018812025.1 of Megalobrama amblycephala. Lineage (NCBI taxonomy): Eukaryota > Metazoa > Chordata > Actinopteri > Cypriniformes > Xenocyprididae > Megalobrama > Megalobrama amblycephala. Next base: position 20,837,913 of record NC_063053.1, on the reverse strand, counting down.
TACAGGCACATCTGCTCAGCCAGAAAGTCATGCATCTTCATAAGCGGAGCCGTACGCAAAGTTACAAAAAGTGCTGTGCAAACCGGCATGTAAATTGGGGTCTCGCACACGACCGCCCACACCGCAGTGATGTCATTTTTGCCTTGTGCACCTTCACGTTTGTGCGGACATGACGAGTATAAACCAAGATTTAGGGTGCTATCACACTTGGTTCGATTGGCTGGTCCGACCCAGAGTTCAATTGCTCCCCCTTCCCCGCTGGTCTCTGTTTACATTAAATTATTTGGTTCCGAACCAAGGTACATTTGTGTCATCAAGCTGCAGCTGTGTGCCCATGTTGCTAGGTACCACTATGAAGTAGAAGTCACCAAAATGGATAGTTGTTTACGCCATTTTTGTTGTTCTTTTTTGAACCTTTGGTTTTGTTTCCAAGGTGTCAGCACATAATGGCACTTGTGTCAATCTGCTGAGAATGTTCTGCAAATGTTACTAAGAATGCGGGTGTCCATTTCTGCTTAAGGTGAGCCCAGATGAGAGATACATTCTCTCTTTGCTTGTAGTGTGTCAGTCACGCTTGTCAGGAAAGTGAGTGAGAACACACATAAACACAATTTTATCAAATCATACGGCATCAGGAGTTGTTCACTTCCACGATTTAGTACGATTGCATTTGAATCAGCAGCAAACCCTACTGGAGTTCACATGAACCGTACCCATGACTACCCTTTTTAGGCAGACTTGGGTACGGTTCGGGTACGGATAACAGCATTCACATCATTCAAACAAACAAACTCTAAACCCGGGTGCGCACTAAAAGTGCTAGTGTGAAAGCACACTTATTATGCTGGTACTCGCAAATCATGACATAGAGCAAAATTGCCTACTGGTGCAGACTTTATGCGACTTAATGGCCTGATTTAAAAAGTGCACTAAAATGATCGCCATGTTCGCAGTGTTGGTAATATCTGATCTAGTGCTAAAGAGTGAACTGAGAGAACAGATGCACTTAAGAAGAAAAAGAGATGTCCATAAGATTTCATACTGTGCAGTAAGGAGTGGAGAAATTTTGGAAGTTGAAGGCAGGGCAGGAGAGAGAGTGAAAATGGAGAGGAGGGGGAGAGGTGTGGCTGCTGGACATTCCGACTGCTTTTCCGGTAAGGGTTTCCAGCGAGACCATGCCTGGTATGTCGGTCACAACAGACCTGGTCTTGCTTCAAATCACTTTACAAGCACAGCAGTGCAGTAACCACCGGCCGTCACCTCAGCATGTGCAGGAACAAATCTATGGGCCTGGTGGTCTCAGCGTCTGCTTAATTGTTTTAAATGCATTTCCGTTCATTATACGCTACATTCCCTCAGGACAGGACATCATCCAGATGCCCAAAAAAGGTGAAATGTATTCTGGGTAACAAAGGCAGTAATAATAAAAAAAGATGAATGACTTGTCAGGCTTCGTCAGCAGAAGTGAATGTTCTTTTATTATCTACTGACTTTTTTATAAAGCCTTGCTGAGTAATCAATCTTAAGATTACTTCAGGCTAGAAGTTCTGCCTTGCCATTTAACTTCCTGTCCTTGAAGTATGCCTGTTGCTCATTCCACTTAAGGCTTAAATAAGAGATACCACTTGATAGCTCGATTGTTTTTGCCCATGTCTTTTCAGACTGATAGACATTTACAAAACAGTAACCAGATGGGGTTAGTTTCCTAAATTGTTAATGTTGTACAGTTTGTTTGTTTTTTTTATATAAAATGCCTGTCATTTCATGTACCAATTCTGATTCTGTATGAGATGCCAAGAGCACATGAACCACTATCTTTTGTGCTACCTAGAAAATTGGCAAGATGGCCTAAATCTATAACGGAAGTGCATCAGGTAGCAAGCAACGATTTTAGCATTAGGTGTGGTCAAAATAAATGAGTAGCATTGTGAAAATGAATGGAATCCATGAATAGAAATGTATAATTTCTAAGAAAAACTTAAGAAAAATGTACACTTTGTATGAATACTTTTTGAATGGAGACCATTATTTTAATGTTTTACTCAAAGTGTTTGTATTTCTGTTTCAGGACTCCATGAATGCCCTGGTTTTAGATCTGGACTTTCCGGCCTTACGTAAAAATAAGAACATCGAGACCTTCTTGAACAGATGTGAGTATCTGCTTTTAAGAGATTGCAGATTTTGTTCTGTGTTATTCTGTGGCTGAAGGAAATACTTAATGGTAGCATCTTGTTTTACACCGAGACTGCTTCCTGCTACAATGTCAACAGCATTTATCTGAACTGAATTGTTTTGAGTGGCTCTTCCTAATTTGGGCCCCTCACTTTAAAACACAAGCTCATCACATAAATAATGAACTGTCAACACATAAAATGAAAACTTTTTCGTGTCTTTGGTCTGAAGAAATGGCATGCATGTGATGTCATAGTCATGGAGGACTTTAATGCAGTTTAATACAGGACATTTTTAGGAAATGTTTCTTGTTGTGGTTCATTGATAATGTAATGGTAAAATAATGTAATTTGTAATTATCTGCCAACATTGAGCTTATGGCTATACAATCATGAACCTTTTCTTGTAAGGTGAAGGTTTGGCTTGGTTAGTATTTTGATTGGAGACTGTCTGGAAATACTAGTTGCTGTAAGTTTAGCTCTGCCATGGACTGGCTATCCAGTCTTCCTGTCTACAGACCAATAAACCTTGGTTAGGCTTCAACATCCCTTCACCCCTACATAGAACATGGATGATGGATGGTTTATCTAATTTGATAATTGTGGCTAATAATTTAATATTCAGATTGTTGTCATAAGTGATCTTTTTGATATTTGTTTAAATTCAGTGCTTTTGTGAATGCATCTGTGACTGTGTGCTCTATTCATGCGCTATTAAAGTTTTGACTAATTATCACATTCTGTCCCGATTTTGTTCCTGATTCTGCTTGTTGTCATGGAGACCATAGGGCTGTACGGACATTATAATGTGCGGTTTGGACGAGAGAGTGTGACTCAACAGTCCTCTCATCCAGACTGTGAATCCTCTCTACTGGCCTTTGATAATTGTCATTCCTGATGTTGATGTTCTCAATATTTTAATGAATAACTACAAAGCTTTACAGTATATACTGAAGATTTGTGAGGGTTTTTTTTGTTGACAATGACAATGGAGCATTGTTTAGTAGTGGTACACCATTATGGGTTTTTCAGTTGCCAGAAGCTATGTCTTGAAAGCATTATGGTTGTAGGCCGATTATAATGCAAATATGTTTGTGTATAAGATAACATACAAATAATACAGATAATGTATAGTACAATTTAATGATAGCAAATGAGATGTACACAGAATTTACTAAAATATATAAATATTTGAAAACACTTCAGTTACTTTGACATGGATGCATAGATATGGTAACCATCATTACCATTTACAGACCTGAGAGATCACCAAAAAACAAATTCTAGTTCATCAATCATGATATGACCAAGGAAATGTGATTTTGATTCGTTTTGTGTACAGATGAGAAGGTTATGGGCCATATAAGGGAGCTCCAGATGAAGCCAGAGGATTTTGACCGAGTGAAGGTGATCGGTAGAGGAGCATTCGGAGAAGTCCAGTTGGTGAGTGTGTTTGTGTGAGATAATTTCAGGATAATATGTATGTGCATATGTGTTGACATGAAATCAAAATTGACCCCATTTACTAGTGCACATTACTAGTCTTGTGGTAAAAATTCATCTGTGCAAGTTGAAAAAAAAAACATTTTTTTGTCTTTGTAATCTTTGATCAAAATCTAAAAATATACTTTCCCTCTGGAATGGCCTTCCTTCTTTGATGATGTCAGTTTGACGGCTTGAGTAGAACATCCCCTCCAACGGTCAGCCTGCTGCGAACTTTGACAGCGAGCTGAATGGAACGCCCACTTTTCTAGATCCAATCAGTTCTTAATGGAAAAAAAGTCACGTCCTGTATTTTTCTCATTCAATATTCCGTTTCACTTGGAATATATGTTAAATGTTGTTCAATTTAATAGTAATCCATTGACCTAATTTGACATCTAGCTGTATCTTTGTGTTCTGTTTGGTGTCATAATATTTTAGCTAATTTATGACTAAATAAATGCTAAGACTATTTATAGATCAGACCTAGATGGGACTTTTAACGGAAGTAAAACAGGGTCCCTGTGGGTCTTTTAAAAGTCTTAAAGGTCTTTGCGCACTGAGTTCGAAATTCGCATCCGAAATTTCTGCACGTTAAAAAATAAATACAACCTCACGTTATGTCAATCATGTTTACACACTGCCTCTGAAACTTTCATCCGTCATGAGAAATTTCGGATCAGGTTCGATTTTTCTGCGTTTTTCGCATCCGTGGCACACATTTTGAGAGACGTTTTGACTATTCAGAGCCACCGTACAAGCGAACACCAAAATCCAGAGTGCCATCTAACAAGTGATTCACATCGTCTACAGCACAAAGCAGCAGCACTGTATGACAAACAAAGTGCGGAATACAAAGAGACAGAATATAAAGACAGATTGTGCCAGTAGCAAAGCATCAAACTGAGCCACTGACATCCTGAAGTAAACTTTGAAACACTCAGGATAATCACTCAGCTCCTTGATGAGGTGGAACTCTCCTTCCTCTCTCTCTCTCTACGCAATCTCGGGATTGGATGGACCCACTATTTTCTATTTTTAAGAAGAGAGGACAATTAAATCATTATAACTGCTTGAAGACTCCATTTTGTATTGTTTTGCAAATTTTTTTCGCAACGGATTCATTAATACACATCAGACTCAGTGTGCAAGATCTCTGTGCATGACGAATTTTTAGGATCAAGATTACGAAAAAACACATACGAAAATTTTGGCCTAAAGTCTTAAATTCAGATTGATCAAATTTAAAGCCTTAAAAATACTTAAATATCTTAGGTGGTATAAGAAGTACAATAATAAATTATTTAAAGAGGTCAAGAGGTCTTAAATTTGATGATGAAAAAACAGGAATCACGATATGGCTTAATGTGTTTAATTAAATGCGAGTGCTGCATGTTCAAAGTAAATACATGTCGCTGTTGCACGTTCTATAAGCGGTTTGCATTTGGTGGTGTTCTTAACTGGTGGATCGAAAAGAAGCAAATGTGCATTCTGAGGTTTATCATTTTATAAAACTTTGTTTCTGTCCAAACCTGTACTTGAACTGTAAAGTTGTTTGAATCATGGCTTTTACAGTCATTTTATGGTTTTTACCATAAACATGGTCCTACTCTGCTCATACGGCATTCATTTTATTTGTGCAGATCTTAAAAAAAAGGTCTTAAAAGCCTTAAATTTGATTTTAAAAACCCTGCAGATACTCTGGTAAAAGACATTCAAGAGTCTTTGTATGATGCAATTAAATTATCAAAGCTCAGTCATTGTATAATAGCACACATGAGTTACACAGTTAAATCAATTTGCAGCATTAATAGGACATTGTATGGCCCAGAATGCATCACTTTTTGAAAGCACAAAATACATATTAAGGCAAATATGAGCAGGTTCAAATTAACTACACGAGTGATATTAATTGCAATTACAAACCCGATTCTAAAAAAGTTGGGACACTGTACAAATTGTGAATAAAAAATGCAATGATGTGGAAGTTTCAAATTTCAGTATTTTATTCAGAATACAACATAGATGACATATCAAATGTTTAAACTGAGAAAATGTATAATTTTAAGGGAAAAATAAGTTGATTTTAAATTTCATGGCATCAACACATCTCAAAAAAGTTGGGACAAGGCCATGTTTACCACTGTGTGGCATCCTCTGTTCTTTTTATAACAGTCTGCAAACATCTGGGGACTGAGGAGACAAGATGCTCAAGTTTAGGAATAGGAATGTTGTCCCATTCTTGTCTAATACAGGCTTCTAGTTGCTCAACTGTCTTAGGTCTTCTTTGTCGCATCTTCCTCTTTACGATGCACCAAATGTTTTCTATGGGTGAAAGATCTGGACTGCAGGCTGGCCATTTCAGTACCCGGATCCTTCTTCTACGCAGCCATGATGTTGTAATTGATGCAGTATGTGGTCTGGCATTGTCATGTTGGAAAATGCAAGGTCTTCCCTGAAAGAAACGACGTCTGGATGAGAGAATATGTTGTTCTAGAACTTGGATATACCTTTCAGCATTGATGGTGCCTTTCCAGATGTGTAAGCTGCCCATGCCACACGTACTCATGCAACCCCATACCATCAGAGATGCAGGCTTCTGAACTGAGCGCTGATAACAACTTGGGTTGTCCTTGTCCTCTTTAGTCCGGATGACATGGCGTCCCAGTTTTCCAAAAAGAACTTCAAATTTTGATTTGTCTGACCACAGAACAGTTTTCCACTTTGCCACAGTCCATTTTAAACGTGCCTTGGCCCAGAGAAAACGCCTGCACTTCTGGATCATGTTTAGATATGGCTTCTTTTTTGTTTTGAGTTTTAGCCGGCAACGGTGAATGGCACGGTGGATTGTGTTCACCGACTGTTTTCTGGAAGTATTTCTGAGCCCATGTTGTGATTTCCATTACAGTAGCATTCCTGTATGTGATGCAGTGCCGTCTAAGGGCCCTAAGGTCACGGGCATCCAGTATAGTCTTTGCCATTTTTCTCTGAGAAACTCCTTTCTGATATTGCTCCACTATTTTTCGCCGCAGCATTGGGGGAATTGGTGATCCTCTGCCCATCTTGACTTCTGAGAGACACTGCCACTCTGAGAGGCTCTTTTTATACCCAATCATGTTGCCAATTGACGTAATATGTTGTAAATTGGTCCTCCAGCTGTTCCTTATATGTACATTTAACTTTGCAGGCCTCTTATTGCTATCTGTCCCAACTTTTTTGGAATGTGTAGCTCTCATGAAATACAAAATAAGCCAATATTTGGCATGACATTTCAAAATGTCTCACTTTCAACATTTGATATGTTATCTATATTCTATTGTGAATAAAATATACATTTATGAGATTTGTAAATTATTCCTTTTTTATTCACAATTTGTACAGTGTCCCAACTTTTTTGGAATCGGGTTTGTATTTTAATCTATTAACAGCCACACTTTAAATAAATGTAATGTGTAATTGTCTGTATGTATGCATTAAGTGTGTGCAGTTGTACCAAGAGCTGCAAGCAATTCTGTGTGCTTCCTCTTTAATGACCCCATATAACTGTATATTTACATGTCAGATGTATAAAAGATGGAGAGACCGTGTGTAGTTTTGTATTGTGTCGTCACTCTGGGTGTGTGTTCGTGATAGTCAGGGGAGAGATGCAGTGGGATGAGTCTGAACAAGCCTGCAGACAAAAACAACATGATTACCCAGTATTCTCTTCTGTCAGTTGTCTGACAGGGACTGTGTGGGTGCGTTGCACCTAAAGCACAACAACAGAGGGTGCTTTAAAATGTGGCCATGTCTGTATTGAAGGCAAAACAGCCTCTCACAGAGTGTTCACTGATGTTATTTTTAAATCGTTTTGGGAGTGAGGCACAAGAAATTGAAAATGTGGTTTGTGAGTGTTTTAGTAATGAATTAAGTCTCACAAAAGGTATGTGATGTGGATTTGTTGTGATGTGTTTTTGTAGGTTAGGCATAAGGCCTCTCAGAAGGTGTATGCAATGAAGGTGCTCAGTAAGTTTGAAATGATCAAACGCTCAGATTCTGCCTTCTTCTGGGAGGAACGTGACATCATGGCATTTGCCGACAGCCCATGGGTCGTACAGGTAAGATGTGCCGACATAGTTTTTTTTTTTTCCCCTCAATCCACAAACATGTCTTGTGTGTGTACACATCCCTTGCATCTACAGCAGTTGTTTTTCACATACAAATAGCTGCTATGGTTTGATACGAGTAAAACGAAAATGCTCTTTCCAGACATTAAATATCACATGACTATGCAATTGTTTTTTTTTTTTTTTAATTTTAAACTTTAATTCAGCAATTATGCATTAAAGTGTTTAAAAGTGACAGTAAAGACTTTTACATTGTTATAAAGAATCCTAAAAAATGCATCATAGTTTCCACAAAAATATTAAGCAGCAAAACTGTTTTAAACATTGATGTTAATAAGAAATGTTTATTGAACACCACATTAGCATATTGGAAAGATCATGTAACATGAAGAAAATTCAGCTTTGCTTTCACAGTAATAAATTTAATTTTAAAATATATTAAAATAGAAAATAGTTATTTTAAATTTTGATAATATCCCCAACATTATTATTTTTTTTTACTGTATTTTATTCAAATATAGGCAGCCATGTTGAGCATTAGAGGCTTCTTTCAAAAACAAAAACAAAATTATCGACCCTAAACGGTAGTGATTTTTTTTTTTTTTTTTTTTTTTTCTGTTATGATTATTATGATCACATTTAAATAATAATGAAATGGGACGCTTTTAGTTTTTCAGCAAAGATTCAGATTCAGATTTTAAACTTTTAAAGGGGTGGTTCAATGGTTTTTTTCTAGGCTTGAGTGTGTTTTTGGGGCGCAGTTTAAGATGTCTTAATGCTTCGTTTTTTAAAAAAATATATTTTTCATATAATTTACCTTTTATTCTACACCTCTGTTTCCATTGTCATTCGAACGGCTCGTTTGACTTCCTGGTTCTATGAAGCCACTCCCTCCGAAATACGCAATGTGCTCAGATTGATTAGCTGGCCCAGTGTATTGTGATTCGCTGAAGCGTCCTGAAATGCCACGCCCCTTACCATTTGTTGTTACATGTGCTTAGCAGATAACAGAACTATACATTTAAAAGACATGTACATATATATATATATATATATATATATATATATATATATATATATATATATATATATATATATATATATATATATATATATATATATATATATATATATTTTTTTTTTTTTTTTTTTTTTTTTTTTTTTTTTTTTTTAAAAAGTTCAATTATTTGTCATCTTTACTGGACCAGAAATATTATATCAGTGCATCTTTTAGCACATACACAATATCAGACTACAGAGATAAAAAACCTAAATATTCTCTTTTTTCCCCCTCTTTTCTTGATTCTTTCTCATCTTCTCCTCAGCTGTGCTGTGCTTTCCAGGATGATCGTTCTCTTTTCATGGTAATGGAATACATGCCAGGAGGAGATCTAGTCAATCTCACTAGCACATATGATGTTCCAGAGAAGTGGGCAAAGTTCTACACTGCTGAGGTTGTGTTGGCTTTGGACGCTATTCACTCCATGGGCTTTATTCACCGAGACGTCAAACCCGACAATATGCTGCTGGACCGCTATGGACACCTCAAACTTGCCGACTTTGGGACCTGCATGAAAATGGATGGGGTGAGGGGTCAAACAGTTATTGCAATACAAAAATTTCAGTTGTTCACAGGCTCTTGTCAAAACTGCAGGCTCTCTTTCTGAGCACAGGGATTTTTAGCTCACCATGGATGTAATTGCATGATAAATACCTTGAACACATGCCAGTTCTTGTCCAAACTCAAGGGACCAGAAAAGAAAAAAAAAACCCTCAGCCTTCCTCTCATTCCTTTAACTCTGAATGAGGAAGAGCTCAGGTGGGTTCAGAGGTCATAGGGTCATATTAGAACTAAGAAGCTGAAGATTTTGATTTATTTGCTGTATTAATTTTTTAGATTATTGTTCACCTTTTGTGTTTTCATGGCTGGTTTTTAGCTGTTTTTTTTTTTATTTTTTTTGTCTTTTAAATATAAACATGACATATTACCACATTACGCATTAGTTATTTTTTCAACATCAATGACCTCTGAGATGGTAGATACTTCATAGCTACTGTGTCTGCAGGGGCACTGAACTCAAAACTGCCACAATCCAGCCAACGAATCAAGGCATACTGCTTGTGTGATATTACAGTGCCATCTAGAGTAGAGTAGCAGAACTACACACTGAGGAAAAAAATGTTTGAATTGGATTATTTTTAAATTGGAATATTTTTTTTAATTAGTGCCAGAATCAGTATGCGTGTTAAAACGGGTTGATACTTTCCAGATATAAGGCATTGTTCTCTTCGACATGAATAAATAAAATCAAAACAATTGATTTAAAATACAAAAATAATTTTTAAATAAATAAATAAATTCACTTGGGTTCAGTGTAAACACACTGTGTGTACATTGTGTATATTGCTGTCTGGAGTTTTTAGATATAACTTTAACTCATGGATTGGTTGATTGGTTATAGACGGGGATGGTTCATTGTGACACTGCGGTTGGAACTCCTGATTACATCTCGCCAGAGGTTCTCAAGTCTCAGGGAGGGGACGGATACTACGGGCGCGAGTGTGACTGGTGGTCGGTCGGAGTATTTATCTATGAGATGTTGGTTGGTGAGTCAGGAATATGTATGTGTGTGTGTGTGTTTTTCTAAATTATACGTTTGTGGTATTAGTTTATTAAATGTTTGTGTGTATGTGTATAGGTGATACACCATTCTACGCTGATTCTCTGGTGGGGACCTACAGTAAGATTATGGACCATAAGAACTCTCTTAACTTCCCTGATGACGTTGAGATCTCTCAAGAAGCCAAAAACATAATCTGTGCCTTCCTAACTGACAGGTGAGCTTTTACATGCACAGATAGACATCCTCTGGTCCATATGGATGTTTAACAGGGTTCACATGTTTGACAATGTGTTTTTGTGTTTGTGAATATTTACATTTGACAGGGAGGTTCGCCTGGGCCGAAATGGCGTAGAAGAAATTAAAAGACATCCTTTCTTTAGAAACGACCAGTGGACCTTCAGCACCATTAGAGAGAGTGAGTAAAACACCTGCTTCCATCACCTCATTACTGAAGATTTTAGAATTCAAATACATGATATACACGTTTCAATAGAAATGAGTATATTTTAGTTTACAATATATGCTTCTCAGTACATTCAAAAGTACTAAGTAATTAAGTATATTATTTGAAAGCAGGACTTGACATTAACTCTTTTGCTCACCAGCCACTGTGACTAGTGGATTTCCAAAGTTACTAGCCACTCAACATTTTCACTGGCCACTCAACATTTTCACAATTTTAACATTGATACCATGGAAAAAAATTGCACCGATCCATTATACAGTTACACATGCGTTTTCTTTCTCAACTGTTTACATTCACTTAAAACATAACTGTTTACATGAATACTCGCCAAGACCAGCATTTTGACATTACATTGTGTCTATTTGACTGTGTAAGCGCAATGAGCAGCGGAAAATAACTCAGTTTAGTACTGAGAGGTGGCTTTATGTGTGCGCACTTTGGGTATAAGCACACGGAAAATGAGTATTGGAAACATTTCAGATATTTCAGTATCGATATGTATCACAAAATCAATATTTTTGACTACACTACATTGCTACAGTTTATTATTTCAGATGCCTTTTTAAAAGACTACAATTGAAAAATGTAGGCTATATATGTTATATATAAAATTCAACCCACCAAAGATTCTAGTAGGGGTGACTGCATTACATGCCACTGCTAAAATTCACCTGCATTTGGTGGGTTGGTGGGTGTTAATGTCAAGCCCTGATTGAAAGTATATTATTTCTAGGGGTGTAACGGTACACATATTCGTACCGAACGGTTCACGGGGAAAATTCCATATGGATATATACGGCACGCGCATGCCCTGCCCACATAGGGATGATCACATAGGGCATAGGATGATCACTTCCATTTGGAATTTGCCCCGTGAACCGTTCGGTACAAATATGCGTACCGTTACACTCTTAATTATTTCTGTGATTAGTACTTTTTTTTTAAAAGTATGCTTAGGTGTACTTTTTTTTTTACAAAGGTGTAGCATTTATTGAGCAAAAACTGTTCTTTCAAAGGATTGAAACTATAAAATATGGCAGAAAATGTTTTAGTATTAGTGCACACCTCAACAATTTATGTGGCATTTAAACAAACTTAACTACACTGAAATAAAAAATGGAATAAAAATATAAATGTTCCATAACTATAATAACAGTGTTCATTACACATTCATATTTCTAGTGTTGCTCAACTAAAACCAAAACAAGCCAGTAAGCTGGACATGAATTTGTGAGCATTGTTAGTTTCATCTCTACTATCGGTGCCCTTTACCTCAGCTGTTATAAACACGCACAGTGAACCGTTTTTGTCCCGTTCTCTCCCCAGCTGCAGCCCCTGTCGTTCCAGAGCTGAGCAGTGACATAGACACCAGTAATTTTGATGAGATAGAAGAGGATAAAGGAGAAGTGGAGACCTTTCCTACACCCAAAGCCTTTGTTGGCAATCAGCTGCCCTTTGTGGGGTTCACCTACTTTAAAGAAGACCAGTAAGAAATTTCTTTTTTTGTCAATTCTGTACACTAAATTATTTCTGCTACTTTATTGGATCATCACTTGATGTTCTGAAGCAAAACCAGTTGATAACTACCGTGACAGATAATCTGGTGTGTTTTTGTGCAGGTTGTTGAATGCTGTTAACAGTTCAGCAATGAAAAATGATCTCCCAGTATCTAAGAGAGAGGTATGGCACAGATACGCTCCTACTTTCATATGCTTATATTTTTAATTTAACTGCTTTATGCTCTTTAGAGACTGGATTTACCTTATACAGTAGAAGACCCTGTTTAGAGACTTCATATGAGCTTTTCAGAACCAGGACTAAACTGATTAGTGCTTCTTGCAACATTGGTTGTAACTAATATCTTCATTCTTTTTTTTTTTTCACCTACAGGACAATTTAGCAGTAAGTGTTCACACTCTTAATAATGCTTAATACACAGCTTATTAGGTAGTTTATTATTTTAAGAGATTGATGACATTAAATGAAGATCGCTTTTTTTTACACTCAGCTCCAGAAGAAACTACATTCTCTAGAAGAGCAGCTCAATATTGAAATGCAGGCCAAAGATGAGCTGGAGCAAAAATACAGAAGCAACTGTACCCGCCTAGAAAAGATCACCAAAGAGCTAGATGAAGAGGTGAGGGGGTGTTTGATCTTTGGAACTTCAGTAAAGTTGTGTGTAGGAATATACAGTGATCTTACCTGTTTGCACATGTGTTAATAGATAAATGGCAGAAAAGTGTTGGAGACGTCTCTGAGACAGCTAGAGAGAGAGAAAGCTCTCCTGCAGCACAAGAGCGTAGAGAGTCACCGCAGAGCGGAGAGTGAAGCCGACCGCAAACGCTGCCTGGAGAATGAAGTGAATAGTCTGAGGGATCAGCTGGATGAAATGAAGAAGAAAAACCAGAACTCGCACATCTCCAATGAGAAGAACATCCACTTGCAGAAACAGGTTTGTGGGTTGTGGGAAAACTTGCTATGTCTGTCGTTCAGGTTCATAATTGAATGTCAGGTAGATTTTAATTCAAGGACATATGGTCTTTATTATCCAATTCTTTGAAGACCATCAGAGGGGCTTCATTAGTTAATGCGCTATAACGTGGATTTGATTAAGGTGTGTAAATCTCTTCACGACTAGCAATGTCATGAGAAATGTAACAAATCATGTAAAGATTTCTTTTTTGGAAAATTAAACATTTTATCAAACGTTGATAATTGCCTTAATCTTTTAAACAACTGAGAAGATAATGATCAAACTTCCCGAATCTATGCTTATGAGAGTCAATTATGTATTATGCATTAGGTACATTATCATCTCTGACAGACAGCATGTTGAAGCCGCTCAGGCATTTTCACCCTCTTCTCGAAAAGCGATGAAGTAGTAGTCAAAACATCTGGTAGTGTGGGTTTTCCAGGAAATGCGTGTACTCCCTGGACCTCTGCTTCTCGTAAATACTACCATGTATTGTGCACGTTATTTTTTTGACAGACATCGATTTCGTGAAATTCAAATGATGTGGATTTGAAAACAGATGGATTGCAAGGTAATAATTATTTCTTAGCTGGCAAGTATTCAGTGGAGTGATTGATGTCCACGAGTGTGTTATGTCGATAATCTTAGTTCTAATATTCCAACTGACAGCCAGCCTTAGTTTTTGGCGGACGTGATAACGTGCATTGGGGTGAACTTTGTTTGATTTTTGGGCCATTTTAAACGTGCTGGAGACGTTCAAAATGCTTTTTGCATATTTCATTATACTTATTTTACAGAATGAAATTTATTTTGTGGCTTAAATTACATGTTACTCGGAAAAAATCAAGTTGCTGTTTTTTTGTTTTGTTTTGTTGTTTTGTTTTGATTTTTTGTTTTTTTTAACCAGGAATGGAGTGGTTTTAAAGTTGTTTTTGTCTCTTATAAAAAAAACCTTTTATTTAAACCCACAAAAATGTAGATCCTGTTTTTGACTGTTCAAAAAAGTTTTTTTTATCATTTTTTTCTTTTAAAGAAATGAATACTGTTATTGAATAAAGATGTATTAAATTGATCAAAAGCAACAGTGATGACATTTGACACAAAATATTTCTTTTTCTAATATTGTTCTTTCATTCAGCAACGTTTGTTTTTTCTTCATAAAAATATTAAGCAGTACAACTGTTTTCAGTATTGATAAAAAAAATACTTAAGCACCAAATCAGCATATTAGAATGATTTCTGAAGGATCATGTGACACTGAAGACGGGAATAATGATGCTTAAAATTTAGCTTTGCCGTCATAGAAATAAATTACATTTTAAAATATTGTATAGAGAACAATTATTTAAATATTAAACTAGTATATAAAAATAGAAGTTATTTTAAATTGTAATAATATTTCACAATATTACTCTTTTTACTGTATTTTTGATTAAATAAATGCAGCCTGCGAGACTTTTCAAAATCATTTTTAAAACCTTTTTCACTTTCAATGTATATAGTAAATACATTTTGTGTGTTATATGCATAAATATTTATTTATTTGTTTAATTTTTTTATGGTTTGAATGGCAAGTAAATAATTCAAGTATTTATGTGAATATTTTATACTGTTTCGACATTTTGTTGCAAAGTCTTAAATCAGAATAATACAGTGTCTGTTAAAAGCAACGTTTAGTTTTCTTAAAAGTAAAGTTCCCAGAATTATGGGTCTGTATTCCTGGAGAAACCTGTGGCTATGTGTCTTTCTCATGTGTTATAAATTAACAGAATGATCCTAGTAGCATATTGTCATTTCCCTATGACAATCCCATGTCTCTCTCTGGCAGCTTGATGAGGCCAATGCATTACTGCGGGCAGAATCTGATGCGGCTACGCGGCTGCGTAAAGCTCAGACAGAGGCCTCAAAACAGCTGCAGCAGCTGGAGGCTCATGCAAGAGAACTGCAGGACAAATGCTGCATGCTGGAGAACAGCAAGCTCACGCTGGAGAGGGAGAACATCACCCTGCAGGCAGCGCTGGACACAGAGAAACGAGAGCAAACCCAGGGCTCTGAGACTATCTCTGATCTACAGGGTAAGTGTGTATTCCTTCTTTTGGAAGTATCATATCAGTTCACAAGCAACAGTGTTCATCCACATTCTACCTCTTATCCGTAGCACGAATCTCTGGTTTGGAGGAAGAAGTGAAACAGGTGAGACAAGCCCTATCTAAAGCTGAGACAGAGAAGAGGCAACTTCAGGAGAAGCTAACAGACCTGGAGAAGGTAAACAAATACTTTCTTTCTCATACTCATTCCCTCCCTTGTTGTGACATCCTTATAGGCTATGGTTGTGGATTCAGACGTCATTTCTACCTTCCTCATTCCCAGCATTCACTGCTGAAGAAATGTACTCAGATGGCTTTTAGAAAGCTACGAAGTTGATGTACTGGTGGTGTTTACTCTCTGTTTATTGCATTTTATGTCCAGCCCCTCTTCTAATGTCCCACCCACTGTGTGTGTGTATGCCCAATAGGAGAAGAGCAATAACCAGATTGACATGACCTATAAGCTGAAGGTGTTGCAGCAGGGTTTGGAGCAGGAGGAGGCAGCACACAAGGCCACAAAAGCTCGACTTGCCGACAAGAACAAGATCAGCGAGTCCATTGAAGGAGCAAAATCTGAGGCTGTGAAGGGTATGAGAGCTAAGTGATTAAAGATCATATGAAACACATTTTAAATGCAGTTTCTTTCCTGTTTTGGCATATTTATTATTATAACAGGTAGTTTACGTAAATTAAATACCTCAAAACTAACAGAAGTGGACTAAAATCCACAAAACTTCCCCCCCAAAATTTTTGTCGATAGCCTTGTGGGCAGCGAGTCGACACATAGCGCGAGCTTTGGGCGACCTGAGATCAAGTCCTGGCTCGTGGACCTTCCCCTTCTCTTTCCCAATTCACTTCCTGTCAACTAACTGTCCTATCTCAATAAAAAAAGGCAAAAATGGCAAAAAATCTTAAAAAGGGGAAAACTCAAATTTTTATTTCATTTTAACCCTTAAATGCATGACTGTTTCGCCAGTCATTCTTACATATTCGGGTCTTTATCGACCCGGATCTGTATCTAACACGGAAGGATCTCTACCTGTTGCGATAATATAAAACTCCTCTAATATTAGAATAACAATTACAGAAGAATAAAATAAAGCATATTTTGTTACCTTTTGGAGCTTGAAAGGGCTCCGTTTGAGCAGATGTTTTATGCCATCATCACTGTCCTCGTCAGAGCTCATTTGTAAGTAAATTCAGCAAATAATAGGCAAGTTTTATGTTTGAGGTCACGAATATGAGCCCATTCACGATCTCAAACTTATTTTCAAAACTATATAATTTTCAACATCTTCAAAATCAATATGTCGATCGCTAACAGCTTCACCAGATCCATCCAGTGACAGTTACAGTCATATTTGATTGCGTTCAGTACTTGCTCTGCAGTAAATTGCTGAGCCATTTCGTGTTTTTCTTATTATTTCGTTTTCTGTCTAAATGAGTCGTCACTTCAGCATTGTGTATCAGACATTGCCACCTTGTGGAATAAGGTGAATTGCACTTATTCCGTCATCTAAGATTCAATTATTGTTGTGCAGAAAAAATATATGTACACTCATACACACCTCGGGTCGTTTGTGACCCTATACAATTTTTACAAAAAAATGAATACAAAAATAGGCATTCTTTTATAATTTTATGATTTTTTTCTTGTTATATTCTTTATAATGAATTGATTGAGGAATACCAAGAAGGTTGATGTCTAACTTTAAAAAATGAACGAGGAGGAGGGTAGTGAATGACGGGTTAATAATAGAAAGCTACGAAGTTGATGACAGTGAAGTGCATTTTGAAGGTTGCAGTGGAGAACATGTTGGCTTAGATTAGTGCAGACAAGACAGAGCCCAGAGTTACATAGCAGAATTGATAAAAGGATACATTTCTGGTTTTTGTAAACATAACAGGATTTTATTGCTTGTTAACATGTCTGTTTTTGTGTGTTCATCTAGAGCTGGAACAAAAGCTGCAGGAGGAACGTTCCTCTAAACTGCGTGTGGAGAACAGGATGTTAGAACTTGAGAAGAAGAACTCCATGCTTGACTGTGATTATAAACAGTCATTGCAGAAACTAGAGGAACTGCGGCGACACAAGGAGAGACTCACAGAAGAAGTATGTGCAGTTTATAAATGTATTTTTGCTACTCCAATGCCAATCAGCAATATTAAAATGATTTCTGAAGGATCATGTGACACTCAAGGCTGGAGTAATTGCTACTGAAAATTCAGCTTTGCCATCATAGGAATAAAGTACACATATCTACAGATTCTCCTGATCTTTTACTTTGTCTAGGTGAAGAATCTGAATCTGAAGATCGAGCAAGAAGTTCAGAAACGCACTTTGACTCAGAATGACCTGAAAGTTCAAAACCAGCAGCTCAGCACCCTCCGAACATCAGAGAAACAACTCAAACAGGAGATCAACCACCTGCTGGAAATCAAACGCAGCCTGGAAAAACAAAACGTGGAGCTGCGCAAGTATGCAACGCACATGCAAATGAACTCATTGAATATAACACATCTTAATAGCTGGCATCTTAATAGAACCTTTCTTCCTTTTTTTCAAAAATATTCAAATCATTCATATATTGGATAATTTTCTGTGTGTTTCTAGGGATCGTCAGGATTCGGATGGACAGATGAAGGAACTGCAGGATCAGTTGGAGGCAGAGCAGTATTTCTCTGTAAGAAGTCTAAACTCTTTCCCTTGCAGAAACAAATCGAACGCTCAAGTCTAACAAGATTGTGTGTTCTTGGTAAACCCTACGTTATGGGGACAAACTGTTTATAAATCATACAGAATAATGTTTTTTGAAAATGAAACAAGTTTTCTGCGAGGATTGTGTTTAGGGGTTTGGGTTAGGGGATAGAATATACAGTTTGTACAATATAAAAATCATTATGTCTATTGAAAGTTCCTATAATGGAAACCCAATGTGCGTGTGCGTGTGTAGACGCTGTATAAGACACAGGTGCGGGAGCTGAAGGAAGAGTGTGAGGAGAAAAATAAACTCTATAAAGACGTACAGCAGAGTCTACAAGAGCTACAGGAGGAAAGGTGAGATATAAAATATAAAAGTTTTTAGTCCACTGAATTACCAAAAAAATGCATTACAACATTTTTGTGTCATATATAAAACATTTCTGGGTCAAAATCTCATACTGCAAATTTAAAGTCTAAATGTGTATATGTTTATATGTATATGTTTAATTTCTGTGGACCTTTTTTTTTCTCTTGTCCCTTTTTTAGGGATTCTCTTGCAGCCCAGTTAGAGATCACACTAACGAAAGCTGACTCCGAGCAACTGGCACGCTCAATTGCGGAGGAGCAGTATTCTGACCTGGAGAAGGAGAAGATCATGAAGGAGCTGGAGATCAAAGAGATGATGGCCAGACACAGACAGGAGCTTGCTGAAAAAGACACCACCATCACCTCTGTGAGTTACACTGCATTTCAGCTATAAGCCAGAATCACAGAGATCACATTTAGTTTTGGAACAGTCTTGAGGAACTTGTTGGGTTTAATTGTCCCGTCTCTACAGTTAGAGGAAGCTAATCGCACATTGACAAATGATGTTGCAAACCTGGCCAATGAGAAGGAAGAACTCAACAACAAGCTAAAGGAGGCACAAGACTGTAAGTGACTAAATATATTGACCTCAATGTATAAGTGTATGTATAGTGTGTATTTATATTACATTACATTACATTATATTATGTTATATTATTTATAGAACTTGTTCAAAATAACTATATTTTCAAAAATAAGTTAACAAATAAATTAACATTTTCAGAGCTGTTCACACAGGAATAATTTAATATTTCCACAGCTTCATTTGATATTCAGTGCACATTCCAATTAATTTATCTCTGATTATTGAAATTCCAAGCTCTTTTCTACCTGTTTTAATATGCCTTCTGCATGGAACTTTTTTACATCTTAGAACAAGCATTGACCCACAGTATCCTTAGCAAACTCATGATATTCGGAGGAAAACTGTTGGGGATTTTTCTGTAACTCCTGTTTCTAGCTGAGTAACAGGTCTCACAGTGGCTGCGAGTTTGGCTTTTTGTCTCTGTTAATACTGCGAGCATTTTGGATTTACAGACCTGCAGAATCTGAAGAATGAAGAGCAGTCCATCACTCAAGTGAAACTGGCCCTTGAGAAACAGCTGCAGTCAGAGAGAACTCTCAAAACACAGGTACACCATAACATTTTCCTTTGAGCAAATGAATAAATCAAACTCCCTTTGAGTCAGATTTGCTACATTATTTATTTTTCTCTTTTCTCTTGGCTCTTTTCTATCTATCAGGCGGTGAACAAGCTGGCAGAGATCATGAACAGAAAGGAGGTCAGAGGTGGTGGCAGTCGCCGTGGAAATGATACAGACGTGAGGAGGAAGGAGAAAGAAAACAGGAAGTTACAGCTGGAGCTTCGTTCTGAGAAGGAGAAGCTCAACAGCACCATCATCAAATACCAGAGAGAAATCAACGACATGCAAGCAGTATGACCGCTAATCAGTGTCTGAAGAATGCCACACTGCTCCACAGGTAGCCAGAATACTCGTTTCTTACTCTTGTTTATTTCCTGCAGCAATTGGCGGACGAGTCTCAGGTGCGTATCGAGCTGCAGATG
Organism: Megalobrama amblycephala; assembly: GCF_018812025.1. Taxonomy (NCBI): domain Eukaryota; kingdom Metazoa; phylum Chordata; class Actinopteri; order Cypriniformes; family Xenocyprididae; genus Megalobrama; species Megalobrama amblycephala. The sequence goes on along the minus strand of NC_063053.1, from coordinate 20,817,867 downwards.
GCCCTCGACAGTAAAGACAGCGATATTGAGCAGCTGCGCGGCCTGCTGAACTCTCTCAACATCCAGTCGCTTGACTCGGCCAGTATGAGCAGCGGCCCTGACATGGACACTGACGAGTCACTACCAGGTACTGTGAAGTTCTTTTCCTCTCTACACTTTCATAACGTTTTCTTTTATTCACTTTCTTCTTTTTGTCTTTCTCCACATCGTTCTGCATCACCCTCCCTTCTTTCTGCTTAGTTTTGCTCCGATTTTCAGTTCAACTTTCACCCTTCACTTCACTGCAGAGCCTGACTGCACAGGTGACCTGCATGGCGTTCAGTGCATGACCTTTTGACCTCTTAAGTCTTGACTGGACATCATGCCTTCCCATAACAGGCTTTTCTCTGGTGTATTTTTATAAAGCTGCTCTGTTTTATTATACATGTCTTCTTTTCTGTTGTACAGAGACAAGACTGGAGGGTTGGCTGTCTTTACCAGTGAGGAACAACACCAAACGCTTTGGGTGGGAAAGGAAGGTATGTTTTTAGACAAGCATATTGCATTTTTTAAAGTAAGCCATTAGCTAAGGATGCTGCGATGACATGTTGTTAAAAAATGCTATTAACATCAACATGACATCAAAATGGGCCAATCAATTAAGTAATCAGTGCTTCAGGTTTTTCCCCAGATTATTCAAAACAAATGTCAAAGAAAATAGAAAATAAGTAAACTACAAAGAAACAAGTTATAAAAAAAAACCCATAATAATAGTAGAACCAAGATGCAAATGAAGTAAACGGTGTACTGTAACTTGTTGCTGTAGTTTTCATTGTATTAGCATTTAATTTAGATCTTATTAAATAGTATACTGATATGACATCAGGGTTGGATGTAAATGTGAATGTAAATTTAGTAGGGGTGTGACGAGACAGGTAGCACATGAGATTGAGTTTACGAGATGAGATTTTTACACACTATTTTTAAGAAATCCTCAGATGAAATACATGATTAGAAAAATAATCTTCAGGTGTATTTGAAATGTTTTAACTAATCATCTTGTAATGAATGTCATTTCAGTTCTACTTTCTGAGTGTGAATTATCATATGCAGTACAAGACAACAATACTCAAGTACTGTAAAAGGTTTTGCCGCAAACTGGCCTCTTACCTGTATGATTTCATACGAGTCTCTTCAGACCTTACTGTACATGATTTATGAGCTTCTACAACTTTTGACTTCCTAACTGAACTCCTTTCCACAAACTGATCATAGAAATAAAAACAGTATAAATAAAAATGGTAAAACTTTACAATAAGGTCTCATTTATTAACATTAATGTATTAACCAACATCAACAATGAGAAATATCTTTGCTACAGTATTTGTTAATCTTTGTTAATGTTAGTTAAACATAAAAACAGTCATTCATGGTTAGTTCATGATAGTGCATTAAGTAATGTTAACAAATACAACTTTTGATTTTAACAATGTATTAGTAAATGTTGAAATTAACATTAAAGGTGCTAAAGAGGATGTTTTGTTTTATACATTTTTGCAATATTATTTGAAACTGTCTTTACTAACTGATAAAAGACTATTTATTAGGTGCACTGAAAGGAATAATATTAATATACATCATCTGTGCACGAGGTAAGGCCTTAAAAACATCAGCCAATTGTTTACACGATCATCACGTAAACGATTGGCCCTCTGGCTTGTCAATCACTGCCATGACGGTCCTTGTACGAGACGTGCGCGGCTGCACGCTCCAGTAACTTTCCACACTCCACAGGCGCTGCATGCAATGTTTTTGTCAGGAGACAGGAGTAACAACTGCAGATTATGAGTTACCTGCGGTGAGTCCGACATAATGAATCCACTAACACGACACAGCGAATGCCGGTGGTAAACAAACACTCCTGTTCCAATACTCGTGCACGAGTTTTGGGAGGCGTTCCCTCGAAATGAGCTGTGAGGGAGGGGGGTTGTTCTTACGCAGGCGCTCATTTCAAAAACTCACTAACAGTCTTTGGTTTCTCAGTCGACGAAAAGATCCTCTTTAGCACCTTTAACTAAAATGGTGTAGAAGTATTGTTCTTCCTTAGTTCATATAAAGTTAACTAACGTTAACTAATGAAACCTTATTGTCAAGTGTTACCATAATCTCGTCGTGTCACGTTAGTTAACGTTAGTTAACTTTATATGAACTAAGGATCTCGTCACACCCCTAAAATTTAGTTTTTATTAAGCTCATTAAATGTGTGGTCAGCATTGTTATCATTATCTAAAACTGTTAAAAAAACATTTTCAGTAATTGAAATAAATCTGAAATAATAGTGAGTAAATAAAATAAACCTGTTAAATTTGAATAATTAACCAATCTCATGTTGTCTGCAACTACATGACAAATACTAATTACCAGGACTAGACCTCAAATGACTTTACAAACAAGAGCTAAAACACTAGAAGCTGCAGCGCTAGATAGTAGAGTCACATACAGTACCATGATACTTCTGCATCTGAAATCCCATCCAACTCCGTCATGCAGGATTCAGTGAGTCTTTTGTTTCTTTTCTCTCCTCTAGTATGTTGTGGTGAGCAGCAAGAAGATTCTCTTTTACAACAGCGAACAGGACAAAGAGCTTTCCAATCCCTACATGGTGTTGGACATAGAGTGAGTCCTTTCACCCTTCAAATCCATTTCTTTTAGAACAAATAAGCTGGTCCCGGTGTTGTCCTGTATCATTTTTACTGACTTGTATCATCTGTCATCTTCTTTTTATCTTAATTTCTCTAGTAAACTTTTCCATGTGCGTTCGGTAACTCAGACGGACGTTTATCGTGCTGACGCCAAAGAGATCCCCAGAATATTCCAGGTATAATGGCACACCACAGATAACACAGGCAGGGTATCAGGGTACTTTGAAACTTGAAACCTGTGGAAGTTTTATAAGGCATAAGGATGACGGCTGTAAGCAAATGTCTTATCACTTGTCATTGGTTCCTCCAGATCTTGTACGCAAATGAGGGTGAGAGCAAGAAAGAGCAAGAGCTGGAACCTCTTCCTGGGGACAAATCCAGCTACATTTGCCATAAGGGTCATGAGTTCATCCCAACCCTGTACCACTTTCCCACTAACTGTGAAGCCTGTACCAAACCCCTGTGGAACATGTTCAAACCACCTCCAGCCCTCGAATGCAGACGATGCCACATCAAGTGCCACAAAGACCACATGGACAAGAAAGAGGAAGTCGTCGCCCCCTGCAGAGGTGAGAAGAGGCTTTCTTATTACTACCTTAATGGTTTTAAGGGAATTTTAAATACATCTTGTATTAAAATGTTCAGGAATTTTTGTATATGGGTCATTTTAGTTTGTTTACATACATGTGTTTCTGTGCTTAGCATTAAAAAAAGGTTCCCTGGGTCCTGAAAAACCTGGGAATATATATAGCTTTTTCAGTTCTAAAGTAATTACTCTGGAAGAAATTAGCTATTGAGAGAGCTAAAGTACTATGAAATGGTGTAAAAAAACAACAAAACAAAAAACAACTAAATATGTATTTGTAATTTTTGTGCTTTATTCATCACACGTTACTGGAAAAGTCATGGAAAAAAGTGGAAAGAATTTGATACTTTTCAGCAAGGACACATAACATTGATCAAAAGTGACAGTATTACATTTATAATGTTAAGAAAGATTTCCATTTCAAATAAATTCAGTTCTTTTGAACTCTGTATACATCAAAGAATCCTGGATAAAAAAAGCATAATGTTTTCCACAGAAATATTAAGCAGCACAGCTGTTTGCTACATTGATGATAATAATAAAAAATATTTAATCAGCATATTAGAATGATTTCTAAAGGATCATGTAACACTGAAGACTGGAGTAATGATGCTGAAAATTTAGCTTTGCATCACAGGAATAAATTACATAATGGCATGACAAAAGTATATTAAAAGAAAGTTTTAAATTGTAGAATAGATTTTAAATTGTAACATTACTGTTTTACTGTATTTTTGATCAAATAAATGCATCCTTGGTGAGTATTAGAGAGACCATTTCAAAAGCATCAAAAACAATCCTTACCAACCCCAAATTTTTAGAACGGTATTATATATTTGAACTGATTTGTCCCATTCACTTGTTTGACACTTCTGTGCTTACTGTCTCCATCCCCAGTGAACTACGACGTGTCCACAGCTAAAAATCTGCTGCTGTTAGCCTTGTCTCAGGAGGACCAGCAAAAGTGGGTTAGTCGGCTCATGAAGAAGATCCCCAAAAAACCTCCCGCGCCAGATGCCCCTCACCGCTCCTCTCCCAGAGTTCCTTCTAAAGTACAAAGCAGTCAATCCATGAGGAGACCCAGCCGACAAGTACCTTCCGGCAAACCCAGGTGAGGAATAAGCCTTGACATGCTCATTTTTATGGAAACTCTATCTTGTGTCTTCATGTGAAGGTTTATGCTGTCAGTTCAAATACATTGCCCAGATTGTTATTCATCAGTGTCTGTCTGTAGAGTAAGAGGATTAAATAAAGGCCTGGTTTACATTCACTCCTGACCAGATCCTTTCAGACCAGTTTGTTCAAAAATGAAAACTGTCATCATTTACTCAACCTCACATCATTCCTGTATGTCACAAAAGGAGAAGTTTAGCAGAATGCCCAATCCACTTATACATTAAATTAAATTTATTGTAGGGCTGGGCGATATATTGCATGCGATTGTCACGCGCATTTCGTCAGTAAAGCCGGTTCCCTGATTACCGCTAAATCGCCATCACCGGCTTTCAAATGGAGCGGCATTTAATAGACAGAACCGTAGATCACTGACAAACTACGCAATATCGCGTTCATTATCGAAAAATAATTCATTTTTACATGAATTTTAAATTATGTGTTTTGTTAACAGCATTTTGTTGTGGAAATTTTAAAAAAGTGTTTTTTTTTGGGTACTTTTTTTGTCCTTTTGGTTCGATAAGTGTTTGATATAATGTTTATGCAAATAATGCTGTGTTTGAGTGTTGCAGACCGTCGCACTGGTGCCAGTGACAACCAAACAGATGAGCGCTGCCATTTCTGTTGCATATGAGAAACATTAAACAGCCAAAATGTGCCAAAAGCGCAACGAAACAGAGCTGCTCGTTTGACACGGAACATTTATCAGCTTGGTTCAAAAACACTGCAGCGTGAGCTTAGAGCAAATCAAATGCATTTACTTGCATCTCATTCACGTGAACACTAAACAATGCTGTGAGATCCAGTGAAATGCGCTCAAGTTCGATGCAGAGTTCTCCCATACAAACCAAAAATCAAATTCCTTGTGATTTAAACTAGTTTAATGCCAGATGAAACAGCATTGACTTTCTCAACAACACTGACGCAGAAAACGGGAGAAACATTGAGCCACAACGATACAGTTAGAAGCTTTTTCAATCCACAAGTCACCAACATGACTTACTGTAGTAACACTAACTGAAACCATGGGATTGTGGCACAAATGTAGGATATTCATATAGAATTTTATTATATTATTAATGTAGACGTTAAATGTATTAAAGGAGTAATGGAATACATTTACAGTATTTTTTGTTATTAAACTATAGCAGTTTTTGTGCATTTGTATTATACTAAATGTCTTTTAGGCTTTTTTTTTTCCATAACAAATACCATAGAAACAATATAGTTACTTTTTACCATGGTAGTAAGGTGCAATGCTTGGTTTACCTGTGGCTAACATGATCCAAATACTATGGAAGACCAAATTTTACCCTATAAAACAGTCATACTTGGGCATTTTGTAAAATATCTTCTTTTTGTGTTGCATGGAAGAAACAAAAGAATAGGTATAGACAATTTACTTTCATTTTTTTGAATTATATTATTAACGCGCCGGCGCGTTTTGCAGGTTTTTTTCACATTGCAGCAAAACAGACTTAAAATACTCTGTCATTTTTTGTTAAATGTAATACATCAATTATTAATCTCCTTTTAGTATACACTCAGAGTAAAAACAAAATGTTGTGCTTTTTGTAAAATAAAGAAACTAACAATGCGTATCTCTCATCTCCCTTGAACGAAGTCCAACTGATAGTTCTCAGAAAATGAACTTAACTTTGAATACTTCACAAAAAATTAAATGTCTAACAAAACGTTGAAAGCAGTTTAAATTGCAAGTCAAATGAAAACAAACATTCTGTGTTTTGTATTATGAAAAGAGACATGTAAGTCCGTGATGTCTTACCCACTTGCGGCCACGCCCACGGAGCCAGGCTTTCACAGGCAAATTCAGAGACAACACATGCATTTTTCAATCGTGTATTTATTGCCTTGAAAATTGTTTACTGGATGAAAAAATGGTTAGCGACTGGAAGACATAGAAATTCCTGTTTGTTTTCTTCTATTGATAAGTTTTATAGTTTTTGTTTCTTTAGCGCCCTCCGGCTGTAGTTGAATTTAAACACATTCATGGAATATCGTCTTCTTCTTGGTATTTGTGGACTAAAATGCACAAGCGCCCTCCGGTGCAGTATGAATGCAAACACCAGCGCTTGATAACAATGAATATTAAATAAAAAATACCTGTGAAAATTGCTAACATGAATCCTATATTTCTCCAAATCATGCTTTTAAATAAAACTATATTCAGACTCTTTGCATCACAGAAATACATTATATTTTAAAGTATAATATAAAACCATTATTTATATTGTAATAAAATTTTTCTGTATGTTTCATTACCATGATGAGCTGAGACATCACAAAGGTTTTTTCACAGCCTACCTGACTGAAATGCCTCATTAATTGCAAGTCTTTTCAGGTCATTACTATTCATTCTTTTGTCTTCACAGGTGAGAATGCCATTATTCATGGAGATTCACGCCTCCTCGCAACCGTGTTTCTTGGCAAAAAGTGTCTTACAAAAACTTCAGTATATTGTTTTGAAAGAGTTGCATAATTTTTACATAATTTTGAAGCAAAAACTTGTCTACAACCTTCAATACCCAAAAGTCTTGGAACAAGATTTAATAACTTTTATTGGCCTTAATCAGTGACTTAAGTTTTTTGTTTTTTCAGTAACCAGCATAAATGTTATTCCTTCAAAAACACAAACATGTACACAATGTTCCTCACATATTATGGTGCCTAGTTTGTGCTGAATAATTAATGGCACTTTCATTAATATGTTTATGAACAACTGAAAAAAGCACAAATGTCAGGGCATGTCAAAACTTCTCCAGGCCCCAAATCAGCCTCAGACTCCAGGGGGTTAACATCTTATGTAAAGTCTGATTCCAAGATGGCTGTGCATAAAGTCAATGCAGAAGCTTTGGCACCGGTTACACACTAGAGTGCTACTCTATATGATACACAGGTTTGTGCACAACGTAAAGGAACCAACAGCATGTTGCGGAGAAATCTGGCTTCGTCTACCACAAGGGTCATGAGTTTATCCCTTTGTTCTACCACTTCCCTGCCAACTGTGCGGCCTGTACCAAACCCCTGTGGAACATGTTCAAACCTCCTCTGGCTCTGGAATGCCAGAGATGTCAGATCAAATGCCACAAAGAGCACATGGACAAGAGAGATGAAGGTCTCAGACCCTGTACTCCAGACCACTTCAACCCCCAGTTCAACGCTGGGTGAGAGGAGAACATGACCGACCTGGAAGTTGGATGGAGAAAGTATTGATGTTTATTGCAGACATGCTTCAGAAACATCATAAAGAGCATTCACTGTTTAAATTGCGGTGCTTAAGTAGCACAGTAATATTTATGGTGGCTAGCCAGATGAAAAGCTTGAACAGTGTTGCGCTGGGCTACTTTTTGCAACTTGGGATGCAAGGTGACAGCTTGGGCATTAACAAGGCACTTTTTCTCTTTTGTATCTCAACTCAGGTATTAAATTGTGAATAGTAACATTGAATTTAAAGGCTAAATACTAAAAGTATGCATCAGAAGATTTCAAACTTCTCAAATAGAGAATATATAATATCTTCAACTTCATTGCACATTTAGCACCAAACTCAAAGATGCATAAAGATGGTTTCAAAGCTTCAGCAGTCATTGATCAGTGGCCTGTCTTTCTTTTAGGGTAAAGTGGTTTAGTTCAGTTATAGTAATTACCTCTAATGTGCCAAGATCTAGTTACGACTTAGCAAACTACCTCACTGTTGGGAGACTGGTGAAGGCTTGGCTGAACGCTCTCTCCTCCACCTGCAGGCCTCTGGATTTGGAGCTTCAGGACTGGCACTGGGCTCTGGATGACGTGGATGATGTAGATTATAACCATACGTTTAATTTCTGAGGAGCGTGTGTAGGGTTGAAACAGGGTAACCGCTTACATAGGGGCTCTGTTCCAAAACCTTGTAAGCCCCCTTGGTAGGCTCTATGTAGATTATTTGAGATGATCTAATACACACACTAAGGTAATCTTTAAAAACATTATTGATTTTATAAGATTATAATGATATTATAATGCATATTATAATGTTGTGATGCCTTTTAATTTGATTAAACAAAATAATATCGAAATTTAATATCAGACATTTACCAGTAAAAAAGCACTACTATTCAAAAGTTTGTTTTTGAAAGAAGCTGCATTTATTTAATCAAAAATATAGTAAAAACAGTAATACTGTGAAATATTATTATAATTTAAAATAACCTTTTTTTAAATGTATTTTAAAATGCAATTTATTCCTGTGATGGCAAAATCTGAATTTTCAGAAAACGTACTCTTCAGAGTCACATGATCCTGCAGAAATCAATCTAATATTCTAATTTGGTGCTTTAGAAACATTTGTTGTTGAAAATGGTGGTGCTGCTTAAAAAAAAGCTGAAAAGACCAGCATTTATTCCAAAAAGATATCTTTTGTAACATTATAAATGCCTTTATTGTCACTTTTGATCAATTTAATGCTTTCTTGGTAAATAAAAATATTAATTTCCTTAAAAAACAAATAGTACTACCCTCAAACTTTTGAATGGTAGTATATTCCTAAAATAGTCTATCAAAAATAAGATGAAATATAAATGTCAATGTTATTCACTATTAAATCTTATCATCGAAAACAGTTACATTAATTGATTATTTTTTCCAATATTTGCATTTTTGTGATCTTTAGAGTATCAGGTCATTAATAAAGTGCTACACTAAATTCTAGGCTGCTCACTAGGTTTTGGAACAGTCGGAGTGCAGTGGGATTTGTTTGGTGTTGAAGCAAATTCAAGCATGTGTGAGTGTGTTCATTCTTATTGGTGTGAAAGATTTGGCCAAGATAGGTTATGGCAAATTCTCCATATCCCATCAGAAGATTCTGTACCAATTCCTCTGCTCATAAACACCCTCTCCACCCTCCAAACCCACAGGGGGTGCTCTTGAATACAAACCAAGCTGAATAGTTTCTCCAATCCTTTCTCGTTTACTATCGAAGGAGAGGAGGTTTGTTCAGAGAATTGGTATTTGGCCTGCTTGTGTTTCTTATTTGACATTTGACCCTCTTGCCCTAGTCCCCCTCGACTGGACACTCCAAAGATGAGGCGAGAAGACTCCACCAACAGCATTCTGAACAAATGAGTCCGTTGGCTTGCCGTGTTTACAAACTGTTTCTCAAAAAGACATTTCAACTGTACTGTAAACGGAAAAAGAATGAGAGAATGTGCATTAAAACAGTATTTTTATTTTAGGTCTTTGTTCCCTTTTGCAATAAAAGTTTGCAACTGTTGTGTGTGTTTGCAGGTGTATTAATCTGCTTCTCTTGAGCATGATGGCATGTACGCTGTGGTGCAGTTTTTATTATTACCGAAGGATTTTTCTGTCCTCTTGGGTTAGAAAGTGGTGAAACTAACTTTCTCTTTGTCTTTCTCTTTCTCGATTTCTCCCTCTTTCTCTAGTTAACCTTATATTGGGAATCTGGTGCTGCTACATGGTGATTTGGGGTTCTTCCTGTCACATCAACAAAAGACCTTTGTCGTAACTTTTCGCACATTTTGGCAAATCCAAAAAAAGTGAGAGATGCACAAATGTTGATGAAGGCTTTGCTGTCGTGATATGGCTTTTATTTTCTGGGCATGCGGTTGCTTCGACTTCAAGAGCACAACAGATCTACACAGAACTGAAGGGTCAGAGTCACACCAAACTTCTTATTCATTCAAGGCCAGAGTTGACCTGAACGCTAAGACTGAACCGGCCAGAGAATGTGGACGACAGCTGGGTCTGACCGTAGTTTTTTTTTTTTTTTGGGGGGGGGGGTGGGTTGACTTTTTAATGGCTGAATATAGACAGTAGTACAACACACCACATAAACGGCTAGAAAACACCACTACATATGTTTCTCATTCCTTCAGAAATGCAAGTGCAACTCTAGTGTTTCTTGTAGAGTGTTTTTATCTTTGTTTACCCCACTGTGTGGTCAAAGTGTGATTTAACCCTCTTTGATCATGAATGCATCCCATAATGATCTCCTGGACACCTGTGCTGCTCACTCCCTAGTATGAGTTGACGGTAATCTGAGGAGGAACCTTTATTAACGGGTATGATTAACAGTGATCATCATCTAGATGTGAGCTGTGCATGTGGGCAGGAGTTTCTAAAATGTTTCCAGATTTGAAATTGATCTCAGTCTGTTTTTGGCTGGCCTTATGAGTTTGATCATCAGCTGTTAAAAGTTGAGATTTTGAGTTTCATGCTATGACATAAGACTAAAACTGATTCACCTTGCAAGCACATAACTGAAATGTTCATTAGATGGCGGAATGTCTAAAAACCATGTTTAAATTCACTAAAGAAATATTTCTTCAAATTTTTTTTTTCGTGATTTGAAGTGGTCGATGTTTGTTTTTTGTGTATCTTCACCTTAGCAAACAGTGTGTATCTCTGGGTGTGCTGTGAATGCATATCCGTGTTCTTTTACACGTTATAAAAATGAATATACAGCGTATATTTGACCTGCCATCTTACCAGTTGGTTTGCTATTTATACAGGTCTGGGCACTTTTTTTATTTTAAAGCGCTGCCTCCAGATTTGCATGTTTTATATTGATGTACTGTTTGACCATAAAATGAAAAGCATATGTAGCCGTGTTGTTTGGAGACCTTGTATAACATTTGCTTATTTTTGTAAACAATAGTAGTCAGTTAAATCAGTATATAGCTGTGAATGTAGTAAAAGGAAGTAAAGTTTTAATATAAACAATGTGGTCATTCCTTTGTCTGCTTTCATCACAGGAATAATATATATACTTTATACAACTATGACATCTTTACTGATAGTTATTGCGTACACAACAATGATGCTTTTGTTTAAAGAAAAAATGGGAAATTATCTGGGGTATCCAGTTGATTATACGGAAGAGGATTAGGGCCAAGCAATAATAAAAAAATAAAACCATCTTGAGATTAAAGTTGTTAAATTTCGAGAAAAAAGTCGAAATAAAATGTTGAGAATAAACTCGTTAAATTATGAGAAAAAAAGTCGTTAAATTACGAGAACAAATTCGTTAAATTATGAGAAAAATGTCGTTAAATTTCGAGAACAAATTTGTTAAATTACAAATTTGTTCTCGTAATTTAATGACTTTATTCTCATAATTTAATGACTTTATTCTCAACATTTTATCTCGACTTTTCTCGTAATTTAATGACTTTATTCTCAACATTTTATCTCGACTTTTTTCTCAAAATTTAACGAAATTTTTCTCATAATTTAACAAATTTGTTCTCATAATTTAATGATTTTTTTCTCGTAATTTAATGACTTTATTCTCAACATTTTATCTCGACTTTTTTCTCGAAATTTAACGAATGTTTTCTCGTAATTTAATGAGTTTATTCTCAACATTTTATTTCGACTTTTTTCTCGAAATTTAACAACTTTAATCTCGAGATGGTTTTATTTTTTTATTATTGCTTGGCCCCTTATACTCTTCCGTAGATTACCACAAAAGAAAGGCTCTGAAAATTATTTTAAAAAATGATCATTTTTATTTTCTAAATATGTAATTTAAAAAAAACACATTTCCACACAAAAGGAATGTTTATTGATTTATAAAATACAAAAGACCTATTAAAGTACTTAGGAAAGAGACCGTTGTGCTTTAGATATTGAAATCTTCATGAACATTTTCTTAGTAATCTAGTACTTGAACATTGCTTGATCTGAGTGACCAGAAGAGTCCTATGTTTTTTCTTCTTCAATAATATTATAAAGTGAATAAGCTTAACACAACATCAGTAATATATGAAAGGTGTCCAGTTCAGAAAACCCTGCCTTCATTATATCAGCATATAATACAGCTCAATATAAAACATTGCATATTTCAGTGTATGTAAACATCATCCCTGTGTGAACTACAGTAAACAGTCTGATCAGCAGCCTGATATCATTGATCAATTTTAACAGTTCTTTAGCTGAAAACTGGTCACAAACTATTTGCCTTTCTGTGAAGAAAAAGAAAATGACCAAACTACTAACTTAAAAAACCATAACAGTATATCTGTAACATGTACAAGTGCAGGAACTTGAATCAACAGTTCATGGAAGAAACCTCACTGGAATTCTAAGGAACAATGCAAGAATGAGGGGAGGATACTAGGAATGTATGTTTCATAATACTTTGGTCAAACTTCTGACATGACAAATGTAATTCATGAATTTAGGTTCCACAACATTCACGTCTGAGATTCAAAGCAATTGAGAGTAGAAAACTACTCTGTCCTACATCTCAGAACACAAGATTTGCATGTCCTGAATAAAATACCAGTGCTTGCAAGGCAACAAAATAAATGTGTAGAAAATGTTAAAGTTTAAGATATGTCAAGGTGGCTAGGAAGACGAGACCAATCACAATTCAGTATTCAAATAGATTTATATAAAAAAAAAAAAAAAAGTGCAATTCAATATGCAAAAATTATTTTGCATTTGGAATTGAAGATTTTCAAAATGTAATAAATTTCTTAAGTACTAAATTTACAAAAAAATAGATTAGCACACCTTATATTAAAATTCTCTGCAAAAAAAGTATGAATGGTGCCTTGCAAGCACTAATTAAATCATATGGAAAGCATTGTGATAAAAAGGTTTTTGGCTGTAGTCAGTATATCTCAACATCTTTTACATTGCAATATAGAAAGTGCTACATCCAATAGCAACTGACCTGATTCCAGTTCATTTCTTTAAAAAAAAACTCCAACCCCACATCTAGAGAATACATTTTGTGTGTAAAGTGTGAAGTCTTAGTCCCGTTTTACTGCATGGGGTTTGTAGTAGATCACTGTAACCGTAACCCACAAGTTCAGAACGGTCATGATGACAAACCGAATGAGGACTGGAGAAAAAAAAAAAAAAGAGAGGAAAGGTAAAGATGACATCTTAACCAAACAATCAACACTTGAATTCTTACTGACCTTGTGTGTCTCCTGTGGTGACGACGGTGGTGAAGATCCGTGCTGACAAAGAGAGCAAACACTCAATATCAACATGACAGACTGGAGAAGTGCATTGTGTTCCTTTTGTGTTTGTCACTTACCCAGGCATGTGTATGTGGCCAGACCCCAGGTAAGACTGCTGACCTGCCTAGAGTCCTTTGAGCGCCACAGACACTGAAGCTGTGCCAGTTTACTGCTGGCGCTGATGAATGTGCACAGACTCTGACAGAGAATGGCAAAAATATTAGTTGTTTTCTTTTAAAACTTTTTTTAAATATTAATGCCGTTCAAAAGTTTTGGGTCAGTAAGATTTTAAAGAAATTGCAAGGATGCATTAAATTGATCAAGCTTGACAGTAAAGACATTTATAATGTTTAAAAAAAAATTCTATTTCAAATAAATGCTGTTCTTTTGAACTTCCTATTCATCAAAGAATTCTGAAATGTATCATGGTTTACAAAAAAACAAAAATTTAAGCAACTGTTTAAGCATTAATGTTTCTTGAGCACCGAATCCACATATTAAAATGATAAAGGATTATGAGACACTGAAGACCGCTGAAAATTCAGCTGTCATCACAGGAATATATTATATTTTAAAATATATTCAAATAAAAAAATTTTATAACAGAATTATATATATATATATATATATATATATATATATATATATATTTTTTTTTTTTTTTTTTTTTTTTTATAATATTTCACAAAAATACTGTTTTTACTGCATTATCAAATAAATGTAGCCTCTGTGAGTATAAGACACTTCTTTTAAAAAAACATTAAGAAATCTTACCAACCCCAAACCTTTGAATTGTAGTGTATCTAAAATATTTAATAATCAAATTGAGAAGTGTATAATTTCTGTACCACTAAATGTTCTCTCTCTCCCTCCTTTTATTTATTTATTTTTAAGCATGACTGGGCTGGACAACATTGGCTCGAACAATGGTGCGAGTTTGGGGCATGACCGAAAATCAAACAATTCATACTTCATACAAATAAAGTGAAAGTGACATGACATGTAGCCAAGTATGGTGTCCCATACTCGAAACTCGGGCAGCCATTTTTGCTGTGGTGCCCGGGGAGTGATTAGGGGTTAAAGGTGCAATATGTAAGAATTTTGCAGTAAAATATCCAAAAACTACTAGGCCAGTGTTATATATTTTATTCACTTGAGTACTTACAATATCCAAAATGTTTGCAACTCGTGTCTCAAACAAGTGTCTCACAGCAGCCGCCAAGCAAACGCACAGAGTAACATTATAACATCATTTACAGCACACTCAAATGTATCTAATATGATAAACAGAGCTGTGTTACCTCATACTCATGACCGGAAAAGCGGAAGCGGCGCCGGCGACCGCGGCATAATAAAAGTTCCGCTGCTCGTGAGGCATGTGTTGCGCAATCGCTCCAGCAGCCTCGTTCAGCTCCAACAACACTCAGTCCTGCTCTGCTTCATACTACGGTAACGTTAATAATCGCATCCATGAACATGATTTCCGCCCGAGTCCTATCACGATTCTTTTCCACCGGCTGTTGAGGTGAAGACCACATGTCCCAAGATTCGGCGCTCAAACTTGCCGTCATTAAGCTACGCTTTTGTTTTGAATAGGCCTCTAGCGACCTCTAGCAGACAGAAAATATTACATATTGCACCTTTAAGTGCCTTGTTCAAGGGCACCTCAGTTTTGTGTAATGAGAGTGATAGATAGCCCTGTTCATTCACTCCCCTACATGTCCTGCCGGGACTGAGACGGTACTTTGGGTTACAAGTCTGACTCTCTAACCATTAGGCCCCCCATATAATGTTAAATAATATAAATAATGTTGCAAAAAGACACTTTAATCTCAATCTATTATGTTCAAAATAGGATCAAATAACTGTAAATTTGACACTAATGCAAAAAGAACAGTAATGGCATGTTCTCACCATGGCCAGATCAATCACCCACTTCTGTACTGTAAGCAGCTGCCATCCACCCACAAACCTGATTCTTGCAGTAAAGGAGATGGAAAACTGTCATATTTTCAAAACTATCAATATTTTTTGTTTTATTGGGACATTTTTTTTACTCTGTGCCCAGAAAAATAGCATAACCTGACATCATGAGTTTAAAGGATACAGTGCTGCATATATGAGGCTGTGCTTCAAGTTTCTGTTGTAGTGCAGGATCAACAGGAGCACAATGACATCTGTGGACACACAAGCTTGAACATAAACCCTCAGAATCCAAAGTCTCACTCGTGATTGAGCGTCAGAATGTCGTCTCACCTTGTGCAATGAGGATGGGATACTCCAGGTATGTGAGGGGCGGGTAGTCATAGTACATCTGATAGGACATAAACACTAGAAACCTACACACAGGGAGAAGAGGAAGAACAGAGTTGGAAACTTTTTGCCATTCATATAAAAAAAACACATACATTTGATATTTAACACCAGAGTCCACCGATTATTGTTTAATCCTAAAAATCTGATACAGAGTTGTTTAGTATCATCATCATCAATATTATAGTTTTTTCTAATATTTTGAATTATATTTTCTGTTTTAACTAATTTTAGTTAAATTTGTAGTAAATTTGTTGTGTTTTTGACATGTCTACCTAGTTTTATGAAATTTTATTTGTTATTTTTAGTATATAGTTTTAGTTATTCTAGTACTTCAAAGTTATACCGGATGAAAACGAGAAATGGTGACAGCTAGCTGAAATAACATGTTGCATATGACAGATACAATATAATTTGACTTAAATGCATGGTGAAAAGTGAAAATTACTCTACAGTATACAAGGCAACATCCGAACATATCAATCACTTCTGCATATGCATCCATGCATGCACGAACATCATGTCAGTGCCACTTTGATGCAGCTCATTCCGGATGTCTGCATCTAGCTTTTCATGTGGCAGTCGTTAAAAGATTCATTTCAATTCATGTGAAAGCAGTGAAGTTCTTACCCGACCAGCTCCAGCAGCAGACTGTTCAGACTGACTCCAGCGGTCGCTCTGGCCCGCATCAGCACGAATATCTGCGGGAACTTCAGCACCATACACACGAAGAGAGTGCTGAAGTTGGCCAAATTCAGCGTCAAATTACCGTCCATCTCTGTACACTTTTGGTCCTATAATTACCCTCTATGATCCGCTTAAGCGATCCTGGAACGAAGCGTCTCCAGCTGTTAATATCTAATGGAGCAGCACTTCCGCACACATCAGCCCGCGAGATTTGACCCTCCACAGCGCCCGTAGCTCACAGCTTCAGCTTTGCTCTTGAGTGACGGAGTGCCATTACCAGGACGTCGTGAGCCAGGTCATTCGCAATACATATATAGTATCAGTACATATAAAGCAATTGTTACATTACACATTTTATACATAACCTAGATGTAAATTTTTCTGGAACAATTTTTTTTTGACAGTATTCACTGGAAGAGAGCATGGTTACTCCCTGAAAAATATTGTACACTTCCAAATTTTACATAATGTTTACCCAACCAACTCCCAAATTGGCTATTTTGTTGATCTCTCTGACTTACGTGTATTTTGCAAAGTTGAGGTAGAAATTTTGCTTCACTTATTCTACCATTGCAATCATGTTAAATCTATTTGGGAAGACTTAAGTTATCTTTCTCCTTTTATCAAATGTGATTTAAACTTTTCTTTGAAGGATATATTCCTTTATTTTTCTAGGAGTGACTATGCTATTGCTCTTGTTGTTAATTTCTTTGTGTTGCATTGTAAATTTTTTATTCACAAAAACAAATTTCTTAAGACTAGATTTGATGTCTACATTGCTGAGATTTCCCCTGTTAAATCTCTTAAACTCATTGATAACAAGAACAACAAGTTTCTTAAGAACTATGACCATATTTTCCTTACTGGTTGAAGTGCCATTGTTTTTTGTCTGTATGTATGTATATATATGTATGAAGACTTCAG
Source organism: Megalobrama amblycephala (assembly GCF_018812025.1). Lineage (NCBI taxonomy): Eukaryota > Metazoa > Chordata > Actinopteri > Cypriniformes > Xenocyprididae > Megalobrama > Megalobrama amblycephala. Next base: position 20,800,510 of record NC_063053.1, on the reverse strand, counting down.
ATGCAAAGGCCTCTAAGTGCCATCTGAAATTTTCTTCTAAAATAAGCATTTCTATCAAGCTCGTGTGTTTAGGTTCAGTAATTCCACTTTAATGGCAATTAATAGGTCCTTTTCATTGCCATTAAAGTGAAATAACTTTTAGAAGAACATTTCAGACATTGCATCTGAAGTCTTCATATACATATACATATATATATATATATATATATATATATACACACACACACACACACAGGTGCTGGTCATATAATTAGAATACCATCAAAATACACTAATTCACTAATTCCATTCAAAAAGTGAAACTTGTATATTATATTCATTCATTACACACAGACTGATATATTTCAAATGTTTATTTCTTTTATTTTTATGATTATAACTGACAACTAAGGAAAATCCCAAATTCAGTATCTCAGAAATTAGAATATTGTGAAAAGGTTCAATATTGAAGACACTTGGTGCCACACTCTAATCATCTAATTAACTCAAAACACCTGCAAAGGCCTTTAAATGGTCTCTCAGTCTAGTTCTGTAGGCTACACAATCATGGGGAAGACTGCTGACTTGACAGTTGTCCAAAAAAAAAGACGACCATTGACACCTTGCACAAGGAGGGCAAGACACAAAATGTCATTGCAAAAGAGGCTGGTTGTTCACAGAGCTGTGTCCAAGCACATTAATAGAGAGGCGAAGGGAAGGAAAAGATGTGGTAGAAAAAAGTGTACAAGCAATAGGGATAACCGCACCCTGGAGAGGATTGTGAAACAAAACCCATTCAAAAATGTGGGGGAGATTCACAAAGAGTGGACTGCAGCTGGAGTCAGTGCTTCAAGAACCACTACGCACAGACGTATGCAAGACATGGGTTTCAGCTGTCGCATTCCTTGTGTCAAGCCACTCTTGAACAACAGACAGCGTCAGAAGCATCTCGCCTGGGCTAAAGACCAAAAGGACTGGACTGCTGCTGAGTGGTCCAAAGTTATGTTCTCTGATGAAAGTAAATTTTGCATTTGCTTTGGAAATCAGGGTCCCAGAGTCTGGAGGAAGAGAGGAGAGGCACACAATCCACGTTGCTTGAGGTCCAGTGTAAAGTTTCCACAGTCAGTGATGGTTTGGGGTGCCATGTCATCTGCTGGTGTTGGTCCACTGTGTTTTCTGAGGTCCAAGGTCAACACAGCCGTATACCAGGACGTTTTAGAGCACTTCATGCTTCCTGCTGCTGACCAACTTTATGGAGATGCAGATTTCATTTTCCAGCAGGACTTGGCACCTGCACACAGTGCCAAAGCTACCAGTACCTGGTTTAAGGACCATGGTATCCCTGTTCTTAATTGGCCAGCAAACTCGCCTGACCTTAACCCCATAGAAAATCTATGGGGTATTGTGAAGAGGAAGATGCGATATGCCAGACCCAACAATGCAGAAGAGCTGAAGGCCACTATCAGAGCAACTTGGGCTCTCATAACACCTGAGCAGTGCCACAGACTGATCGACTCCATGCCATGCCGCATTGCTGCAGTAATTCAGGCAAAAGGAGCCCCAACTAAGTATTGAGTGCTGTACATGCTCATACTTTTCATGTTCATACTTTTCAGTTGGCCATGATTTCTAAAAATCCTTTCTTTGTATTGGTCTTAAGTAATATTCTAATTTTCTGAGATAATATTATAATATATAATATATTTAAATATATTAAAAGTATACCATATATAAACAAAGATTTTATGTTAGATGGGGAATAATTCTCAGATTCAAATGTGAACACTGAGAAAGTTAGGCCTATTAATTTTCCTTTACGTAATTCCATTTATTAAATTTCTGTCATTTTTGTTACACTTTCATTGGTGTTACATCACAAAATGTTGACTTTCTGACTTTTAAAATTAGTTCTATTTCAGTTCATGTTTGTGTTATTGAATTAAAATTAATTAATGGTATATTGTATTGATTTTAGTCTGCTCTGTGGTGTTTTGAGATGTTATTGTTGCCATCAATAAGTCAATCTATTTTTCAAGTTAGAAAGCCAACATTGTTTGAGAATGACCCAACCACAAATGAATTAATTAAGCAAACAGAATAAAAATGAAGAGCATTCTTGGAGAAATGAGAATTGGAGTGTGCCTCTATTTATTTGTTTTTAATAAGCAATTCACTGGGTTAAACAAATACTGTTACAACACAAAAATGATACATTTTAAAGCAACAAGTTTTATAACAACTTCATAATCAAAAGACAAGTTTATCTTTTTTCTTTTCTCTTTCCATGTCCTTCCTTAATTTAAAAAAACAAACAAAATCAGACATACTTTTCATTGAGCAGCTTTGCTGCCTCTTGCTACCCTGTTCAAAGAACCATCTCTCTTGCTTTTTATTATTTGCAAATGCAAAGGCTTGCCAGTAATAAATAATACTATAAAATGTTCTGCAAGTACACAAAAAAGATTGAGAAACAACAACAAGCGTAAATGTACAAGGTTTCAGGGTGATGGGGTGGGACGAGTGGGCAAATTTAGCAAAATCTCAGATTCATACAGGACAGACAAAGCATCTATACATCCATACTAGCCAGATAACAAAGTTGATTTTATTATTCATGTGTGTGTGTTTTTACAAAGTGGGTTTTTTTTTTTAAACAAGCAGGCGTCGTTAATTACAGAGCACAAAGAATTAAGGCAGCTCAAATGTTTACCTCAAAAAAGTTTAAACATTAGATCCTTAAAAACTGCAGTTTGCTCTTGTTATTTTACACAGACATAGTGCCTCTCACACAGAGTGTAGAAATAAGAATTTGTTGTTGCATAATTCTGGCTGTTGACAAAGCCATCCTCTTAATACCACCAACAGGAATGATGGGAAAACATTTTTTTAAAAAATGGCTTCAGGAGAGTTATTATGATATTACTGACCCCTTTGTCACATACTGTATAAGATGAAAACTCACAACTAAGCTGCCTCTCGGCTTTTCCAGTTTTCTTGATTTTACATCATTACAATAGAGCTGACATTGCTGTGATTGTTGTTTTGTTTGAGTTGTTTAACACTGCTCGATGTGGGATGCCCTGATTGATTGGTTTTGCTGGTATTTGAGTTAGGGTGTATGAGTTTCTGCGTCTCCATCTTGTAACTGTGCATGTGGCTGATCTTTCACCACAGCAGTGCTTATGTTCCCCCGTCTGATTAATCAGAAGCCCTCCAAACATTTCAAACTTACTAATTTTGGTGAATGAAAAAGCCAAATGCTCTTTCTGTACCCAGCCTCAGGGCTGAAAGACAATTTGGCCACTAAAACAGGCGCCTCTCTAGTAAATCCTTTGAAATGCTCTTGGATTACAGTATTGCACTCAAGCTCTACGGTTTGTTATTTCAGTTCATTTTAACTCCTTGGGTCTCTCATCTGTCCTATTTGCGCTTGCTGACAGAGCACACAATTCATGTCCCTCTAGTGGACCAATGTTGCCATGACCTTAAGAAATGTTTCTTGAGCACCGAATCAGTGTATTAGAATGATATCTGAAGGATCATGTGACACTTAAAACTGCGGTAATGATGCTGAAAATCCAGCTTTGCCATCACAGGAATGAATTACATTCTAAACCGACCCCAAACCTTTGAACGGTAGTGTATTTTGGAGAGATATGTTGCTTATTTTGAGCTTGTTTTATCAGACCAGCTTGAGTTTTTTAAAAAGATCTGGACACACTGTAATAGACACTGGATATTTCTCACTGTGGAAATTCAGGATCACCATCATGTCATTTAGAAAGCACAGGAAAATGGTTAAATACATTTTTTTTTTTTTTACTACTTTTTGTGACCATTTATAATAGTTGAGAGTTTTACAGTATTTACCATACGTGCGGTGACTATCTCTTCCATACATTGTACACATACACACACAGTGTCTCCCTGCTGTTGTCAAGGACAGCTTCATCTGCTATGTCCCACACACACACACACGCACGCACACACACGCGTTTTTGCTGGTGTCATTGTCTTGTCTGCGTGGGACCGCAGACACTACAACAGTGTTGAGTTTCAGGGCTATATCTGTCCCGGCCCAGTCTGTGCTGCTCTGGTTACAACAGCAAGGTCACACACGCACACATACACAGGGAAGTGATAAAAAAATCATATTTCATGTCTGTGAGATAAGCAGTAATGGGTGTTTGGTTGGTGTGTGCAGCTATATGAAGAGTGATTTCTTTAAGATGTGACCTTAAAATGTCCTTCATATACCCTATCAATCAACATCTGTAACAGCTTCTTTTAAGAGCAAATCATTATAGAAGTAAGTTTGAAAATGGGAATAAAATTGTATCGGTCAGAGTGAATAATTTAATCAGCCTTTAGGACATCTGGATATCGGAATAAAAAAATAAAAAGGTAATTGCAACTTTCTGAAATTTTAAATCTTGTAGTGTGACTATACTGTATCTTGCCATTGCAACTTTGCTTTTGCTAAATTGTTACAATATATCTTACAACATTATGCAAATCACGTTTTTCCTTTGGGTTTTTCACGTACAGATGTTCACATGGATCCGCGAAAATGACTAAAAATGCTGTATTATTCATGCCAGGCCAGTAGTTGGCGATGTCACTTTGTAAAGAAAAACTGTAGATTGAACATGTAATGCGCATGACGTCACCGTTTTCACAAATTCACTTTTTTGTAGTTTACACGGAGATGATAATGGCATAGTTTTCAAAAACTTGCATTTTGAAACCTGTTTTCAAAAGTTTGTGTTTTCAGACCCCCAAAATGCCACTGTTGTGTAAATGAACGATCAAAAGTTTTCAATTTTTTTCAGTTGAAAAAGTGGTCGTGTAAACAGCCCCATCAAATGCGACTATTTCTCATAATTGTAACTTTATATCTCACAATGTGATTTATGTTTTTATTTTAAACTTTATTGCACAATTAATTTTTTTAATTGTGAAAACAGGCTTCCATAGGTAGAGTTCACTATGGAGTATTTGAAATACTAACTTAGAGAAGTAAAAGTAAACAAATAAGGAGGGAGAAGTAAAAGGGCTGAGTATGAAAGAGGAGGAGGGAGAGAGAGGGAAAAAGTGAGGAAATTTGAGTCAATAATGAGAGCGACATATGATGCTGTTGCTGGCTCCTCACGACCAATCCAGACATGTAATGTACATTTGGTTACACCGCACACACAGTATCAAGAATCTCAGATCAACACTGAGATTCACTGTTTCTCCTTTGCACTCATAAACACACCAGACACAGTGACTGACCGTGTACTTTGGGTGTGTGCGTTTGTGCTTTTTGCCCTTTTATCAATCTGTTCTCTGTAACACCTCAATCCAGACGGAGGGTCAGCCAGCCGTATCAGGACTGACAAAATAAATCTGACACAGGAATGTGTGTGTGTTTAAATCTGACACTGGAATGAGACTCCACCACGTACAAACCCCAGAGAGAAATCAAGTCCTTACTCTAACCAGTCACAATTAGACCTCTGAGCCTACTCTTAAAAAAAATATACCACTGTGAAACTGAATCCTGCAGCAAAAAGTACAGAGGGATAGGGTAGGATTGCACTCCTCTTTGTACATCGTCCAAGAGCAGAGAGGAAAAAAAGAGGGGGGAAAAGAGCAAGAGAGGAGTGGTAAAGGTTGAAGGCAAGAGAGGGGATATTTGGGTCAGTGTTGGACAGTTAAAATCAAAAAAGAACAAAAAAGCAAACAAAAGAAAACAAAAAAGAACAAAGAAAAACTAAATAAAAACAGAAAACATAAATGAAACAAAGATAAAAAGAAAATAAAATAAAACAAAAAGTAAACAAAAGCAAAACAGAAAAGGTAAATAAACAGTAAAAAAGGCAAAGAAAAAACAAGCAAATAAAACAACTGTCTTATCTTAAATTCCGCTCTCAAAAAAATTGTTTGCATGGAAAAGGAAATGGTTAGGTCTACAATTTCTGGCATTCATAGTGTATTCATCAGTATTTTCAAATCACCCATCTGGGTCATTTGTTATTTTATCCTCATTGTGATTTCTATCACCTTGCAGGACAAATTTTTGACTTGAATTTTAGAACTTCTCCCAAAATAAATTGGCAAACTTGAATGTTTTGTCAAACTGAACTCTGTTTTGGCCAGAAATATGATACATCTTCTCACACACACACACACACACACACACACACACACACACACACACACACACACACACACACACGCTTGGCTTTAAGGTTCACTCCGCCACTTTAGTCAAAACAAATAACCTGTGCACTCAGGTGCTTAACCCTGCGTTCAGATCTTACAGTACTCTATGTAACTAAAATCATTTTGGCTCTATGTCCACCTAGCCAACTCAAAATGTTCTTGGCATCTGGTGTAAGTGAACTCAACTCTGAGGCAGCTTGGAACTAACTGCAACTGTTCCTGTAACCGTAGCTGGAAAGGAAGTGATGAACATAATTTAGCACTGATTGGGATTTGGCAAAAAATAAAGCATAAAAAACACGAATGAACCTCAGGAATGCACCCTTGACACCAGCTCACACTGCTGGCCGAAACACTTACTGACCTCTCCACTGGTTTTGATTGTACTCTGATAGGAAACCCAGGAGGGATTTTTCTTAAATAAGAGCACCGCAATAAGATGGATAATGATATAAATAATGAGAAATCCAACCCAAATGCCCCTGTGGACACAGATTTCAATCCAGCCATCTGATACATCAGGACAGTGTGTACACAACCCACCAGCAGTGTTAGACAAGACTCTTGGTTGAGCCATGAAGCATGGCAATGAGCGCGTGTGATTGAACAGACTGGGTGGGACAGTCTCCAAGCCAATGGCCACAAAGCTAGCAGCCACTTTAACAGTTCGCCAAAATGCTTGGTGAGGTCTGTACCCTGTAATCCTCAAGTCAAATCGGTGAGTAAATGAATTTTCATTGCACAATAAACCAGCAAACAATCCATCAACACTTTTCTCCAGTAGTGCAGACTACTTATCTTCGAATCTCCAACGGTGGATGAGTTTCCAGCATCTTCCCAGGGATGAAATGAAAGTTCACTCCATCCTTCTGTTTTTGTGCTCCCGCTGTGATTTTTGTACTCCCTCCAGGTTGTGTACATTTCTCTCTTCCTGTCTTTTTTTGGTGTCCAGTTCCAGAACACCTCTCCATCAGAAAGGAGAGAAAGGAAAGAGGTTAAGAAAGACTACAGAGTGTTTTGCTGGTGTTGCAGATACTGATACACATAGTCAGAGGAAGTGAGGGGGAGAGCGAGAGAAATATTTGAGTGGAGAGACTATTCAGAGAGATTTCTGTCCATCTTTTAAAGCGGCTCTGCATCTGTATTAGTCTTTCTAACTGAAGCTATTGAATCGCTAGCATCAGACCACAAACGTACAGACAGATTAAACCGAGCTTCTTTGAATGCACACACAAAGCAGAAAACTGGTCCATCCATCTGTGGCAGGATTTGACTGGCCCTGTTCCAATTTCAGTTATTCATGAGCTTGTTTGATTGGCAGCCTGTTAGACCTATTGTGTTTGGATTAAGCTCCGCCTTCTTGGAAATCTTTATATGTACACCATAGACTTGCACTGCGATACCGCCTCCAACCAGTAGGGGGAAAGTCCTCTCAACAACAAGACATAGATGGAGGGGTCGAGTGAAGAGGATAGGAAATATCTCTTTCATCAACAAGTAGACTGAGAACAGACTATGCCTGAAGACATCGCAAGTGAGGTCAAACATCACAGCCGATCTACTTCTCAGATTAACACTTTGTGTCAGTCTTTGTTTAGCCGAAAGGGGTGGAGATAGAGCTGACTTCTGCCCAATCCGGATGATCTGTGTGCATATTAAGTCAGAACGTGTATGTGCGGGTTTGGAAAGGTTGAGAAAACAAGGCTGACATCTTGATTGGCTGGATTGTGGAGTCTGTGGACAGCTGATGGTCTCTGCTGTAGTGCAGTCCTCTTTATCCCTTTGGTGAGATGTTAATATCTATGAAAGAGAGGTGGGAAAAAATGAAGAGAAAAGAAGAGGGAGTAATAGGTAAATTATTGCATACAGCCTTGTTGGTCTTCTTGGATCAGTTTGAATGGTTCATGGGGCTAAAGGAACAATTCATAGATATATTTAAGAGTTATCAGTGTATTATAGGGATAGAGTATTGAACAATGAATTAGATGATCCAGTTAAAAAACCAGACTAAATGCCATTCATGAATCTGAATGATCCACTTCTCGGGTTCAATTCACCGACTCAATGTTGGAGACACAGCAGTTAACCCACTTGAGTGGAATATTTCCCATGTATTGTATAATAATGTTATTATAAAAGACTATATATACTGCACAATATACTACTATTCAAAAGTGTTAAGATTTTTTTTTTTTTTGAAGGAAATCACGTGTGAATTCTTACTTCTTTTGTGACATACTGTTTTTCACGTACTACTTTATATAGTAGGGAAGTATGCAATTTTGTATGCAGCCATGGACTCTCCTGTTTGCATCTATTTGAAAGGTCCAGTTCCTTGTTTAGTTGCATGGAATAAGCGATAAACTACATTATTCAAATTCATGCTTTTGTCTTTCACAGAAGAAAGTCATACAGTTTTTGTGCAACTTAGGGGATGTATAAATTAAAAGATTTTTTTTATTATTTTTGCATAACTATTTCTTTAAAACTAATTTGTAACCAAGCACAGAAATATTTGTAATGCTTAAAGTAATCATAGTGTGAAAGAAGACATAAATCTTGTGACTACTAAGAGAGTTGACAAAATCTGATTCTCACCTGTCCTCCATTTCACTTGTTCTGATTGCGGATACGCAGACACCTTCTCTTCAGCGGAGGCTCCATTTCCATTGGAACGGTTCCTGTTAATGGGGCTGTCAAGCCACAGGGCAAGATGGCAGCAGTTTTGTCAGCAGGTTTGGGCACGGGCTGAATGACACAGCCAGGTTTGGGCATTAGGGGCAGGGCGTAAGCATGGTCCTCACCAGATGGGGCGTCTTCAGGGCTCTGAGGTTTGTCCTCCCCTGTTCCAGCGGTAATGGCAGACTGGTCATTTGAGCTTCTCTTACCTGCCAAGTCTCTATCTGTGGCCAAGCAGCTGTTCTCTTTCAGGTCCTCTCCTTCTAGATCTGCCCCCGCAGGCTCGTCGCACACAGCAGCAGTCCTGCGGCAGGGGTCCACCAGAGGGCGCGGCTCTAACGGGGGCGTTCTGATCGAACTCTCTGCTGGAGGCACATTACAGCTCCCATTAACGATCACATTGCAGGGAGTAGCAGAGCCAGGCTCAGTTTTAGCTGTGGTAGTGTTGCTAGAAATAGTGGAGGTGCTGCACATGATTGGCTGAGAAAGTGGCGGCGTGCCACTGCAGTAGGACGGGTCAGCACAAGGCAGAGCCACACTAGCCAATGGGCTTTCAACATTTCTGTCTCTGTTGTTATCTTCTATCGTACCTATACTAGTACCAGCTGACCCATCCACCTCAGTTTCACTTAAAAGTGCAGGTGGTGGGCTTAAACCGGGCTCTGCTTTTACCTGCACACAGGATACAGCCCTCTGGATCACTAGCTGTTGCCGGGAACGACGACTGGTCGTTAGATCAATGACTCCATCTGCTGGTGTGTCTTTATGGGAGTGTCCATAGCTTTTGTTACCAGAGTTTTCTGTTTTAACCAACAAATCCGCCATGTTTGTCCTGCCCTGGTCCATCTGTTTGGAAAATCTTGGCGAGAGTGTATTTGAGGTGGGAGGGTCTTGGTGAAAGTCCCTCTCTTCCCCTCTGGAGGAGCTGGGAGAAAATGACGGCGGTGCTTTTGAATCGCTCCGCTCGCTCGCAGCATTCGGAAGCGTTCCATCATTTCCTGGTCGGTCACCTGATGCCTGCGGACTGAACGGTATGGGCACCGGAATGGGAATGGGGACTGGTAATGGCACAATCACTGGATAGGGCACTAATAATGTTGGTGGTGGCACTAGGGGGGCCAGGGAAGGCATGCCAATATTCATAATGGGTGGAACTGGGATGTGTCCAGCTGGCATCATGTTAACTGGGGGGAAAGGCAAGGCTGGCATGTGGCTGCCGGGGTGAGGGGGCATCATACCTGGAGGGTTCCCAGGAAGGGTTGGGGTGGAGGACGGGTGTATGTGGGGGGAAAGGAGTGGGCGGTGCATGGGGCTTGATGGAGGGCCCAAAGTCCGAGGAGGTAGTGGCGGTCCAATGCCAGGAATCATGGGATTGGAATGAGGGCTGTTGGGTCCTGGGGGACGTAGGAACGGAGGACGAATCTGCTGCATCATCTGGTGCTCCATAAATAGAGGGAGAGGGACCGGGCCACGGGGTGTCATGACCATTGGCGGGCTGCCAGGTGGCACACCCAGAGCTGGATGTAAACCTGCTATAGGTGGTGGAGGAGGTGGCGGTAACGCAGGGCTTTCATGTGGCCGTGGTGTGGGGATTTTCGTTGATGATGATGACGAGGATGACGAGGACGAGGAGGAACACACAGTTCCGGCTTCAGATGGTGACCCTGATGTGGATCCAGAAGGTCCGGCTACAGTGGTGGCACCCCCTGGTGAAGGTACCTTGCGACTGCGGAGCTCGTTTAGAGGTGCACTCCAGGACTCAGGTGTAAGGAGCTGTACACCTGTTCCACTCTCTGATTTCGTATCACTCGTGGGGTGAGGAGGGTTACACAGACCCCCTGGCAGTGCGGCCTGAGTCTCTTTATAGAATATATCCATCTTATATTGGTTCAGACACTTTGCACTGCAGAATTGGAGCCGCCTCTCACCCGCTCCAAAATCCAGGTATTCCTTAGTGTGGCGGATGTGTTTGCACCAATCGCAGACCTGCAACAAGAACAACCACAAAGTGAACAATATAAACTAGAGATTAATTCTTCAAATGTCTATTTTAAGTATACAAATTCTAATCCAAACACTCTCTGTGGACTAAGACCTCATTAAAAGAGTATGGCTTATCCTTCTTTATGACTTAGAGAGCCATCTAACACACAGTATGCAGAGTGTGTGTGTGTGTGTGTGTGTGTGTGTGTGTGTGTGTGTGTGTGTGTGTGTGTGTGTGTGTGTGTGTGTGTGTGTGTGTTGTAAAGTGTCAGATCTATGTAAGATTATAGGGTTTAGGGGATAAAAGAATTAGCATTAAATATAACAATCCAAGTGTGAAGAGAAATGTGGTTTATGTCATGAAATATTAAAATCAAACAAAATATGAATAATAATAATATAATAAAACATAATAATCATAATAAAAATTAAATATTTAAATGATAAATATAAGAATAAAATACAATAATAAGTACAAAAATGCTTAAGGTGAGTGTAATTTTTAAAATTATTTCTTCTGTTTTTCCCTGATTAACGTTCTCTAACTCTTCCTAACACATTGTCTCTGTGTATTTTTAACACACACATCCTCACACACACAGACACACTCATTACAAGATGTCAGGAGTCAGCTGCCCAAGGCAAGCTGCAGGGTCAAACTGACAGCCACGACTAAAAGGTTTTCCCTTCAAGGGGCAATTATGCATGTGGATTCTGAGTGTGTGTGTGTGTGTGTGTGTGTGTGAGTGTGTATCTGTGGCACAGCAGGTGACACTAACTGAGGAAGACAGTGACAACAGACTGAGATAGACAGGAACGAGGGGCTCAAACCTGGTTTGCGTGTGCACGTATAAGCACGACAGAATAGTAAGCGAGAGGGAACTTTGAGTAATTAAAGGATATGACGTGTTCTGCTAAGACAAAGAATAGAGTAATTTAACGGGGGGACAGACAGGCCAAAACATGGAAAGATGAACATATCCATGAATATCCTATAAGAAAGAAATACTACTAAATGATTAAACACTTGTTCTGTCTCTCTCTTTTTCTCTGACACTCTTTCTGCCAGGATAGTTCTGTCTGTCTAACCATTCAACAAAAGTGTTGATAAGGCTGTCAATCTCCAGAGAGGAGGTCAGTCAAAGTAGTTGAGTGCAGATAGAGAAAAATTTGCCTCAGGCCTGGCGAGTAGAGTACATAGAAAGAGATTTTCAAACATTGGCTTGTCAAAAAGACAGACAAGTAGACACAGACAGGCCTGGCAACACAACTAACTGCATACAGAAGAGGGAATTCACAGGAAATTAATTGTGTAGTTTATTTGTAGGGCTGCACAATGATTAATCGCAATTAATCGTTTGCAAAATAAAAGTCTGTGTTACGTAATATATGTGTGTGGTCTGTGTATAATAATTATGTATATATAAATACATGCACATACATGTATATATTTAAGAAAAATATTATATTTATATATAAAATATTTATATATGTAATATAAAATATATATAAATATGTATATTTATTTATACATGTATATATTTCTTAAATTTATACATGTATGTGCATGTATTTATAATTATTATACACAGAACACACACATATATTACGTAACACAGACTTTTATTTTGCAAACGATTAATCGCGATTAATCGTTGTGCAGCCCTATTTATTTGCATGCATTTTTTGAGATGTTTTAGCTCCCAATTCACTAAAAGATTTTTGCAAGTGTCACGAACGTAGGCCCGTAAGAGCTGTATACCTGTGTAAACCTCACTCTCCTGATCTCAAGAGGCACTTTAGCGACTGACGCTAGAGACTGTGGTCTTTAGCCTCCTTGTTAGAGTGCTCGACTCCCATGCCGGTGGACCCAAGTTCGAGTCCCACTTGGAGAACGGTTACACAAATTAAGTAATGGTGCAAACACACCCCAATACCTGAAATTCTCCATCTTGCAAGTCGATTCTGAGTGCTATATTGTTGTATCTATAATTATTATTATTATAGCTATCCATAACAAGCCTAATTATTATAAAAAGAGGCATGTTTTACACTAAAATATTACTGCTAAAGTGCTGCAATGGTAAATCTGCCCCAAAATCAGGTAGAAACAAAATTACTCTTCTTAATCTCATGCCATAACTACACATATACTGAACACAATGGAAATCTAATAGCTATAAACTCCTATGCCTGCTTATTTTGATATATGTTGTGTTCAAAAGTGTTTACTGTTTACTAATGCATTGGCAACCTTAAACCTTTGATTTTAAAACCAACAATGTTTTTTTTAAAAATGTGAATATGATTTGCCTCAGGCCTGCCTGAGAAATCTGCAGAGACAGAGATTTCTCTTAAGACTAGTGAATTGACTGCCAAAGCCAGAGTTTCACTGAAGATAATGAAGGCATTTATCATATGCCACTATTGTCAATGATGGACATTCATCACACGGTTAGAGAGAGAGAGAGAGAGAGAGAGAGAGAGAGAGAGAGAGAGAGAGAGAAGGAAGGAAAATAGGAAGGATGCAAAAACTGGATCATGTGAAATCACTGGCTTCGAGTAGACATGCTCACATATTCACATAGTCTACTTCCATCCCCTAAAATATTATAATCCAGTAAAAAAAAAAAAAAATACTTAAAACAAAATTAATTTACTGCTTAATATAAGATTAATTTTCCCAATTCGAAATTAATAGTTTTTTTTTTTCTTTTCTTGTTGTATGCACAGCTCTGCTTTATGAGTTTTATTAAGTGTTAACAATGAGATTATGTGGGTTTTGTAATCAATTAACTGCTTTTTTCATTTTTTACAAGTTGGACAAAATTTGTCACCAAAAAAGTCATTCGGTTTAACCAAAATTTTGGTTTTACCGAATGACACTTTTGGTTATACCGAATGACAATATTTTCAAAAAATGCTAACAGGCTGATATTTAACCAGTTAGCTTGCTAGCTACCTAGCAAAAGGACAATCAAACATTTTATATTTAGTACAAGTTTTTAAAATATTACAACATTTTCCATGTTTTATAGCGGTTGTCCCGAATGACCTGATTTTTTCAGGACATGCGTATGAGCAAGTGAAAACATGAATTTTTCAAAGAGTTAAAAGAGAGTTAGTTACTTTGCTTCATGACCATGTGGTTCTTTGCAGGTGTCTGAATGATGTCACATCCTGTCACATGATATTGACTGCATGACTTGATCCAAAATGGTCCCTTTATATTGGTTACTCCGAATGACATCAATGAAATTCTTTTTTCCGGACATTCTTTCTCATTCTTTTCACAAAGCAATGACTTCTACGGATAATTTTAATACCATTTTGCTCTATGTTGATAAATGATGTTATAAAATCATGCCAGAATAAAAAATATATACATTTATTACATTTTAAGATATTTTAATCACAAAATAAAATGGCTGTATTGACCTTTGGACGGTTAAACCGAATGACCTTTTGAAACTTCAAAATATTTAAAATACCTTTACATATAGCAAAATATAATTAAAACGTTCTGGATTCAATAAAAGAGATCTAGTTGTACTACCTTACATACTTTGGATGTCATATCTTTGTTTTTTATTATTATTAAGGCCTTTGGACAAAAAAAAAAAAAAAAAGACCCGTCACGTCATTAACCCTTTTTGCAATGAGGTTTTTGCTTAAAATAAATTGGGTAGCTTCAAGATACATTCTTTGAAAAGTCTTATTATATTACTTTTGCTTTTTGACAACATAATTTTTAGTTTTAAGTGTTTTTTAGGTGTTTTTACTGTAAAATACAGATTATTTTTAATGGAAATTTTTAGTATAAGAATCCATTTAGAACAAATAAATTTTAGCATGACATACAGCAACTGAGGAGATCAAATCAGTATGAATCATTAGACAATCAATAATCCAATCTTACTTGAATTGGCTCGATATGAAAGAAGCTGGCTCCCGCAGGATGATGGCTGACAGATGCCACTCATTCATGAATCGATGTGATTTTCTAATGATGTTTTAAGTTTTAAATATGGAAGCTCTAACCATGCCAGTTAACAAGCACAAACCAGCTCGAGGCGAGCCTGGATATTCTCAATTATAAATGATTTTCATATTTCCTGAGTTTAAAAAGCGAGACAGATGGAGACCACTTAACGAGTCACGGCTCTCTAAGAGAAATTTTACTGCACATTACCCTAATGGACTTCTTTTCTCTCTCTCTCTTTCTCTCAATCCACTGTATCTCACTTTCTCTTAATCTTTCACTCACCCTTATTTTGCTTTGCTCTCTCTCTCTAACATGGTTGAGAGGTAATTACTGTCATTTACTTCTGCTGTAGCCGTTAAGCCGATGTCCGTGACCATGCTGCGAGTAGCTGTACGCTCTTTTACTGTAATTACCTGCTAACGTATGGCTGCCAACTCAATGTTAGAATAGAAGATCTGTGCTAATGCTTTTCTTTTCCCATCACACACACCCTCTGTTCCCAAAATGAGTCTGTTCTCGACCAGCCATATGCTGATTTCACACACACACACACACACACACACACACACACACACACACACACACACACACACGCACACATCCCACTTGTCCATTCATGTGGCAAACAGTAGCATTCAATGCAGATTGACAATGTTTAAATAAAAACATGAAAAATGGAATGTCAGAAATGTATAACAAACTGCTTTTACAGCTAATAAAATAGAAAAGCAGAACACCTCATGACCTAGTCTTGAGTTAACAGAGCATGTGTGATTTGACCAGTCTGGTGTCAAGTGCTAAGTCTTAAACAACAGAAGCTAAAACAATTTTGCAATGCTGTTTTTGCACTATAAAATAATGGCAAGGAATTTCTGGGTCATATTTCACTCCAAAAAAACAAAACAAAAAAAAACAAACAAAAAAACACAATAATTGTGACATTAGTCTCATGACTGTGATGCAAAAAATATAAATAAATAAAAAAATTAAATTGACAAAGATTTGTTTTTATTATACTGATAATTAGCATAAAACTTAGGGATATACACTGTAAAACTTAACGCTCAAAAATAATTAATTGGTTTGAATAGGGCAAACTCAAACTAAACAAATTTGTTCAGTTAAATTAACTTTTCTGAGCATTTAGAACTTTCTTGTTCTTTTGAGTTCACAAACCTGACACATTTTTAGTAATCTGATTTGTTTCACTGTTTTGAGTTTTATGAACTCGTTTCTTTTAAAGCTACAGTCCGCGATTTTTCCTCTTTGTCGCCATCTCTGTTTAAAACGTGCAATTGCAGTCATATGCGGAACAGTTATCTGTACGTGCGTTACGGACTGCAGCTTTAATTTAGACAAACTTAAATTTACCTGAAACTGGGCTGGGATTTCTATTTCTCATGAGCAGTGCGCCAAAATATAGCGCCATTGTGCTTTGGGCAACCCGAGTAAAAAATGAAATCTGCCAGTTCTGCTTACTTAAACTTTGATTTTCTTAACTTAAGGAATTTGATGTAACTGATTACCTCAATTACCCAATTTGTTACAGTATATATTAATCTTTGTTAATGTTAGTTAATAAAAATCCAGCTGTTCATTGTTTGTTCCTGTTAGTTCACTGTGCATTAACTAATGTTAAGAAATACAACATTTGTATATTTATTGAAAATTCTTAGTTCATGTTAACTAAAGTAGCTAACTAATGTTAACTAATGAAACCTTATTGTAAAGTGTTACCAAGTTAATATTTATTAAAGATAACCATTAAAAACACTTATTTAATCATTTAATATCACTGCAAAATATACATTTTAAAATACTGTATATAGTCATACAGTGTGTATGTATATATATATATATATATATATATATATATATATATATATATATATATATATATATATATATATACGGAAGAGGATTAGGGCCAAGCAATAATAAAAAATAAAACCATCTCGAGATTAAACTCGTTAAATTACGAGAAAAAACTCGTTAAATTTAGAGAATAAAAGTCGTTAAATTATGAGAACAAATTACTTAAATTATGAGAATAAAGTCATTAAATTACGAGAACAAACTCGTTAAATTTCGAGAAAAAAGTCGAGATAAAATGTTGAGAATAAAGTCATTAAATTACGAGAATAAAGTCAGTAAATTATGAGAAAAAAGTCGTTAAATTACGAGAATAAATTTGTTAATTTAATGACTTTATTCTCAACATTTTATCTCGACTTTTTCTCAAAATTTAATGAGTTTTTTCTCGAAATTTAACAACTTTAATCTCGAGATGGTTTTATTTATTTTTTTATTATTGCTTGGCCCTTATCCTCTTCCGTATATATATATATATATATATATATATATATATATATATATATATATATATAATCCCTAAATTCATCTGTAGCATTTAAAATTACAGATTTTAGTTTTTAGTGCTTCTTTTTTCATACATTTCTTTATGGAATTTTTATATCGACCATTAATCGTTTATCAGCCATAACATAAAAATAATTATTGGTTTATCAGTATCGGTTAGGATTTTAATATTGCTGCATACCTAATAAAAATAATGTCACAATAAAAAAAAAAAAAAAAGTGCTTCCAAAACATATTAACAACAACGACAACAAAAATTATAATAAACAGGTCAAAAGTTTTGTTCACACCATATTTCAGAATTAAGACTTAAGACTTTCAGACATGGTCACAATCACACCATTCTTCTAAAATCTAAATCATTTAATCAATATGCATATGCTGTTTCTACATCTCTAATTTTGGGGTGTTAAATGGTTTATATCTTACAAGCACATCGCTGTTTGTCTTGAGGACAAGTCTGGGCGTGTCTTTGGACAAGCTGTGGTGTGGAACGCCCTCCTCCTCTCTGGCCTAAAGGAAAAACATAATGTCCCTTTTTATGCATGGCCAAAACTGAAAATAAACACATACATAACAGATGTAGAAAAGAAAGAAAGAATGATGTGAATGAGGGAATGGAGTGAGAGAATAAAAACAACATGTGCTGACCTGAAGAGACATATATAGAGAAAAGAGACATTCTGTGTGTGAGTGTGTGCTTGTGTGTGTACAAAATCTGTCTGTAATCCAAGGTTATATTGTGTAATAGTATGGCAGATTGAAACTAGAATTCTTTTCAATTATATAATATACTTGAACACCTTGAAATATAGCAAAAGCAGAAAAAAAATGAATTCAGAAATATTCTAGAAAACTGGGGAGAAAGCAGTGCTACAACACAACACTATTGAATAAAATAAAATTTACTGTCATAAAATAACACTGAAAACTGATCTTAAAAGAAAACAATGCGGTTTACTGTGTATCCTTCATATTCTCAATGATTTATTCTCTCTGAGCTGTCTGAGCATCAATGCCACTGCTGACAAACACCTCACACACAAGAACATCAGTCTGCGCATACACACACTTGTGCCATCTTCAGTCTTTATTTTATGTAGTAGTGTCTGTGACCCCTCTGGACTTGAGCCAACTCATTTACATATAGCACTAATGAGGCTGCATACTCTCTCTCACACACACACACAGGAATGGCATATCCGCAGTCTTAATGACTTGAGGCATGATGTTGCTCCAAGAAATAACCACACACAGCATTCATTTACACTGTGAAGCCTCTTTCATACACACAATCACACAGATAAAGCCACATGCAGACACACAAAACTCAATGTACCTGACGTCTTATTAAGTAACTAAAAACTGCAGAGCTGCAGAGATGGATAGTATAGACAACTCTGTGCCTCCATATTGTAAAACATGCCCCAAATTGTAGCAGTTTGTGTGTGTTATGCCACCTGGGCTTTAGCATTTCAACCACATCTCTGCCAGCCACCATCTGGGCATCACACAACCCAGCCCAGGTGTGTGTGTGTGTGTGTGAGAGAGAGTTTTGCACATTGCCAGGTACAATGTACTTCTCCAAGGACATGGACGGGAACACATATGAGGCACATTCTGGAACGCAAATTAACACACGTTGGGTTTTTGGGTTTTATGAGGACTTTTATACTGTACATTATCTGTCTGTCTGTCTGTCTGTCTGTCTGTCTGTCTGTCTGTCTGTCTGTCTGTCTGTCTGTCTGTCTGTCTGTCTGTCTGTCTGTCTGTCTGTCTGTCTGGTCACAGTGGTTTTGGCAAGTATCACTGAAAAAATTAACTTTTACTGTTAGTTTCACTCAATGCATCCTTGTTCACATTACTTAACTCATGTAACTACATGAACTTTATTTAACTGAGTTGTTTCTACTAAAAATCAGTATTGTCAGCATTGTTCAGTCAACTTAACATTGCTGAGTAAAACGCACAAATTAATGTTGACATAACTAACTGGGCAGTGGATCAGTAGTTGCCAGCATGCTTTGCAAGGGACTAGGGGAGTAAATTTAGAGATTAAAGTGTAATTTTATGCATTTTACAGTAAAGGGAAAGATGTTGTTAGTTTAAGTTAGTGTGTAATGTTTAGTTATGTTGGACATTGAGTTTCTGTAATGTTTTTGAATTTTGTGGTTGAAGAAGAGTGGTGCCTGTGTTTAGGCTGTGAGTACTCATATACATGTTTATAGGACGGTATTCTAGCTCTCAATTAAATTGAGTTTGTTCAACGAGTTACTTTTTGAGTGCATTTTGTAGAGAAAATAGTTAATTTAATAAGGTAAATTAAGCCAATGTGTAAACTGCACATATAAATATTATGTGACAAATTCAAATGATTTGTATTTACTCAAAGAACTGTTGTCAGCTTTACTTAAATTTCTTTTGTTCATACAACTAAATTGTTATTTGTACAAACTCAATTTAGTTGTGTGGAACAATTTGACGCTGCTTTTTCAAGTAAAATCCAACAATTAATTTTTTTTTGAGTGTAAGACATGTTTCTAGATCAACATCTTTTGTCAAAAATCATAGTCCTACACTTATCCCTACCCATAACTTATCCCTAAAATCAGAGAGAAATGATAGGTGAAATAGAATGGTGTAGAAGCACCTAACCCTTGTTGTAAGCCTAAACTTAACATTAATTCTAAAACTATCCCTCAAGTCTGATTGGTTGATTGGAATGTTGTTCCAGGATCGACACGGATGTTGATCCAGGAACATGTTCTATTTGGTGAAATCACATTCACTCTATCGGTCTGTCTGTCTGTCCGTCTATCTGTCTGGTTTTACTATGTTATATTGGTAAAGCAATGCATTTGGCAGTTATCTCCTTAACTCTATATAAGCATTTCTCCACTGCTCTGACATGTTGCCCAGGGTGCGTCCACTAATACGTCCACTAATATGTGTAAGTCTATGGATGAGTGTGAGAGTGATTTCAGAGAGTGTATGTTTGTTCTCTTGGCTAGCAGCTATGAAATAATCACCCTGCACCATGAGTCACAACGCCATGGCAACAAGACCTCAGGAAGCGGAGGCCCAACAGCTTCCAACACGCACACACAGACACATTGTTAAAGAGTTTGTTTCAGAGACAGAGAAATTGTATTCCAATGTTCAAAATAGCTGAACATTTGTAAGTCCTGCAGTAACTACGTTAATGGTTATAGATGCATGTTCGCATTTGTTATGAGTGTAGTAATGAGATGTGTGAATATAAATCAACATCATCGTTTACCGGCTGATAATTTACGCTCCGTCAGATTTTAACACTGTAATCAAATTTAACATTTAAAAGAGTTACAATTTCTCCAACACCTGACACACACACAGACAGGAACACACTGCAGGATAAAAGCACAGGCAGAATGAAGCATGAATGGATCAGATGAAGAACACAATGAGAAACTCAAGAAAGGGATGTTGTGGATTTAGAATAAATTAACCGGTAAAAATTCAGCACACAAACACAATGAATTGTTTCAGTATTGGCCTAATGATATTTTGTGTCCCATAAATGAAAAACCTAACACTCACACAAACGTTTTGCATTTTTATACTTTTATAAAGACATTATGTAGTATGTTTTCGACACTGACTGTTCCCACAATGTAGATGATTTTCTACTTTACTATCCTTCTTCAGGTTTTACGATCTTTCATATTCGTTTTGTTCTCTCTTTATCTGATCTTAACATCACTCTGTATGCTGACACACACACACACACACACACACACACGTTTGTTTTTGTGAATTGTGGGACATTCCATAGGCATAATGGTTTTTATACTGTACAAACCGTATTTTCTATCCCCCTACCTCTAAACCTACCCATCACAGAAAACTGTGCACATTTTTACTTTCTCACAAAAACTCATTCTGTATGATTTAGAAACCTTTTGAAAAGTGGGGACATGAGGTAATGTCCTCATAAGCAAAGTCCCTTTAAGACAAGTCATTTCACTCGGCAGCCATCTTTGAAACGCCTCTCGGGCATCCTGGGCATCATGCAATCACTTTGAATGGGGAAACATCAAATTCTCCAAAACTGTTACGATTAAATTTCATATTTGAAATCACCAATGAAATCTAACAACAACCGGCTCATAAATTTAGTTTCTAAACACTGTAATCATGACAAAAAAAATTTATTTTTGAGGCTGGATCAAGCTAATGCGCATGCGCAGACCTAAATGCGCGTCTCTTCGGAGGCGCGCGTCTGACTGTTTCTATAGAAACCAGTGATTCTAACGGCCGCTGAAGTGACGATGACTTTACCAGTCGGCGATTGGCTCTTATTTAGAAGGCGGGACTTATTCCGCCATATTGCGCGTTACACTTTCTCCCATTCAAAACAATACGAGTGACACGTCTTGTGTTATTCTATCTATAGTCTTTGTCATAAGTCACCCTCTCCTTGTAATACCTATGTGATACCCATGTCATTATACAAATTTGTGTCCTGATATGTCACAAACACACACACACACACACACACACACACACACACACACACACACAGAGCATATGGTCATTCAGTCTACATTTTTTCTCTTGCTCTTATTGGCAGAGCTGCATTTAATTCTGTTTTATGGCATGAAGCACAAACTGGTCTGACTGTCTTTGAGTCCATCTGCTAGGCTGTTTAAAAAGGGTTGTTTTGCCCAGATGTTCAAGTTCATTTGTAGCCTACATGTTTTCTTTAATGACTCTTTCTCTCTTTAACACTAACATTTTTATTAATTCATTTGACAGTTTTGAGGTCATGTCTACACTAATGATAACAACGTATTTTTGAAAACAATGTATTTTGATTTATACCATGATACTTAATTATTACCATTATCATTTACTTAAGCAAAAAGCAACTCAAGGCCATGTATTATAGTGATTGTACTATGAGTAAAGGATTCCTAAATGGTAAAGTCACTGTAATGCAGCTTGTTTTTATAAAATGGTGCCAACCGCATTATGATAAAAGACTCCAATGTTTAGTAAATAGTTGAATTTAGAGCTTACAATGCCTAGTTTTACTGTGCATCATGTCTCCTGCATATCATTTCCATGCATATTCCCATTCATGTGACACCGTGTTTAACAGTACTAGACATTAGGAAAATATGACAATAAATTCTGTCACATTACCTTGCTAAAAATCATTCACTATCCTTGTCTTGTTCTACAAAAAAAAAATAAAAAATTGTATAAAATACTGTTCAGAGAAAGTTTTCAATGAAGAGTTAAAGTTTTAAACTAATCAAATTTATGCAATTTTGCCTATAAGGTAAACATATATTTTAGGATGTTTATATATTTTTAATATAGGATAGGCCTTATTTTTGCATTGTAAATAATTGTCTGACTCAGCGTGTCACTGACAAAACATTTAAAAAAATAAAACGTGCATATCTTACTGTTTCCTTCAAAATCTATCCTTCAAATACAAAGGTATTTTTCATAATATTGGGAAGACCACAAAAGGTGTTATCTTTAGGCTACTGTCTGTCTGTGCACGACACCAACAGCACAACTGTGTTCAGCAGAGGTTGTACAGTACTGTGTACAGTAGCTACTCGTCAGACGCTCACCGAGTGATCCCTTCAGTGTCTGTCATTATGCCATTATGTAGCTAAGCTATCTGCTTAGACAAAGTGCACATCATTGATCATTATTCATGTGAAAATATTTTCTGTGGCTGCTATTGAGTTCTACATGAGTTCTGCTATTTAGAACATAATTTAAAGCGGAATTATCGTGCACCAAGCAAACCTTGCAGTAGTTAAAACATTAAAACACAGCATAAGGAGAGTGGCACAAATGTGGAAATTGAAATGTTCAAATGGAAAACAGAGTTTAAAATCATTCTACTTCATAACTTCGCTCACTCCAGTAAAAGAGTGCGTACGCATGGTCTAGAGCTCCCGCATGGTGAGCACATAGTTTATTTTTTATAAATCCCAATATGTGCATGGAAAATCGCAACGTTTCGTACGCAACGTTTATACATCAGGCCCTAGGTACATCACAATTATTGCATGTCTGAAAACTGTAGTAACTCACCCAAAACATTTAATTTAATTGCTTCTAAACCTACACTGTAAAAAATGACCGTGATTTTAACAGTAAAAGACTGTAAAAATGCTGCGGTGAAAAACTGTCAATTGGTTTACAGAAAGTTTCCATACTATATACGGTGAATAACTGTAATAGATCTAACGGTACATTTAATGTAATTTTACGGTAACATACCGTTAAATTCACAGTTTTTGGAAGTGAAAAATAACAATTCATTGTAAAATTTACAGTAAAAAACCATAAATTGACATTCCCACAATTCCCTGCGTGACACTTCACATTTGATATATTTTCATTGAAATAACTCTGTTTCTTCTTAGTTTTTCTCATTTTTTCTAATCAGTTATGTACATGAGGGTTTTATGTTACATCTAATGTTGTTAAATTAATGTTTATTGCATTTTTAAAATTTCATGCATGTTACCATGATGGTTTAGTATTTGACACTGTGTTCACCTTCTATATATTAGTATTGTCCTTCTCAGCTTGTGGAAAATCTGCTTGTGATGAACTTTGATTCATCATGTGACTCTTATCACCACTGTGTTTGGTGACTGTCAGTGTATTATAAAGGTACAAAACAGATATTAGTACTTCATTAGATTGGTAAATTAACATTATATCAGTTGATGAAATACGTTATTTTACCGTAAATTTAACAGATTTTTTTTTTACGTTGCTACTGTATTTTTTACGGTAAAGTTCTGGCAACCACAGCTGCCGGTTTTTTACCATAAATTTTACTGGGATTTTTTTACAGTGTAGTTATTGTTTCAGAATATTGACCAATGCCACCAAAATGATTTTTTTTATGTCATCATGTGAGCCATACTGTTCAAAATGTTTTTTTCACCATGTCAGTCCTGGAAATACTAAAAGTGTGAAAAGTTAGGTACAAGTTTCATCTTTGTTTTATTTATTTATTTATTTTGATGTCACTGACTGTCAGTTTTGTCTAGCTGAATGTTATGGTGTATCACTATGAGTTATTTAGATACAGATTTCAAGAAGGTTTACTAGGAAAAATCAATAGTACACAGGAAAACCTATGCACATTTATATAAAGTACATTTATTTCTGTAGCAATGCGTTACATAAGCGTAAACAGAAAACTTTACATGCCATAAATATTTATGGAATATACATATGTCTGACAGATTTTGATAACTGAATGATCATTTTGCATGTGCTGGCTCAAAGGATGAAATTATATCTAGAAGTTGTGAAGAGTATGACAATCTCACTGAGAATCAACAGCAGTTTTTTCGTGCCAAACAAAAAAACAAACAAACAAAAAAATGTGCAATTTGCTTAACCAAATAAAAAAATCAAATCTTGTGTGAACAAGAAACAAATTGTTTGGAGATCTGAACTTAGTGTTTTGAGAAAAAAAATTTGAGAACTGATCCAAAGAGGTTCAGAAAAACTTTAATAAGAAATGCTCCTTAAAGGGTTAGTTCACCCAAAAATAAAATTTCTGTCATTAATTACTCACCTTCATGTCGTTCCACACTCGTAAGACCTTCATTTATCTTCGGAACACAAATTAAGATTTTTGATGAAATCTGAGAGGTTTCTTATCCCCATACAAAGCAATGTAATTACCACATTCAAGGTACAGAAAAGTAGTAAAGACATCGTTAAAATAGTCCACATGACTACAGTGGTTAAACCTTAAGGAGAGACACTACAGGCAAAAACACTGTTTTTTCAGGCACCTGCAATTTTGAGATTTTGCACTTTTTGGCTTTTCATAAAGTGTTTTTTCAGACTGGTGGAAAGAAAACATCCAAAATACACTTTTAAGTGTATATTTTATAGCACTTTATCTATGTGCATCTATAGATTTCAATTACAGTAAATATCTTTAAAGGCCGTTTTTTCCTGCTCTGAGTCAGAAATGTCCACTTCAGCAGAACTTATATACACCAAACTTTACTGTTTTATTCCTATTTATATTCTGAAGGTTTTTACAGAGGGGAAAAAAATGGTGAAAATATTTTTTTTTTTTTTCTGGCTGTTAAATAAATTTTCTAATTTATGGAGTGATAAAAAGAGATATCCAAAATTCCCTCCATAAAAACCTTTGAATTTAATATGTCCAAAAAATTAAACAAGAATTTTAAACCTGACGTCATCCAATATTCAGATTTTTGTTCTAGAAATGTATGCATATTAGCGCATATTTAATTAGATAACGCCTCATTTGCATATTTAAACATTAAATTTTAGAAAACTTGTAATACAAAAAATGTTTGCAATTTTTAATGTAATCAATCACCTGGGGTAGTATGGTGATATCTATTAGTTAATTTTTTTACCTATTTTGATTTTTTTCTATTCACCTGGGGTGTCTCGCCTTAATGTTATAAAGCGACGAGAATACTTTTTGTGCCCAAAAACAAAACAAAAATAACAACTTTATTGAGTCGGCATTCTGATGTAGAAGCCGGCATTCTGGAAGCACTGCAATGTGTCTACAATGTAAACAGCGTAAGAAACTGACAGGGAAGAGAAGAAATTGTTGAACAAAATCAGAAACCTCTCAGATTTCATCAAAAATATCCTAATTGTGTTCTGAAGATGAACGAAGGTCTTACAGGTGTGGAACGACATGAGGGTGAGTACATAATGGCAGAAATTTCATTTTTGGGTTAACTAACACTTTAAGCACCAAATCATAATATTAGAATGATTTCTGAAGGATCATGTGACACTGAAGTCTGCTGAAAATTCAGCTTTTCAAATTCCATTAAATTCATTAATTCTATTAAATTCCATCAAATTAATAATTACATTTTAAAATATATTAAAATAATTAATAAATTGTAATAATATATAATAACATTACAGTTTATTTGGTCAAATAAATGCAGCCTTGGTGAGCATGAGAGACATCTTTCAAAAACATTTAAAATATATATATTTTTTACAATATATAAAGTGTGGCTTCAAATACATTATTGTTTTTACAACTACAACAAAAAGGCTACTCCAGTAAAATATTAAGGACACAAATGTTTATTAAAATGTATTTTAATTAGTGAATTTGTAAAGTCTGAACTGTTTTATAAAATGGTACTTCAAAGTCCTGTACTTCAAAATACCATGTTCAAAAGTGACTTTTCCAACATTGTCTGTGATATATTCTCACTATAATTGTGATTTCCTAATGCTGAATGCCACTGAAGATCTACAAGAAATGCTCTCTGCAACCGAGTTAGAGTGACCCAAGTTCTTTCTACTTATTCAGCCTTGTTTCCTAGTTTCAGTCCAGAACAAATCACCATATATGGACACACTTCTCTGTATTCCAAATATTCTGTTACTCTAAGGTTTCATGAGGCTAAAAATATCTTGTCAAAATTCATTAGCTCAGCACCTACACACACACACGCACACAAATCTGAGGATTTGGGCACCGTAAAATGAGCCCATCGTCTGACACAATAAACACAATACAGTAACAATACTGTTTTTGTGTGCGTGTCTGACAGAGGTTTACCACATTTCCTCTGAGGAGGTCACTCCTTATTCACACACAAAACAAACACACACGCACCTTTAATGGGGTGGAATTATAATCACCTGAAGCAGCTGGTGTGAGGATGTTTCACTACCCAAGGTGGGCCGGTGGGAGGATAGAGAATAAAGATACGTATGCACGTGTAATATGCTTTCTCTTTTTCCGTTTTGAGTTTTGCAGATGTAGCAGCTGCAGGTATTTACTGCAGTAACATCAGACCCACCGCCCCACAGCCCCTCCCAGTGTCTCATTTCACACACACATACTCGACACTGCTTATCTTTGCAGCTGACCTTGTGGTGGAAATGACAAAATGGAAAGAGAAAATGTTTATATAATCTTAGAGCGTAATAAAGTTCCCTCACCTAATGAATTATAGAAATAAAGGTGGAGTCGCAGTGGTGGCAGAACGCCAGGAGAACCGTCAAAGGAGCGAAGTAAACAGCTTTATGATTGGTGGGATGAAATGAACATGCTCCTGCCAGACGTTCGTTTGGCATTCCACAGACGTGTCTCCTCAGAGAACCAGATACGGCATCCAAACGTCTACAGACGTGCCAAAGCGACCTCACAGTTTACACTATAATAATCACAGACTACACTGATCGTATCACATGATGTCATCCAGCACTCACTGTTCTCTTCGTTATATGCGAGTAAATAAATTACGGAAATCTGGACTCTAATAACATTTAATGACTCTAAGAAATCTTAATAACATTTTTCTGATAAAAACACAGACAATGAAAATTAGAAAGCAGATCACACATCAACCCGTTTCACTCCAGCAAGGTTGGATCAATGTTCAGGTGAATCTCACAAAAACATGTCCAGGCCACATTCCTCCAATGACTTCCTCTACAGAAGTTGAAACAGTTTGCACAAACTGTTGCAAAAAATGACTATGCAAATGTATAAAAGGATGAATCTCTTAAAAGGTGGGGTAAGCCATATTTCAAAAACACTGATTGGAAGTTAGCCAATCAGCATTAGGGGGCGTATGACGAGAACGGAGCAAGAGGGAGATTTGAAGAAAGGCTGCAGAAAGAGAGATGAGACAATACAAAACAGCTCACAACGAACTCTTGTTTGTGTTTACTCTTGTGTACTGTACATTCAATTTTTGTGTTTGCTTGTCATTCGTTCATCATCTGCGCTTTATTTTTCGTGAAGCTTTATTTTGTTGCGCGTCAGCTGTGATAAACAGACATCCACTGGCATTGCGTGTGTAACAGTGGCCAGATAGTGAGAGTTTTGCTGTTAAACCACTGCACACTGATGACCGCTAG
Source organism: Megalobrama amblycephala (assembly GCF_018812025.1). Lineage (NCBI taxonomy): Eukaryota > Metazoa > Chordata > Actinopteri > Cypriniformes > Xenocyprididae > Megalobrama > Megalobrama amblycephala. Next base: position 20,772,363 of record NC_063053.1, on the reverse strand, counting down.
AGAATGAGGTGTTTAGCGTCATTGTTAGTGCACTAGCCTCGCATGCCAGCAGCGATCGGGGTTTGAGACCGATTGGAGCAGGGTGGTTAGGATTGGAGGGTGCATTTTGGAGCAATGAAGAGAGGGGTGTGTTTGTTTGGGTTGATTTCAAATATCAACAATGTCCAACAGCGTTTTTGAAATATTGCTTACCCCACCTGTAAAGTCCAGGTTACATTCCACCACAAAATCAACAACAAAATAAATAAACAAAAAAAATCGTACTGATATTTGTTTTTCATTACATGTTAGCACATTTTCCCCACAAAAATCTCTTTACGATAATATATCCAGGTATTTTTGGGTAAATTTCATTAGATTATCATTACTGAGGTGCAATGAATTCAAGGCATAAATACTACCATGATGTATAAATATTTTACAGTTTAAATTAATTGTTTTACAATGAGAATGAGACTTTTTTCACTATGGTAATTATCATCAATGAGGTGCTTAATTAATGCTCAACTGTCATAAAATGTCAGAATTAATGGTCAATTAAAATAGATTTCATTTTTTATGACCATTAATTTTTCAACAACAAAAAAAAACATTATTTATTTTTTTATTTTGGGATGAAATATAACCCAAAACTATGAAAATGGCTTTACTGTTGTTGTGAATTCATGGAATTCAAAGTCCTTTTGTGTTTGTGTACATTTTTTCCTGCACTTTTACTTACTTCTGTCTGTCTCTCTTTCATTTTCTGACTGATTTATTTCTTTTTTAAAGAAAGGAGGTGGTTTTCAGTAATACAATATATGTGTACATATACATCTCTGTCTGTAAAAATCATGTTCATATGTCTTTTACACATTTCACACAGTGTAATCTTAACATCTAGAAGTCTATGGTTTCTACAGTCAAGAAAAAATAAATGTTTTTTTTGTTTTGTTTTTTTTCCTCATTGTTTTGCAGATCTATGAGTCTCTATGTCCCTGGGCTTCTACACTGCTCAACAATTCATTTAAATTGTTTGTGTCTGTTTTGTGTATCCACCTGTTTTTGTGTGTATGCATTGTGTATGGTAGCGTCAGTAAAGCTCTGGTCATGTTTGCTCTTCATGCTGTCCACTCTATCCTCAAACACACCACACACTAAGCGAGGGGTGGCTGTGAACAAACATGCATGCATGTGGGAGTGTGTACGCATGCATGTGAGACTCTTGTGTGTGTACGTATGCATTATAGTGTATTTGTGTGTATGCTTTTCTATGCATGTGTTATAGTGTATTTGTGTGTATGCTTTTCTACGCATGTGTATGTGCATTATATTATGTAAGTCCAGGAGTGTGTTTTCATGCGTCCATGATATTATGAGTTCCATCAGTGTGTGAATAAGAGAGTCTCTAACACACACGAGGAGAGGAGAAATCCAAACACAGTATACTTACACTGCAATTCCTCACATATCCAAGCTTAGATAGAAAAGAAAACACACAATCAATATCCATCTCACTCTGATGGCACAAGGTCTAAATCTAAATGAGGTTCATTGCTGTTATGCTGTACTTTGCTATACTTTTTTAGCTCTGTAATAAAAAAGAGAATATTCTTGTGTTGTACTTTAAGTAAATCAGATTTTCAGAAATATGCCCTGGTAAATTTCAGGCACTTACACATTATTAATCATAGCTTAATTATTAACAGAATTGCAAGAAAATTAACAGGATGGACTTAAAGTTAGCAACTGCTCTGTGAGGGATTGAGAGCTAGTTTATAATTTCGGTAATTTTATCAAACAGGGTGAAGTGATGTGATGTTGGTGTTGTTTTTCCACCCAAAATTATTGCATTTTCTTAGTTAAAAGTAATATATTCTGTAAATAATATAAAAAACTAAAACGATGTAAAGTGACATATGATAAAAGAAAACTAACCAATATCTCCATCTTTAAAATTGTGAGATTAAAATGCAGTTATGTTTGATGGGGACATTAAAATGTACTAGGAATAACCCATGCCATCAGCTTGTCTTCGTGAGCCAACAATGTTCAAAAATATCAGTGAAGTACAAATACTAACAAATGAAAAAAAAAAAACATATTTGGTGTACCATCTGATCAGAATAATAACCTAATAAAACATAGGCTAGTGGGAAAATGACTGGAACTGTTATGAGTGAGCAGCTGTGTCTCTGATTACTAAAGATATGTGTGTAAAATCTACAAGAAAAAAAAATGTCTCATTTAACAGAGTAAGAGTTATTTAAAATTTTGAGCCAAAGAATTTAGTAACACTGAACAAGGTTAAGGCAGAACAAAAGAAGTGACATCAGACAGAAGGAGCCTGATTGGCTGAGAGGACAGGAAGAGGCGGAGACTGGTCATTTACCTTGTTGCGTTTGAAGTAGGCACGTCGACAGGCAGCGAAGCATTTCTCACTACAGAAACTCTTCAGTTCAGAGCCCATACTGAGAGAATAACGCTTCACTCCCACCTTCTGACACCATGCACACATTATCTGAACATTAGAAGTGTCCTCCTCTGAGAGAGAGAGAGAAATAAAGAAAATATAAGGATCTATTTGAAACATAGTCAAATGTTAGATAGCCTACAACATACATTGATGTTGACTGAATCACAGAATTTGTTTTCTTTCTGTTTTTATGCAACTAAATATACCACAAATTTAAGTACATCATTATATGTGAAATACATATTGACATTTACACACAAGCACCTAAAAACATTTATTGTTTATTATGATGATAATTTATATTTTATATTATGATGATAATTAAGTGAGATAGACTTCATACTCAATAGAGAAGTGTGACATCATATACCAGATAATCTCCTCAACAACAATTTAATTTCCCAGCCTTACACATTTAGACACTAATTCATCCACACAGTTTCTCAAAGCCTTTTTTTATATTGCAGACAGGCAGTATATAATGCAGATGCCCATATACTCAATAGGGACTGTGCTTAACCCCGGGTTATCGTCATTATAAACCCCGCTTTTAACCCTGGGTACAGTGTGTTTAATGACCAAAGGCAAGCTTTCCCTCACCAATCCACAAGGGGTTAAGAGAAAGCTGTCATCATGCATCACCCCACACACATCAAGAACATATACATGTTTCTTGGCGTGTGTGCATCAGTCAATCTGCCTACATCACATGCATGCCACAAGATATTAGATCTTTCCCATCGTGCTCCAATAACAACCAGAGGCTTGCGGGCACGAGTGTTCAGGTTTGGATGTTTGAAATGTGTTGCATGCATTTGTGTGTGTTTGGGAATGGGAGTGAGCGAGATTCTAGGGACCGCAAAGACATATATAACTGACATTGCCACAACAGAAAACTGTTTTTTTGTTTTCAGTCTTCTGAGATGACTCCCAACATCAGATTCAGATTCAGTATGTGATCATTTTAATGCATCTGCCCGTGTCAAATTATTTCTCCTCAGAGATCTTTTACACTCTCACCCTCTAGCAGCTGCTTAATGATCAGATAAATCTAAGTGTGTGGAGAGAAAATGTCTGCCCATTAGACTTAACCTTTCCTTTCACCCCCTCTCTCTTTTTCTTCTCTGTCCTTTGTAATGAGTGTGTAGTGCGAATTATATTTTAAGATAGAAATTAATTCAGAATTATGTTAAACATTTCTCCATAGGCTAAACTCTGAACATAAAATGTACTTCAGTAATCAGATCCACTCCACTTCTGACCAACCAAGTCAAACTAATCAGTGCAAAGGGAAGAGAGAAGAGTCAGACTACAACCCCAAATCAAGTAAATTTTTTGCTTGGTGATTTATGTATCCCTAGTGGCAAAAAAATTATTTCAGTCTGTTTGAGCATCCCACCTAGGTCGAACTAGATCAGAGGTGGGCAAGTTCGGTCCTAGAGAGCTGCTGTCCTGCAGAGTTTAGTTCCAACCCTGAAAAAAAACTTCAGCTGCCTATAGCCTTAGTAATCCTGAAGAGCTTGATTAGCTTGTTCAGGTGTGTTTGATTAAGGTTGGAGCTAAACTCAGCAGGACAGCGGCTCTCTAGGACCGAACTTGCCTACCCCTGAACTAGGTCGAAACTGCAGCATTCGCTCAACCAGTGGCATGAGCTGGGGACAGGGATCTATTTGAGACTTTGACTAACTTACTGTTTGAAATACAACAAGTAATTCATGATTTAAAGGAATTTAATAGAACCAGGGCCTAAAACTAACTTTTTGTCACAATGCATTACAATATTGCATTACTCCCTAAAAAAAGAAACTAATTGCATTACTTAGTTACATTTTATGAAAAGTAATGTTACATTACTTTTGCTTTACTTTTTCTTGCTTGTTTGTTTTTTAAAAACAACAAAAAAGTTCTTTTTTTGGTGAATGTTAAGGCCCTTTCACACCAAAAGTGAAAAGAATAAGCCTCAGGCTGAAGGATAGGCATATTTACACCTGTACAGTAGAGGGCGCAGCTCAAATAAACCTTTCAGCTGTGCTGCCATTCTGGATTAAAGAAGAATAGGCTACAGGAGAAGAACGTTCAACACTCTTATTTCTAAATCTAATCTAAAGTAATTTTTGCTTATTAGTAGATAATTAGTAGGTTGAGTTAGATAATTGAAGGTCATTAGTTAATAAAGTGAGATTAAATAAATAAAGTATATTTGTGTAATTTAATATAATTAATTATTACAGGTTTGCGTAAAATTCTGAGATTGCATTTCACTGTTTTTATTCATTTTGAGGAACACTGAATGTTTTCGTGCAAGTTCACATTTAGTCTAGTACTACAATAACCATCATGTTCACACAGCGCACACAACGCCTCTGCACTTTATTTCTCTCAACATGGGGACAGGAGAGCTGTCAGTCAATAAATGTGAAAAAGTAACTTGCGTTACTTATTTGAAAAAGTTACTTAGATATTTTGCTAATGCATTACTTTACTAGTTACTTAAAAAAGTAATCTGATTACGTAACTTAAGTTACTTGTAATGCGTCACCCCCAACCCTGCTAAAGACAAGCGCAAGAAGACGTGAAAGAGAGCTCAATTCAGTATTCAAGTACCGTCTGAAATGCGGCTTTCTGGGTACGCGCTTCGGATGTTCATGCACAGAAATCTTCCCACAGCGTGCAAGTAACGAATTGAGTTCCCTTTTGTGTCTTCTTGCACTTGAATATTTAAATTGGCAAGGCTTAAACTCTTGGCTTAAACCTGTCAACTGCCCTGAGTGTCATGTTTGTTCAAGTTCATGTTCTTACAACACTGCATGGTTAGAATTCACAAAAAAGTTACCGGCCAACTGGCAATTGACACCCTTTCATATTCTTGCCAATCAATGCTGATTTTTACTCACGTTTGGCACTTGGTGAGTGTTAAGTTTAGGCCTTGGATAGAACAAACAAAAATGAAAATTCTGTAATCACTGTACCCTTGTGTCATTCCAAACTAATTGTCTTTCTTCTACGGAATACAAAAGGAGTTATTTTGCAGTGTGAACCAAATTACCTGAATTCACCCACTGTTATAGTGCATTTTTGACATGTTTGATGTTCTTCCCGATCCCATTTAAAAGAGCAACAGATGCACAAGAGAACGTTCTTCAAAAAAACAAACACCTTTTTTGTTCCACAGAAGAAAGAAAGTCATTTGCGTTTAGAACAGAATGAGTAAATGATAAAAAATATATATATTATGAACTATTCCTTTATTATTCCAAAATTTGGACTAAGCTGATTATTCAAACTTAAAAAAAACTACACTACATCTATACTAATTCTAATGTACTTTTTGTAAAGAAGAAGCAATAGAAGCTTAGATTCAGCAGGCTGGAAACAGTATATAAAAAGATTTAGATAGAAAGAGCTTGCCTAACAAACTGCATCATACAGAGCAACAAAGACTCAAAGTGTTCCTCTACAACCCTGAAAATACAAACATCCTAATATAAAACGGTTGCCATGGCACTTCTGTTTGTTTTTCCTCAGCACAGCCTCATTGCTCCATCCGAATCCTGAATTTAAGAGAGACTGTGCAAATGTGTGTGTGTTTGTGGAACATCCAGTGGTAGAGCAGCACATACCTGCACTTCAAAAGCCCTCTGTCACTATGCGCATGCTCATGAATTATTCAAGAGGGCCACAGGCAAGGGGCGGGGATGGGGAGGGGGGAGTTGGCTTCTGTTGCCGTGGTAGTTAGCGAGTCTACACCATCTGTTTCTCACCACATCACACACATTAACGCACACATAAATACAAGCGCACATACATAGGCAGGCACACACACACACACACAAATACACCAGTGCACAGTACACTGATTTAGGGATGCACCTCATCATGGTGCCGCCCCATTAGACAACAGGACTGTGGTCTGCTGAGCAACAACACACACTCTCAACCAACAATGAAAGTGAAGATTAATTCAATGAAAGTTAATTCAATGAAAGATTCAGCAGAACGATTCAAGCCTGTAACAATGGGCTGCGTCTGAAATCACATACTCTCTGAGTAGGTACTTCTTTCGAATAAGTAATTACTTTGCAACAGTTAAAAAGGTATGTTCTATAAAATGTGCGTAGTAATCCAGATGTACTACATTCATCATGTTATCATTGTCATGTGACCTACCAGCGTTATTAGTTGCATCACTTCACTGCCATTCAAAAATCCTCTCCTGTGGCCTCATGGGATTGTAAAGTGGTCATTGGATGCACACTTCAAAATCTCACTGGAAATAGTAGGTCAGTGGTGTCCAATTCTGCTCCTGGAAGGCCACTATCCTGCAGAGTTGAGCTCCAACCCCAATTAAACACACCTGAACCAGCTAATCAAGGTCTTACTAAGCATATTAGAAACATCCAGGCAGGTGTTGAGGCAAGTTGGAGCTAAACTCTGCTGGACAGTGGCCCTCCAAGACCGAGTTTGGACACACATGTACTTATGCTGTCTTCAGTTGCTATTGGAATTATCGTAAAATATAACTTTCCTAGGTAAAAATTGGACATGAACAATATCAACTCGTATTTACCACTGTGAAGCTCAGGGATAATCCTGATACCCAAGTTCCCGAGTTGGGCGTGCCATAAATTTTAAACATGGCAGAGGGGAGAACAATTGTTGCTGTGACTGGTATTCTTTATTAGTTTCTTCCACAACAGCTACATCTTCTTATCTTGTGGTTAAAGCAGTGCATATTTACATATATGAATAAGTGTTTTGTATGTTTTATTCACAGTGAAAACAGCCTGTATTTGACGAAAATTCCAGAATTGTCAGCATGCTGACTATTGCTGTGAATGTTTATATGGTTGTCAATGAAAGGGACGCTAAATATCATTTAATAAGATTTTCCCAATAAATGGGCAAGAATAAACCTGGTGTCCTCCATGATTCATGCTCTTTCTGACAACAAAGCACTTGAATGCGATGAGCTGGTAATCACGACTTAAAAAGTGGGAAGCGAAGGAAACATTAGTAGGTCCTCCAAGTAGGTACTTTTTGCTGCAGTTTCCTGAATACTATGAATTCAGACATACTACTCTTTTCACATACAGTTTTTCACCTTTTTTAGGAAAGTGTGTATATTATGATGCAGCACAAGTCTTTTTGAACAATTTATTAAAAGACTAATAAAAGTCACCTATTTGTGAATCGGAATACACTGGTTGCATTGTTTGTTTTCAATTCACTAAAAAAGAACAGACTCATTAGAGTCATTTGTTTATGAATTGAACTACACTATCTGAGCTGTATATGTTTGTTTTTCTGTTCAGCCAGTGGACAAATCAATACGTATTTTCTTGCCATCGGTATATGGTAATTTTTCAAATTCAATTTAGACTGCAAACTCACATTCACAGCTCAGGTAGCAGCGGTGTTATAAAAAAACTAATGTTATATTTGTTGATATTTGTACAATCGCATAAACTTTCATGTGTTTAGTGTTTGTTTGTTTCAGAAGACACAGTAGATATACATGGTGACATTTACACAAATGGTCAAGCAGCGCTGTTAGCCTCATAAATATGCAATTAAAAACTTTAACACACAGTTCACAAATGTACAGTGTGAATTCTCAACACCTGATGGACAAAGTATGTAACCCGGGATTACATTTACCCAGTATTAAATGTATGTTTTGTACAGCTGTATGTGTGTGTTTAAGTTAGATGTCTGTGCACTAGTGTTTCTTACCTGCTGGTGCTTTGATCAGAGGGGGCGGGATTAAGGGCACTATGATTGGCAGGCCTCCGTGCTCTTTAGAGGAGGAGGGGTTTACAGACGCTTCGCTTGTCACTCCGTTCCGTGATGTCGGAGTAGAGCTAGAGCTGTTGGCGTGTGGAGGAGAACCACTGCTGTTCTCCACTGTGGATGCTTTTGGCAAAGAGTTCTCTAGAGAGGAGAAAGTGATAATGGCGACTCGTTTATGTCTCACAAACCAGTCACAGTGTGAAATACATGAGGTCAGTGGGATCTATGCTATTTGTTCTGCGAAATGTCATTGATAGGTTTGACTGTCATCAAATTCAAATTGCCATGATCCTTGCCATGAAAGTTATTGAGAAAAAAACATGTTATTCCAAATTAAAAAAAAAAATTAAAAAAAAAAAAATAGTCTTATAACCTTCAATCAAGCTAGCAAGCTAATTAGCTAGCTAGCTAGATATCAGCCTGTTAGCATTGTTTGAAAATATCGTCATTCGGTATAACCAAAAGTGTCATTTGGTAAAACTGAAATTTTGGTTAAACCGAATTACTTTTTTGGTGACAAATTTTGTAAAAAAAAATGACAAAAGCAGAGTTAATTGATTATAAAAACCACACAATCTCATTGTTAACACTTAATAAAACTTCAAAATTAATTATATCTCCATTATGTTCTTTAGTTTTTATTATACTTTTAAACACCTTATTCCCATATATATATATATATTTATATATATAATATATATATATTAGGGCTGTCAATCGATTAAAAATTTTAATCTAATTAATTACATACTCTGTGATTAATTAATCTAAATTAATCGCATACATAATTTTTGCTGTGAAAGTATTAAATATTTCAATTCAAATGAATCAATGCAGGGTTTTTCCTGGGTCAAAAATGGTCTTCAGTGGTGACAGACATGGTCATCCACACAAACAGTAAAAAGTGCCCTACCCACGTGATCTGCGAGCCCGATACTGACAATAAAGTACCCGTCACTCTCACTGTAATTCTTTCTTGCCCTCTTTGCAAAAAAAAAAAAGTGATTTTATAGCTTTGTAAGCGAAGATGCTTTTTTGCTAAACCTGAAAAGTATTAAAAAGTAGCATTTAGAAGTTATATTATCTAATAATATAATTTTCTACCATATACAATTGAATGCACCTAGCTAACAACAACTTGCTTTGTTCTGGTTTCACCTCACTCCAGTCTAAACTAACTGATTTTATAGGTAGGCCTAATTTACTACACATTGTCATTTAAATAACCTGAAAATATTGTGGATTATTAAGGCTAATTTTACTAACCACTCTTGCTAAATGGGGTAAGCACACTTATGTTCTCATTTCAGAGTTGTTCGAGTAAATGATTCATTATAGACTGTGTGGACAGATCAGTTGTTGTCTTGATTCATTAAAATGAGTCTGTTCAAATGAGTCATTAGGTCACGAATCGGACAATAGCGGACGTTGACATGTTACGTGCGAATCGCGACTGTTATTAGAACATCGCAAAAGATTTGTCAACACAGAAAACACTTCACCACTGGATAGGATTTTCTTTTTGTTTACTGAAAGTGTGGTTTATGTCAGCTGCACGTGCAGGGCGCCTGTCAGAGAAGATGAGGTGACTTTTTTTGAGCACTATTCACACCCAACGGTTATTCAGGAAAGACATTCTCCGAATGCGCCTCGTGAAACATGGATTCGGTCTAACAAACTTTTAGTATTGTGTCAGTTGATTTAGATTATTTGTGTGAGGTAGAGAGGTGCAAAGACGGTGCTTACTTTGAAGAAGAAGAGAGGTCGCACGCATGAGGGAGGAGTTCTGCTCGTTCTGTCCGTCAGCGCAGCAGTCGCCTCCCTCCTTCATTTTACAGTCGAATGGTGACTAGAACGGCTCAAAGGTTCAAAGGTCAATACGGAATGGATTAATCTGCGTTATTTTTTTAACGCGTTATTTTTTCTCAGATTAATTCATCGAAATTAACGCGTTATTTTGACAGCCCTATATATATATATATATATATATATATATATATATATATATATATATATATATATAATTATTATTTAACATTTTCCTGTTAAAAATGCTGTTTTACTGAGAAATATCACATTACAGAAGTAAAAAAAAAATGCAAACAATGTTTCATACTGACTAAAGGCTTGGCATGCGTTCAATATTTACTGTGTTAAAACACAACTAACATCTTTCTTCATGGTCAGTGTTTCATTTTTAAATTCACAAGTCATTAACAACTAGCGATATCTCAAATGCACACCTCATATGATATTACTGTTTTGACCAGTAAGACACTCTTATAAGACATTCCCATATTACACATCCACCTGCAGCAAATAAGACAAGATTCAACAAGAGCACCCAAACAGATTACTGGTAGATAGAAGAAAAGCCCATTTGTAACTCTAACTGCTCGTTTAGAGACGATCACGGCTAAATGAGTTAATTAAGTCTGATTGTCCTTCGCCTAATCTCTCCACTTCCAGCAACGTCAACTAACAATAGTGAAATATCGTAATCTGTGGCTGTGGATTTGTCTGACGGCAGAAAGTAATTAAGGCGATCGTCACATGGCAGGCGTGGTAGGTTGGAGAAATGTGGCTGAGTGCACGCTAGCTGGAAACCGTCTAACGCCTAAATCACCATTTTCTTTAATGGAGGCTGGAGTATGGACTTAGCAAGGAATTAGCCAGCTCATTGTTTCGGCATCTCTTTCTCTGTCCCCACAGGGCTGCAGAAAAAATGGCTGACAGTTTAAGACTCTCTAATGCTCTGGCACGAAGGCCGGCCAGGAGACAGCATGGAGGGTGCAAAGATAAAGCTGTGAGTTAATCGGAGTGCTCTCGGGGGAACGACAGAGGAAGTTCAGGAATTTAACTGTGCATTCTTTTTTTAACAACATTTAAAATCTGACAGTCCTTGTTTTGTGTCCTGTCCTTGTCAGGATTTTGTGTCTTATTACATCCCAGAATTCCGTTTAGGCTCTTTCTGGTGGCAAACAGGTTTGTGAAATTAACCTGCTACAAAGAACCTATGGGGAATTAAGGGATGATAATAAGATAAAAAATTAATGCAAGTTCTGCATATTAGTGTCAAGTGTTCAGAGGGTCCAGAAGGTATAGTTAGATACTGAAACTTTCTCTGAATACATAAGTGTGCAGAGTACTGGGCTGCAGAGCAAGAAAAGAGTTTAGTCACCCATGGTGCTTAAATAATCAAATTGTCTAGACAGCTAAAGGCAGCCACGCACTATGAGATAATCGGGCTGATTTTGGGCCCAATTCTCCCCTTCTGACAATCCTAGGTAAAGTCCCATTTACCTTAATGGTTCTACAGATTATTTTATCAGATTTTCCTGTGGTGTGATATGTTAAGAGCAGTGTTGGGGAAAGTTACTTTTAAAAGTAATGCATTACAATATTGCGTTACTCCCTAAAGTTACTTTAGGGGTTACTGCGTTACTTTTTCTCACATGAGCTGGGCTTGCTTGATTGTTCTTTAATAACAACAAAAAAAGTTCTATTTTTGGCGAATGTTAAAGGATTAGTTCACTTTCAAATGAAAATTAGCCCAAGCTTTACTCACCCTCAAGCCATCCTAGGTGTATATGACTTTCTACTTTCTGATGAACATAATTGAAGAAATATTAATAAATATCCTGACGCATCCGAGCGTTGTAATGTCAGTGAATAGGGTTCACGAGTATGAGCTGAAGAAAAAGCTTCCATCCACATCCATCCATCATAAACATGTACTCCACACGGCTCCGGGGGGTTAGTAAAGGCCTTCTGAGGCGAAGCGATGCATTTGTGTAAAAAAATATCCATTTTTAAACAAGTTATGAAGTCAAATATCGAGCATCCGCCAGACCGCCTTCCGCATTCAACTTACGCAGAAATTGTAAAACTCTTGCAGTTCACAAAGCTTATGCTATGTCATGCGCCTTCCCTATTCAACTTATGGAAAAAGTGTAACTGACACAACGGCAGTTTCCTCTTTCTTTGTAACTTTTATACGGAAGGCGGTCTGGCGGAAGCTCGATATTTGACTTCATAACTTGTTTAAATATGGATATTTTTTTACACAAAAGCATCGCTTCGCTTCAGAAGGCCTTTATTAACCCCCTGGAGCCGTGTGGAGTATGTTTATGATGGATGGATGTGAATGGAAGCTTTTTCTTCAGCTCATACTCGTGAACCCTATTCACTGCCATTACAGCGCTCAGATGCGTCAGGATTTCATCAGAAAGAAGAAAGTCATATACACCTAGGATGGCTAAAGCTTGGGCTAATTTTCATTTGAAAGTGAACTAATCCTTTATGGCCCTACAGCAGAGGGCGCAGCTCAAACAAACCTATCAGATGTGCTGCTGAAAGTTTTTGTTGTAAACTGAAAAAGTAATGTGTTACTTTACTAGTTACTTGTAAAAGTAATCTGATTACGTAACTCAAGTTACTTGTAATGCGTTACCCCCAACACTGATTAAGAGTGATTGAATCTGTTCGGAAGAATGTTGGGGCCGCAATGATCTCAAATCGTAAATATTCAACATGTTGGATATTTACGATTTGAGATCATTGCGGCCCCAACATTCTTCCGAGTAATCAGTAATCCTGTTGTCCGATGGGAAGCCTGAGGACAAATGTGCACAAACTCTATAGATTGTTACGTGGAACGAAATGATACCCAAGGAAGGAAGGTGACAGAAAACGGAAACATAACATAACTTCATCCAAACTATTTTCTTTTTTTCTGTGAATTTTCTTTGCTCTAAAGTCACGTTTGACCACAAGAGATTTCCCATGTTCACAGTCGGGACTCGGTGGTGTGGTGTGCTGTCTTGGTCACATTGCGGCACTTCACACACAAACAAAACTGTTAAAGGATTAGTCCACTTTCAAATAAAAACTTCAAAAAGCTTAGGCTGTATGTCCTACACCTTCCCTATTCAACTTACGGAACGAATGCGGCTCCAGTTCCGCTTTTTCCGTAAGGGGTTCCGTGATTAGGGAAGGTGTAGGACATACAGAGTGAGCTTTTTGAAGAATACGGAAGGCAGTCTGGCGGAAGCCCTTGCGAGGCGATCATTTGTGTTTATAAAGCATATACATTTTTATTTTTTATTTTTTTTAGAAAATGAGTGATGTTTTCGCTAGATAAGACCCTTATTCCTCGTCTGGTATCGTTTAAAGCCCTTTGAAGCTGCACTTAAAACTGTAATTTTAACCTTCAACCGTTTGGGGCCAATTGAAGTCCACTATAAGGAGAATAATCCTGGAATGATTTCATCAAAAACCTTCATTTCTTTTCGACTGAAGAAAGAAGGACATGAACATCTTGGATGACGTGGGGGTGAGTAAATTATCAGGAAATTTTTATTTGAAAGTGAACTAATCCTTTAAATCTTTTTTTTTTTTAAATCATGTTTGTGGTCTCTCACATTTTGAAAATCTGATAAGATAAGTGTGGGCCAGCCTTAATCAAAATTACACTATCATTCAAATGTTTGGGGTTGGAAAGATTTTTGAAACAATTTTGTTTTAAAAAGAAGTATCTTGTGCTCACCAAGGCTGCATTTATTTGATCAAAAATACAGTAAAAATATTACTGCTGTGAAATTTCATTACAATTTAAAATAACTTTTCAGGATTCTTTGATTAATAGAAAGTAAAAAAAAAGTGTTTATTTGAGATACAAAAATCTTTTGTTGAATTATAAATGTGACTTTTGTTCAATTTAATGTTTCTTTGCTGAATAAAAGTATTAATTTCTTTCAAAATAATAACAATAAAAAAAAAAATCTTACTGACCCCTAACTTTTAAATGTGTACTTTTGTGTATTTTCATCCATGTGTGCTAGCGTTTGAGACCAACTATATGTTGTGTATAAATCTTATTTTGCCTGCCTGTCCAGGGTTGTGAAGCCCTATCTGTGTCAGATCTCACCTTTCAGGACAGAGATGTGTTGCCGCATTTCTCCATCAGGGTAGTTGCGTATCTCTATGTCATCTGAGTCTCGTAACTCCACTTTGTCATATCCGTACCATCCAAGCAACTCGTTCATGGTGTTTTCTGCAAAACTCTGCAGAGAGAGAGAGAGAGAGAGAGAACCATTTAAAAAGCAATTTGCAATTTTAATTGATGTCTATTTTTTATCTGTAAGAATTCAGCTAATTTATGACATTGCAGATACTGCTTATGAATCATAGGTTAAATCTATTCTACTATCTACTTACTGAACATGCCTACACACACAGAGAGAGAGAGAATCTGAAAGAGTGAATAATTGCAGTCTGTTTGGGAGGTGTACTGCACTGAGACAATCAATGTAAAAAGAAAAAACTCTGAGTGGCAGATTTTGCAATGCGGATAAACAAAAATCTCCACAGGGAATCTTATGTTTGTGTGGCTACTGTGAACAAGGGCCAAAAGTAGTTTCATCCAAGAAATCCTCTAGCTCAACGATAGACAAAATCTGACTGAAAATAGCTTCAAACGTTTCAGCTCCATATCCCTTTAAGAACCAAATCTGGAGAGGCTAGTATAGACTGACCAGGGCATCAAACAAACATCTTGCAAGTAACACTTAAGCCAGACAACCAGAGAGCAAAGAAGGAAGAAGCATTATTAACAAATCAGAGCTGACCAGACCAGAGCAGAATCCATGTAGCTTCAACATGCTAGACAAAAAACATAAGTCATACTTTGAGTATAGATTTCAATACCCATTTGCTTTATTTAAATCTTCAAAGCTCAGTAATTTTAAAGCATCTCCTCAAAAAAGTAGTTATACATGTCAAAAATGTTTACTTTTTAGACTTCTAACTATAAGTAACTTTGCAACTACATGTCAACTAACTCTCATTAGAGTATTAGTAGACTGCTAGTAGGTTAGGGTTAGGTGTTAGGGTTCAGATTAATAGAGTAATTTGACATGTAGTTGCAAAGTTGCTATAGTTAGTTGAATGTCTGTTGGGTGACCATCAAAATTAAGTGTTAGCCGATATTAAAGGGTTAGTTCACCCAAAAATGAAAATTCTGTCATTTATTACTTACGTGACCCTCATGTCGTTCTACACCTGTAAGACCTTCGTTCATCTTCAGAACACAAATTAAGATATTTTAGTTGAAATCCAATGGCTCCGTGAGGCCTTCATAGGGAGTAATGACATTTCCTCTCTCAAGATCCATTAATGTACTAAAAACATATTTAAATCAGTTCATGTGAGTACAGTGGTTCAATATTAATATTATAAAGCGGCAAGAATATTTTTGGTGCCCCAAAAAAAACAAAATAACAACTTATTATATATAGTGATAGCTGATTTCAAAACACTGCTTAAGGAAGCTTCGGAGCATAATGAATCAGCATGTCGAATCATGATTCGGATCGCATGTCCAACCGCCAAACTGCTGACTTTGGCGCTCCGAACCGCTGATTCGATACACCGATTCATTTGTGCTCCGATGCTTCCTGAAGCAGTGTTTTGAAATCGGCCATCACTAAATAAGTCGTTATTTAGCTTTTTTTTTGGCGCACCAAAAATATTCTCGTCGCTTTATAATATTAATATTGAACCACTGTACTCAGATGAACTGATTTAAATATGTTTTTAGTACTTTTTTTTTTTTTTTTTTTTTTTAGTTTTTGCTCCCTATGCAGGCCTCACGGAACCATCTGATTTCAACTAAAATATCTTAATTTGTGTTCCGAAGATTAACGAAGGGCTTACGGGTGTGGAACGGCATGAGGGTAAGTAATAAATGACAGAAATTTCATTTTTGGGTGAACTAACCCTTTAAGTAGACAGTCTACTAATACTCTATTGAGAGTTAGTTGACATGTAGTTACAAAGTTACTAGTTATTATGTAACTGTAAGTGGACCGTTGAAACAAAGTGTTACCAAATCAAATGATATTAGGTATACAATTATATTAAATATATAAATTATATTAAATAATAATTTTATTTGTTTTAAAATCTCAATGTATTCATCTCTAAGACATACAGTAAATGAGCATCTAAACATTCAGATATTTATTTATTTCCATATATGTATTATTTATTTTTGTCACTTTTTCTGTTTTAGTCAATCTGAGGGAGGCTCTCACCATCAAGTAGGGCGAGTTGCCATGGAGATTGCCTGCCTGCCCCGCCCCTGGGAGGGGCCGATTGGACGGGACCTGATGAGACACGAGTCAACAACTGTCAATCAAACATAGAAACTGTCAGTCAATCGCATTAACTGTCAAGCAGCATACTATTGTTCTGTGTTGTCGGATACATACATACTCATTTAATGTGGGTTGGATGGGCCTTGACATTTACCATAGTAAATCGCTACATCGTACAATAACAATATTACTCTCCAGCGTAAACTACAGCACTACAATAATAAACATACACAGACATATATGTTGTACAACCCATTTAAAAATACACAGAACATGTACGTTTCCAGTACAAACTGTTGAACAGCTCTTCTCCACTCCTTCCCTGCACTTCCTCTGTATGGCCACCAGGTGTCTGTCCTGCCCCTGCCTCTGGTCTGTAAGGTGAGGCTTCTGTTTTAGGATCGAGTTCACAAGGTCAGTCAGTCACAATGCAGTAATCACACCCTGTCCACAGGAAAACCTACTAGACTGTATCAGCACAGCATGGATCAATCTAGAATCACCTGAGATCCGCTCTAAAGTGTTTTGGGCACTTCGGAAGTCCTGATTGTCTGGGAACACCAGCTGAGCTGAGTTTAGAGGTGCCTAGAATTTCCTGACTTACAGTGTTAACAAGGGGTCATACATACTCATTAAAGGGGCAAAAGTGAGGCCACATACTGTAGGCTTCGGGACAGTGATTTTTTATTATAAAAATAAGAGTGGAATATACTATAGATAGATTAGATAGATAGTACTGTGCAAAAGCCACCATTAGATGTTGTTTTAGCAATAGTATAACGACCATATAGAATTATTTCTCAGTCTCTTTATTAGAATATAACCAGAAAATACAGGAAATTTGTATGCAGTATTAAAAAAATCAGAAAAATGGCTTCTATAGGCTAAAGTGGCAAGTATTTAGTGACCTCCCCTTATACTTGAGCAATAGTAGGAACTGGCTATCTTAAACCTAAACGGAATGGAAAAGGACTGGAAGGTCAAGAAAACTTTCAAAATCTGATAAGAAGTTTCTCAGAGTTTCTTCTTTGAGAAACTGGAAGAAGTCCAGGAGGTCACACTAAATACTGATGTTTGCTTAAAGAAGCTATTTTGTTCTGAATGTTTTTTCCCCTGTATTTTCTGTTTGTATCTTAATAAAGAGAGAGAAATAAACATGGATGGTTATTAAAACATTTATAAAACAACAAAGCTGTTTTTTTTTACAGTACTGTATATATATATATATATATATATATATATATATATATATATATATATATATATATATATAATTCACTTTGAAAATGTATAAAATTATATAATTACATAACAAACCAAACATATAAACACTCTTAAATATGGAGAAAAAGCTATTAATGTGGCATAATAAAAATTCTATTCTTTAAAGCTAGAATGTTTTTAAGCATTTTTTAATCATCCAATTCCCTAGACAAATCTATATGTACAATGTGACCAATACAAAACAAATATGTTTAGAAAATGTTGTTAGAAAGCACAGAGGGAAAACTGACAATTTAAAATGTCCTTTTGTGTTTGTCTTTTTTAAGTGCTGCAGATCAGCATGATTTCTGTCAAATGTTCTGGATTCTGCACGAAATGTCACTCCATACTTAATTGCAAACTGAAATTCCCCGCACTCCTCCCCTCTGAAGGCCGCCCAATAATTACACATGCTCTGATAAAACTAAAAACCAAAAAAAAAAAAAAAAATAGAGAGAGAGAGAGAAAAAAAGAAAAATATTTCCTCCCCTACAGAGACAAAATCAAATCAGAAATGTTTGGAGAGAACTCTTTTCACAGCAGACTGAAAGATCAGCGAGAAAAGTTACAAGATACGAAGCAGCAAATCTCATTCCCTCTCTGCCGCCTTGCCTCTCTGTTTGCCGTGATTGTGACGGCGGGGGGAATCGGACACCCTGCGCGCAGTAACAAGAGTAGGTCACTGTACACCATGATAAAATTCCCTCCTCCCTTCACCAACTTTCCTTCTGACCAACCTCTCTTTCCCCGTCTCGCTCTCTCTCTCTCTCTCTCTCCTCTCCTCCCAACCCACACTTTTCCATTCCCTTCTTGCTTTTTTCTCTTGTCCCTCTCTCATACTGAATATCACTTTCTTTTTCTCTCTTCCATACTCTCTCTCTCTCTCTCTCTCTCTCTCTTTCTTTCTCCCCCACCACTACACTCTGCTTTCATTTCCATCTACCTTCCTTGATATTCGATCTGGCCTGTATTCTCAGCTTTCAGTTTTTACAGCTTAGGCTGCCTATTGCTGTATACATTCCTTTCTCTTCTCCCTCTCTCTCTCTCTCTCTCTCTCTCTCTCTCATCCCCCTCTCCATCGGGGCAATCACCAGCACGGGGCTTATTTTACCATGCTGCACATGAAAGCAGACGGAGATGAAGGCTACACTGTCAGACGTCTCTTCTCTGTATCTCTCTCGGAGGTATAATCCTCTACAAGGCCACATTGTGTACAATCATCCCTATCTCTCTTCTTTCCTTTTGCCGTTTTTCTTTTGTCTCATTCTTCTTGGAAGTAAGAGAAAAATTAAACAAAGAATTGTTTTAAACCGCACCAAAGCGAGGGACTCCTCATAGGCAGGGTTTGTGTGTGTGTGTTGGTGGAAATCGGATACATGAGAGGGAGAAATTCATAATGCTCAGGTCTCAAGTTCTCACTGAGGCAATAAGAGAGAAGTGCAGCGTAAAACGCAGATTATATTTGTACACACACGCTCTTTAAGTGTTACAGTATGCTTTGTTTGTGCATGTCACCAGTTATTTACATAGGTACTGACCGTCAAATAGGAAGTGACTGTGAGAAAACACACTTTTCCTCCACCTTTAAAGAAAAAGCATGCTGGATTTCCTAAAGCTCACAGTGGAAAGCATGAACTCAATGAGTTCGGGAAAGGGAATGAACGAAAAACGAGTGAAAGCCGGTAGACGCATTTTGATAATGCAGATGGGATGGAAGTATTCAGCCTCGCTGTGATTTGCGACACCTGTTCGCGCATGTATCTCAAACCCCTCAAACAGACCCTTGCTCTAAACCCTCCTCTGGTTACTCTACACCGCATATCAAATTTAGCTTTGATTCCACAGAACCTGATCTGTGTGTCTGTTGACGCAAATGTTTGGGGAAAAGTTTTGTTTTGTCTCCATGGCTTTGCTGTTTCCTGTTTTTCATGTTACATGGGGCGTGACACACGCACATTGTTCGTCGGCGCTGTTTGCATATGCATGGGACCACCGCCCTCAGCTGTGGCGGTGTCCCTGTGGGCTATCTGCCGGGGTATCTGCATGGGGTATCTAGGGCACCTGCATGTGTCTGGTGAAGATGTATATGGGATGTTGTTGTACGGATGTAACCGTGTATTCTGGATTAGGGAAACAAAGAATTATTTATGAAATAGTGTTTGAAAAAACGATATTGATTTTGTATATTGCTTTTTTGAATTCTATATAGGAAATATGTCCCACTTAATGTCTAAGTGGTTACGGCCCTGCTTTTATAGCAGAATCTTTATAGATGTAGAGTATTTTTATCAAAAGCTTTCACTGGGGTGGTACCCATTTTAAAAAGGTACAACTTTGTACCTTATTTACCAACCTGTACCTTATTTACCAACCTGATATCACTGCAATTCATACATATTTTACGAGGTGGCTAATTCGTACGAGTGAGGTCGTATGAATTCGTACGAATTAGCCACCTCGAATTCGTACGAATTAGCCACCTCGTAAAAAATGTATGTACATTTTATGCTAAATCATACTTATTTTACGAGTTGCCAAATTCGTATGAGTTCGTACGAATTACCTACCCCTAACCCCACCCCTAAACCTACCCGTCACTGATGTTTAGACAAATCGAATGAATTCGTACGAGTGAGGTCGTTAGCCACTTCGTAAAATACGTTGGTCGTGAGATAGCGTTGTTATTTACCCCTAAAGGGTGCATATTAGTACCTAAATAGTACATATTAGTACCTTCTTAAAGGGCACCACCGCAGTGACGGCTTTTGTACCATTATTTCTGAGAGTGTATGATCTTTTAAATTATCTTTCAGGCTAAAACTCTGTAACAGAACAGAAAAACATAACGTTTAAATGATGCAAGTGGCTGGACATTACAAGCAGTGTATAAGATCAGAGCCAATCTCTTACTTAATCACTTATGCTTCATTATTTGTTTTTGCAGAGAGGCATTTAACTTGTGGAATCCTATCAGAGAGAACACAGGGTGAGAAGGTTTTTTGTGGGTGGTTGTCTCTGAAAAACACCTGTGTGTTTCAGGATAGCTGAGGGAATTACAGGTAAAAACTTCTGTGAATTATATGAGAAGTTCCTATGATGATAAAGCATATCAGCTAGCTAGTACACTATAAATGACAAATGTGATAGGCTGTATCTCAGACTTTATTTGTTTTAAATGTGTATATATATATATATATATATACAGTAGCACCACCCATTACCCAGCAGACTCAGCTGATTTGCTGATAAAGTGTGTTTTTAAAGAACCTGATCACCATCTATGTTTTGTCATGGTGTGTGACCATGTTATCCATGTTATATTATGTATATATTCATCCCACAGTATGTAAGGTGAATTGCTAACATGCTGTTAGATGCTGGATGACCTCCGGCACTTTAATGGTCTACTCTCTGTCAAAATGCAAGGCAGAGATCAGCTTTTTCCACAGCCCTGTGGTCAAAATGACAACTCGACGGATGAAATGACAGATTTGTGCCTGACTTGTACACACAACACCGCTGACAAGGCCAACACTCACCACAGACCTTTGGAGATGCGTATAGTGCAGAAAATTTGTTACAGATTTGAAGTATTGGGAGAAATCACTGAATTGTGCACTATGGACTGCGGACAAGAGCAGCGTATAAGGTAAAAAGATCTGTAATGTGGAAGACACAGTCTTTACATTGAATTCTAAATGAAAGAAAGTCGCTGCCTACATCACTCAGGTGGCAATTCTTACAGCATCTGCTGACCAACTCCCAATATATATACTTTTAGTACAATATCAAGGAATGTATAATGGAAAGCAAGCAATTTTGACAAATGGAAGATTCACACCATTTGAGCAGCAAGATATTTGTTCCAATTCCTTGCTGTCAAAAACTGATCGTACAAATATTGATTCCTTATTAAAGGAAAGGTCAGCAGTGTGAAAGACAATGCAAACTTGATTTATTTCACTTAGTTCACTGATAAAAAGCAGATGGAAAAAGTCCTTAACACACACACACACACACAAAAAAAATCATGTTCACAGGTCAAAGATGTGACTTTTTTTGATCTATTAAGTTTTTCCAAATTAATTATAAATGCATACACCACTTTTATGATGAACAGTTTTCAGTTTCTGAATTAAAATTAATTTTAATATTCAAAAACATCTAAGTGGTGTAATTGTCAGAGGACTGTAAAGTCAGTGTGATTTAACCAGCATTTGACATAAACAGCAAATGATATCAGAGGGGTTTAGACCCCTGAAACCCCCAATAATTCACTTCACAGCTCCAGAATAAGTCAGCAAGGGCAGCATTGCTCTCTCTCTCTCTCTCTCTGTGTGTGTGTGTGTGTGTGTGTGGGAGAGAGAGAGAGTTACGTCAAACTGAAAGATCGGTGGCTTTTAAGGAGACCGGGGAGACGCACGCGTGTATCTCCGCTACAGGTCGATCAATATCTGTCAAATTTAGAGCCCCGGCGGACCGGTGAGCCTCGCGCAGGTTCCGTCAAATAATCACTGACAAGAAAGAACGCGAACGGAGCAAAATCACCAAAGCCACACACGCACACAGTGACCTAAACACATTATCAGATTAATAATAAGCTAATAATAATTAAATGCGTCCCTGTATACCAGGATGTTGCTATCAGAATGAATGTAGCTTGATCTGATAAAGAGCACAGATAAATTCTGGCGTTTCCAAAACATTAGGCTGCATGGCAGCTGATGCAAACGCTCCAGACAATGAGCACCACACAACCAGGAGACAAAGCGCCTGTGTGCGCCTTCAAATCATACAAACACACGGCTCTCCTCAAACAGAACAAAAAAAGTGAAAGAGTCTCCTAGATCTTGAATAAACGAAACCATGATTGCATATGGCAAATACCCCCAAAAGGGTTTTGAAATGTGCATTTGTCACGAGCAGACAGCGCTCAGTCAGTGTTGAACAGATGCACATCTGGAGTGACCGGCGCTTCCCATCAGAACAGCTGGACAGATGCACCATTCCAGCATGCTTTCCGTTTCATTATTGAGTTTTTACTCTGTTCTGATGTTTCTGTGTTGTTTAGCAGAGTGATAGTAACGCGCTAGTAGTAGTAGTAACGCAGCAGTTTGACGCGGAGACTGACGCACTGGATTTTCCATCAACTACACTGGAGCCAACAAGGGGATTTCACTCTAAACCGTCTCGTGATGTGACTGGGAATATATATTTACGTGCAAATGATTTAGAAACTCATACAGATATGTGTTTAAATAAAATCCATAATTCAATATAAACAAAATAGATCTCAAGCACTGGAAAGCGAGACCAGAGTGGTCTGGAAGGTGCGTGAATTAAGCTCAAAAAAGAAACGGGAGGAAAATAATGCCGACCTGTTCTGCAACCAGGAAAAAAAAAAAAATCAAAGTTAGCTGATTAACCCCAAACACACAGCGCTTGAATGAATCGGTTCTCTATATTCAGTCCGAGGGCGGAGCGGCGGTGCGCTCAACGCATCCAAAAATGACAAGCCTTTATGGGCGCCAGTGAGAGAGAGAGCGCACGCACAACCTACCTTCATCTCTGCGTTAATTTCCCTCTTCACGGGGTGAGCTGGCTTTCTGCTCCTCTTGTTTTCCGGAGGTCTTCCCTCTTTCTCCATCTCAGCCATGTTTTCTTTAAATCTCTGTCAATATTTGGGGGTAAAAACCCCGCGGGCGCACGGCACGGAGCGAGGCGGGGCCGTTTCAGAGTTGCGGGGTGGCAGCGAATGGCAGGCGCGCGAGAAGCCCTAGTGAAGTTGATGCTGCTGCTGCTGCTGGTGGTGGTACTGCTGCTGCTGCTGTTGCGGGCTCACTGTGCCCGGTCGAGTCAGCCATCTTCTGCCTGCTATTTCTCAGCGGTCTGAGCGTGAGCAGGATCGAGCCCTCTCGGAAAGCCAACCAAGAGGTTGAGAAAAAAGAGCGAGCCAGACAGGGGGAGGGGCCTCCACCGTAACTCTATACGGCCACGCTGATCCCGGGAAGGCTATTTCCTCCCCAATTTTCCACAGATCGGTTTTCACTCAGGACTCCACGCGTGGCGGAGGTTGTCGCGCGATAGGAGTGAATAGGTGCCGTTGTCTGATGTGTTATCATTCACCCCGCGCGCGTTATCAGCTCTCCGCAGGGGGTGCTTGATATTGTTGTACGAGACAATTAATGGAAATGAAACAGTCAAGGGGTCCTAATCGTTTCCTTTTAATTAAACATCTTTGAACGGGTGCAATGGGTGGTGTTTATGAGACAGATATCTGCAGGTAATTAAAACCCACTCTGGAGGTGCGTTTGAGTTACAGACAAAGACTTTACAGGGGCCAAACAAATGTGTTACAAACAAGAGAGTGAGATATATAAGATATATGACCCCGTGAAACACTACATTTTGCTCCTTAAAGCTCTTAATTTAACTTGTCTAAAGTATTTTTCAATCTCACTCACACACACATTTAGTCAAAAGTGTCAGATCTTCACTGAAGCTTGAGATTAGTGAACAAAAAAGTGAATAAAAAGAATCAGACATTTTTTTTATTATTTCCATGAAAGGTCCAATAAGCAAACATGACAAAACATGACAGAAAAAAAATGGATGAATTTGTAAAAAGTAGAAACATGGAACAAATACATGGGCTAGATGTTGTATTAAAGACTTTGCATTAAAATATATTAAAACATTTTTTGAGTGACACATGACTTATGATGCTAAAAGATATGGGAAGTTTTTATTTTGCTATGCAAATTCCTGCGTGATTGCATGGTGAGTTGCATTTTATTATGTGTGTTCAACATTTTTTTTTTTTTTTTTTTCACCTGCTGTCCTGCAGCCTTATCAGACCTGTGACCCATTTTTTGGGCTCGCAACCTATTTAAGAACCACTTTGGAGGGCATCTTAGGCCCTGTTCACCCCTGGTATTAAGATGCATTTTAGTTGGTTGGATCACAAGTAGATGAAGGAGACATTTTCTGTTTACACCTGGTGTTTTAATCCATCTCTTTTGTCCACTTTCTACCACTTCTGTCATGATTTCTTCGAGGGGAGGGTCTATGGATGGGTAAATGTATGGGCTTTTTCAGATCTTTCAATCTAATGGATGAAATAAGCTCACATAATTTGAACGTGAAAGGAGATGAGCAGCAGCTTTTGTTTCTGCTCTGATAGCTGCAAGACCACGTTGGATGCGGTGAGTGTTAGAAATTAGGAATGGTGAGAGAACATTGTGCTTGGTACATTTTTTCGTCTTAAAAAAAAACTTGGGTCTTCATCCAACAAAAGTTTAAAAAAAGGCTAGCATGATTCTCATAATGTTTATGCGTTAGGTCAGTAGGCGGAGAGTAGGTGGTCTTTTGTGGCACATTCGATCACATGAGCGTCTACACTTCGAAAGCAATCCTGTTGAATGCGTTTCCAATGACCTCTGGTTGAGTGGTGGTTGAAAATGGACAAGCTTAAAGCATTTTAGACCCCATTTACACCTGTATTTAGCGTCGTCCACTTGTGATTGGACTGACGAAAACGCTTCTTAATAACAGGTGTAAACAGGGCCTTAAAGTGCACAAAGGTCCACCTGCAACAAACAACTCACGCTGTAAGCCTCTTTATCACTTTTATTTCAATATGGTAAGACTGATCTCTTACAGACCCCAATCAACAACATGCCTAAAACTTTGGACAGAAAGAGTTAATGGTCTGTAAAGATGGAGATGAAAGTCACATAGACATTTTTTTTGTTTGTCTTGACATAAAAGAGAGAAAAATCTAAATGTTTAAACAAAAATACACCACTCCTTCTCGTTTTATTCATCTCCAGTCCACCGGTGAATTCGCTCTCAAGCATGGCACATAGGATACGGTGGCACGAGACCTCCTCTCTCCTCTGGATCGGACCAGAGGCCGTCGTCCTTGAAAGCGTATCGACGTCCCGTCCCAGATCACTAGCAGATGCGCGATGGCCTGAATGAGTGCATTGTTTAGCACACACAGCTCTGGCAGCCCCTGCCGAACACTAGCCCATGATAAACAGTTACATTCTAGCAGGGATACTGTTACCCCTCTTGATACTAAAGGAGGTGCTTCAGCCCGATTTCTAACAGGCTAAACTGTGTTTTCTCCAGCGTGGATTGGCTTTCACTCCGATTCGATTCCATAGCTCTTAGTCTTGTGTATCAAGTGCAGAGGAATATGGTTTGTAAACACAAGTATGGCCCTAATATGCAATGACAAATAAGATTAGAGGATGGAATTTACGTCTCTTGGGAAACGCCTGGTGGAAAAAGTGTGGTCATGAGACAACATCAGCCTTTTCTGTTCTCATTGTAATCCCTGCTTGTTTATATTGTGTGTGCATTGTGTCCGCTGAAGTGTGTGTGTGTGAGAATGCGTGTGTTAGTGTGTCTCCATTTCAAAAAGATGCTTATGGGATTTCTACAAGAGGGAAGTATTACAAAAGGAATTAAAAGTAGATGTAAAACAGCTGGATGCCGAATACATCACTGCTTTGTGAAAAATAAACATTCGTTTTACAATCACAGGGACAGATGTCTGTACAGCAGTCTCATCTGCCGAATTGAACTGAATTCCTCCCTTCATTCAAAGGCACAAACTCACCTTATATTATCTTTTTTAATGGGACTCAGATCACCCGCAGGGTCTATGCTAAATACAGCTTTCCACTGAAACACACAGCAGCCGTCAGATGAGGGTCAACCTTGCTTTTTCAGGATTCAAAAAGTACAAAAACAGCTGTTTGAAAAGTACATGCTAGTGCAGATTGTTTTCAGTTGTTTAATAAGGCAATTTTCATTTTACTTTGGATGAATTTTTTGTTTCTTTAAATTAAGACAACTGCTCTGTAATGAAATGGCGGTTCTCCATATCAAGCATGGAAGCATGGAGTTTTTAAATTGGCATATAAAAAGCCAAACATGTTTCTACTGTAACCAGCTTATTTTCTGTAATATTTGTCCACAAATCCCTCTTGATGCAGAGGTTATACCAGATACTAACAGGAACTTTCAAACTAGGCTATCTCCAGTCCCATAGAAGACAACTCTACAGAAAGACAAATGTTGCTTGTGAAGTTTAGTTTGATTAAATTATTTCATGGAGCTAAACAGACCTCTTAATTATGTGATGATTACAGCTTTAATTTGTTAATTAATCATAAGTGACAACAATTGAAAGAATGACAAAGATTGGATCGAAGAGACAAATTAAGCCATGAGCAAACACTGTACTGCAGCAAATAAAGAACGACAGGTGAATTGAATGTGGATACCCAAAAGGCAGAGCTACTGCAGGAATCATGTAGCAGATGGTTGATTATTTAGGTGTTCGTGGTGTAATTTCATAGAGTGCCATTAGTGGAGGATTTGTAGATGCAGTAAACATCAATGTTTTTGAACTTGTAGAGGTGTTTGTTGGCAAATGAGCAGAAGTGTTTATGCTAAACATGCAGGTTATGAACAAAATAGGGCAGTTGATGTATCAGAGATGTAATAACAGTTTCTGAGGCTTTAGTTCCTGGTTGCTTCAGCCTGGTGAGATATCGAAAACTCAGAGACAGCATGAAGTGGGTGTGGTGTGGAATGATCTGGAATCTCTTTAGAAGCCCAAACAGAAGGACATTTTCATTGATCCACTGTTAAGAAATTAAAAATGTTTATATGCTCCATTATATCAGTGATGATGAGGGCATACCAGAGTTACCATATAGTCTTTTGGTAAATAACTTCTGAGACAGTTCACTGTAAAATAACTGAGTGGGGAATCTGATATTCATGTGCCATGTGTTGTTGATTAAAGTAATGAAACCTAGTCTTAAATAGAAGGTCGAATTTATTGAATTTCAAAGGGAGAGGAGAGCAGAGAGGCCCTTAATTTCTTCTCTTTCTATCAGTCTCTCTCTATGCCCCAAGCAGCATGTGTGAATGTGTAATCACATTAGAAGTTCTCTGCTAAACAGTTTATGCATCTTCCTGCTTTTAAAAGTGCCTCTCTCAATATTCTCTAACCTATAGGTTCTTTTTTCATGTCTGCAAAGTTAGGTGGTGTGGCATTGTGGTTAACATTGTCATAAAATTGCCAGTTTGATTCCTGCAATAAGCAAGCCTCGAGTTTGCATTAACCCCAAGTTAAGGGGATCCACATATACAGCAAGAAATATATTTAAGGTACAAAAGCTGCCAATGGGGCGGCTCCCTTTCAAAAGGTACACCTTTGTACCCAAAGAGTGCTTATTAGTACCTCAAAGTAACATACCAAAAGTGTATATTATTACCTAAATGGTACATTTTAGAACATTTTTAAAGGGTAGCATCCAAGTGACAGCATTTCTACCATATTTTTTCTGAGGTATACTAAATGTCACTAATGTAAAAATATACAAAAAAAAAAAAAAAAAAAGGCCAAAAATGTATTTCTAATATATATGATACAATATATTTATATAAATGTAAAAAAAAGTTTTAGTTACTAATATTTTTCCATTTATTTTTTGGGTTATTTTCTAAATATCTAAATATATAGTATACCTAAAATGTATTTTCTTGCACTTCAAAGTACATTTTGTATATTTTGACATTTGAAGCTATGCACTGATGTATCGGCTAACAATCGGTATCGGCCAATAATATCTTAAAAACAGCCGATGATCAGGGACGATTATATCCAGCCGATTATGTACTTTTCAGACTGCAACTCATACTGTGTGTTAAGAAAATCTCTCTTGTGTTGAATTTAGTTAATGTGACAATAACGCATTAACAGTTCAAAAATAGCGACGTTAAAGCAAGCTCTATTTGACCCTATGAATCACCCGTAGTCCAAGAAAGGGTTGCCAGGTCTGCATTTTTTTTTTACTTATTTCTTTTTTTTCCCCCATCCAATAATCGCAAAGAGCTTTGTGCTTTGTTACTTCTGATAAGAAACAAAGTTTCAGTTTTCAAATTCTGTCCATTTTATCACAAAATTCAAACAATAAATGGCGTTTTGACGCTCTTAAATGTGACGTGACAGATCGCTGTAGCGCCTCAATTCAAGCAGCAGCGGGGAGCGTGAGTTTTTTCTTCCACATTAATACAAGTTATATCTCGAAAAACATGCATGAACATCAAAATGTATCATGTCTCATGTAATCACTAAATCTGTGTTTAAATTTTGTGGAAAGAAGTCAATAAAACAGCTTGTGAAAAATAAGTCACGCAGGCCTATTTTCATGTTTTCCAATGTTCACAGTTCCTTAGCTGGCTATATATACAGTGCGCAGCATAAATGAGTACATCCTCTCTGAAACTTCTGAAAGTCAGCAATTACTCAATTACTTAGAAGACATGTTAGGGTTCTTTAGAGATATAATGTCCCAGCAAGTCTGCTTAATCAATTACCAAAGAAGCATGTCAAAATTATTCAGGAAAATAAGATTTTCTTATCAAGGTGATAAAATGTTGTGCAGCAAAAATGAGTACACCCTCCTAAAACAAAATAAAAAATTTCTGGTGTAAGTTTAAGGCAATGTCTGATCAACAGGTAAGAATGTTGAACCAAAACATTTAAAGAGAAGTAATTTCTTGACAATTAAAAGTGTTATATAGCCCACTGAATCATTCTCAGACTTAAAGGGTTAGTTCACCCAAAAATGAAAATTCTGTCATTTATTACCCTCATGCCGTTCCACACCCGTAAGCCCTTCGTTAAGGAACACAAATTAAGATATTTTAGTTGAAATCCAATGGCTCCGTGAGGCCTTCATAGGGAGAAATGACATTTCCTCTCTCAAGATACATAAAGGTACTAAAAACATATTTAAATCGGTTCATGTGAGTACAGTGGTTCAATATTAATATTATAAACTAAAGCGACGAGAATATTTTTGGTGCACCAAAAAAAAAACAAAATAAGGACTTATTTAGTGATGCCCGATTTCAAAACACTGCTTCAGGAAGCATCGGAGCATAAATGAATCAGTGTGTCGAATCTGCTGTTCGGAGCGCCAAAGTCACGTGATTCCAGCCATTGGCAGTTTGACACGTGATCTGAATCATGATTCGATACACTGATTCATTTGTGCTCTGAATCTTCCTGAAGCAGTGAAATGTCATGAAGTCTTTATGTCATGAAGATGTTACCCTTTCCTCATTCCCTGCATTGTTGGGCATTTTTTCAACATGACAATGAGGTTATGCATTCTCCCAAGGTGAAAAACCTTCTGTGGACATGTATTGCACTCAGTCTTAACACTCTTGAGCGCCTGTGGGGGATTCTGTAGAGACGAGTTGAGCAACACTCCCCATTAAAGATCAGGGCATTTAAGGAGCTCATCATCCAGGAGTTAAACAGGACAGATGTGACAATTTGTCATGAACTTGTACACTCTGTGCTATATATATATATATATATATATATATATATATATATATATATATATATATATATATAGTTTGATTTTTCTTAAGGAAAAAAAATGCTGCAAAGAGGGAACCCTCTCATTTGGTACACTATAATATTAGAGGTTTTTTATTATATACACAGGTTCTTGATCAGCTTCGAAAAGACTAAATGAAAGATGTCCTGCAATAGAGCCACATAGGACAGCAAAAATTGATCAGATCACATATTCATTTGACCCAAGGCATCAGTTTACCAGACTGAACTGGGCTAATGATCTTAATCTTTTAATGTCATTGTCTATGTTATAGCATGAAAGGCCATAGTTTAGTTTAATTGAAGTAAACTAGATAATTTTAAAAACATCTTCATAATAAAATGCATAATAGAATAACGTTCATTGTCAGCTCCTTTCTGCTTCAAACACAGTAACCCTGAAAACTAACTTTTGTCTGAGTGGTAACATTGTGGCCATACAAAAGTGTCACCATCTGTGATAGGTTGAGCAAAAACGTGAATTTCCCAACAAAGGCTGCAGTGTCCAAATAAATACATTGTCCTTCAATTACAAAATTCAGGTTGTGTAAAAAGTAACTTTTGACATCATTAATGTTCTTGCGCTTAAGTGAAATTTCCTCCTGGCTTTTAACAGATGATACAGCTGAAGTTGTTATCCCATGGGATTCATTTGACTGGCATGATCTCAATATGGGGATTATCACAAATCCAGAATAATCACTCTACAACATGCAATACAGTGTTTCTCAATCGGGTGGGTCACAACTCAAAAATGGGACGCAAGTGTTCTAATAGGGTCATGCAGGCTTGAAACAATGGGAAAAGCAAATAATAAAATCCAACTAACCATATAATAACACATGGTTTGTATGTCTTATCAACCTTTAAAAGGAAGGAAAAAAACTCCATAATTTTGATTGTTTTTATTAAAGGCTGTGCGGGTAATCAACAAGTGCAGTATTTTGGTGCAAATATAACGGTCACACAAGGCAGATATAAAAATAGACAGTTTAAACAAAACTAAGCTAAAAATAAAATAAAAAAGATATAATTCAAACTACATTAAACAGTTTTGGTACTCTGGTGGGTTGCCCCTTAACGTCCATTGTATAATCAGAAACACTTTTTAATAATTAATATAATAATTAATATTAAAACCTTGAAATTATTGCTGTTTCAATCGACTGAGAAAATGAAAAAGGACAATTATTTATTATTATTATAATTATAATTATTTAGTATTATTTTCTTTTTTCTTTAATCAGATAGTGTTAAACTGGGTTTTGGTGACGAATGGGTTAACCGCGCAGTGTTTACGACAGACCGTAAACTGATTCGTAGAAGATGGCGACCCGGTGCAGCTGTCAAAACGTGAGAGTTTAAATTCGTAGAAGCGGACACTCGATGACCAGCACAGACTATCGGTTTGGACAAATGTACTTGTATTAACCAGAGACCTTCGCTCGATCAGCGGAGGCGACTTCTGTGTTGAAGAAGATGATGTTTTCTTCCATAAGGAGGTGACATTGGGAGGACAGAGGCTGCTAGATTTGACAATCAAAAAGTGAAAGACAGTGTCACATTTCTGATGTGAACTTTTCTGAAATACCAATGAACATTTATGCATTTAAATAATAACTGGTCTATTAGTTTTATTTGTTTTTAAAATGGCTTGGAGGTCATGGCTGTCTTACATTGGAAGGAGGCATCTGAGTATTTTCTCCAACCCGTCTCCCTCTAACTGGACTAAAGTGGTGTCTGATGCGGAAAAGATCGTAGGATATCCAACTTCATTCATGAGTTTACGCTGTTTGCTTAGTGACGAGCTCAGCAACGTGGCCATGCATGTTAGGAAGCTGGTGGGAACGAAACATCCCCTGCTAAACACCGCCAGGTACTGTGTTTACTGTCTTCTGCAGATATGATGATGATGGAAATAATATGCTTTCGACGTTGACAACTTTTTCAACATTCATATGAAACAGAGCTGTTTGTAATGAATAGCATTAATTACAACGTGCAATAAGAAATGTTTCAGCATAAAAAGCACTAAATCAGCATGTTAAAATGATTTCTGAAGGATCATGTGTGAAGAATATTTTACAGCAAACTGAAAACTGGAGTAATGGCTGCTGAAAATTCAGCTTTGCTATCACAAGAATAAATTACACTTTAAAATATATTGATATATTTATTTTTGAAATGTATTAATAATTTAAATTAAAGAATATCTATATAGCTCCATTAGCAATAGGAAGAGGCTGTAATTACACCACTTTTTAAATCAGGGGATTCCAGCCTGATTTCCAATTATCGTTTAAAATAAATCTTACAGGTTATGTCAAAGATCATGGAGACAACTAAGAGTAATAACCTCTTCCACCAACATCAGTTTGGTTTTAGACCACAACATTCAGAAACAGTGAATTGTTATTTTTAGGAAAAGATGAGGCAATCTTTGGATCATGGATATGTTTTGGGAGCAGTGTTCATTGTCCTGAAAAAGACATTTGATACAGTTAACCATGCTATTCTTGTATCTAAATTAGGTGCATTCAATTTTAGTAAACATACAATTGAGTGTTTTCCCTCAAATCTAAATCTAAGAGAGCAATGTGTGAAAATCGAGGAGGTAAAGTCATTGTTCATGAACCACAAAATGGGCATACCTCAAGATTCAATATCAGGCCCGTTGCTTTTTAGTTCATTTATAAATGTTTTGCTGAGTTGTTGCCCAGGTGTTGAATGTCAACTTTATGCTGATGATACGTCTGCTAAAGTTCCCACAATTTTAAATGCTCAGATGGAGAGATATCCATGTGTCTCCAGGAAAATCACCTAACTTTAAATGTTAAGAAAACCATCTTATTCATTTTTCTAATAGAAAAAATAAAAATAGGGCAAAAAATTGAAGAAATGGAGGACTGTTTTAGATTCACAACTTAAATTTGATAAACATAAAAAAAAAATCAAAAATGGTTAAGGATTAACCTAAATAGTTTTAAAGTAGATCTATCGCAGATAGTCGCTTTTTCTGTAAAGGGCTCCCAACTCAGGAACATGTTGACAATTAAAATTAAAGCAGTACATGATATAAAGACTTTCACAATGATGGTTCAGTGCTGGTTTACAACAAACAAGAGCTGTATGCATATTTAAATTTTCTATATATTTTTTAGTCCATTTATCTATATGTTGCTAGGGTCGGAATCATCCTTAAAATAGGTATCTGGTGTTTTTTTAGGTGTGTATATGCATGCACGCATGTAAAATATTTAAAGGTCCCGTTCTTCGTGATCCCATGTTTCAAACTTTAGTTAGTGTGTAATGTTGTTGTTAGAGTATAAATAAAATCTGTAAAATTTTAAAGCTCAAAGTTCAATGCCAAGCGAGATATTTTATTTAACAGAAGTTGCCTACATCGAACGCCCAGTTTGGACTACATCCCTCTACTTCCTTCTTTAATGACGACTTTTTTGACTAACCTCCGCCCACAGGAATACACAAGAGTTGCGTTTGTAGAGTGTGTTTGTCGCCATGTCGTCGAAACGCTGTTATTTTCATCTCGCAGTCCAATCACCGGGTCTGATTCCGGCTCAAATTGATAGGGTAAAATTAAAGACATGTTTACAATAACACTGAGCGCGTGCATCTCCACGTTATGGTAAGAGGCGTATACCTTTCCGGGCAAGGAGCGCTAAGCTGCTGTCGAATCACAACACAGGAACCGCTGGCACAATCAGAACTCGTTACGTATTTCTGAAGGAGGGACTTCATAGAACAAGGAAGTCATCAGCCTGTTTTTATGACAGTGGAAACAGCGGTATACAGATAAGTAAATTATGTGAAAAATACTGTTTTTTTTTACACGCGAAACATGAACACATGTTATATTGCACACTATAAACACAATCAAAGCTTAAAAAAACCACGAAAAACGGGACCTTTAACTTAAGGTAAGCAGGGTTGGTATTGGTAGTTTTTTTTTTTTTTCCTAAGGAAAGCCTCAATAAAGACTTGAGATGCAAATTGGCATAAGCTATACTCTTTATGTGCAATGTATATTTTTCAGCTTTTGGCTGTAATCATATTTTTTTGTACTGTCCCTATTAAAATAAACTAATAAATAAAAAATAAATAAATAAAATAAAATCGAAAGCCTTAGTGTGAGCATGAGAGATTGCTTTCAAAAAAGTAAAAAAAAATCTTAATGACCCCAAATTTTTGAACGGCAGCCGGGATAGGGTCTTTAGACAGTTTTATCAACATGCATATGGAATAGAGTTGGTTGTAATAGCATTTTATTGCAACGTGCAAAACCTTTCGAACTAAGATATTTATTCGAGTGGTTTACTGTAAATGCACAAAACAAGAAACTGAAATGGGACACAAATTATGATTAACTTTAGTGCAAAGTTTTTAGAGCATGTAAATATGCCACGCTAGTGTCAGGACTGCATAATGACGTAATTGCGCCCAACATAAAAAAAAATAAAAAATCACTGAATTGTTTTGTTAGAATGCACCAGTTCATTAAATCAGACTTCGCCT
This sequence comes from Megalobrama amblycephala, assembly GCF_018812025.1. NCBI lineage: Eukaryota > Metazoa > Chordata > Actinopteri > Cypriniformes > Xenocyprididae > Megalobrama > Megalobrama amblycephala. Next base: position 20,737,721 of record NC_063053.1, on the reverse strand, counting down.
GTCATGTATTTATGTCTTCTAACTGTCATGGGGCCAATTTATCAACCCTTTATATATGGATACGGGTTAGTTCATGAATATTGATTAGTTCACCCTAACGTTGCTTGGTTACCTCATTGGAATGGTCTGCCTGTGTCACACAATTAATGTTAATGAACCAATAGTAGCACAGCTCAACTTAATTCCCAACCTGTGCCAATTTGCTATCGTATGCAATTCAGCAAATCAGTTGTGAGTATAACGCAACAGGGTTAATATACATGAGCCAAGCCTCCAGTTTAGTAGGATTCGTAATTTCTCTGCTTGGCACAATGAACCGATACTCATGAAAGGTCATAATGTGTAAAGAAGCCCCTGATGTGCGTTCAAATGACAAACTGATTTACAGACTGGAGTATTACCTAAAATATAGTGGTTAAAGATGCAGGTCATTAGCACAAGTGGCTCTTGGCTCTCAGAGGACAAATTAAAAGGCTTCATAAGAGTTTTACACCCTGCTGACCTGTTTAGTTTGTTCATTGAGAAGCAATCCAAGTCTACTAGTCATTTCTTCTGTAAATCAATAGGCTGGTTGATGTTTTCTTGCGATTCCTCACTAAAGTCCTGTGCTATTGAATCATTTAGTACACATACAGCTGTTTTGTTGGTTAAAGAATGAAATTGAAACTACAAATCATATGTCAAATAATTGTATTTTTCAGGCTAGTCCAGTTAAAGCACGTTCATTGAGTGAGGAAGGCTTAATAAATGAGACTTTTGTCCTCTCCTGGGTCTACAGGTGAACGTTACCTAATGGTTTTGCTTCTTGACTGCAGAAGTCACCGGTTCAGTTCCGGTTAGGGGTGAATTAGAAATGGGAGAGTTATTGAATCCACTTGAGCAAGGCACTTAACCTCTAGGTTACTCCAAGGAGATAGACCCTGAAGTACACTTAAAAGTCACTATCAAGTAGCCATGGCCAAATTAAAGCTGGCTCCCCCCAGTGGCTGCCATTTGCAGTTCCAGTGATTTTGTGCAACTTTGAGACAGACAGCCTATTCTGTGATACCATAGATCAAGTTTGTTTCGAGAATTTTCTTTAGTATAGCACTCTGTCTGCTGTGAGCTTCATTCTGTCACTATATTCATTAATTTAGTGTGTGAAAATTAAGTTTCTGTTTTTTGTGTAATAAGTTCATATTCTGGTCAGTTTTTAGTGAGATAACAGTTCTAACAGTTTGATGTCAAAGGGCGTAGCTGGACTTTGAATCTTAACCATGATTTACCTACAAATACAAAATATTTTTAAAAAAGAAACAAGAAAATTCTGAAAAAGGGATAATTCACCAAAAAATTCACATTTTGTCCTAATTTGTTCAACCTGTTGTCACTGTGTGAACCTGTATGACTTTAGTTCTTCTGTGGAACACAAAAGAAGATATTTTGAAGAATGTTGGTAACTGAATGGTTTTGGTTACCATTGACTTCCATTGTATGGACAAAAAGCACATAAACATCTACTTTTATGTCCCACAGAAGAGAGAAAGTCATACAGGTTTGGAACTAGTAAATGATGACAGAATTTTTATTTTTTTGGGTGAACTATCCCTTGAACTTTTTTCACCTGAATGCTGTCCAACTGAATGACATACAGAAAGTTTTAAGAGGAAATAAAGACTGAGTGTTTGTGTGTGCGCGCTTGGTTTTAGAGGGAGAGAGAGTTGGGGAACTCAATCTGGCCCATCCAGACGACAGTGCTGGAAACAGTAGCCCAAGGGTGTAATAACCTATACACCTAAATCTGATATGACAATCCATTTGGGAGGGGACCCTGTCTTCTCTCCTCAGCATCAGTGCAGATTCAGCCGTCTCCTAAGACGCGCCAAAGATATTTTTATGCACAATTGCAGGCTGGCGAGTCGGGCAATGCCAGCTCACGTTCCGCTTCGCCTTTCGGTTCATTCTTAAAAAAAACACAGACCTCAGCGAAGTTCAGAGCAGTTTGCGGTTGTGGCAAGAGCTTGCGGAGATGTCCGTGACACGTCAGGGGAAGACCTTCACAGTTCCACACACAGATGTGTTTTTTTCCACCCACACACACACACACACACACACACACACACACACACACACACACACACACACACACACACACACACACACACACACACACACACACACACACACACACACAGGCCCTGTGACAAGGGGGTCTCACTGAGTTCCTCTATGGCAGGGGTTTTCACCCCCAAAATATGATCATTCTCATGCAAGTGACCCCCATCCTAAAATTTAAAAGGCATCTATATAGGTTTTTAGATTTTATATTATGAAAAATTAATATTCTAAATATGTATAAAATATTCTATGGAAAATATTTAGTTTATTTTAGGTCACATTATTACATTTTTTACCTACTCATTATAGTACTGTACTGTTATTAGTATATTTTTCTCTAAACTTTTCTACGGATCCCATTCCAAAAACCCCTGCTCTACGGTACTTATTGGGCCCACCCCGCAAAAAATGGTCCCAGTCTCCATGTAATAAAGCAACGGCCCTGTTGCATACACACATAATATTCCAGACAAATGGAGTGCAGTGATGTAATGTCACATTTTCCCAATGACATCATTCGCTGTGGCGTTTTGCTGGATATTTACTGCAGTTTTCTTTTTTAGCTGTTAGGTGTCGTTCACACACACTAATGGTAATAGCAGCTAGACGAAAGCATTAAAAAAGACTTGTATTATCTTCTACACACTATTGTCTATAACAGTGCATCTCAACCTTTTTGACTTCAAGGCCCCCCTATTTTTCACAATATAGGATGGCCCCCACTCACAATTTCTAGGCAATAAAATATTTTAGAGCTTGGCAATGAGAATGACACATATTCCTTATAAAAGTAATGAAATACTAAGAAATACCTTGATTTTTTGTTTTTTTTACTTGCAAGTTTTCTCTTATTTTAAATCAATTTAAGTCATCTTGATGCCCCCTTTTGTTAAGTTTGTAAGTTTAAGAGACCCTAGTGAGCCCCGGACTCTAATTGAGAACCACTGGTCTATAGACTTGTAAATATGCTTATAAATATGTACATTATGCTCATCCCGCCCCCGGATTCATCTGATTGGTCCGTTGTTGTATGACTGACATTTATCCTCTGTGACACATGTGAAAAATGAGATTCATCTTGACATAGTGCCTTAACAATGAATTGCTCATTGATGTGGAAAAACCAGAAAGATTCACTATAGGGGCCAAAGACATCCATCCAGCTCATGTTTTCATTGGCTAACCAAAAAATAGAGTCCTGTGTGAACAGCCCCTTAAAATGTTTCACACATATTAAATTTACTTCACTGCACAACACTCCTTGTTTGGGTCATAAACACTTTCCAGCTGCTCTGTAACGTTCCATCACTCTTTCATTCCCTCTTTCCAATCATTTCTTATCACCACTCGTCTTGTTTTAATGACTCCCTGCTCCTCACTTTGCAGTAGAGGGAGTTTGTGATTTAATGACATGTGTTTGTGTGCATGTTTTGAGATGCAGTTTCTGTCTGATTGAGTGATGGTGTGTGTGTTTCTGGGTGGTGGTTGTGACCAGATTATTTCAGATTGCTCTAGACTGTGACCTTTGTGTCAGTATGTCTTTAAAATGTTAGCTAAAGGCAACGCGGCTGGTGGACAGGAGGATGTTAAAAACCTGTGATTGTTCAAAGGGATGGTCTTTCACATCTTAGGATGTGACCTGGTGTATGTGAGCTCTGCTTGAATAAGGTATGTTTACATTAGCAAGACAAAACAGAGAGCTATCAAAAATCAGCTCATTATTAAAACCAAACAACAAGGGAAAATCATCTTTTTTTTTACGTTTAGACATCATAGTGTAAACCAATGTGCACACACCAACAGTTTTATTGTAAACTAAAAGTAAAATTTATTAAAAACCATTTTCTCTCTCTCTCACACACACACATACTTGTATATATGGTTTACGGGGACTCACCATAGATGTAATGGTTTTTATACTGTACAATCTGTATATTCTATCCCCCTAAACCTACCCATCACAGGAAACTGTCTGCATTTTTTGAATTTCAAAAAAACACCATTTAGTATGTGAAAAATAACAATCACTGCAATAATGATCCAATCATAGACTCTTAAAGGTGCCGTAGAACGTCTTTTCAAAAGATGTAATATAAGTCTAAGGTGTCCCCTGAATGTGTCTGTGAAGTTTCAGCTCAAAATACCCCATAGATTTTTTTAAATACATTTTTTTAACGGCCTATTTTGGGGCATCATTAACTATGCGCCGATTCAGGTTGCGCGGCCCCTTTAAATCTGTTGCTTCCTGTCCTCCAGAGCTCTCGACTATAAGTGAAGTTATATAGTGCATAAACAAAGTTAGCTAATATAACCCTCAAATGGATCTTTACAAGATGTTCGTCATGCATGCTGCATGCATGGATCGGATCATGTGAGTATAGTATTTATTTTGATGTTTACATTTGATTCTGAATGAGTTTGATGGTGCTCTGTGGCTAAAGCTAACGTTACACACTATTGGAGAGATTTATAAAAAATGAAGTTGTGTTTGCGCATTATACAGACTGCAAGTGTTTAAAAATGAAAATAGCGACGGCTCTTGTCTCTGTGAATACAGTAATAAACGATGGTAACTTTAACCACATTTAACAGTACATTCGCAACATGCTAATGAAACATTTAGAAAGACAATTGACAAATATCACTAAAAATATCATGTTATCATGGATCATGTCAGTTATTATTGCTCCATCTGCCATTTTTTGCTATTGTTCTTGCTTGCTTACCTAGTCTGATGATCCCGACTGTTACGTAACAGTCGGTGTTATGTTGCGATTCGCCTGTTTTCCGGAGGTCTTTTAAACAAATGAGATTTATATAAGAAGGAGGAAGCAATGGAGTTTGAAACTCACTGTATGTCTTTTCCATGTACTGAACTCTTGTTATTCAACTATGCTGAGGTAAATTCAATTTTTGATTCTAGGGCACCTTTAAGCATTTGCCTATATAAAAAAACAGCAACTTTTTTTTTGCGATTAATCTATAGATTTTTTGCGCTGTCAGATAAACTAATCACATCTAACATAAAAGTTTGTAAGTGTGTGTGTGTGTGTGTGTACACATTAAACAAAAATTAAACTAATAAAAATAAAATGAAAATATGCAATTAAAAGCTAAAATATTAATAAATACTATAATAGTATATAAATAATACTAAAATAACACTGGCCACTCCGAACGCTGAAAACTGAGTAGTGGGTGTGTACTGATCGGGTTTCACTTGAACCATTTATGACCTCTATCTGATAAAAGAATACAGTTTAAGATGATTACATGACCTACACAGTATTGGGTTATTATTAAGCATAATCTATGTAAGATGATATATGTAACCGCACTCATTGATTCTCCTGCTACAAGCCACTTTTCTGTATTTCTATTCCTCGTTTGTACCTTAAATGTCTCCAGTCTCTCCTTTATTCATTCATTCTGTCATGATATATCCTGCCCACCACTCTCTCTCTCTCTCTCTCTCTCTCTGGGCTTTTTGGTAGTGGGCGTGTCTGGGTGTCATCTCATCTCGATTACCACAGTTGTGATTCATGACAAGTGACTCTCTGCCTGGAGACGGGATTACAGCCCTTGTCGTCACAGGAACTGCATTATGCCTCATTGCCCGGCAACCAGAGTCGATTGTAGCCCTGGAACCCCAGGTGGAAAAAAAGTACATTTCTATAATGTACTTAAAGTGCTCTATTTTCGTGCACTAATTTCGTACTTAATATACAAAAAATTCTTCTTTAGTACTTATTAAGATAATATTAACATCTAAGTGTACTCAAATGTGCTATTTTGAGACACCATGAAATATGAACTTAAATGTGCTTTAAATATACTATCTCTGTATTTAAAACATATATTTAGATATCACTTATAGTACATTTGAACCCATAGTGTACTAAATAAATGTTTTTTAAATACAGAGATAGTATATTAAAAGCACATTTTAGTTCATATTTCATGGTGTCTCAAAAATAGCACAGCTGAGTATGCTTAGATGTGCTTAAGATTATCTTAAGTACTAAAGAAGACTTTTTAGTATATTAAGTATGAAATTAGTGCACGAAAATAGAGCACTTTAAGTACATTATAGAAGTGTTTTTTTGGTTTTTTTCACCTGGGACACTTGTGATATGTACATCCACATGACCATTCAGACTACATCAGATTAATAACAGTCTGGATTTAAACTTTCTATTGATTTGTCCTTAATAACCGCAGACAGTCAATAACAGTCTGGATTTAAACTTTCTATTGAGTTGTCCTTAATAGCCGCACACAAAAACAAACCTACAGCACAAGATTCAGCCCAATTATGTACATCCACATGACCGTTCACACTACATCAGACTACATCAGATTAATAACAGTCTGGATTTAAACTTTCTATTGAGTTGTCCTTAATAACCGCACACAAAAACAAACCTACAGCACAAGATTCAGCCCAATTTGCCAATTAAACTCTCCTCTGTTGAACTGATGTACTGAATGTCTCGCACTGAATTCACTTTGTCACTGATCCGGCTCAGATGCCTTGTTCACTCACTGAACAGCAGGTTATCATAGTACTATTAGGGGCTGTTCACAGAGAATGCATTTTTGCATTCCACTGCGCTGCTTTTCTATTGTTTTTCTACACTCACCGACCACTGTGTTAGGTACACCTTGCTTGTACCCCCTTTTGCCTTCATAACTGCCTTAATTCTTCGTGGCATAGATTCAGCAAGGTGCTGGAAACTTTCCTCTTGGATTTTGGTCCATATTGATATGACAGCATCACACAGTTGCTGCAGATTTGTCGGCTGCACATCCACGATGCGAATGATTCCACCTCATCCCAAAGATGCTCTATTGGATTGAGATCTGGTGACTGTGAAGGTGATTTTGAGTAAAGTGAGCTCATTGTCTTGTTCAAGAAACCAGTTTGAGATGATTTGTGACGGCACGTTATCCTGCTGGAAGTAGCAATCAGAAGATACACTGAAGGGTACACTGATGGACATGGTCAGCGTTTAAACGATTCTCATTTGGTACTAAGGGGTCCAAAGTGTGCCAAGAAAATATCTCCCACACCATTAAAGCACCACCAGCAGCCTGAACCGATTATACAGGGCAGGATGGATTCATGCTTTCATGTTGTTTATGCCAAATTCTGACTCTACCATCTGAATGTCACAACAGAAATCAAGACTCATCAGACCAGGCAACGTTTTTCCAATCTTTATATTGCCTAATTTTGGTGAGCCCGTGCGAATTGTAGCCTCAGTTTCCTGTTCTTAGCTGACAGGAGTGGCACCCGGTGTGGTCTTCTGCTGCTGTAGCCCATCTGCTTCAAGGTTCAATGTGTTCAGAGATGCTTTTCTGCAGACCTCGGTTGTAATGAGTGGTTATTTGAGTTACTGTTGCCTGTCTATCAGCTCAAACCAGTCTGGCCATTCTCCTCTGACCTCTGGCATTAACAAGGCATTTTTGCCCACAGAACTGCTACTCGCTGGATATTTTCTCTTTTTTTCGGACCATTTTCTGTAAACCCTAGAGATGGTTGTGCATGAAAATCCCAGTAGATCAACAGTTTCTGAAATGGTTTCTGAAATGCCACGTTCAAAGTCACTTAAAATCACCTTTCTTCCCCATTCTGATGCTCAGTTTGAACTTCAGCAGATCGTCTTGGCCATGTCTATAAGTTGCTGCCATGTGATTTGGCTGACTAGCAGGGATGTATTAAAATGTGCATCTACAACAGTTTCAACAGAGTTATTAATACTGTATATTACGTGTTTTCTGACAAGTTTCCTTTAAAAAAGGAACTGGGATTTAAAAAAGAGTTTGTTTAAACAAGGTGTGTCGGTTGAAATTGAAAGATTTATTAATACGTGTCTCTAAAATGATCAAAATGCAGAATCTTTGTCTCTGAGGAAAGAGGCCTTTGGCCATTTGTGCTATTGTGTCCTTAGAAGGCAATTATAAAGAAAGTTATTTGTATTATGTATATTTTAAACAGATAATGGAGCCGAGTAAAGGGTCGGTGGGGTTGGACGCCTTTGCACAGAACCAACCACCAGCCGTCATAGAGATGCAAATTAATCATGATGTTGAAAGGCAGACCAGCTCATAACAGTGATGACCTCTGCCTTCAAGACCCCCTCGTGGAACTGTGATTAACAAGCCTGAGAGTGTCTTTGTGTGTCTGTTTCCTCCTCTGAAGAGAGAGAGAGACAGTGAAAGATGGAGAGATGGGAGGTGAAAAGAGGGCGAGACTGTATTGGAACGACATGCTGGCTCATTAGTTTGACACCATGCATTTCATTTTAACACAATTAGGATATGGTGAGGCCCGACTTCACACACAGTCGCATACTGCGAACTTATATTTTCATAATGCTCCCAGGTGACAGTATTAGTCCAATGCATTTTTACATTCCACACAGCATTGCTTTTCTGTTGTTTCTCTATGTAAACATGATCTAAATGTATGTGTTTGATTGTTGCACTTGCGTCTCATGTGTGATACAGCGTTCTAAAAACGTTTAAGTTCAACTTTTAAAAAAATTAATGTAGACCTTGCTTTTTTTCTTCTTTCATTCCATTACCCTTCATCTCGCTTTCATATCATTTCTCGCTCCCTTCATATCAAACTAGATTTTTTTTGGTTTACATTTCATGAAGAAAATGTAAGTGGTTTATAATTCTTGCATATGAAAAAGTCAGTATCATAAGTTGTGTTTGCTAGGGCTTTGCTATGTGGTTGCTAAGGTGTAAGATGATTTTTTTTGTGTGTGCATGTGTGTGTTGGTATTTATAACCTTAATTGGTCCAAGTCGCAATCTGATTTTAGGTGATTTTTGGTTCTGTTCACACACAGTATAGTTATGAATGACATTTTATATGCTAACTGAATTTAAGTTTTCTTGGCCAAATTTTGGTGGAATTTGGTTTACCCTTTTATGTTTTATTTTTACTTTGCTTTGGTCACTTTCACTATGGTTACAGGTGGTATTCACGGCTATGATGAGAATAGAAATGGGGATTCACTTTATTGACTCATTCACACAGACCGTATTCAAGCTGCTCCTGGTTGCTGTTGTAGGAACAGGATATTTTGAGAGTCACACCTGCTAGTAAATACGGTTGTCAATTTCAAATACTGTGTGAATATACTGTGGTTCCAAAATATATTAAGTCTATTTTTAAGTCTAATATATAATATATATATATATATATAATATTAATATTAATATTAATATAAATATAATATATATATATATATATATATATATATATATATATATATATATATATATATATATATATATATATATATATATATAATCTTTCAACAGGTTTAGACAGATCCAGACCCATAGTGACCCCCGAGAAGAAATTTGAAGTTCAGTGGGTTTTTCTTGAGTGTTGTAGATTTTTGATAAGAGATATATGGCAAAGTTTGATATAACAACATAGTTATTTTTTTCTTTTTTGTGGCTGTTCCTATATGCCTTGAGTGCAGGTATCATTTCAGTGATTCAGTGTGTTCCATCAGGAGTGAGCAGAACACTGCTTTAGAGCAGATCCTGGAGGAATCTGCAGTCTGGCTGCTTTAGTTGATGAATCACATTTCTGCTCTTCAATGCACTATTAGTTCTCATTCTGAGGGGAGCCACGGCATTCAGCACAGAGTTAGTCTGGCACAGTCTGCATGACTTATTAATGGATCTCGCATATTATGTGAAGTTGACGCTTTTGAACACTTTGGGGGAAAAAACTACAGGAAGTAGTTATTGTTTTGTTCTTTTTAAAAAACTGCCTTTGCGCTTATGAAAAAGTACCATTATGGTAACGCCATAATTTTTGGACATGTGACATGGTAGCACCATTTTTCTATATTTAAAATCATAATAATAATCATAAAAATATATATATTTTTTTATTGCAAGGATGATCAAAAGTGGCAATAAAGACTATTATCATGTCACAAAGGATTTCTATTTTAAATAAATGGTGTTCTTTTGAATTTTCTATTCATCAAAGCATCCTGAAAAAAAAGCATCACAACTGTTTTCAACAATTTGATATTAATATGAAATGTTTCTTGAGCATCAAATTATCATATTAGAATGATTTCTGAAGGATCATGTGACACTGAAGACAGGAGTAATGATGCTGAAAATTCAGCTTTGCCATCACAGGAATAAATGACATTTGAATATGTATTGAAATAGATAACAGTTATTTCAAATTGTAATATTTCACAATATTACTGTTTTTCACTGTGTTTTTGATCAAATAAATGCTGACTTGTTAAGCATAAGAGACTTCTTTTTTTAAATTGTTATTATCAAATTGCATAAATATGAAATAATTTCATGGGTTTTTAATTGAGATTTTATTTTTTTTAAATGATCAGACTGATCAGGGATGGCTAGCAGACCTCTGTTTCATTCACTCTGTCAGTTTCATTGGGTTTCTGCATGGAGTTTATGATAAAAATATGAGTTATATTATTATATGTGTTATGTAATCTTTTTTTGTTTGTTTGTTTGTTTGTTTGTTTTACATAGAGGATTTGTGTTCGACAGCCGGAATAATCTACAGATGCGAGGTCTTGTGGTGCTACTAATGTCCAAAGCAGCCGGTCCAAGTTCCAGTACCAGCGACCTTATTCATGATAGCATGGTCAGCGGCATCTACCCCAGGTAAAGCGATACCTTTCTCTCTCAGGGCCGTGGGGATCCTAACTGCTTCTAGCTTTGAGAAATGCTACTACACACAGGTGAGAGAAAGTGAGAGAGGGAAGGGGACCATACAGAAAGATGTGTGAAAGACAAAAGAAAAAGTATATGGAGAGGGAAAAGAATTGTTTAAGTGTGGACATTTCTAGTTTACATAACATGTTCATCATATTTAACCCTAATAAGCCTACTGTATCATACAGTGTACAGCATAAATGAGTACATCCCCTCTGGACAAATACAAACAATCTATTTTCTTTATGATCACTAACACAATTCATGGAAAGATGGCAAAACTAAAATGTATTAAACATATACATAATAAAAACTGAGAAATATATGTCATTAATAGACATAAAATAAGTAAATTAGCCAATTTGGTTTAAATTAAGGATTGCAGAAATGAGTACACCCTAGATTTAATTCAACAAATGTATAATATTCTAGTACTTAGTATGCCCTCCATAATTTTGAATATACTGCTCTGACCCTTCTTGGCACGGAGTTAGTTTAACTCCTGGATGATGAGCTCCTTAAATGCCCTGATCTTTAATGGGGAGTGTTGCTCAACTCGTCTCTACAGAATCCCCCACAGGCGCTCAAGAGTGTTAAGACTGAGTGCAATACATGTCCACAGAAGGTTTTTCACCTTGGGAGAATGCATTTCCTCATGGTCATATTGAAAAATTGCCCAACAATGCAGGGAATGAGGAAAGGGTAACATCTTCTGTTTCAAGTTTGTGTATTAAATTACTCAGTGGTGTGGGAATTCATGACAGCATTGATAAAGCACAACTCCATCACACCTTCAGCACTCATACATCCCTATATAAGAGCTTTACTACCACTGAACTTTACTGTGGGAACCGGGCACTTCTCACTGTACTCCTCCTCTAGCAACACCATAACATTTTGGATGCTGTTAAATCCAAAATGATTGGTCACATGAGACCAGAGTCTTGATTCCCAAAATCTATATTTTGTAAATATGGGCTTTGGAAATGGCTGACTTTATTGTGCTTTGGCTACAGTAGGTAGTTCCAGTGAGAACAACAACCATGCATGTCATTTCTGCAGGCTGCATCGGGAGATAAACAGTCACTCTTTTCATAGCTTTTGCTGGCTCTGAGACACTCACTTGGTAATTCTCTGCTCTTTGTCTAGCAAAAAAATCCCTCATCACTAAATGAAAGCTTAAAATGAAGGCCTGATTATTTCAGGGGCCTTGTCACAAGTCCATTGTTTTGAATTTCTGTGTTACTTTTGTTGTATTTTCAGACTTAAAACAATGATTTGGTAATCCTCTTGTACCACTGTCCTCTTTTGTGCTAAGAAATAAGTTATATACTATATAACACTTTTAATTGTTAAGAAATTACTTCTCTTTAAATGTTTTGGTTCAACATTCTTACCTGTTGATCAAACATTACCTTTAACTTCTGTTTTATTTAGTAACTTTTAGGAGGGTGTACTCATTTTTGCTACACAACATTTTATTACCATTTTCCTAAATAATTTTGACATGCTTCTTTGGGAATTGATTAAGCAGACTTGCTGGAACATTATATCTCTAAAGAACCCTAACATGTCTTCTAAGTAATTGAGTAATTGCTGACTTTCAGAAGTTTCAGAGGGGGTGTACTCATTTATGCTTTGCACTGTATTTGATACGCTAATTTCCAAGTCCTCTAAGTGTATTTCTAAAAATGCTCACCTTCAGATTGAGGTGTCTTTTTCCTGTGAGTTTTTTATAAAGTAAATGTAATAATAACTTTTATATTGTTTGTAATATTTTAAGATGGACATTTACTGGACTAAAGCCACCTTTGTAACTTGTAACTCCAAACATCTTTAAAAAAAAACATGTTAAAATGTTTGTATTAAATATTATACAACAGGCTTTTGAGGCGTTTAAGTTCTCTTTAATCATTGTATTGTATTGCATGCTTTGCCCCCCACAATTAAAACTACAGAGCATAAATCTAAGAATTTTAAACAAAGACGTATTTTTGGGAGCGATAGAGGGACAACTAATATTCATATGCATTTAATGTAGGTAGTCTGCTATACTGTTACAAACATTTCATTGATTTATATTACAAGCTATTAGAATTTCATCTTTCTTTTTGGCCCTGTCAATAACAACATCTGTACAAAATTGCATATTTTTGTTAAGTTTGGGCCTCTGAATGAACTTGATGTATTTTTTCCTCCTTGAGTGTAAGCTCCATATTCTCACTATATCATACTATATGACCCATAAAAACCCAATGTCTCAAATATGATATAAAACATAAAACAAATTAAAGAGTTTCAATGACTTTTATTTCATATTTCAGGCTTCTGTAGATAATTTTAAATGGTCTGATGTTGTGAAAAATGCATTATTAAAAGTACCAATATTCCATGCAGTCTCTCAAGGTCATGAAAGGTCATAGTAATTATTAAAGAATTGGAAAAAGTTGTTTAAGCAATCAAAACATATGTAGTAACCTCCTCTGCTGTTTGGTGGAGAAGCCTTTGCAGTCTCTGGAACAAATCTAACACACTCGTGGGTATTATATTACAGCAGACACTGTTTGTTCAAGTTGTCTTCAACTCTTTAAATAAAGTTTGCCTGCTGAAATCCACACCCTGATGAAGGATCTTCAAGCCGCAATGCACTGGTTGTGGCTTTTAATGTTGTAGCTCTATTTTAATGTAGACGTTTTAATATCATACCCAATTATTTTGTTTTTCAGACCACTGTCTACTGTAGTTTGATATATACTAAAGCATGTCAGTTTTAGAAGTATAGCATGTCAACTTCCCAAAAGTATTTCATATCAGCATATAAGTGGTCGCATGTGTGTGTTCGTTGGTGCGAAAGGTGGAGAGACATTAATAATCATTTTTAAAAATCATGATGTATTCTTGACTGGTGTCTGGGCATCAGGTTTAGAGAAGTTTCATTTAGACTCCTTGAAAGCTGCAGGCTCCTGAAGATTTGATTTCTGAGACGATGAGGTTCAAATTTCACCTGAGGCCAATTAGAAATGTAGCCGTTTTCTCTTTCCAGAAGTGAAAGTGAAAAAAGATGACATTTGTTTTAAAAACATAGCATTGAATTTGGAGAGAACAAGGTTTAATGGAAAACGAGGTCTATGGTAACCACGTTGTTGCATGCGTGTGTGTGTGTAATAGACAGATCATCGGAAACAGGATATGAAAGTGTGCGGGGTAAATTATGTCCAGTTAAGGACACGAAATTGACACACATGCAGCACACACACTCGTGCAACTACTTCCACCGCTGCGCCTCTGAAGGACGCTTGCTCTAAACAGGCTGGTGTGTGTGTGCGAGTCCTTTGGCTGCAGTGCCAGGGAGTTACCAGAAACGGCTGTTGTACTTGGCAGCATGTGTGTGTGTGTATGTGTGTGTAAGCTGTCTGAATGAACTCTTTCTCTCTCACCGAGTGGGGAAAGAGAGTGTCAAAGCAAGTGAGAGGAGGGACCGGCACTAATCGCTACACTCCTATATTTTTTCGCCCTGGTTCTCTTGGTTCTACAACCTCATGTTTTCCTCCAAACAGGAAGTGACCTCATAGTTCCACAGCTGGGAGGTGGGTGTCATGGAAACAAGATGGTGATGTAGTTGTCCTGAGACTTGTAAGACTCGGGGTTGACCCATTGTGTGTGTGTGTGTGTGTGTGTGTGTTTGAAAAAGGGTGAGGTGAGTGTTGGTGAACGCACAAATACACATTTAAAGAGAAAGTTCACCCAACAAAAATGTCATTATTTATTCCAAATGACTTCATTCTTCTGTGGAACACAAGAAGTGAATTTTTGAAAAATCCAACATTCAAACCCATAAAAGCACAATGAGTTGTCCATATGACCAAAGACTATGGTGTTTGCGCATGAAGGCACCTCACGAAACTGATTTCGGACAGACTTCTGAGGCAGTGTAACAGTTTAAAGACCTACAGCAAAATAACGAAAGCTTTGGTGATAACTAAGCGAATATTTAATTACTGCAGTAGTAATTTCTCACTAAAAATTACATCAAAAGTGGAAAACAATGGTCAAAAACTTACTTTTACGCACAAACTGACCATCAACTGCAATTTTTAGGTGCCATCTTTATTTTTAGCTCAACTGTCACAGAACTGGCACAGGATTGTGGGTTATCAACAACAGCAAAGGATACATCAATGCTGCCTTCAAAAATGTATGAGATGAAGGCATCTCTTGATACAGGAAGTAAAGCTAACGTTAGATTCGGATGTACCTTGATGCCTTCCTACCTCAGAAAGCTCCTCCAAATCGCTGATTGATAAAGTTATTGCATCACTGCAGCTGCCATTAGAAGCTCCAGTTCCCATAGAAACCTGAATACTTGCGCTTAGGACTGCATGTGCGTTCATATCAGATTTTGTTGCTGATTTGAAATATGTTATTTAATTGTGAGTTCGGCAAGCAGTTTTTGAGATTTCAGGATTCCCCCATTCAAATAGATAGGACTTGGTCTTAATGCCCTGAAGCATTGCAAAGATTGCCACTGACTGAGTGACCAGATTTTCCTTGAAAGGGACTTTGATATGACTTACATTCCCAAACTTCAGAAATTGTATGATAATTTTTTGAGACAAATAGACCGAAATCATAGAGAGAAAAGTAGTGCTGATTTGTACATCGGTCATTCTTTTGAATCAGATCTTTGCAACGACTCAACTGATCTGGTTCACAATGAATGATTCTGAGACGGTGCACTTCTATAGACCACTTTGGAGCAGACGTCACAATTACGTCACTTGCAGCTGCGCGCGCATACTGGTTGCAGAATAATAGTGGTAGCAATTGAAGGAAAATGTGCAAAATCCACAGAAAAAGAGAAAAATGTTTTGTTGTGCCTCTGGATGTTGGAATCGGAATGCAAAAAATATAGTCTTCATTTTTAAAGAAAACCATCGTTAAAAACGTCCTTTGAAGATAAACAGAGACGTTTCACAGACTGGACTGATGACATCTGTAAGGATTAGTCTACTATTAAAGCAGGAATTTGATGTAAACAGTAAGTGTACATAATATTCACATATGCAGTTCAGAGGACATACATACATAGCAGTTACATCATGAAATAATTATAATTAAAATAATTTAAACCTATAGTATTTTACATAGATAACTTTTAAACATAATAATTTTTATTTCACAATTCTGACTTTTTTTTCTTGCATTTGCGTGTTTATTACTCCCAGTTCGGACTTTATAACTCACAATTGTGAGTTTATTTCACAATTCTGAGAGGGAAAAAGTCAGAATTGCGGGATTTGCAATTGCGGAATTGCAATTCAGAAAAGACAGAATAACGAGTATATCTGACAATTCTGTTTTTCTTTGTAAGAAATGTGAGATGTAAACTCAGATTTGCGAGAAATAAAAGTCAGAATTGTGAGATATAAACTCGAAATTAACTTTTTTTATTCTTTTATTTCGTGGCTTCCATAGACTTCTACTGCTCAACTGTCATTTTCTGCAACCAGCTAGGCTCCGCCCACAAAAAACGTCATCGCTGTTTGCAAACACCAAATTGGTCGATGGGAGAATGTGCAACAACCAATATGGCGAATAAGCCCCACCTTCTAAGTGAAAGAGCCAATCGTTGATTAGTAAAATCATCGCGTCACTGCAGCTACAGTTAGAAGCTCCGGTTGCTATAGAAACGGGCAGCGTTCTCAGACTCGCGTTCATGACTGCGCATGCACATTGGCTGGTCTAGCATGAAAAACAAGCTGTTTTAAACAATATTTGAACATAAGAAACAAGCTTTATTAGACTGTTGTTGTCAGATTTCATTGGTGTTTTCAAATATGAAATTTAATCGTAAGCTTAGTTAACAGTTTTGGAGAATTTGATGTTTCCCCATTCAAAGAGCTGCACCTGAATGCCCGAGAGGCGTTTCAAAGATGGCCGATGTACATGTCATCTGGGCCACTTTTTTGATACTTTTACGGACCAAAAAAAAAAATCTTTTTGTGTTCAGCAGAAAAATGGAAGTCACGTGGTTTGAAACAGGTTAGTTAAGAATAAACATGTCTGTGGTAGTTACCTCTTTCTCACATACATGTACCTAGAGCTTTTCCTCTCCCCCTTTCTGTTCTGAATCTGTTCTCTTTCTTTGTCAGTCGTCTCTTTTTCCTTTCAACTTCCCCCCTTCTCTCCCTCCTCCGATGACACCTTTCGCTCTCTTGTTCCTGGTTAGAGGTGTGTTTGATGGTGGTGATGGATGAATTGCTGTGCTGCTCTCCTCCTCCTTGACATGCAGCATTTGTAAAATGTCCCTTCGAGTCACTTTCTCTCTCACACACACAGTGTTGTGTGGTTGTGTGTGCATGTCAGGTGGATGGTAAGTGTGTGTGTTCTCTTTTGACAGAAATGCTCATGGTTAGTGGGTGTGTGTTTGATCGCATACGTGCACAAGTGCATCTTGCTGAGAGAGACATCTGTTTGAATGATTGTGCGACATTGCTTTTAAAGGTATGTCGGGGAACATGAGTGCAACATTCAGCAGACTTTGGCTGTGTCCGAAAGCTGAAAAATAAGCATTGTAGTCACTAAATGTTTGCTTGGTTAAGGGTTCTTGAATTTGTTTTAGATCATTAGACATTGCATCCTGAAAGCAGGTCTGTTTCTTTAGGTGGTTCTGTCATATGCAAAACACTAGCTGGGTTTCCATTAACATATTTTAATGCAAATTTTGGAATTCCACATAAAAATGCTGGATGGAAAGATCAAGATATGAACAAAATTTCCAAAACGTGATGATCTTTAAAGGATCAACATGTGACACTGAAGACTGGAGTAATGATGCTGAAAATTCAGCTCTGCCATCACAGGAATAAATTACATTGTAAAATACATTCAAATAGAAAATGGTCATTTAATATTTTAACAATATTACTGTTTTTACTGTATTCTTGATCAAATAAGTGCAACCTTGGTGAGCATAAGAGACTTCTTTCAAAAACTTTGAAAAATCTTACTGACCCCAAACTTCTAAATAATATTTATTCATATTTAATAAATATATATATCCAAATAGAGCAGGCCAAACTGTCTTGCTGAGTCTTATTTAGTGCTAGGAGTTTTATATGGGTGTTTTCTGTGTTGTGTGTGTGTCAAGAGGTGAACTCGCATCATAACGAGTTTAGAAGAAAAACAATCTTTCATGATCTTTCATTAAAACATCATCTGCTGAGATGCTGTGTGACAGGTTTAGTGATGCTTTTGGTCAACTGACATCCTGACCTCTAAGGTGATCTGCTGTGAGCTTGCAGGCACACGCTTGACTGTGCTTCAGGGTTAAATTGGCAGAGAAAATAGAGCAAGCAGAGAAAGGGGGCGTGTCAGGGGGCGGAACCCCTCTGCGCCATGGCATCGGTTGCTATGCAACTGAGTTCTGAGGCTATTTATACTCCCTGTGCTGCCCCTCCCACTGACTTCAAAAAAACATAGACGGCATAGCTGCAGATTTGGGGGAAAATTAGATTTCGATTCAACTCCGTCTGTCTGCACACAGCCAAAACACTGCAGACAGTCCAAGGATGAAGGAGACAAAGACTATGTATATATAAAAAAAAGTCATTTCGGGACAGAAAACTGTTCGAAAATGCTGTTTACAAATATCATCACTATTACTAATGAGTATCAAATCAGCAACTCGATACTGGAAGCCACAGGGGACTGAGAAGGACACACACACACACACACACACACACACACACACACACACACACACACCCACACCTTGGCTACATTTACACTGCAGCTGAATGTGGCCCAGATCTTTTTTTTTTTTTTTTTTAAGGTATTAACATGTGGCATTAAAATAGTCAAACTTAGCATGTTAATCTGAATTAAATAAATGGAGGCAATCATTATGAACCTGATGTTCTGTGGAGGCTGCGGTGAAATTACACATCAATTAAGAACGGGGGCAAGGAGGCGGAAAAGGGCCGAAATTGTATTATTGGCATTCTGTGGACTCATTGTCTTCCACCCTAATAGAAATGAAGCATGCCAATGATGGGGAATGATTATGAATGATAAAACCTACATTAATTCAGACTGTTCATGCTGTATATTTAATTTTTTAAAAATTAATCTTAATTTTTAATTTAATTAAATTTTTGCATTTTTTACAGTGACAAATCTATGGAAGAGGATTAGGGCCAAGCAATAATAAAAAAAATAAAACCATCTCGAGATTAAAGTTGTTAAATTTCGAGAAAAAAGTTGAAATAAAATGTTGAGAATAAACTCATTAAATTACGAGAAAAAACTCATTAAATTTCAAGAAAAAAGTCGTTAAATTATGAGAACAAATTCGTAATTTAACGAATTTGTTCTCGTAATTTAATGACTTTTTTCTCATAATTTAATGAGTTTATTCTCAACATTTTATCTCGACTTTTTTCTCGAAATTGAACGAGTTTTTTCTCGTAATTTAATGACTTTATTCTCAACATTTTATCTCAACCTTTTTTCTCGAAATGTAACAAAATTTTTCTCATAATTTAACGAATTTGTTCTTGTAATTTAACGACTTTTTTCTCGTAATTTAATGACTTTATTCTCAACATTTTATCTCGACTTTTTTCTCGAAATTGAACGAGTTTTTTCTCGTAATTTAATGACTTTATTCTCAACATTTTATCTCAACCTTTTTCTCGAAATTTAACAAGTTTTTTTCTCGTAATTTAACGAGTTTATTCTCAACATTTTATCTCGACTTTTTTCTCAAAATTTAACAAGTTTTTTCTTATAATTTAACAACTTTAATCTCGAGATGGTTTTATTTTTTTTTATTATTGCTTGGCCCTAATCCTCTTCCGTACAAATCAGAATTAAACTGTCACATTTAATTTTGGCTGTTTACATTATATTTTTATTTCTTTTCTTTTTTATTTGTTACATTTTAATGCATTTTGGGCTTTTCATACTGTACTTTTAATTATTTGTTTTTTTATTTAGTGTTAATTTTTAATTTTAATTAAAAATTTCACATTTAATGCATTTTGGGCTGTTCACACTGCATTTTTAATTCTTTATTTTTTTAATTAGTTTTTAATTTTTGAGATGCAATTTACTACACACTTTACTTCCATAATCGCATGCATTTCTGAGGTAAACAGGATATTCATTCAGAAAAATGTAGGGTTAATTGTATAAATCAGAATTGAATAGGTTTTTATAAGTGGTCATTTCGCATTCACCAATATAAAAACGACAAGTAGAACTCTACAACTCTTGACCTGAGATGTTGGATGCATACAATTACACTTCTTTAAAGTGTGTTTGAGTTTCCCCAGTCATCCTTATCCATTGTAAATCACATCAACATTTCAGATCAGTATTTACTCGGCACATGCGCCCGTGTCAGCTGAAGTGAAACTGACTGGGATCAGCGGACGCATGGACATGAGAGCTCTGCACAATAGGGATGATTGAGCTCAGGAGATGGTCCATTAATGAACAGCATTTAATGACAACAAGAATTATTGCAGTGCATTGTAATTACCCAAGCACTAGCGCGTGTGTGTGTGTGTGAGAGCACAAGCGGCAACAGCGCTCCTCTCATACTGCCAAACTGAAGAGAATCCCTTCATCAAAAACGTTTTTTTTCTTCATTCTCTCACCCTCTTTTCTTTCCATGTCTCCCGCTCTGAAGGAGGGGTAAGTGGTCATCAGCGCTAACGTCTCTCTCTTGTGTCTGGAAGGTGGTTATCGCTGAGACCTCAATGGTTCAAGCTGATTATGGTCCTGAACCCAAATCAACATTTGATTATAACGTCTGTGTGATGGCGTTGTGATAATCTGGCTCGTCTGATAATCAGTGGCAGTTGGTAGTTTGTGAAGTGCATTATGGTCACCAGGACACTTCAGGACGCTCTCTGGGTTATTTGTTCTGCAGAAGAACCTTTGGGCTAAAATCAATCCTTTCTGTATAAAGTGTGCTATAGAATCTATATTCCTTCTCAGAATCTTAATGTTTCTCTTTTTCTCTCTCTTTCAGTCAGCGGAACTTGGCTGAGATCACGGAGCTGATTCACACGGCCTTCCTGGTGCATCGTGGGATTGTTAATCTGAAGGAGTGGACGAACTCGGACGGCCCTCTCAAAGACATGCAGTTTGGGAACAAGATGGCTGTTCTGAGCGGTGATTTCCTGTTGGCGAACGCCTGCACTGGATTGGCCCAGCTCAATGACACCAAGGTACTAAATATGTTCTGTAAATAGTCCACTCCAGGTTTTTTCCATTGCTTACGCCATGCTACTCAGAGTTCGCTCCATTATAAAAAAAAAAATGTGCATAAATAAATAGTACAAACATTTTCTTAGCAATCTATACAGCCATTAAAAAGTTTGGGGCAGGTAAGATTTCTTTTTAAAATAAAGTAATACTTTTATTCAGCAAGGATGCATTCAACTGATCAAAAGTGGCAGTAGTGAAATTTATAATGTTACAAAAGAATCGTAATTCAAATGAACACTGCTCTTTTGAATCCTGAAAAAATTGCATCACAATTTCCAAAAAAATATTAAGCAGCACAATTGCTTTCAACCTTGATGATAATAAATGTTTCTTGAGCATTAGAATGATTTCTGAAGGATCATGTGACACTGAAGACTGGAGTAATGATGCTGAAAATTCACCTTTGACATCACAGGAATAAATTACATTTTAAAATATATTCAAATAGAAATAGTTTTTCTAAATTGCAATAATATTTCACAGTATCACTACTGTATATTGATCAAATAAATGCACCCTTGGCAAGCATAAAAGACTGCTTTAAAATTGTAAAAATATTAAATTTAAAAATCTTACCCACCCCAATCTTTTAAATAGTAGTGTAGATCAGGACATGGCACAGATTTCAATAAAAAAAAAAAAAAAAAAAAATTATAAATATTATAAACTAACCACTAACCCTGACAGAAAAGGGAAGGAAAGTGTTTCTTTTATATTTTTTGCATTTTCAGGGTTAAAATATATTACTATCAGACATCCCCAAATAGAGGTTTTGTCAGATTTCGCTTACTTCTGGTATTAATAAACCGACATCTCTTCATGCTGGAGGTATAGGCTACTTTTTCATCACATTTGTGTTTTTATGCAAAACATTGAAAGAAAAAAAAGGGAAAATCATGTCACCGGCTTCTGACTTCAGTCCTCAAAGACTTTGTTCGCCATGCTGTACGCTGTGTCCTCGCTTGCTAATTTCCATACACTTGCATTCTCCCACATTCTCTTGCGCTCTTAATGTGTGTGCGTGAGTGTGTGTGTGTGTGTGTGTGTGTGTGTGTGTGTGTGTGTGTGTGTGTGTGTGTGTGTGTGTGTGAGCATATGTCTCCTACACCCCTCATTAAGTGTCAGTGTTCTCCTCCAGCTCTAATTAGAGTCGCAGTCAAAGCACCGTCTAACTGCATGCGGCCAGCAGCCCCACTGCCTCTCTCGACTCAGGGATACAGCATCTCACTAGAACATCTTTATGAATATCATATAGCATTATGAATGGCCAGTTCAGATGTAAAGTGATGATAGAATACATCAGGACATTTTAGAGCGTCGTTTCCCAACCTATTTTGTCTTATGTACCCTATTGATATGGCTCAAATAACCCTGAAGTGTGTTACTTTTAACTCACAGGCAGGCTCTGTTCTAGTGGCTCAAATTGAAATCAACCCTCATAAGTTACTGATTTAAAATGCTCTACATAGGCAACAATTCCATGCATTATACAAATAGCACTCTATATCTGAAGCACAGAGGAGCACAATTGCATTCTAAAAGTTGTAACTTCTTCCTGAGTCTCTCCATCAGTGTCCGACTCCGGTTTGAACAATGTAAGGCTGAACACGTTACTGACAATCGTCATTTTTGGCTGCGTGAGATTCACCAGTTTTGTTGTTGTTGAGCAACCGAAGTGCAAGATGTTGAAGCTCCACCTTCTTTTGGAAAGCGGGCCAGGAGCAGTAGCTCATTTGCATTTAAAGGGACAGACACAAAAACGTGTTTTTGCTCACACCCAAATTGGGGCAAATTTGACAAGCTATAATAAATTATCTGTTGGGTATTTTGAGCTGAAACTTCACAGACACATTCTGGGTTATATTACATCTTGTAAAAGGGGCATTATAGGTCCCCTTTAATACATTTTAAAATCATGCCAGTGATGGCAAACCTGAATTTTCAGCAGACATTACTCCAGTCTTCAGTGTCACATGATCCTTCAGAAATCATTCCAATATGCTGATTTGGTGCTCAAGACACAATTCTTATTATTATCAATGTTATCTTAATATTTTTGTGGAAACTGTGATAGTTTTTTTTTTTTTTTATGAATAGAAAGTTTGAAAGAACTGAATTTATTTGAAACAATATTTTTGGTTTAAAAATTCAATGTAAAAGTCTTTACTGATAAATGTAATGCATCAAAACAACAACAACAAACTACTGACCCCAAACTTTTGAACGGTATTCTCTCATATTGTTTGGCATTTGTTCGGTGCATTATGGGATTGCATTCTCTGTGAAGGATGTTATGTTGCCTTAGAATTTGGTCAAAAAGTATTTATATTAGAAAGCAACATAATTGTGCTATTATCTTCATGCCTATGGTCCCTTGAAATGCTGCCTATGAAGAAAGCTCACTTGGGATTTGGTTTATCCAATTTTTATACTGAGCCATAGTATTTAATTATTTCATTTTTGTTTTAATTCATTCATTTATATAATTATTTAAAGGGTTAGTTCACCCAAAAATGAAAATTATGTCATTAATGACTCACCCTCATGTCGTTCCAAACCCGTAAGACCTCCGTTCATCTTTGGAACACAGTTTAAGATATTTTAGATTTAGTCCGAGAGCTTTCTGTCCCTCCATTGAAAATGTATGTACGGTATACTGTCCATGTCCAGAAAGGTAATAAAAACATCATCAAAGTAGTCCATGTGACATCAGTGGGTTAGTTAGAATTTGTTGAAGCATCTAAAATACATTTTGGTCCAAAAATAACAAAAACTACGACTTTATTCAGCATTGTCTTCTCTTCCGGAATCCTTTCCATTGAATTGATTCCATTGAATCCTTTCATCTGTTTGCGTTGGTAATGCACTTTTACGTCACTGTGGTTGTTTTTGGTGATTAGGACATCCACAATATGCACACCTACGCACCATTTTAAAAAAATATAGCAATACCAAAATACAATCAATGTAGAATAGCTTGAATACAGTGTGCGTCTCCCTCAGACTGTAAACGAAGCTCGGGCGCACCGGATAACACGTCAGCAGCGTCTTACGTCAGCAGCGTCACTGCGGAGCCGTGAACCACACTCCGGAGCAGAAGGGGGCGGTAATGCACCAATAAGCTGGATGCCAACCGCCGTAAAACAGGAAAGAAGAAGAAGAAGAAGCGGAGTCGTGAACGCGGATTGACAACAGACCCGGAAGAGAATACAATGCTGAATAAAGTCGTAGTTTTTGTTATTTTTGGACCAAAATGAATTTTCGATGCTTCAACAAATTCTAACTAACCCACTGATGTCACATGGACTACTTTGATGATGTTTTTATTACCTTTCTGGACATGGACAGTATACCGTACAAACACTTTCAATGGAGGGACAGAAAGCTCTCGGACTAAATCTAAAATATCTTAAACTGTGTTCCAAAGATGAACGAAGGTCTTACGGGTTTGGAACGACATGAGGGTGAGTCATTAATGACATCATTTTCATTTTTGGGTGAACTAACCCTTTAACCTTTTTAAGTATTTTGTTTTCTGTATTATAGATTTTTAACAAGGCAAAAGCAAAAAAAAGTACCCAAGACCTGATTAAGTACACGTACCCCTGTTTGGGATTCACTGTTTTCGAGGATATCGCTTGTCATATCATAATATTAACAGACTAAGTAAAAAGGGATTTGCACTAGGAAACCCAAACATTTCATCTCTCTGTGTCTCTCTAATACACACAGACACACTCAGATGCACTAAGCAGCAGTACGTTGACAGGATCTGTCACCAAGTGCGGCTCTAGAATGCAGCTCTCCCCATGGAGGAAAACAAACTCTTTTCCTTCTGCGTATAGCCTCAGACACACGCACGCACACTCGAGCTCACTTTAATGTGTGCTTGAGCGGACATGGAAATGACTGCAGGGGATTGAGATGATCAGCAGATTGTGGTGACTAATATA
Organism: Megalobrama amblycephala; assembly: GCF_018812025.1. NCBI lineage: Eukaryota > Metazoa > Chordata > Actinopteri > Cypriniformes > Xenocyprididae > Megalobrama > Megalobrama amblycephala. Next base: position 20,712,646 of record NC_063053.1, on the reverse strand, counting down.
AAGAACAGATTCTGTGTTTTTTCTCAAGAGGAGCTCAGCATTCAGACAGCCAGACATCTTATAATCAGGACTCACACCTGATTTTGTGTCTGCGTGTTTAATACACACTCTCTTTAGGTAGATAATGTGGTGTAATACAGTTTGTATTGGCGTATTCCATAGCACCTCCTGGTGGCCGAAATTGGAAATTCCTCACCTGTTTAGAGGTCAAGTGTGTTTTTTTGATGCCTCAATTCTAGTGTAAGGATTTGAGTTAGAGAGTTAGGCTTATAAAGTTAGAGATGGATAGTTATAAATCTGTAAAAATTTGTTTTATTTTGAAATAAACATTCAATTTGTTTTGTTATTGCTGTTGGTGACGTTTTATAAAAGTACAGACAGATGGCGACACGTACACTAAAGTTTCCAAAGTTTGGGGTTTATTTTACATGTAAGATGATAAATGCATTTATAATGTTATAAAAGATTTATATTTCAAATAAATGCGGTTCTTTTGAACTTTCTATTCATCCAACAATCTGAAAAAAATGTATGTATTGTAAAAAAAATAAAAAAATAAATATATATATATATATATATATATATATAAAAATGTATGTACAACTAGTTTCAACATTTATAACATTTCTTATTATGATCAATAAAGCATAAAATAAAAAAAGAGAACAGTAGAAAATGTGGCCTTGGTGAAAGAGCCTACTTTCAAAAATATTAAGATATCTTAACCAACCCCAAACATTTGAACAGTACTGTATATGACTAATATGCACAAACTGCTAAATCTTATTATTAAATATTAAGAACAAAATTTGTCTTTTGAATAAAAAATACCAATGCAAATTGTTGTTTCATCGTCAGTAAGAAATATACGCTATATATATATATATATATATATATATATATATATATATATATATATATATATATATATATATATATGCTAATTTTCTCATTTTACTCGCCATTGGCAGCTGTGGACAGAATGTCATTTTGAGCACTCGTTTTTAGTGAACACACACACACACACACACACACACACACACACATGCACACACACAGAGAAGAGTGTGAGTAAAATCCTTTTTTGTGTGAAACTGAACCTGTTGTGCAGTGAACCGTGATTAAAGCCACACACGCTCTGTTCTGACTCATTGAAGTAGTGACTGACTGACAGGATGTCCAGCCAATCAGAGATCAGACTCTGTAGCTGCAGGTAAAACTTACATATATGTATTTACAATTAGCTAAAGTGATTAAAAATATATATATTTTAAGTGTTCAGTTTTCTCATAGTCCCTTGATGTAACTGACATTCACCCAGCCGGAACCATCCGGACGCATCTCACTCTTCAAACTGCCGTCTATGTAAATGAGGGCGAGGCCCCATTGCATTAGCGGTTCAGTTAGCGTGAGAGCATTAGCGGTGGAAATCAGACGTTCCCTCTCCGCAGCAAAGCGCTTTTTCCCCCTGATTGATCTGTATTATGTATCGCGGCCTTGAGTGGGATCTTGACTTAGTAGACTCTGTGTGAGTGTGTGTGTGTGTGTGAGAGAGAGTGAGAGAGTGAGTGGGATTCTGGCTCGACACTAGTATAAACGGTAAAGGGATCCGCGAGCGGCTGTCTCCTCTTTCTTCTCCTCACAGACCTGTCGGCGAAACATGACTCCGGCTGGATTTGGGAATGAGACGAGACGGAGGGAGGGCAGCTTATCTGATACTTTCCAAAAAAAGCCCCCCCACTTCTCACACACACACACACACACACACACACACACACACACACACACACACACACACACACACACACACACACAAACTCACACGAAAGACATAGACGTACACAAACACACAGTTCAAACACACATTCATTCTTGTGCATACACACACACACATACACGCTTTAATTTCTCCGTGTGGAGTGTGTGAAGCCGCACATCTGGCTGCGCTATAGGGGCTCTCTGTCTTCTCTGGGCTCTGGGTAGAGGAGTCAAGTTCCTCACTGTTTCCTCAAAGATCTGGTTACTCAGAGGGCAAAGAGAGGGAGAGAGAAGGAATAAGTGAGAAAAACAAAGTTTGAGAGAGAAAGTTTGGGGAATGGAGAGGAGTAACATAATATTAAATTTGAGGAATAGCTGAGGAATAGCAGTGTCTGGATAGAAGGCCTCTGCTATTCTAGTTCCCTGGAGATTCTGCCTGTGGTCTTATGATTCAACAGGCAGGTCTTTCGGGAAAAGAGGAAAAAGAACAACGGAGGGTGAAAAAAAGGTGGAGTATGTAGCCTAGGGCGACGGATGGAAGGGATACTGAAGCATGTGATTAGATGAAAGACAGAGCTGTCAGTGACTTACTCCAGCTGACTGTTGTGGAGTAGCTTTAACAGAGTAGCGCCCCCCTCAGGAACATTGCAGGCACTGCACAATCAAGAGTTTTTTGGGGTTTTTTTCCCCAAAATAAAAATGATTTATTTATTTATTCAACCTCATGTCAACTTTTGGTCTTCTATGGAATACAAAAAAAAGAAATTCTGAAGTATTGTACTAGCTATTTTCATTTACAATCAATGAGAAAGGATGATTTCAAAGATGCAAACCATGCATAATTTAAAGCAGTTCAGTTTTAAATTCATGTAACTTTTAAGTTGTTAAATTTAAGTTGTCTAATCATTGAGAAAAGTATAACAAATCATGTTGATTCTTTTTATATTCTACATTATTTTGCTTTTATATATACTGTATGTATATGTGTACGTATACTGTATGTGAGTGGTTTTATAATTGGAGATACATTTTGCATTTCAAAAAGTTAAGGAAAAAAAACTGTTCACTAACACATTCTTTCCAGTATCTTATTAATAACATATTCAATTTTAATAATTGAGTGCTTGCCAAACACAAGCAATTTTCCTTTTTTAACTTTTAATGAAAAGACAGATTTCTTTAAAGTATTGTTTGCCAACTCTGTCAATTCTGTCACATACTGTCAGCATTGTTACTCTACCTTGGTAACAGAGTTTGACGGTAACAGAATTGGCAATTTTAAACTTTTTAGCCTAAAACTCCACTTGCTAGCATAAATGCTAAGAGCACATGGCACTAATGAAATCATGATTAAAAGACTTTTTAACGACCCACTGTGTGATCCGTGATAAATTCAGTTTTCCTTTTGATATTGTGGTAACAATTTTGACATTTTACAAAATAACTCTTGGTGTAAGAACTTTTTAGATTAAAATATTTTCTCAGAGAGAGCACACACCTTTCAGTGCTTCAGATCTTATCAGTGACGGAAAGTGACATCATTTCCTGTATCTTACATAGCTGTGGGAGAAAATTCCACCAATTTAAAGGCAAAGTATGGTACTGTAACAGAATTGACGCAAGATTTATGGACACACATTTTTATAAGACAAAAGTTATTTTTAAACAACTTAATGTTTTAGAATTAGGAAAATGACTATTTGCGCCTATTTGTTTGAATTCTCTCAGAAAATTAATCCTTTGGGATTGGCATTCTTATTCTTTAGATGTCTTATTGAATGTCTTTAGAATTTTGTGACTAGGGATTTTTATGTGTTATTTTGCATGGATATTTTTGTAGTTCAAGAGAACAGCCCAATCAACACTCAAATATCAGATGATTTCCTGTAGGTGTTGAATAACTTTGTGCTATATAGCAGTTTTGTGCTTGTGTGTTTTGAACTGAATCAATAAGCTTGTGCAGATGTCAGGGTCCTCATTAAGCTCTGTATCCTCTGGACATTGCACTGTTTTGACTGGCCATCTGTTTAATAACTGAAGTGATGGTTATTCTATCTGTCCCTCAGATGCTCTTTTAGACTGAGTGGACTGGAAAAAAGTCTTCCCCTATTCCCAAACAGCTCATGTCCTAATAAATACTAATTTCAGAACAGATGGGGCTGATATCAACACTCTTATTCTTAGAGTCTTCATTTATGTGGAAAATATTTTTCTGCCCTAAGTGTTCTAATGTATCTATGTTTGTTATAGGTGGTGGAGCTGATCTCCAGTGCTATCGGAGATGTGGTGCAAGGAATCTATCACGAGAGCTCCAGTTCTGCAGAGGTGCAATATTCAGCCCACTGCACTTACCACATATAGCCACCAGGAGCACACTATGAGACACAAATGAACTACTTTGTACTATCTTTTAACGGCTGCTGAAAATTTAAATATATATTTTATTCTGTAATAATATTTCACAATATTAGTGTTTTTCTAACAAATACAGACTTGGTGAGCATAAATCATTCAGAAACATTTAAAAAATCTTACAGACCTCCAAAATTTAAATGGTAATGTGCCTGTTTATGAAACATTGTCTTTTATTATATTCCTGTTGTGTTGCCTAATATATGAAAGCAACCAGTCAAAGCTATATGTAAATGACTGTAAGGCACAGCTTATGTGGTTTATTGCTGTAATATATATGTACATTCTATGAGATCTCTTTCATTGCTAAGCTTTATTTTTCTTATAAATTAATTATATTTGAGTAGCAGAGGAATCTTTTTAGTGTTTAATGTTTCATATTCAAAGCTTTCAAACAGAGCTAACGACTGAACAAGCAAAACATCTCCAAACAGAGTGAAACACAGGCTGACCTAAAACATCTGCAAACCACTAGTAAATAATGTATGTCAAAGTTTCCTGTGTGAGGCGAGAAACAGGAAAAGTGATGGAGAGGACCACATTTATGTGAGAGAAATGCAACAAGGGAAGGGAGATAGAGAGAGAGAGAGAGAGATTCAAGTTTCTTTTACCCTTTTTAGAGGAGACGTTTCCGAGCAGATGTTTGCATCAACTTTCCTTCCTTCGGTTACACATCCCCCCACCCTCATACCATCAGTTTTTTGTTTACTCTCTAATTTTTTTTAAGTTACATACTTAAAGTTTCCTGCAACATTCTGTTTGTTTGGGAATTGAAATTAATTTGACTAAAAGTTTCCTTTTGGTTGTGGTCTTCGAGGGCTTGTTTTTATGATATATTCTAGCCATTACTAAGCCATTACTCTAGTCTTCAGTATCACATGATCCTTCAGAAACCATTCTAATATGCTGATTTGGTGTTTAAGAAACATTTCTTCTTATTATCAATGCTTAAAACAGTTGTGCTGCTTAATATTTTTAATGGAAACTGTAATGCTTTTCTTTCAAGATTCTTTGATAAAAGGAAAGTTCAAAAGCACAGCATTTATCTAAAATTGAAAGCTTTTGTAACTACAAACTGAATTCTGGAAATATTGGGACATTTTTCAAATTTGAATAAAATAAAAACTAAAAGACTTTCAAATCACATGCGCCAATATTTTATTCACAATAGAACATAAATAACATAACAAATGTTTAAACTGAGAAATCTTACACTTTTATCCACTAAATGAACATTTCAAATTTGATGCCTGCTACAGGTCTCAAAAAAGTTGGCACGGGGGCTGAAAAAGCAAGAAATTTTGAAAAGATTCAGTTGGGAGAACATCTAGCAAATAAGTTAATCATGTTACAGACCTGATATCAATTAGCTATAAAAAGGGATGTTTTAGAGAGGCAGAGTCTCTCAGAAGTAAAGATGGGCAATCTGTGAAAGAGTATGTAAAAAGATTGATATACTATAAAAACAATGTTCCTCAACGGCAAATCTCATCATCTACAGTGCATAACATCATCAAAAGATTCAGAGAAACTGGAGAAAGTTGCGTAAGGGACAAGGCCAAAGACCTTTATTGGATGCCTGTGGTCTTCGGGCCCTCAGACGACACTGCATCACTCATGATTGTGTCAATGACATTACTAAATGGGCCCAGGAATACTTCCAGAAATCACTGTCGGCAAATACAATCCGCCGTGCCATCTGCAGATGCCAACTAAAGCTCTATCATGCAAAAAGGAAGCCATATGTGAACATGGTACAGAAGCGCCGTTGTGTTCTGTGGGCCAAGGATCATTTAAAATGGACTGTTTCAAAGTGGAAGAGTGTTCTATGGTCAAACGAGTCCAAATTTGACATTCTAGTTGGAAATCACAGACAGCGTGTCCTCCAGGCTAAAGAGGAGGGAGACCTTCCAGCGTGTTATCAGCGTTCAAAAGCCAGCATTTCTGAAGTTATGGGGGTTCATAAGTGTACTGTATGGGCAGCTTGCATGTTTTGGAAGGCACTATGAATGCTGAAAGGTATATAAAGGTTTTAGAGCAACATATGCTCCCCTCCAGACGACGTCTGTTTCAGGGAAGGCCTTGTGTATTTCAGCAGGACAATGCAAAACCACATACTGCAGCTATTACAACAGCATGGCTTCATCGTAGAAGAGTCCGGGTGCTGAATTAACCTGCCTGCAGTCCAGATCTTTCACCTATAGAGAACATTTGGCACATCATTAAACGAAAGACAACCACAAACTCTTCAGCAGCTGGAAACCTATATCAGGCATGAATGGGACCAAATTCCAACGCCAAAACTCCAGAAACTCATAACCTCGATGCCCAGACGTCTTCAAACTTTTGAAAAGAAACTAGATGCTACACCATGGTAAACATGGTCCTAACTATTTTGAGACCTGTAGCAGGCATCAAATTTGAAATGAGCTCATTTTGTGCATAAAATTGTAAAATTTCTCAGTTTAAACATTTCTTATGTCAACTATGTTTTATTGTGAATAAAATATTGGCTCGTGTGATTTAAAAGTCTTTTAGTTATCATTTTATTAAAATTTACGCCCCAACATTTCCGGAATTCGGGTTGTATAAAACATTGTTTGTTTGATTGAGTTTTTCTGTATTCTGAAGGAGGGAAGTCTAACAGTTGCTTCCTGGGAAGACCAGACATTCCTCTGCCATGGTGCTTTGCTTGCCAAGAGTTGTCAAGCAGCGATGAAGCTGGCCAGACACGGTACCGAGGCTCAGAATTTGGCTTTTCAGTACGGAAAACATCTCGCTCTCGGACACAAGGTGTGTATGCACAGTCGCACATGTGCATTGTGGGAACAAGCTGTTTCTCTATACCTCCTCTCTGCTTGTTTCATTCTCCTGTTTTCTCTTTAGAAAACTCAAACTGTTCACACAGTGTTTCATAACATTCATGGATATATGTGTGTGTTTTGTAGCTAAACTCTGATCTACAGCCGTTTGTGAAGAGCGGGTCAGAGCCAGCTGTGTTTAGTTTGGATTCGGCTCCTGTTGTCTTCCACAGACAGATCATAGGACCTGAGAGATGGCGGCACCAGCTTAAACAGGTACCAGACAACCACATCAAAATGGTAGAAGCCGGCAAGCTAACACACTGGTAGCAAATCAAAATCTGTAAAAAATGACATTGACGCAAGTGTGATGCTTCAAAGACTCTCTATAAAGTAACATGCTGGAAGTTTTTTCACCATATACTAATAGAAAATACAACATACACTACCATTTAAAAATTTAGGGTCAGTAAGATTTTTTTTTAAAAAAAGAAATAAAGGATGAGTTAAATTGATCAACAGTAACTGTAAAGGCATTCATAATTTTTTAAAAAGATTTCCATTTCAAATATATGCTGTTCTTTTGAACTTTCTATTTATCACAGAATCCTGAAAAAAAAAATATATCACCGTTTCCACAAAAATTTTGCAGCACAACTGTTTTCAACATCGATAATAAGAAAAAATGTTTCTTTTTGAAAATCAACATATAGAGGGTATGTACTGACGTCACTTTCCCGCCGGAACACGCTCCCTGGACTGAGTGGCAAAAGAACCTGCTCCGTGACTGGATTTCATAGGGGAAACTGCAAAAACGTTCGTAAAACAAACGATTACACTAAAGGTTGGGCTCGAAAGAAAACCTCAAAGAAACCTAATCCATAAATATTGACATGCAGCCAGGAATTGTGTTTCCTGACATTTATATGTGCCTGTTTTCGATGCCGGGGAAATACATAAAGCAAATCTGCCTATGAACACTTTATATAACAACAATATAGGTAGGTCTAAATCCGAGTGATCACTTATATCAATGTTATTTATATCGTCATATCATCCAGCACTAAAACTTGTATAGTTTTTGTCAGTGTTTATTTAAAAACACCCAATTATGCAGAATATAAGATGGTAAATGTTTAATTTATGAGTTGTCAACACAATATATAACAATGCAATATATAGGGTATGATTTTTACCCCAAAATCCAACATTTTGACACAAAATGATAACTGCAAATCCATGTTTCTCTGCCTGGAGTCAGAGCCAGTCATTTCGGTGAATTGCAGCAATCAGTTGGCTTCTTTTTTTTGTAGCTTTCAGTCTGTAAAAATATACCTCAGATTTTGTGTCAAATCTATTTGTACAGTCAGTTGCAAAGCTCTTTCCCATTTTGGATTTGTTTTGTGTGTTTTTCGCGGCATTCACACTGAAAACCAATGCTGCCACTCAGTGGGTGTAACTGCAGTCATAATGACTGACGGTGACGTCACGTGCATACCCTTTATTAGAATGATTTTTGAAGGATCATGTGACACTGAAGACAGGAGTAATGATGCTGAAAATTCAGTTTTAAATTTATTAAAATAGAAAAGTTCATTTAAAGGTTCCGTTCTTCGTGATCCCATGTTTCAAACTTTAGTTAGTGTGTAATGTTGTTGTTAGAGTATAAATAAAATCTGTAAAATTTTAAAGCTCAAAGTTCAATGCCAAGCGAGATATTTTATTTAACAGAAGTCGCCTACATCGAACGGCCAGTTTGGACTACATCCCTCTACTTCCTTCTTTAATGACGTCACTAAAACAGTTTTTTGACTAACCTCCGCCCACAGGAATACACAAGAGTTGCGTTTGTAGAGTGTGTTTGTCGCCATGTCGTCGAAACGCTGGTATTTTCATCCCGCAGTCCAATCACCGGGTCTGATTCCGGCTCAGATTGATAGGGTAAAATTAAAGACATGATTACAGTAACACTGAGCGCATGCATCTCCACGTTATGGTAAGAGGCGTGACCTTTCCGGGCATGGTGCGCTAAACTGCTGTTGAATCACAACACAGGAACCGCTGGCACAATCAGAACTCGTTACGTATTTCTGAAGGAGGGACTTCATAGAACAAGGAAGTCATCAGCCCGTTTTTATGACAGTGGAAACAGCGGTATACAGATAAGTAAATTATGTGAAAAATACTGTTTTTTTTTTACACGCGAAACATGAACACATGTTATATTGCACACTATAAACACAATCAAAGCTTCAAAAAACCACGAAAAACAGGACCTTTAAATTGTAATAAAATTTCACAATATTACCGTTTTTACTGTATTTATGATCAAATAAATGCAGCTGAGGTGAGCATAAGAGACTTCTTTCCCAAACATTAAAAAACCTTATACCGACACTAACTTTTGAATGGTAACAGTTCATGGAGTATATAATACCATGATATTTTAATACATTTATTCACATTACAGTGGTAAAAAAGTCATGTGAGATGTCATTTATGTGAGCTATGTGATGTCTCAATGCAGCTAGCAGACAGTCAAGCCAGTTTTACTGGAGTATAATTGATAATGTAACTGAGGAGACAGTATTTGTCATTAATAGAAGTGATTCAATAAGATTTTAGCCTCTAGACTGGTGGCAAAACACCATTACAGCTCAGATTTCATTGTGTCAGCATGACGTTCTCTGGATTCACATTTTTCTCTCTTCATTTCAGGCCCAGAATATGGCTAGACAGATTGATTACACAAAGGTGAGCGACTCCTATTTTCTGATTAAGGAAGAGAGAAAACAAAGTAGCCTCATTTTAGTGTCTTCCTGTTCAGAAAACTTGTGTTCATGTGTTTTACTTTATAAACCACTAAATCATTTGATTATTTTCATTCAGCCAATGAATAAGTGATATTGTCTATCGAATTCAAGAGAAATCAATCCTCCTGGTCAAACCACTAATCAATGAATCCAGCCACAATACTTCTGATGAAACATTCATAGAGTTATGATACAGATCGATTTCCCAGGAGTCAGTCATGAAATCATTCCCAGGCTCCCAGCGTGTGTCAATGTTTACAAACAAACAAAAAGAGAAGTTAATTAATATCCAATTAATAACCAAAATTGAAGTTGTCCATGCTTATATATATGTATATAAGATAGCAAAACCGGAAATTACCTATTATTGTGACAACCAACGGTCCCCGTGAGGAAAAGAGGTTGATAAACATACTAAATAATTTCTTGATGAAAGTCTAAGTTCCAAAAAATGTTAGATTTAGGGTTAGGGGGTTGAAAACATCACTGCACCAGGATATCAAAACCAATATTTGTGTGAGTTCAAGAATGTAATCAAATATTTATATTTGAGTTGTATTAAAGTAAAAGTTTAAGAATCGGTCATTGAAAGCGCATATTGATCGACCGATGCTGTGAATATTGGTGGATACGGACCTGAGAGAACTGATAGGAGGTGTTTGTTCTCTGTAACTGATAGCAAGTTCAGAAATTTGATTTCCAAAGTCAGAAGGAGAAGACAGACAGAAAGAAAGAAGGGGAGAAAGATAGAGGCAGCGATGAGGTGGGGAGGGGGCAGGAAGAGGAGGAGGGCACAAGCAGCTCGGGTCGCTGTAGAAACAGGATATTAGGAGATAGAGTGGCAGGTTTATTTGTAGAGGAGACAGAGAGACGGTTTGACAGCAACATCACACGAGATTCTCCTTCAACAGGACACAGACAGACAGATCACACCCTCACACACACACATCACATATCTCTGTTATCAGCACAGAAATGTGACATTAATCTCTCCAGTATTCACTGTCTGATTGTTTTTTTTATATGTGTGTGTGTGTGTGTGTGTAAAAGTGTCTCGGGTGGGTCATGACTTATGAGGTCATCTCTCTGTCTGTCAAACTGAAAATATTACTTTTTTTGTATAATTACATTCAAAGAAAACTGTAGCCATACAAACAACAGTGAGAAATCGGTCGCCAGTTGATGTCATCATCTATGTCTCTCTCTTTGGCTTTCTCTCGCTCACATTAGTGAAAGCAGGTCTCTTCTGCTGTTTTTAACTCTAGGCCCCCAAGGGCTTCTTGGCACAACACATCCCAGAATTCATTTGGTAAAATGGCCTCCAGCAAAACATGTTTGTAGAGAACAATAGAGGACTATTTGAGTGATGGAAAGTGTGGAGTATTCTGGCTTTAAATTTAATTCTTATTTATATGTTTAATAATAATAATATATAAAATTGTTCAAAAGTTTGGGGTCGGTAAGTTTTTTTTTTTTTTTTTTTACTTTTATTCAACAAAGGTGCTTTAAATTAATCAAAATTGACAGTAAAGACTACTTACATTAGTATTGTACATTTTTAGAAATGTTAATTTTAATTGTAGGAAGATTTCACAATATTACTGATTTTACTGTATTTTTGATAAATTAAATACAGCCTTGGTGAGCATAAGAGAGTTTTGTAATGTTTCAAAAACATTAAAATATCATACTGACCTCAAACTTTTGAACAGTAGTGTATTACTTCTACTGTATTATTTTTGTTAACATTAGTTTATACATTAGGGATCATAACTAACATTGAACAAATAAATATACTATTGTTCAGTTAATTTGTGTTCATATATACTACATTAATATTAATTCATACAATTTGAAGTGTTATTTAATATGTATTATATGTAGAAATGAACATTCAACCAAGATTAAAGCTGCAGTCCATAACTTTTTTTGTTTAAAAATGATCCAAAATCAATTTTTAAACTAGTACATAACCAGCAGCCAGTGTTCAAAACTATCTCCTTACCTAATTCGAGTGGTACTGGTGGGTTTCCTTGGGAAATTCGAGCATGTCGCTGTTCATTACGTCACGTGTGTTTACATAAAGGAGTCCCAGCTAGTAGGCTATATCACGTGAGGATGCTGCAGGTGGCGGATCATTTATAGCCTTTTCTCCCAGCAGCTGGAATAATTAAACTTATCATTTTGATGGCGGATTATATGGTATGACAAATTAACTTTAGAGATTAGACTGTACAGAAATTGAAATCTACAGGTAACGCTAATACACACTAAATACACATATTCACTCAATGCTGATGTTGTTAACATTAACAATTTGAGAACAAAGTATAATTCTGAAGTACATTCTCCTCAAAACTTTCGATTCATCCGCGCTGTGGAGCCGTGCCGATGCACAACACGCGCAAAGATGATAATTCCGCAAATAACTGCAATTGCATGTTTCAAACAGAGATGGCGACAAAGAGGCAAAACTTACAGACTGCAGCTTTAATAAAAGTTAAATAAATAAAGTTTACAAATTGTCCCTTATAAGGTGTTCCTTTTATTTTTTTCCAAGTATATCCTGTTAATCTGTAGAAATTGCCATGATTTGATTTTCCTTGCCTTTAAATTCAGTTAAAAAGAATATTACTTTTACTGTTTGTTTCATTAGTTTGATGGAGTGATATTAAAATTTCTCCTCATTCTTTGTGTTCTGCAGCTCCGGGGCGTGATAAAGATGGAAAGAGGCGTGAGTCAGGCGCTTGACCTGTGCAGTTACCATGGCAACAAGGCCTTAGAGGCCATGAAGTGCTTCCCACCCTCAGAGGCTCGGTCGGCACTGGAAAACATGGCCTGTGCGATCACCAAGTTCTAAAGATGTTTTCAGTCTGGATACATATATAAATTTGATTCAGTTTGATGCAGCTGATTAATGCAGAAACTGAGCCAACTGGAGGTTTTTTGTTTGTTTTTTTGGTGATTTTTTAAAAGAGGACTTTCTTTGGAATGTTTGTGGTTCAGATCTGCTCTACAGATGATTATGATGATCATGATATGGAAATGAAGAGTGTTGACTACTGGACTCGTACACACTATGCATTTGATCACCGAATCAGATTTATCTTTTAAAATAAAATGAGATGTCTTTTCGAAAAAAAGCACTAACTATTGTCTCTCTTTATTCTAAAATTCCTGATTCCCTGTGATATTTAATGGAGGTCAATATTTTTGTACAGCACTTTAAAAAAGACAAACAATCATTATTTCTATGACTAAGATATGACCATAGAGAAACTTATTGGTATGATAGGGGGCAGCATTAACCAAAATGTTGGTCCGAAAAATGATGACTGTGTGTGTGTGTTGTTGTTGTGTGTGTGTGTGTGTGTGTGTGTGTGTGTGTTGTGGGTGCCCGGGGTGCTCCAGCAGCAGTGTTGGCAGTAATAATTAATGAGGTGAGTGTGTGACCTGAGTGAATGGGCAGGAAATGCTGCAGTATTGATCAGCTCAGCGAGAGTGCTGGCGCCAGCTTGGGCAGCCTGTGGTTTCCCGGGTGACCACGGGGGGGACAACTAGGGTGTGAAGTGGGGCGTAGGGGAGTGACGGTCACCGCCGGCAGCCGCTGGACCACACACACACACACACACACACACACACACTTGAATTGCTTGAAGGACAGAGAGGGAAGGGAGGAACATTTATGCAGGGACATCAGTAGCTTAGAGCTCCTACCATGTCTCTAGCCTCATACTGTTGGCAGGGTATTACACTAAGTTTGCTCGGTAGGAGCGGGACAGCCCTCCGGTCATACATGAAAAATTCATTTTGGCCTCAAGCAGACCTGAGAAAACACACAGTGAAAACTATAAGGACGGAAAGAACAAGCAACTCTTCCTGACACAACACCACCCTGTCAGAGGCAAACTATTGTGCTGTCTTGTCCTGATCAGAGTTCGTTCAGACTTTATTATTAGAATTACTGTGACACGAATTCCTTATCATAGATCTAAATATCAAATTAAGTGTTGAAGAACGGTATTAAAAGTTATAAGAGGTTAGTTCGAAGTGCAGTAACTAATGTTGACAGATAGAACTTTTGATCTTAAAAATATTTTTGGAAATGTTGAGATTAACATTAGCTATGAAAGAAATGCTGTAGAAATATTGTTCGTCATCAGTTAATGTTAACTAATGTAGTTAACTATGTTAACTAATGAAACCTTATTATAAAGTGTTACCAATATCTGGGTTAAGTTGTCTGATATTACTGTGTGTTCTTGTGTTCATTGGAAAGGTTATATATTCACTATATTGCCAAAAGTATTGGGACACCCCTCCAAATCATTGAATTCAGGTGTTCCAATCACTTCCATGACCACAGGTGTATAGAATCAAGCACCTAGGCATTAAGACTGCTTCTACAAACATTTGTGAAAGAATGGGTCACTCTCAGGAGCTCAGTGAATTCAAGCGTGGTACCGTGATAGGTTGCCACCTGTGCAATAAGTCCATTCGTGAAATTTCCTCACTACTAAATATTCCATGGTAAACTGTTAGTGGTATCATAAAGTGGAAGCAACTGGGAAGTGGTAAGCCACGAAAAATCACAGAGCGCGGTCAGCACATGCTGAGGCGCACAGTGCGCAGAAGTCGCCAACTTTCTGTCAATAGCTACAGACCTCCAAACTTCGTGTGGCGTTCAGATTAGCTCAAGAAGAGTGCGTAGAGAGCTTCATGAAATGTGTTTCCATGGCCGAGCAGCTGCATCCAAGCCTTACATCACCAAGTGCAATGCAAAGCGTCGGATGCAGTGGTGTAAAGCACGCCGCCACTGGACTCTAGAGCAGTGGAGACGTGTTCTCTGGAGTGACGAATCATGTTTCTCTGTCTGGCAATCCGATGGACGAGTCTGGATTTGGCGGTTGCCAGGAGAACGGTACTTTCCTGACTACATTGTGCCAAGTGTAAAGTTTGGTGGAGCAGGGATTATGGTGTGGGGTTTTTCAGGGGTTGGGCTTGGCCCCTTAGTTCCAGTGAAAGGAACTCTTAATGCTTCAGCATACCAAGACATTTTGGACAATTTCATGCTCCCAACTTTGTAAGAACAGTTTGGGGATGGCCCCTTCCTTTTCCAACATGACTGCACACCAGTGCACAAAGCAAGGTCCATAAAGACATGGATGAGTGAGTTTGGTGTGGAGGAACTTGACTGGCCTGCACAGAGTCCTGACCTCAACCCGAAAGAACACCTTTTGGGATGAATTAGAGCGGAGACTGCAAGCCAGGCATTCTCGCCAACGTCACTGCCTGACCTCACAAATGCATTTCTAGAAGAATGGTCAAAAATTCCCATAAACACACTCCTAAACCTTGTGGAAAGCCTTCCCAGAGGAGCTGAGGCTGTTATAGCAGCAAAGGGAGGGCCAACTTCATATTAAACCCTATGGAGAATGGGATGTCATTAAAGTTCATGTGCATGTAAAGGCAGGCATCCCAAAACTTTTGGAAATATAGTGTTTATATATCGATACTCAAAACCATGATCAGCAATGCAGTGATTGGCTGGTGTCAATGAGAACAAACATACATCATACTGTATAATTGAAAAAAAAAAAAAAAAAAAAAAAAGGAAAAGGAAACAGCCAAGCAGGTAAAATTATATAATAGTTCTAATAGATAAATGAATCAATTTCTATTATTTGTACAGACTTTACTTTTTTTTCAGTGCCAAGAGTAGCCTATTAGCAATTCATTTAATTTTACATGTTACATGTGCTTTTTAAGGGTCAATAACATATTTCTAATATTTCACAGCAGACAATTTTTTTTTACATTGCGTTATTTAAAAAAATAAAGTTATCTGCATCAAGCCAACCATATAACAGTTGTTTCACTAACTAATGTGTGTAAGGCTCTAATAAAATTATTTGATAATTATTCCCTCACGAATAAATCTCTTAATGAGTAAACTGGCTTAGTCCATTACAGACTACACAACATTATAATTATTTTTAATTAATTTTAAAATTATTATGTATATAAAAAAACATTTTTCAATTTGTTTTTTAATTATTAATTTCCATGGTTCAAAAGGGTGTTCTTGTAAGAAAGTAGCAATGGCTGACACAGTGTGACACAATGTGTTCATGTTTCGCATGTTAAAAAAAACAGTATTTTTCACATAATTTACTTATCTGTATACCGCTGTTTCCACTGTCATAAAAACGGGCTGATGACTTCCTTGTTCTATGAAGTCCCTCCTTCAGAAATACATAACGAGTTCTGATTGTGCCAGCGGTTCCTGTGTTGTGATTCGACAGCTCTGAGCGCACCGTGCCCGGAAAAGTCACGCCTCTTACCATAACGTGGAGATGCATGCGCTCAGTGTTATTGTAAACATGTCTTTAATTTTACCCTATCAATTTGAGCCGGAATCAGACCCGGTGATTGGACTGCGGGATGAAAATAACAGCGTTTCGACGACATGGCGACAAACACACTCTACAAACGCAACTCTTGTGTATTCCTGTGGGCGGAGGTTAGTCAAAAAACTGTTTTAGTGACGTCATTAAAGAAGGAAGTAGAGGGATGTAGTCCAAACTGGCCGTTCGATGTAGGCGACTTCTGTTAAATAAAATATCTCGCTTGGCATTGAACTTTGAGCTTTAAAATTTTACAGATTTTATTTATACTCTAACAACAACATTACACACTAACTAAAGTTTGAAACATGGGATCACGAAGAACGGGACCTTTAACTCAATCTACTTGCAAACACAGCATTCTCTATAGGGCACAGCTGATTGGTTCCTCCTTTATCAGTAGCCAATGAGCTTGCTGCTCAACCTTCAAATACTTGGTCAGCATTTGCTGTAGCAGTTGCAGTGCACTCTCAGAAACCCTCCACCTTCCCCAGCTCCACCTGGCTACAGATCTGCTAATTCAAGTATGCTATTTTGTAAAGCAGCAGCGTGTCTTACTTGCTCACAGCAGTGTGTTGTGTATTGGCAGAAGCAAGTCCCGTACTTGCTCTGCAGCAGCAGCAGATCTATTCCGCCAAGACCAAACATATCAACATTGTCATATCCATTTCCATGCCAAAAACTCTGAGAGTTGTCATGACAGAAATAAGCCTGCTCCTGAGCAGGTCTTATTGCGATGACAGCAACTCCAGGATGAGCTTTGAAGAACCTAACAATTCTGGATCATGTTAAATCTACAATAGTAAAATCCAGATAACGGAGTAAGGGGCCATTCACATATTTAAAATAGCTCAAGTTCACTATTTTAAATGTAGGCGAGCGGCAAGCATGCTCAAAAGCATGCTTCAATAGCTTTATTCCCGCTCTGACCAATGTGTGCATGTGCTCGATACACCGATGCTGTTGTTTACACAACTTCATGAATGAACTCCGTGACATTATTCTTAAGTTTTCTCTTCCCCAATTTGCTAAACTCTGTCAGCACAACTTCCTGCGCAGTCTCTGAATCCGTATCTTCAGATGGCGCGAGAACATGACGGCAGCGCAGGCAAACCCGGCATTGCGATGTTCATCACAGCGCCAAATAATATCCAGTCCATAGACATGTATTTTGAATGTGATGTGAGTAGATTAAAACAATGGCCGGTAACATAAATAGTCTACTGTGCCTATCAGAGTGTGATATATAACCATACTTATTAGTGAATAAACAAAGTAATGAAAATTGCTTGTAAACTAAAGTGGAGAGTTCTGCTGGTGTCATAATGCGATTAGGACCTTTAATCGCTTTATTGGTGCACGTGTAAACGTAGTCAATTGTCATAAATTTTTGCACACAGGCCCCTACCAGTGAGTGCAGTTTTATCAGTGGTTGAATATAAATTATTTTTTCAGTCAAATATAATTTATTAGATAGGCCATATGTCAAACCTTTAACCAGCGGGGAAAACAAATCGTGGCAAACGGTTTCAAAAGTAGTGCAATTCCGCGGGAAAACCCCTGTCTGCTATTGGTTGCACAAACCGATAGTCACGCCCCAAATCTCATGCCATTGGTTCTGGTCAGAATGCTCAAACAGACAGTTGACAGCGCCAACTAGAGAGTTTAAGCAAGTTCTTTCTCTTTTCTTTTCTTTTTTGGACAGACAATGACCACTCATTTTTTTTTCAATTTTTTTCTCATTTGTTTGTATTTTGGACATTCAAAAAAAAAAAAAAAGAAAAAAAAGGGTGTGTGTGTGTATGGGTTTTAGTTCTTTTTTTAGTCTATGGTTTTAGATGGCGGCCTAACTAAAGTCAGACATAGGCATACACACAGACTTGCAGTGTGAGTTTATGGCCGTCAGTATCATCACTCTGGTAACCTGATATTGTCTCTGTTTTTGCGCATGGAAATGATTTTTGTGGTTTGGCAATTCGTGGCAATCTGAGCCCCTGATAACATGGTGGCTGGATTCACACAGGGAGAGCAAGTGAGAGAGAGAGAGAGAGAGAGATGGATTGTGAGTGTAGATGAATAGCTCATTTTCAGCAAAGCTCAAAGCTACAATAATTTATTACAGACAAACAACTCTCCGCCTCCTTTATGTGTTTGGGTCAGAGATGGGACAGGAGGAGGCTGGTCTGAGATCAGTCACCTGTGCATCGAAAACACTTTTTAATGTGACACACGCTTGTTTAAGGTCTTAGTAGCATATAGCGTAATAAAATGAGTAAGAAGTGCTATTTTATAAGTAAAATTGTTTTGCTTGTGACTCTTGCAATTGTGCTTATAGACTTTAGACTACCTTTAAAGCCAGTCTGCGAGGATGATGGATGTCTTGTGCTCTAGTCTGTAAAAAGTCATCTCCAGCACCATTCTCGCACCACGTCAATGTTTTCTGTTCCTGTTGCATTCATCTCTCCAGGTGTGAAGACAAACATGAATGTCACCAATGCTGCACCAGAACTTCAGGCAAAGGCAAAATTAACAAGATGTTGTTTTCTATGGAATTCCAAGTCTGCCGAAATTAAAAATAAATAAATACGTAAATAAATATACAAAGAAATGTAAAAAAAATATTTATTTCCACATTTATTTATTTTTTCTTTTATTTATACATTTATTCATTTCATATTTTTTATTTACACATTTATTTATTTCCATATTTGTTCATTTCCACATTTCTTTGTCCATAGGGTAATGTGGAGGGCGTGGTTTACCTCAGACATAGGAATCGAGCTCAGAGTAGGCGAGGCCGAAGCGTTGAGGCCACAGTGACACCTTGTGGTGTGGCTGAAATACAAGAAGTGTAGCCTACTGATGTTGATACTGGGATGAATGACTTGGATGGGAAGTATGGCCAAAATCTTATATCACGGGTGAAGTCATATAACATCACCCTAACTGTACTGTGTGACATGGATAGACTACTCTTTATTTCGGACATGGCCGTAGAACATCGTCTGATCTGGACTTGTAAAATGTCCTGGGCTGGCAAACATGAACAGCAACATCTTCAACAGATCTGATAAATCAATTAGATAAATCAAAATGTGCCCATGGAAACGGAGCTAGTGAAACACACACAGATGCATCATGCTTTCCCAGGTGAAAATAAAGTACATTTATATAATGTACTTAAAGTGCTCTATTTTCATGCACTAATTTTGTACTTAAGAAGTACTAAAGAAGAATTTTTAGTATATTAAGATAATCTTAAGAACATCTAAGTGTACTCAACTGTGCTATTTTGAGACACTATGAAATAAGAACTAAAATGTGCTTTTAATATACTATCTCTGTATTTAAAAAATGTATTTAGATACTACTTATAGTACATTTGAACCCATAGTGTACTAAATGGGGGGGGTCTGTGTATCCCTGAATCTGCTGAATAGACTGCCCCAGGGATGACGCGTTTTTGTAGGCCAACCTGGAAGTTAGCGGAGCACGGGTTCCCTCGGTTGAAAGCCTATGCATTTTTCCCATAGACTTTTGGAAAATCGCAGAAAATAAGCTCTGTGTTTAACAAAGGGTTATGACACTTACACGTTTTGTCTATCAAGATAATCTTTACAAGTTAACACAACATTTATAGATTTTGAAGCCTAAATAAAGTCGTCAGATATAAAAGGCTAACAGTAGGCTATAAACGGACTACAGCACAGCATGGTCGCGGATCAACGTCATCACCACCAAGCTTCCTCAAACTGTATTTAAAAAACAACTCTATTTAAAAACATGCTCGCTGATTATGATCTGTGCTGTTATGAATACTTATCCACTTTTTCATGAGAAATGCTATCCAAATGTCCCGTTTTTAATGATGACGTCTAAAGTCCCCGCCAAAGGAAGTAGTCCCTTTTAGCAATTTGTTAGCAACCGCCGATTTTAAGACACAGTAAAAGTTTTAAAAAATCACAAGTGGGTTATAACTGGTGTGTTTTATGTCATAGATCAAAACGTGAAAGTATTTAGAGGCTTTGTTAACCACAGACCTTATTTCAGGCGATTTAGCAAAAACCCATTCAAAAAACCCATAGACTTTACGGCGTTGGAACCGGAAATCCAAAAATGCTAACTCGCTTCCGGGTTTTGCCTACAAAAATGCGTCATCCCTGAGGCACTCTATTATTGTCATGGTTAACACATAGACTGTAAAAAGGGTTAACACGCCTCAAAAAAAAAAAAAAAAAACCCGAAGATGAATATTTACAGGTTTGTATCTTGTTATTCTTTTCAGAATATCAATAAATAGAAACTAGGAATTATTAGTTCTCATTGGCATGTGCGTTTCCATAGGCACATTTGACTTATCTAATTCTGGATATTTCAAGTTGATAACTTAGCCTAAGACGTGAAATTAATAATAAGACCACACCAAGAGAACCCATTATAATCAGTGATGCTGTGACTGTCACTTCTTGTATTTCAGCCACACCACAAGGTGTCACTGTTGCCTCAACGCTTCGCCCTCGCCTACTCTGAGCTCGATTGCTATGTCTGAGGTAAACCACGCCCTCCTCATTACCCTACGGACAAAGAAATGTAAAAATACATTAATGTAAAAATAAAGAAATGTAGAAATAAAGAAATGAATAAATGTGGAAATGAACAAATATGGAAATAAATACATAAATAAATGTGGAAATAAATAAAAATTGAAATGAATAAATGTATAAATAAATAAAAGAAAAAATAAATAAATGTGAAAATAAATAAATATATACATAAATAAGGAAATAAATGTATAAATATTTATTTATTTGCTTTTCTATGTATATTTATTTATTTTTGCTTTTTTACATTTCTTTGTATATTTATTAATGTATTTATTTATTTTTAATTTCGGCAAACTTGGCATTCCATAGGAGTTTATTAAATTGAAAGTGGTAAATGTGAGAGATCACTTTTTACTCCATTGAATATTGGGCTATAGTGAATTTAAAGCTACAGGCCTACAATCACATTTAACTTCTGAACATTTCAACTTTTTTTGCTCAGGGAAAACCTATGGGGTGTCCTGTCAGTTGGCTAAAATTCAGAAAAAAAACTTTTTAAAATATGAAACAACAACAACAAAAACCCAATAAAAAAGCATTCTACAACAAGCCTAGGTCTGTTTTTAAAAATGTAGGCTATTAGGCATTTACATCATTTTTAATAGCCTACAAAACAAAACTGAAATGAGCAGTTAACTCTTGTCTGCCAGTTTGATATTATTTTCCCCATGTGTTTATCCAACAGCTTATTATTTTAAAAATATGATGTATTCGTTTTAAAGAGTCTTTTGAAGTAGCCTGTTTGAAATGTGTTCAAATATTCTCTCTCTATTTGACGGATGTAATTCTTTCTCTCACGAGATAAAAAATTAGATGAGCGCATGCTGAAATGAGTCTTTAACGAGCAGCGCGAGACTCTCGTTCACTGCGCGCGCGTCCCGTAGAACAGAGGCGCGAGCGTCTTTGCATGAGCGCGTGATGGATCAAACAGCCCACATTACCTGAATAATGACCGGCGTCTCATCACACCCACATCTCAAAGAGCCACGGCTCCGTGACTTAATGCAGACATCACTAATGCAGACATTACTAATGCGCGTTACGGGACATTGGCCACATCGGGTGCAACTGATGAGTGTCTGAGAACATAGTCTCAGTCAGAGGTGTGCGTTTGCGTGCGAGCACGAGTACAGCAGTGAACTTATTTCACCTCTTTGCTAGCATAGTGCATAATGTTGCAGCTGCAGTATGTTGTTTTGTGGTTTGGGTTTGTAACAGACAATATAAATAGATCATCACATATTTATATGCTGTGTAAAGTTTAATTAGATCTCCTATGGATTTTTTTTTGGGTAAGATTGTTTTGCTTCCAATATATGAATATATAAAATAAATAAATAAATGCAGTTTTTATTAATATCTAACAACAACGACACATAAAATAGAATTTAAAAAGATTATTTGACAGCAAAACATTTTACAGTGCAAAGCAAATTTGCCCTGCAGTACTTGTCGTATCCACTAGACGGCAGTTCACTGTTAAACTGGCAGTAAACAACATGAAGCGCTGTGTCTGGCACAGTTTATTAATATGCAGTTCGCTATTGTATGCCTATAAATATCATGAACAAGACTGAAAAGTTCACATAACCCCATTTATGCGCTGATAAAGTTAAAATATGTGCTAACCTTTTTTCAGGTTACAATTTTATTCAAAATCCGGCTCTGGGTTTGCATCTATGTGAAATGCATCAACTATTTTGGTCCGTTCAAACTCAAAAGAAATTTTCCTGAATGTTACAGATACGATTACATTTATTTTTTGGGCAACATTTAGTTTTATAAAGAAAAAAACTTAATACTTGTGAGTCGAGTCACATACTAATCTATGAAGACCTGCTTCTTCAAATAATTCCTTAGTAAATGAATAATAATAAAAAAAAAAAACCCTATAGGGAATTGAAAACCAAATATAAAATGTAAAATCGTCAGTGAGGACAAAGTGCATCCAAACAATTCGTGGTAGCCTATCGTTTGGTTTTCTTGGTGTTGCTTACATTTCCAATCTCTTTACTCAGAATTTTCAGAACGTCATTTATTTAACTGCACCACCTTCAAATCAATGTTTTAGAATAAAACAACAGAATGCACTATTAGCACTACATGCACAAAATAAAACAGTATTTCGCGTAATAGAGAGAATAGCTATCGTATATTCACATTCATTATTAATTCTGAAGCCATTATATACGGTGAAGTGCAAAATGAGCTGTTTCAGCCTACATAAACCATAGTTTTTAAAAGTTTTCTAAAACAAATCCCCCTATATACGTGAGGTAGATTTGCGTGGTCACGCTGGTCTATGACGCGGGCGATTCTACACTCGTGGGGCCTCCTGAAATGACTGCGAGTCACGAGAAGTCCCACGCCACAGCGCGCACTTCGCGCATTTCACGGCCACGGCGTCGCAGCTCAGGGATTCACGTGGGGTGGGCTGGCAAAAACCCACAGCAAACCCACAGCTGTGCGGAAATGACACAGTACCGTCACGTCACGCGAGAGGGCACTGACTAGAGAAAAAAAGCAGCGGAGAGAAACACGGACAACAGTTACCCGTGGACAAATCCACTTGATTTAAAGACGCGACCATGACTGATGCCTCCTAACCTACTGCACACAGCTGCCCGGCGTCGCAAAGGTGAGTTTGTTTTCAGCCGCGCAGGTAGTTTGTGCGCGCCGTGCTGCGGGAGACGGAGCGAAAACTCATCGGTGGATGTTTTTCTTGCCGCGTCACGCAAGAGGGAGAGTTGCGCACGGGGAGGGAGGGATTGGAAACACGAGAGAGAAGGGCAGGTCTCCGTATTACTGCAAAAAAACATAAAGTGTACATTATTTCCTTAAGGCGAATGCAGTCCAAAGAAGGACCGCAGCAGGGAGCCGCTTGTCTGTCTGTATCCCCGGTTGTACCGATCCGTGGGGTTTCCACTGGAAGAATGAGGAAGTGGAGCCGGTGGACGGGGGTCGGTACGGTGAAGCAGCGCCTCTCCGGTGCTCTGGCGAGACTTCACGGTGCAAGACATGAAAAACAAATAGGAAAACAATCTTACAGAACTTCAACGTGGAGAAAATTCACTCTGGGAATGTGAAGTTTAACACGCACCATAATTTTCTCACGCTTGCCATGACATTTGTGATCAGTCGTGTGTAATACTGACTTCACTATCTTTCAGCAGGCCAAATGCTTCCACTTTTTTTTTTTAAAAACAAACATTATACAGAAAGATTTTTGTCAATATGTTAGTGAGATATTCATAAACTTTCATTCCCTGAACAGCTGCTGTGACTGACAAGTGTAAAGGAAACGTGCAAGAGAAATGTATGTGGTCAGATTAGATGTGTGATTATCACATAATATCAGTAATAATCAGTCATGGGTCTTGTGTGTCTCTTCCCAGGATATGAGCTCTTCTGTGTGCATGGTTAATGCAGAAGGACAAGTGCCTGATAAAAGTATGTAAAAATAACGATTCACACTAAAAGCCCCTTGAGAACTTTCACTGAACATAATTTTATCTGTGTACTAACATGCATCACATCAAAATAAACAGCCCAAATCAAAAGATCCAGTGAAATGTACTGACTTACCTTGGCATCAAATGGAGATGTTGCATTGAAAGTGTACTTGGTATTAAGATCACTGGTGATTGGATCACCTGAAACAGAAATCAAGTATACAGTAGTAAACACAGGTATAATCAAAAACATTTGGCAGAGTTAGAAAATCAGATGTAGTCAAAAAGACATGACATTGCGATTTTAAGTATTTATTATAAATTTATCCATGCATATCATCATTTCTTTTTTAAATCCAAGCGCCTGATAAAGAAAATGTAAATTCAAATGGCCAAAGGAGATGCATGTTACTACCAGCTGTAAATGTTCATCTGTCTCCAGATCACTTGAGACAGATCTTAAAACCAGGTGTAAACAAGTGTCCTGTCACCTCATTAAAGGATTAGTTCACTTTAAAATGAAATTTACCTCAAGCTTTACTCACCCTCAAGCCATCCTAGGTGTATATGACTTTCTTCTTTCTGATGAACACAATCGGAGTTATATTAATAAATATCCTGACCGCCTTCCGTATTCAACTTATGAAGAAAGTGTAATGCCTCTCGCAAATCAAAATACTTATGGTACGTCCTATGCCTTCCGTATTCAACTTACGAAAAAGGCATAACTGACGTGACGTCAGTTACGCTTAGTTCGTAAGCTGAATATGGAAGGCGGTCTGGCGGAAGCTAGATATTTTACTTTATAACTTATATTAAATATGGATATTTTTCTTACACAAATCATAAGGCCTTTATTAACCCCCCGGAGCCGTGTGGAGTATGTTTATGATGGATGGATGCACTTTCTTGAGCTTCAAACTCATTGCCCCTGTTCACTTCCATTATAAAGCTTGGACGCATCAGGATATTTATTAATATAACTTAGATTGTGTTCATCAGAAATAAGAAAGTCATATACACCTAGGATGACATGAGGGTGAGTAAATCTTGGGGTAATTTTCATTTTAAAGTGAACTAATCCTTTAAAGTTGTGCAGAGTTGTGAGATAATGTCTGTCAGCATTTTTAAATAGCTATGAAAACTTGGGTTTTTCTTCAGAAGTTAAAGTCGAGAAAGATGCAGAAGACATTATTGAAAACTCAGAGGGAAAGATGGAGAGCTTCTTTAAGCGCATTACAAAACGTTCAGCAGCACATGCAGGCCCTGAGGTGGAACAGCTCACTAGCGGGAAGAGGGTCAAGGTGACAACACAGGTAAGAAGAAACGGCTGTAATGAAAAGGAACATTTGTTACAATCACAACTTCAGCTCTTCTACAGGTTAAACATTGTGTTTGGGATATAATTTGTCAAGACTTGTTAAAGAACAGGCTATGTCTGGTCTGACATTTCTTTTGTTGCAAACTATTAACAGCCAAATTTCACACTTACTTTCCAGGTAGGAGAACATCTTGATGGCAGTTCAGATGATGGAAGCAGGTCATGCTCTCACAGTCACAGATTATCTCCTCAGGAGCAGATTTCCATCTCTTCATACAGGAAACCACTCTACAGCATCACACATCGTATTTCTGAACGTAAAGCTGCATCCAATCTGGACCAGCACGGAGCCCACAATGGAGTCAGAGCGAGCCATAATGGTGTCCACTTCCAAAAACTGGGCAATTCTAGAAAGCATCACATGTTTAAGGCCTCCCCTAGTGTGGGGGTCACGGGGTCTCCTGCTGCCTTGGATTCTCACCTCTACCCGCTCATCGAGAAGATGTTCTTCCTCCTCAACACACTGAACTCCAGTATGACCCAGCTGCACAGTAAGGTGGACTTGCTCTCGCTGGAAGTGACTCGCATTAAAAAGCAGATGAAGCCCTCTGAGATGGTCATGGAATTTCAACCTCCTCCTGAATACCAGTTGACTAGTGATGAGCTCACCCAGCTGATGGAGCAAACGTCCACTGCGGGCGAGCTTGGGTGCAGACTCCTTGTTCAACTGTTCCCAGAACTTTTCACAGCAAAGGAATGCACGCACGGCTGCAGCACATGCAGCCTTACGACTAAACGGACATTAGATTCATTGCACCTTCAGTTAATACGTAACTATGTGGAAGTCTGCTACCCCCTGGTGAAAAATGAAAATGTCTGGCAGACGGAGTGCTTGCTACAGATCAATGATTTCTTGAATCGTTTCTGGGCTCAGAAGGACATGGAGAGTGGTCAGATGTGTGACAAACAGGCTCAGATGATTGTCGGGTTTGACATGGAACCGAATCACGCTTTCCATTTCATCAGTGAAGATGCCCAGGATGAGAGTCTTTCCCTCAACTCTGGAGATAACAATGATGTTCATCCCAATAACGTCAGCTCAGATATATTGTTCGACCCCCATGAGGCTGCTGGTGACGACTCTGAAGACTTAACTTCCCCTGAGGAGCTTGTCGTGTTTTTGTTGAACAGACTCTTCCCAGAGGTGTTTGAGGAGGGCAAGTTGCCAGAGGGCCACAACAGCATTGGACAGTTGATCATTGATTCGGACAGACTGGAAATTATAAGAAAATACATGGAGGCCAATTTCCCTGATATCCCAGAGGAAACCTGGCTGCAGTTGTGTGTACAACGAATGGAGGAAGCACTGGAGAACACTTCAGTAAATGGCAGTGGCCGTGACAACCGAGAGATGTATGATACCACCCGTCTCCCTGATAACATCTCCATTGTTAAGATCAGTGACCTGTGTGATTATGAGAAACCAAATCGCAGGTCTAAAAAATCATGGCTTGAGCCTGTAGATTTCGATAAACTACAGATCCCTCCTCCAGACTTTGATGTTCCACAGGAGTTTTTACTTACTAAGGAACAGCTAAAAAGCAACTACGAATGCAGTTTATCAATTGGGAACTTTGCATCTCGTCTCCTGGTTCTCATGTTCCCTGAGCTCTTCACTTACGAGAATGCACGAAAATACTACAACTGCAGCGGATCTCTAGGAAAGAAACAGCTGGATCCTATACGAATCAATCTCATCCGACATTACGTCCAGCTACTCTACCCGCAAGCTAAGAACGACCGCGTTTGGACTCTTGAGTTTGTCGGCAAACTTGATGAGCGTTGCAGGCGACGGGATACTGACCAACGACGTACATACCAGCAACAACGGAAGGCCTGTTCGCCTGACCAAGAGCCTGACCCTAAAGACTCTCTGCTAACTGCTGGCCAAATCAACGTTCTCACTTCAGATCGTGTGAAAGAGGACTCTGAAGTCCTGTCTTCACCCCTGGAGAAAAGCAGCAAAGACTTCTGCAAGATTCCTCTTGAGGACCTTTCGGTGTCCACCCCAGACTTCCCAGTGCCTTCTGACTACCTGCTCACAGATGCTGAAGTGAGGGAGATTGTCCAACAGAGTCTGTCTGTGGGAAATTTTGCTGCCCGCCTTCTTGTCCGTCTCTTTCCGGAGCTTTTTACGCAGGAAAATTTACGGCTGCAGTACAACCACTCTGGGGCCTGCAACAAGAAACAGCTAGACCCTGTGCGCCTCAGACTTATTCGTCATTACGTGGAGGCCGTCTACCCTGTTGACAAAATGGAGGAGGTGTGGCACTATGAATGTGTGCCAAGCATTGACGAGCGCTGCAGGCGCCCCAATCGCAAGAAATGTGACATTCTAAAGAAGGCAAAGAGATCAAACAACACTGTGACTTATTCATAAACAATGTTCCTGCAAAATGCAGACCTGTTTTCCTATATTTTACACAACATACCTGTTATTTGCACAAGTCCATAAGCTGAAGCATATTGAAACTTGTCCTTGTTTGAGGTCCAGTTCATGTCCATGGCCTTTAAACAGGATGGGATAGTAGGTGACAGAAAAGTTTGTGATTGAAGCCACTATCACGTGACAGATATTAGTGTTACTATTTATATGCCAAAATATTATTGATGTTATTCTAATGATTAATAGATAAGCTAAAGTTAGCCTTAAATCAACTTAATGTAAACATTTAGTTCTTTAAAAAATAATAGGTCACTTTAGTTTGGGATGAGGGCAGAGAAGATATATATTGTTTTAAGTTGTAGCAATGTTTAAGCACTGGCTTTTTCTAATTATCAACATATTGAAGTATGTCCTGCCTTATAGGAAGTCAATCTTATTCACCTGTACTAAACTATAGCACCAGGTTTTATGTTATATATTTTTAAATAAAAAAGTAACTTCCTAGCCGAGATGGGTTTCATGATCCTTTTATTATAATTCATATACACAAGTCAGGGTCAGTGGGAGCCCTTTATCTTCAGAGAAAACCATAAAAAAAACTAAGGTAAGACAAATAAGTTTATCTTTGATGTTTATCAAAATCAAATTTGTGTTTTTTGCACATTCCACCTCTGGTCATCATAATGAAGAAAAAAAGTAAGCAATACAGTTTTGGAACCTGTATTTGTTTGGGTTTGGACTCATTTTTGAATAATCCGCAAACATGCTGTGCAAATCATTTCTTTTTTAATCTGGCTCTGTTAAGTACAGTTGTATGCAGAGGCTCTCAGTACCTTTCCTGAAAACTGCTTACTGAAAATCTACCAATGTCATAAAGACAATAGTATAAGCTAAATAAGCTATAAACAGGGGATCAAAAATCCTGAAAATATTTGATATCCCAAACGCTATCTGATCTATCTCACAATGGTAGTTTTGTGAAATTAGTAAATACTAAATAAAAAAAAAAAAAAATGCATATAACCCAAACCACCTCTAAACATTAGGATGTGTTTGTGTTTCATTTGTGACCTGTAAAGTTCATAAAAACATCTTCAAGTAGTATGAGAACATGAGAACTAACTAGTATGAGAACTACTGTCAAGTGAACATATGTGAGAAAGACCTTCAGTTTTTGTTGTGCAGAGAAAACACTGAATCAAACGGCTGGAGAGTGAAATAGGAAATACCACTTTTGTCCCAGTTTCTGACCTTTCACCTATCTAACACATAATAGAATTGGTCTTCACTGCTTGTACACATCCTTTCTGGGAAGTTGTAGGTGTTTCCAGCTTCTTAGAATGACTCTCTGCTTTTCTGCATCTTTTGTCTCTCCAACCACCTTTTTTAAGATCACTCTTTTCAGCAAGACTGTGTCCATGTCCTTGTCCTCATTTAGTATCAGATCCAGTGTATCCCCCACTTTAACCTGTAGGAGGCAGCAGACCATGGACTGTTATTTTAAGGTGCCATTTTTGCTTATACTAATCACTACTCAGATAAATTTAGTTAAGCCAGTAATGGGAAGCCTACCACAAGAAGGGTAAGTTTCTTTATTGTGTCCATAATTTGTTCAGCTGATGTTGCTTATTTTAGAAGTAAAGTTTGTTCTGATTATACCACTAGGGGGCGTTGACTCACCATTTTGCTCTTTTTTGAGAGCTTCTGACCATTCAGTCTCAATTTGAGGCTATAAAAAGCATCCTCCACACCACTGTAAAAGAGATAAATGGTGTATGTTAGTCACTGCCTCTGGTCAAAACACCACACACTAAAAGTACAGAAAAAATAAAAGAAATTTCATCCGTTCTCTGAAGAGGTAAAACAAAGAGTTGTCCAAATAACAAAAAGCTGATCAGTTCCAAAGTGTTACAGTCTAAATATAGATTAAACTACATCATCACCGCTGCAATTGGAACTGAAAACTACTTTGCAACTGTCAGAATTAATCTCTGAACATGATGAGCATTTTCTGACTTACTGTCGTGCAATGTCCAATCCAGCCTTCAAAACCAGATCGAAACGTAGAGACTGGACAGTTTTCTCATGGTCTTTGTAGTCTTTTGGCAGGCCTGGGTCATCTTGAAGCTCGTCCTCATAATCACTAGCCTCTGCAGCCTCCTGTCCTCCTCCTCCTCCTCCTCCTCTTCCTCCTGCTGCATTACTTTCTGCTTCCCTTTCTTTCTTGTGCTCTTGAGCCGTGTTTGATGGAGCAACCAGCTTTGCCGAGCATCCCACGATCTTTGCCACATAGCTGTCCGGTGCGTCTGTGGAGTGGCTGAACCCCACAGCTGACGAGCATGTAACGTTCGTGGGCACCACATGCTGAGGCCGGAGCCATGGCACGGTGAGAGCAGCTGCAGGGAGTTCAGTCTGCCCAGCTGCCGCAGAGCCAGTGCCTGCACCGACAGACTCTGCATACTGTTACACTGAACACAGACACAAGGGGAAAAGATAATGGAAATAGGGTAACCTTAGAAATGCAGATTAATCGTTAAAAGATCAGCTGGCAAAATCACTCTGGAGTCTGGACCCCTCACATTCACTGAACTGTTGCCGTTTGGTTGACGAGAGCACCAGAACAGCCAGGCACAAGAAAGTTTCATTCACCAGGCCATCTACCTCATTAACAGTTAAATGCCCCCATTGGGCAATAAACATGTACAATACACAATGCCATTTGGACTCATATTTAGTTTGCAAACCATACCTCTTACATTCCCTTGCATTGTATATAACGTATCTGTCCTGACATACATTTTATATATAGAAATGTTAATTTTTGCAGTCTAGCCTATTTAAAATGTTTAATCAGACTTTAACAATTAATATTTTGTCAGAACCTCTAGTCTAGTAAATTACATGTTATTTTATTTAGTTGTCTGTTCATAATCATAAGAGAATCATGATCTTTGTTTGAAACAAAAAAATTGTGATTCTCAATTATTCAGAATCGTGTAGCTCTAGGTATGCATGCAAAATTTACATTAATCAAAGTCACCAAACTTTGCCTAGATTTCACTCTAAATACGCTGGAAATTCTCTAAATCTTAATGAGGTGCATCCTAAAATGTATTTTAATAGTACCAAAGAAGCTTCCATGTACATTATTTACTAATATATATATTATATATATATATATATATATATATATATATATATATATATATATATATATATATATACACACACACACACACACACATACATGTTGCTCTGAGAACAAATTAATATTAAAATTAGATGCAATGTGTGTTTGTGTGTGTGTATTTTATTTATTTATTTATTTATTTATTAGGGATGCAACAATACAGTTAGCCCACGGTTAAATACATACCTCGGTTTTTTAACCACGGTTCGGTTCGGATCTGATGGCTTGACAAATAAGAGTGTTTTTTTGTTATTCTATGCTTAGGCAATAGGAACAGTAAGAGGTTAGGAAGAAAAAATAAAAACGATTTATTGCAATACTCCTTTATTTTACTTAAAAGCAAAGAAAAGTCCACTAGTTCCTAGTGTATTGTATAATATAAAATAATTTTTTGTTTTAAAATTAACACTGACATCTCACAGCTGCTGGTAGCCCATGTACAAACTGGGGAACACATAAATTCCTAAATTTTGAAAATAAACATACATGTGAAGTTAGTAAACATAAATTGACCATTTCAAATAAACATACGTGTAACTGTTACTTCAGTAAACATAAGTCATGTTGGAAGTGTTTCCGTTTGAGTAGGCTACACGTGTAAAACAATGCTTGCAGACAATCATTTTTTTGTTTACCGTTTTTTCTTCCTCGGCATTATACTCAACGGCAAAACCGAAATGTCTCCGCACCACGGATTTTAAACAACAGGTGTGCTTCCTTGTACTGTAGCCTCACTTCACCGACGCTCGCCATGTTAAAGTGTGGAATGATGGTTCAGCGCCCCCTAACTTTAGAGCATAGTGATTGAATATTTACTCGCAGGGAGGAGTTTCTTCATCTCAGCTCGTAGACTTGTGGCACACACAAACAGTCAATTCGGAGAGAAATAAAACGCACATAAATTATTTAAACATAAAACCGAAAAAAACGCAATTCACAAGCGCGTATTGAACCGTGGATGTCGTATATATGTCGTATATATATATATATATATATATATATATATATATATATATATATATATATATATATATACACACACACACACACACACACACACACACACACACACACACACACACACTTATGGCCCTTTTTTCATACATATAGCATTAAGTAAAATAGTATACCAAAAAAATATTTTTCATAACATAGTTGAGAATCGTCTTTATACAATGTTTGGTTAAAGAAAATCCTGAAACCTAAAAATTTATTCCAAAATTGATCCAAACAATAAATAACAATAAAAAAAAAAAAAAAAAAAACAGAACAAAACTAAATATTCCTTTTTAGTTTAAAATTATTTAAATTCTTTAAATTCTGCATTCTTTAAATTCTTTTACTTTTTCCCCCTGGGTATATAGCAGGATATAGCAACAAATATGTACATCAATAAGAAGACATGCAGTAGTAATGCTGATATTTTTAATGTTAAAATCCAAGTCTAGAGTGTGTATTTTGTACAGGTTTTGGAGCAGTTTGTATTTAACATCATGCATTACATTACAATGCACACAAAATGTCAAATGTCGTATTGAAATGAATCTCAGCTGAATTTCTACACATAAATTTGAGTTAAGGTGTAAACATGACAGACATGCAGCTGACAGCACTGACAACTGATGACATGGCTTTCATGTTAACTAAACTTCTTATATAATGCCAAACGACTTGTCCGTACACTTATAAAAAATAAATAACTATTTTGAAGTGCGAACTGAAATGATATTCACTATACTTACATAAGGAACAGCATGATATAATTTGTAAAAATCTGATTCACTTTCATGACAACAAGCAACTCATAGCTTCTAGCACACACCGCTGCTCAAGCCAATACTATACTAAGAAAACGTCACCTTCAACAAATGCAAAAATAACACTTTTGTGTTTAACGACGACATAAAGAAGAATTTTACCTATTGAGTGAGTTGAGTGATCTCCCGTTGACTCTCTAATCTCGAACTGACCAACGAGCACTATAAAAACAAACCAGCAGTCGTTGCTGCTGTAGTAGTGCATTTATTACAGCGCCCTCTAGAGTCGGGATGAATTATTATACACAATGCAGAATAATATTAAATGGACAGGGTGATATATCATAATTTAAAGTTATATAATATATACATTAGCTAATAAACATTAGCATATTTTTTTTTTTACCAGAATTTCCAGAATTCTTTGCGCACGATTTGTACTTTCTTTGCCGTTCTAGTAGGCTATATTCTGCATTATAGAAGACCAGACGCCCGCCCAGTCAAACGCACTTGTTTCTCTGGATTGGTGGCTGGAGGTGGACGTCTGGGGGTCAGCGGCTTTAAAACATCATGTGAGCGCCTCCTCCAGTCAAAACTCTCACAGTGAGGCGGAATACACACAAGGACGGACACTTCTGCATTCATCTTCATCAACATGACATTCTTAATTTGCATTTTTGTATTTTGTCTGTCTACATTTTTAAAGGAGGTGCAGGGCACGTATGGCCCTTACGCACGGAACCAGAACCAGTTGTACCCGAACCAGCAGAGATCTCACTTCTCCCCTAATAATGTGCCTGGACACGGCAACTCCATCAACTTTGGAGGTAATTATTTTATTACTATTGTTATTATTGTTATTATTAAAAAAATGTACGCTTGTATTTATTTTAAAGCCTTGATTTAAATTGATATTTTAAATATATAAGCACCGCCACCAATGCAAAAAAAAAAAAAAAAAAAAAAACGAGTGAGTGAAATTCTTTATAGGTATTTGAGAAATAGAATTAAATTGCATTAGTGTTATAAAAAAAAAAAAAAAAAAAACCTACTGTAGTCCCATGAAATTATGTAATCTACACATAGCTGGACATTCCATTTTACAGTAGGCTTATTATTAGCTAGTTTTTTTGTTCCCATTAAGCAAGTGCTTAGTGACGGATCAGAGACCTTAGACTTCTGAAACTGTGAGCAGTGGTTCTACTGACTATTTTACAGGAATAATTGAAATATCAAAACCACTTTTCCTTGTTTTTTTATTGTTCATTAAAAATCATATTTATGAATGTATTTATTTATTTTCATTTTTTCTCTTACTTTCTCAAAATGTAAACTTCTGGATCGCAATCTACATGATTTGTAGATATATTTCTATACATTTGATATCAAAGTTGCACTTAAATTTCTGACTGTGTCATCCCTTTTTAATCTAGTGATGTGTTCAATGTAATCTATTTCTATCCCCTAAATAAAAAATATTTTGTTTCATATGAGAAGTGGATCTGGTGCTACAGCATGTTTCTCCTTCAGGTTGACAGGATATTTTCACAGAGAACTTCTGAACAGGCCGCTGATTTTGCTCATGCTTTTGCTAACAATCAAAGAGTGTCTTCACAAACCCACATCAATATCATATTGCTTTAGACCGTCAGCGTATCGGCTTACTTTAATGCATCTCTCCCTCCCTCTCTTTCTGAAACTGTCTCTATTTTTCCTTTTCATCTGTCTATGGATTCATTTTCTCTCTCTTTCCTCCTCCTATGTATTTCTATGTATCTTTTCACCCTCTCTCTCTCTCTCTCTCTCTCTCTTTCTCTCTAACCAAACAAAGCTCATGGCTTTAATCACAGGTTTTACAGCTATCATCATCGCAACCCTCATCAACATCATCACCAGCGGCCGCCCTGGAAGGGGCCTCCCTTTATCTACCACCGTCCTGTCTTACCTGTCTGGCCCATCTCACCTGTCCAGCCTGTTCGGACAGTTCTGCCCACACCGCCCAGAATGCCAGCGGTGTCACCTGCCCCTACAGTGCCCATGCCACTCGCCACGGTAGCCACCCTCCCCCCGCCACCTCCAACACAGACTACAACCACTACAGCCACTACAACCACTACAACCACTCCACAGCCGGTCAGTACCCCTCGTGGCACAACTGCCCCTGCCGAACCTCCCACTGACCCAGGTAGACCAATCCCACCCCATCGGGTGCAGATGACCCGTCCGGTCCTCTTCAGTCCCTCTTAATAATTTTCTCCTCCTTCTCTCTCTCTTCAAGGAAAATTCATGAAAAAATGAGGTTGATTAGCTTTAAACAAGCAGAATTGTGGAATATTGCAACTCAAATAGCATTAATTAGGCTTTTCCCCCCAACTAATTTAGCTTTAGTATAACTGGCCCGTTCACACTAAAGAACTGTAACTATAACGATAACCATTAGCTTCCAAAACAACAAACAATAAAATTCTGTTTATTGTAAGCACACACTGTAACTATGTCGCCTGCATGCTTTAAATACTCTAACTGAATAAAGCAGGATGGATTCTGATTGGCTGTCAATGTTTTTATTGTTCATCAACAATAAAACATCAACATTATTATCGTTATTGTTGTAGTGTGGACTCTGTGATGTTTTTTAAATTCAGAATGATTTTTAAAACATCTTTATCGTCTTAATGCTATTTGTGTATATTGTGCTCATATTCTGCTTTTTGTTCACAAAAGCACAATTTTAACTTTGCTTAGCACAAATGTGACCATGGACCACAAAACCAGTCATAAGTCACACGGGTCAAAATTATTGATTTTTCTTTTATGCCAAAAATCATCAGGATATTAAGTAAAGATCATGTTCCATGAAGATATTTTGTAAATTTCATACCATAAATATATCAAAAATTTATTTTTGTGAGTGGATATGCATTTCTAAGGACTTCATTTGGACAACTTTAAATCTCAATATTTAGATTTTTTTGCACCCTCAGATTCCAGATTTTCAAATAGTTGTATCTTAACAAACATAACAAACCATACATCAATAGAAAGCGTATATATTCGGCTTTCAGATGATGTTAAATCTCAGTTTCAAAAAATTGTGATCCTAATGACTGGTTTTGTGGTCCAGGGTCACAAATGAGATTAACGGAATCAGTTTCTTTCCATTTTTCAGTCACAGTGCTGCATTGCTAACCAAGGATCCTTTCTTTTTCATAAACAACATTTTTACATATTAATCTCTTTCAGCATCACACTTTGCACTTTTTAAAAATAATTTTTAATGATAATAATGTGACTAATTTTCAGTATTAATGAATTATTTCTCTTTCACAGCTCCAGCAGAGCTTTGCAAGAGCCGTCCTCTAGACCTGGTTTTTATCATCGACAGTTCTCGAAGCGTCCGTCCTGCAGAGTTTGAGAAGGTCAAAATCTTCCTCTCTGAAATGGTCAACTCTCTAGATATCGGATCCGACGCCACACGAGTCGCCCTGGTCAACTACGCCAGCACCGTCAACACTGAGTTCCTTCTGAAAAAGTACTTTAGTAAGGCTGAAGTCAAGCAGGCCTTCTCCCGTATCGATCCGCTCTCAACGGGAACCATGACTGGCCTGGCCATCAAAACCGCCATGGAGCAGGTTTTTACAGAGACTGCTGGAGCCCGGCCACTGAAAAAGAATATCGGTAAGGTGGCCATTATTGTGACCGACGGAAGGCCGCAAGATAAAGTTGAAGAGGTTGCAGCAGCAGCAAGGGCTTCTGGGATTGAAATATATGCCGTTGGAGTGGACCGAGCAGATATACGGTCTCTTAAACTGATGGCCAGTCAGCCTCTAGATGACCATGTGTTCTATGTGGAAACATACGGCGTGATTGAGAAACTCACATC
Source organism: Megalobrama amblycephala (assembly GCF_018812025.1). Taxonomy (NCBI): domain Eukaryota; kingdom Metazoa; phylum Chordata; class Actinopteri; order Cypriniformes; family Xenocyprididae; genus Megalobrama; species Megalobrama amblycephala. Next base: position 20,675,802 of record NC_063053.1, on the reverse strand, counting down.
CAAGTTCAGGGAGACACTCTGTGGTAAGAAAAAACAATTTGATCACATATTAATTTAATCTAGAATCATAAGGCAATCAAAATAGAGAGAGAGAGAGAGAAGATTTTGGTGATTAAGATGATCATATTTTTGCTCATTCAGCTGATTTTGCAGGTTTCGACGCTTGTGCACTTGGGCACAACTGCGAACATATTTGTGTCAACAACAATGCTTCTTATTTCTGCAAGTGCAGAGAGGGATATGTTATCAACTCTGACAAGAAAACATGCTCTAAGCAGACCAACGGTTTGTCATAAAAATATGCATCAAATTATTTGAAAGATTTGATGCATGTAAAGAATTTGATGCATTCTAAAGAAATGCATCGAGATCATTTTTGTAGAACTTATTTTTGGCTCAGTATAAATACCATATAAATAACAAAATCAGACATCAAATCATGTAAATAAGTATGTTTAATGAGATGTGTGTTTTGGAAAGTCTATGGTGATAGTTTGTTTATACAATTTCCATTATACATGCAGTAATATTATTTGTATCAATGATGTAATTTGATGTTATATATATATATATATATATATATATATATATATATATATATATATATATAGTGAAGGAAAGATCTTCAGCATTAAGTATACAGTAAAACATGTCTGTTTCTCTTTCAGAAGAGGCAAGAGGAGATCTGACTGAGAATGCCTGCATGTGTGAGGCTCAAATCGCATTTCAGAGGAAGGTTCACAACAGCATACAGGCGCTCACCAGCAGACATATCCTTTCAGATTAATACAGCATTTGTTTATCACCTATCCTAATTCAACCACTCTCTCAGTCTGATAAACTTTCTGTGTCCAGAGAGCGTTTTTTTTTTTTGTAACATTCACATAATGATTACAATTTATGTCTTTTATTTGCTCTTTATTGTTTTCTGTCCAAAGATTGGCTTATTCAGGAAACAAACCCTGATGATCATGATGTGTGATGCGTTTTCCTTAACTCTTCTTACTGGATGACATCACAAACAGAGTGCAGCAGTTTGATCTCCGTCATGCCTAGAGTGGAGAATGGGACTCAAAACGGCTTGATCCAGAAAACAACAACAACAACAACAGCATCTTTATTTAATCTTTCGTTGTAGCATTCTTCACTTTGTATATTTAATCTGTTAAATGTGTTATTACATATTGTGCTTATTATTTTAGGTTTCATTATGTTCTGAGTATGATTTTTGAGTTATCAACATATATCATATTGACTTTGTTGACAAAGTGTTAAATGCAGAATAAATTTCCTTTTATTTTTGGAACAAATAGTAAAAGTAAATAAGTAAGTAAAGGTAATATGTAAAGTATATGCACATTATTTTATATTTTTCTTTATTTTGGATACTTGTACAAATATATATGAAGAAATAAAATATTCTTTGACGCCATTTTCTGTGATGTCTTTATATTATATGATGGGTTTGTTGAAAGACTATAAGACAAGTGATATGTATATTCAAATACACATGAGTGCAGCATAGGGATATACATGAGTTGATGCATAAGTTGATGCAAACAATGCAAGTTTTTTTTTTTTTTTTTCAAAATTAAATCTTAAGCTATTATTTATAAAGGTAAGTGTATATTCTAGAGTCTTTTTTTTTTAAATTATTACTTTACTAGTCCCTGTAATTAATATGTTCATATTGAACATATTGAAGAATAGGCCTATCACTGAATAACTAGAAAAATGTTGTTTAAATACTTTGAGATGGAGTTTAGGAGGTCAGACTGCAGGAAATGTCAGCTTTTCAAACTGTCAGTTTTCCAAAACCAATAATTATAACTAAAAAAATAATTATAATTAAAAATAATTATAAGTGTCCTTGGGTTCCTGAAAGGCGCTAAATAAATAAAACATATTATTATTATTATTATATAACTACGCTTAGAATCTATTAAAATCATTTTATAATTAATTTGACAATAATTTACAATAATATTATCACAAACGATGCACCATAATGCCATGAGTAGAGAATTACTATAAGAACTACACATACCATGAATGCTATGATCAAACACCATTTCCGGGATTTGGTTACCTAGAAACCAAGCAAACCGTTTTACAGCAGCGCACACGCCTGGAAAATACACAGAAATTTCAAATGCCTTGAAGAACGGATTTATTATACAGTTCCTTTAAATGAAGACAGCGCTGAAATCACCCAAAGTAATCGGGACCAAAAAAACTTAATTAGCATCCAAAAACAGTCCATAAACGCTGTGGCAGGCTAGCAAGCTAAGCTAAAGCAAAGATGTTTATTTATCTCAGTAAGAAGGTAAGCGCGACATGCTGTATGAATAGTGTTATTATTGTTATGTGAATATTCTCTGATTAAACGTGGGTTTATTAGCAGTTTTTAGTTATTTTTCTTAAAAAGCCGTTTCTTTGCTGATAATGACAGCTGTTTCTGCATAAATGACCTGTTTATCAGGGCTGTTGGCTTTGCTGTTTGTTGTGTCCTCAGATTGCGATTCCAAACAATACGGTTTTGAAGTGTGTGTCTTGGAACAAAGATCAGGGTTTCATCGCTTGTGGAGGAGAGGATGGCCTTTTAAAAGTCCTCAAACTTGAGACTTACACAGGTGGGAACCTGGAACTACCAGTATTTCTATATATAGACAGACAAAATGTGAGAACATTGTGAATTGTTTATTTCTATACATTCAACATTGAATACTTGAATGAAATGCGTCAGTCAACCAATAATTAATTATTAAATTACGTTTATTTTTCTCCAGATGATGCCAAACTGAAAGGCTTGGCTGCTCCCAGCAACCTCTCCATGAATCAGACACTGGAGGGCCACAGTGGTAAGAAAGAGGAGACATGTGATGTCTGTACAGTGTCTGTGTGTTTTGTATTAGCCTCTTTTTTGTGTGCTGATTCTCTGAGCTTTGATTTGGTTATACAGGTGCAGTGCAGGTTGTGACTTGGAATGAACAGTATCAGAAACTGACCACCAGTGACCAGAATGGCCTCATCATTGTCTGGATGCTTTACAAAGGTGCACAGTCCTATAACCAAACATTAAGAAAGTACTGTAATATTTGTTAAAGTATCTTACTTGCATCTTAAAGTTTATATAAAAAAGAAAAAGAAACTTTTGTCACTATTTACTCACCCTCATGTTGTTCAAAACCTGAATGACTTTCTTTCTTCTCTGGAACATAAAATAAGATATTTTGGTAAATGTTTTGTTGTTGTTGTTCATACAATGGAAGTCAGTGGTCACCAAAATTATTTAATATTCTTCAAAATGTCTTGCATGTTTCACAGAAGAATGAAAGTCATACAGTTTTCGAACAACATGATGAGGGTGAGTAAATGATGATACATTTTTCTAATTAATATGCAGCCGTTAATTTTGACTTTGTGTGTCAAACAGGTTCATGGTATGAAGAAATGATTAATAACAGGAATAAATCTGTGGTGAGAAGCATGAGCTGGAACGCTGATGGTCTGAAGATCTGCATTGTGTATGAGGACGGTGCTGTGATCGTGGGCTCGGTGGATGGTGAGCACAGATATACTTTCACTAATGGACCTTTTATTATTTTTTAGTTTCATTTTTATTTATTTTCAACAAAGCCATCAAGATGTAGATATTTGTTGTTTTATTATTATATAGTTTTAAATTTTCATGCAATAACATTTTATTTATGTGATTTTTAACTGTGTGATCTCACAGGGAACAGGATCTGGGGTAAAGAACTGAAGGGGACCCAGTTGGCACATGTGGCCTGGTCTCCAGACAGTAAGATCTTGCTGTTTGGGATGGCCAATGGAGAGATCCACATTTACGACAACCAGGGAAACTTCATTGTGAGTGCTGACAGCCTGGAAATACACTTAAGAGCTTTTCAAACTTGAAATATTAATCCATGGATCATTCTAAGCCATGGGTAAACTGTATCCTGGATTATCTGGTTTCACGTTTTACACTGCTCATAATTTACCCAGGGTTAACAAGGGTATTCATAAGCTGCCGTTTCTGATTGAATCCAGTGCTTGCATTTGCTCTAGCACTATGCATCCTCATATTATACATTTGTCGACTGTAATACCATAAAGGTAAGAATAAAACAGTCTCTTCTTTGCTCCAATTGATGTTATGTCACAATTTGACATTTTTCCCCTCAAACACTTACCAGAGCATGTGAATATGAGGCACGTGATTTTGCTAAGCACGTAGTTGTAACATTCTAACACTGCATTGTTTCACACTGCACAAGCAATGCAGGGTGATAATCCCTCCAGAGAAGGGTGTCATAACCCCGGTAAAAATATCTCTACCTAGGGTTAAATGTGAGATTTAGAATGACGATAATAACCCGAGGTTACGTGCAGTGTGAATAGTGCTTTGGTAAATAAATGTATTTTCATTCAACTACTTAAGCAATTTTCATTTGTGGGTCTTGAGGATGCTTTTTACTTTTATCCAGTCAGTTTGAGAAGTACTGCTAAAAAACAGAGATTTCTTCTCTGTTTGTGTTTGTGTGTCTATGCCCAGATGAAGATGACCTTGAGTTGTTTGGCGAATGTAACAGGTGCCCTCAGTATAGCAGGTATCCACTGGTACCCAGGCACAGAGGGGTATCTGGAGCCAGACTGCCCCTGCCTGGCTGTTTGCTTTACTAATGGGCACTGCCAAGTGATGCGGCATGAGAGTGATGACAGTGAGTTTATGTATTTTTCAGTAACTCTTTATCTGTCTGTGTATTCCAATTTTCTTTCTCCTTCACTTTCATACTCAGAACTGTACTACCATTCTAGTACAGTTCTGAGTATGAATGTGAAGGAGAAAGAAAATTTGAATTATTGATTGTGTGTGTAGGTCCTGTGACCATTGAGACATGTATGTGGCATGTGGCCAGCATCCAGTGGAATCACTGTGGCAGTGTTCTAGCTATAGCAGGATCAGTCAGAAACAGCGGAGCAGATAAAGACGTAAATGTTGTTCACTTCTACACTCCATTTGGAGAGGTGAGTACAGATCACACTCATGTATTGTACAGACATACGTTATGAAAATTCTACAAATATAATACATCTTGTCATGCATACACCACTGTTCAAAAGTTTGGGGTCGGTAAGATTTTTTTAATGTTTTTGAAAGTGACTTAAGAAAGTCTAATGTCTATATTTATGTGATGGCAAAGCTGAATTTTTAGCATTTAGTATTTCTTATTACTATCTGTGTTACAACAGTTGTGCTGCTTAATATTTTTGTAGAAACTGTTATAACTTTTTTCATGATTATTTGATGACTAGCAAGTTCAAAAGAACATTTATTGATTTTTAAATGAATATTTTTTTAACAATTATAATTGCCTTTTTATCAGTTTGATCCATCCTTGCTGAATAAATGTGTGTGTGTGTGTGTGTGTGTGTGTGTGTGTGTATATATATATGTATGTATTGGGATATATAAATATCCCAAACTTTTTAATGTTCCTGTTGATAACTGATGTCACCATGTGTCTAGCACTTGCGGACTCTGAAGGTTCCGGGAAAGCAGATGACTGCTGTATCATGGGAAGGTGGAGGACTCCGAATTGGCCTGGCTGTAGATTCCTACATTTACTTTGCCAACATTCGGCCAGATTACAAAGTAATTTAGCTGTAAATAATGGTTATAAGACAGTTTTGTAAAGTGTCTCTGAGCTAATATCCTGCTCTGTCTCTATAGTGGGGTTACTGTTGTAACACGGTTGTGTATGCATACACACGGCCTGATAGGCTGGAGTACAGTGTGGTGTTCTGGGACACTAAGAATAATGAGAAGTTTGTAAAATATGTCAAGAGTCTAATGTCTATCACCACCTGTGGAGATTATTGCATCTTGGCAACCAAAGCGGATGACACACATCCACAGGTACTAAAACTGCGATCTCTTAAGTTTAACAACAGAGAATATTGTTTTAAATCAAATCATTTTTGATTTAATGCATTAACTAGTCATATCTGTGATTTGTGTTGCACCAAATGCTTTAATGTTTTTATCATTTCACAAACAGGAGGACACTGAGGCTGAGGCTGGATCAGCTATGGTAAAGTCACCTATCACATTCCAGTGAAATAAAAAGCTATGAAAATGATACCATGTGCATTCTGATCATGGACAGCAGAAAGTTACAGTCAGGAGAGAGTTAACAGTACAACATGACTGTAGCCATTTTCAAAGACAATGAGAAACCTGATCAAATTTACATATGTGACTATATCATGATGTTTTGTAAAGTAAAGACTCAACGACTAATAGCAGCTCTGAACCAGGGTTTCATTCAGTAGGACAGAGAACAGTACACAGTAGAAAGACATAACATTTTAATATAGAATTTCATTAAATTGAACTTTGAGAAAGCTGTTCTTAAGTGACCACTTTACCACAGGCATTTAATGAGCTGTCCAATCAAAACACCTCAATGGATCGGTCTAGCAGAAGAAAGGTATTATAAACATCTGCAAAAGAAGCCTCTCAGATATTTCCTTGATGCTGTTTAGCGAAGTGTACCCATAGATTTAAGAGATGACTGTCTGTCCTCTGTCCACAGTATGTTTTGGTGTTGTGTAACTCCATTGGAACACCACAGGACTCCAAATATATTGACATCGGTGAGTTAAGCAATATGACACACTCACTGATTCTATACATAAGAGATCATGCATAGTCATCCGGTCATTATTGCAAAATAAACTCCAGTCCCGGACCATTGGGACTCTGAAGAAAATAAATATACAAGTGCACAGTTTTAAAATGTTTTTATTTTGTAACACAGTGTGGTTTGAGAGATTTAGCAGACATTGACTAATCAGAAAGTATTCCAGAGAGATGTGTAGATGTGACTTAAAGGTGCTGTAGAACGTCTTTTTAAAAGATGTAATATAAGTCTAAGGTGTCCCCTGAATGTGTCTGTGAAGTTTCAACTCAAAATAATAATAATTTTTTTTTTTTTTAATTCATTTTTTAATTGCCTATTTTGGGGCATCATTAAATATGCGCCGATTCAGGCTGCGCGGCCCCTTTTAAATCTCATGCTCCCCTCCCCCAGAGCTCACGCTTGCCTCAAACAGCATAAACAAAGTTCACACAGCTAATATAACCCTCAAAATGGATCTTTACAAAGTGTTCATCATGCAGCATGTCTAATTGCGCAAGTATGGTATTTATTTGGATGTTTACATTTGATTCTGAATGAGTTTGATAGTGCTCCGTGGCTAAAGCTAACATTACACTCTGTTGGAGAGATTTATAAAGAATGAAGTTGTTTATGAATTATACAGACTGCAAGTGTTTAAAAATGAAAATAACGACAGTCTTGTCTCCGTGAATATAGTAATAAACGATTGTAACTTTAACCACATTTAACCACATTTACATTAGCAACATGCTAACGAAACATATAGAAAGGCAATTTACAAATATCACTAAAAATATCATGATATCATGGATCATGTCAGTTATTATTGCCCCATCTGCCATTTTTCGCTATTGTTCTTGCTTGCTTACCTAGTCTGATGATTCAGCTGTGCACAGATCCAGACGTTAATACTGGCTGCTCTTGTCTAATGCCTTGAACATGGGCTGGCATATGCAAATATTGGGGGCGTACATATTAATGATCCCGACTATTACGTAACAGTCGGTGTTATGTTGAGATTCACCTGTTCTTCTGAGGTCTTTTAAACAAATGAGATTTACACAAGAAGGAGGAAACAATGGTGTTTGAGACTCACTGTATGTCATTTCCATGTACTGAACTATGCCAAGATAAATTCAATTTTTAATTCTAGGGCACTTTTAAATGGTCTTAGGTTTAGGTTTGAGGTATATTTAACATATTTAATTCAGAACTGTTGCTTTGATGATAAGCAAGCAGACGGCTTGAGGTTGTAATGATATAACACTGACATACACTACACAGTGTGAAAGCTGCGGTGGGAATCCCGGCTCCTTTCCTCTCACTCTCGCAGGTATTCCGCTAAATTCCTCCCCTGGCTGGGAGAGCAGATCTGTGGGAGGGATAGACGTTCACCCTGATCTCTCTGTGGACAGATTCCAGAGCCTGAACAGCAGTACACAACAGAATCTGTAGTTACTCATTGAAAAACACATTTTTAGGTGAAATCTGATTGATATACATTGTCCCTGAATCCCAATCTAAATATAGAGTATTGTGTGTTATTTTTTTATTTTATTTTTTTTTTTTTCCCCCAACAGCCTCCGAAATCACAGAAACCTTCAACAGTCAGATTTGATATGTAGATGTGCTATTGTCACCTGATTCTTTTTATAATGATGTAACAGTTAAAGGAATTTCTTTTCTTCCACATTCCCTAAAATGTGTGAAATGAATTGCATTCTAGGTGTTCTTTCCCAAATGTTTTTATTCACTTTTCTTCTGTCACAGACCCTCTGTTTGTCACTATGACGAAAACTCACGTGATTGCCGCATCTAAGGAGGCGTTTTACGTTTGGCAGTATCGCGTGGCTAAGAAGCTCACTGCTCTTGAGATCAACCAGGTCGCCAAAACAAGAAAGGAAGGCCGGGAGAGGTGAGGGTCAAAGGTCACCTGTCATACAAAAAAATTGACAAATAAAGCTTCAAAAAGGTGTTTTTAAAAAATCTTTTCAAAACTGATGTAGTGCATATTTTTGAGTCATGAACAATGTGTTTAAACAAGTTTCAGTTGTTAAATAACATTTCAATGTGCTTAAATTAATTTTTTTACTTTTTATGTCAGGCGGTACAACCAAATAGTTGTATGAATATACTATAGATGAACCACCTGACATGGAAAGTATACCAACCTACACATGCTTGAAATTAGCAGTTTATACCAATATTTGAGAGCGATCTACAAACCTTTTTACTCTGCCACAAGGATCAGTGTGGTCCTCTGGATGATGCATTATCATGTTTACTGTTATTGCCTTGTCAATTCATAATAAAAGAGCCATGTATGCAGTTGTGCCACCCTGACATTTGAAAATATACAATTTGCTGGACAAAAGTTTTTCAATTATCTCAACCGCTTTAAAACTACTGATATTTATAAAGTTTGTTTATGTGAAAGGTTTCAAACGTAAAATGATGCCATAATATTTAGTTTATAATTGTTCATTATTAAGACACCATTTTAAATAGTTTTCTTAGTCTGTTCATTTGTTCGGATAGTTGCACCACCTGACATTTTGGAGGTGTAATATAACAAAACATAAAATAATATGTATTACTTAAATGTACTATAAATTAATTCAAACTAAGTAAGTTTTATAGAAGTGATATGTCATGAATTTATCAAATTATTTTATAAGGAAATAATAGACTTGGACACAAAAATATGCATGTCATGACACTGACCCATACACTACCGTTCAAAAGGCTTTTTTATTTATTATTTTTTTTTTTTTTATGTTTTCGAAAGAAGTCTCTTATGATCACCAAGGCTGCATTTAAACAGTAATATTGTGAAATATTATTTACATTTAAGTAACTGCTTCCTATTTGAATATCTTTTAAAATGTAATTTATTCCTGTGATGGCAAAGCTGAATTTTCAGCATCATTACTAAAGTCTTCAGTGTCAATGATTCTTCAGAAATAATTCTAATGCTGATTTGGTGCTCAAGAAAAAATTCTTATTATTATCAATGTTGAAACAGTTCTGTTGCTTAATATTTTTGTGGGTACATTTTTTCAATATTCTTCGATGAATAAAAAGTTCAAAAGAATAGAATGCATTTGAAATAGAAATCTTTTGTAACATTATAAACGCTTAACTGTCACTTTTGATCAGTTTAATGTGTCCTTTATTTTCTGGTCAGTATAAAGTGAGGGCACAGTGCCAATGTCATAGTTTTAATACAATTAAGAGAAATTTAATAAAATTGTATGTTTGTGATAAGAATGTTCAAGTAACAATCTCAGATTAATTTCAAAGTGAAAATGTAGCTTCTTCAAAAGCAAAGTTGTAGGACATGCTTTGTCCCATGTCTCAGACTCATTGACTGAATAAAAAGAAAACAGATCTGTGTAATATGTAAGCTTTCATCGGCTCAAGCGGTGTTCCTTATTAATGCGTACAGTCTGTGGGCAGGCCTGTCTGCCTGTCTGTCTATCGATGCGGTGTGAGGGTATGCTCGCTGACGGCAGCAGTTTAGCAAAGTTCCGTTCATGGTTGTGTGATGAAATCCTGCGACCCACACAGACCAGGAGTGGACCCAGTGTTCTGTTTCCCTTCCACATGATAGAAATACACTGAGGCAATACCTCTCTTGCTCCACTTCACCCACACACTGTCTCTTTTCACTCTGTCTTGCTGACTCTCTTCTCTAGGGTTTATCACATCGATGACAGTCCAAGCGGAACATCAGATGGGACACTGAACTTCGCCAAAGCCTTCACAGTGAGTATACTCATCACATACACTCACCTGTGGCTCTCTCTCAGCCTCTTGTGAGAGGATTAGTGGGGAAAAGTGTCATAACACTGCTCAGCTCAGTCGGTTTATGAATTATTTTGTACTTTTGTTGTATTTTCTTTATCTGCTTCATTTGTATGTATCAGAAACTCTTCTAAGGGATGCAGATATCAGAAAATATGTCTTTGCACTATGTATGGAGACTGCAACCCACCTTTTTAATATCATCCTAGCCCAATACATTCAAGCAACGGCCCTGAGAAAGGGTCATGAGAGTGAGACATGTTTGTTTCGTTTGTTTCAGGCCACCAGAGATCCGATCTGCTGCATCACAGCATCAGACAAGATGCTTCTAGTGGTAAATCTAATTTGCACAAGAACACATGCTTTCTCAACCCAAAGCTTCTGTGTGATTGACATACGGTTGTGATGCCTTTAGGGTCGTGAGTCTGGTATCTTACAGAGATACAGCCTGCCCAATATCAACCTCCTGCAGAAATATGCTCTCACATCCAGATCATATCAGCTGTCCCTGAATTGTAACTCCAGGTCTGATTTCTCCCTGTCTTTTCTTTTTTCCTCTCTCTTCCTATCCCATTGTAACTGTAGACCATATCAGCACCATCATTTTTTGACTAATCACTCCTTTTTGTTTTAACTTGCTTGTATTTTATGTTTCCAGCCGACTGGCTATAATTGACATTACGGGCGTGTTGACGTTTTTGGATGTGGAGACACGGGCTTCGCCAGGGGACGCAGAGGGTGTGTCCACAGCCGGAGACCCATCTAAATTCGAGCGCAAGGATGTCTGGGATATGAAATGGGCTAATGATAACCCAGATCTGTTCTCCATGATGGAGAAAACAAGAATGTATGTCTTCAGAAACCTGGACCCTGAGGTGAGACATAGACGCTGCGTCCCAATTCACATCTATCCATCCTAAATAGTATTCAAAATTAGAATTAGTCTGTCCCAAATCGTAGTATGTTGAAATGAGTATTCCAAAGATACCCCCATTTTTTCCGGTTAGAATCCGAAGTGCAGATCCGTGCACACTCTTTGCGCTGTTGCGCTGCTCACCCCATTGCGCTGTTTGTAGAACTACAATCACGAATAAAATGTTGTAAAAAACTACAAACATGACAGATGTGCTAGACTGATGGTTAAGCAGAGCGGTTAAGATAAAAGGGTTTGAGTGATTAATAATCAGTATCTAACCTGATGAAAATATATTAAATGTTATCCACATTATATTTCATCTTCAACAGCATTGTGAACTTTTATAATGATGCGTTTGGTCATTAACTTTTAAATGCATCATTATGCAAACATGAGGAGAGTTCTCCACGTGAAAGACCCATGACTGGCAGATCAACGTGTGACTATATTTCTCTCTGAAACTAAGCGACATAGCATCCGTTAAAGACGTAATTATAACAGTAGTATGTCCCAAAAGCTTCCATGCTCTCCTGCTACACACTCAAAAGTATGTACTTTTTCTTCACAAAAACAGTACATACTTTTAGGGCATAGTATAAGTAGGCGAATTGGGACGCAGCACAATAGAGAAATGAGTTATATGAGGTAAATGATTATTGTGGCATGAGAAAATAGGTTCACTGAAATAAACACATAAATGGAAAATTTGTAAATACTATACAAACTGTATATTCTATCCCCTTACTCTAACCCTACCCCTAAAGGGGCTCACACACCGGACGCGAAGCTCAGCGCCGCGACACGTCTTAAAATTCGAACGCATTGTTTTCTATTGTTTTCTGGGCGCTGCAGACAGGCGCCGAATGTCGCCGCCGGTGTGCGTACACTCATAGAAAACAATGCGTTCGAATTTTAAAGACGTGGCGCGGCGCTGAGCTTCGCGTCCGGTGTGCGAGCCCCTTAAACCTACCCATCACAGAAAACCTTTGGCGTTTTTTTTTTTTTTTTTTTTTTTTTTGAATTTCAAAAACACACTGTTTAGTTGTTGTTTTTTAAGCCATTTGGTTTATGAGGACACAGGAAATTGTAATACCCATGTCATGATACACACTTGTAAACCATATATACAGAAACAGACACACACCAGTCTCAGTAAATCACAGCGCACATGGCCTGTAGATCAGACCACCCACTGCAGAGATCATTTTTCTTCCACAAAAAAAAAGCAGGAAATGTGGTTTACTGGTTCCATTCAAACATTATACACAATATTCACACTAATATTATAAGTGTATTCTCATAAATAATCAGTCTGTTTCTTCAGTTTTTTTTAAATTTACAGTACTAGTGTTAGTATTCAGCTCATATTTGTGTTGTGTTTTGATTACAGGAACCAATTCAAACATCTGGCTTCATCTGCCACTTTGAAGATCTGGAGATCAAATCTGTTCTTTTGGATGAGATTATGAAGGTTGGTTGGAATTTGTGTTTAATTTGTTGTGTTGATTATGAATTTATTTCAACCTGTGAATATCTGTGAATTTTTAAAATTGAGATTTCCAGGACAAAAAAATGGAAAATGTTATTTTGAATATTTGCTCTAACATATTTCTTTTTAAAATAAGTATAGATAATCTCTATAAAATGTTTTTTTTTTTTAAATAAATCCTCTTAATTTGTCTAAAGTTGTGTGAACCGTGAATATAATTTTATTTTTTAGAATCCAGAGGTTCCAAATAAAGATTATTTAATGAACTTTGAGATCCGCTCACTGAGGGACAGCAGGGCGCTGATTGAGAAAGTTGGAATTGAAGATGCTTCTCAGTTTATTGAGGACAATCCCCATCCGCGCCTCTGGTGAGAGACACACACATTCCACGCAATAAATGGGGCAGTTTGGTTATTTATTCAAGCAAACCTGCACACACAAAGAGGAATACGTTAATAAAAGCATAGTTGGGTAGTACGGAAGAGTGTGCTAAAACATGCTGTGTGGGTTTGTTTATTTGTGAGTGAGTGTGTTTGTTATACATTTTAGAGAGTTGAGTCGTGTTTGTGTCCTGGAAGTGGAAAGTATGGGCTCCAGTTTTATAGTCTGAATGAAGTGTGAAGTACAGTTTTATGATCTGAATGATGATCCTGGCACTGGCAGAACAAGACAAAACCAATAAGGCAGCAAAGTTCTGGAGAGCGTTTTCCTAGTGTATCTGCCTGACCATTGAGAAGGAAATCTGTTAAAAATGAAATAACATAAACTGTAATATAAAAAGGCACTTTTGCGTGCAGTTATTTATGGTTCAATTAAAAAACAAAAAAACATCTAAGACAGAGTTGAGAAAGAGAGAGATGTTACCCCCAAAACCATAAAGTTTTGGAGCAGCTCTATTGATTTAGGAGCCCTCTGGAGTTTTAGTGGCTCTGTCAGTTCTCACAGCACAAGGAGGAATTTCAGATTGGATTCTTGCTACAGAAATGGGTAGGCAAACCCTAGTGTCATGTTAGCTTATGTTTAATGTTCTTTACCAGTGCTTCAAAGCACTGTACCTTCATCTAACATACATTATTGACAGGACACACAGTGGAATGAATAATTCACTGAAAACACAAAGTGAGTCTCTATTCTCTCTGCCATCTCTGATGTAATCAGTCTGGTTTTTTGTACATTAGCGCTGTTTTGGACTGATTGTTTGAATGAATTTGCTTACTGGATCTTTGGACTGAACCTTCCCGGAGCTTAGTGGCTGAAAATGAACTGATCATGAACAGAGAATCATTTATAAGTGAATCTGGAAATCTGTCAAGAGTTCAGATCACATTTGACCCCATACTCTAGAATATTTAGCGTTATTATATTTTGCAAATACTCTTTATATTTAGAATTTATCTCATATTTAGAATCTCCTATATTCAGAATTTAAGAATTGGTTACACTTTATTTCGATAGTCTACTTTAGACATTGTACTAACTACAAGTAACTTTGCAACTACATGTACTTGCAAAGTTACTTATAGTCAGTAGAATGTCTGTTGGGTGGCCATCAAAATAAAGTGTCTGCAGATATTAAGCAGACAGTCTACTAATACTCTAATGACTTGTAGTTGACGTACAGTACTTGCAAAGTTACTTGTATTTCGAATATCTAATGTGGACTATCAAAATAAAGTTTTACCCAAGAATTTATATATCATTTTATTTAAGTATTTGTATATCAGTATTTGCTGTGCTGCCTTTAATTTATACAGATTTAAATAAAAATGACAATCCCCATTTGAAAATATTTTTTTTTCTTTGATTTTTGGGCGAAATATAGGCAGTACATTAACACCGGGCAGTACATTTAGTACATTAAAGTGAGGAAAGTTGCTGTTAATACTGCCAGACAGGAACTGGAGAAGGAATCCTATAGGAATATAGTGTCAAGAAAGCAAGAGCCATCTATCAGCTCTCTTTTTCAGTCTGTGTGTGTTTGCTTGGATGCAAGTGTGTGAGCTCAGAAGCTCTGTTGTTTGATTTTGCTCATCCTTAACATGCCAATGTGTCAGAGGTCAAAGGTTTTCTTAGCTTTCCATGAGTACATAAAAGATCTCAGAGAGACTCGCTTCACCCTCTTTGTCCACTTTCTGTGACTCTTTAAAACTGTCAGTCTAAAGTGTCTTCAGTGAAATAGATCTAGCTATATGCAGCTGAAAGATTATCAGTGTCATCATTTTGTCCACATTTTGATGCTGTTTATGCTTGCAATTTTAAGTGTGAGAAATCTTTCTTGAGATCAAATACTGTACAAATATACTTTAAATTAATAATTTCATCAGAGCTAATGTGTCAGACTCTGGAAATATGGGGATTTGAGGTCTTCAGTGTAAAATTTCAGACCTTCTGTACTTGACAGTTGAAAATTCAGTCAGTTGTATGTATGTGTGCACTTCCAGGCGTCTGTTGGCAGAAGCGGCACTGCAGAAGCTGGATTTGAAGATGGCTGAACAGGCGTTTGTGCGCTGTAGGGACTACCAGGGCATTGAATTTGTGAAGAGACTGAGCAACCTGCAGAGTGAAGCCATGAAACAGGCCGAGGTAGCTGCTTACTTCAGCAGGTTTGAGGAGGCAGAGAGGATGTACCTGGACATGGACCGCAGGTACACACAAGAGATGATAAATTAAGTCTTTGTGCTGTGAGGAATCTCTGTGGACAAGTGTGCTTCACTCCAAAAATAGTGATGCACATTGTAAGTACACGTACTGTAGAATAGTGTACTTACCCAAGAATGTACTGGTAATATAAGGTAACTACATGGGTTAAGGTTAGGTTTAGGGTTAGTACCTAGTTATAACCCAGTTATTGTGATTGGTATAATAAGTACATAGTATGTACATGTGGAACAGGACTGTAAAATAAAGTGCTACCATGAATTTAATTCAATTGAGAAAAACTTTTGTTAATTTTTGTTATACAAATTTTGTTAAAAATGTTGTTATACAAACCATATACAGTTGTTATCAAAATATTTAGTTGTTATTGTAAAGTAAAACTATTAGAAAAACTAATATAAAGTAACATACTAATATAGTACAGAAATAATTCTAACAAATATGAAATGTTTTACTGGGCAGGATTCAAACTCACATGTACTACCATGCAACATATACAGTGTGCACTACTTATGCTTTGTTGATGAAGTCTCTGTTTGAACACTGCATTACAAATGTTACTAACTTATATTTCTACATTACACATTACATCCTTTTTTACGATTTTTGGCTTTTTACCAAACAATAGCCATTTGTATTTTTTCCTGGCATACAACAAGAAATGACCATATCTTAATTTAATGGAGTACTAAATTAAATAAGCTACAAAGATGGATGAGTTTTAGATTAAAAAAACAAACACTCAGATTAATTTCCAAATGTGTCTCTGTTGCTTCTGCTCTGGATTTTTGTTTATGTGGTTATGGTCAACATTTTAATTAACTAAATTGAAAAAGCAACAAAAATCAATTATTTTTGAATGTTCATCTTTCTTTTTTCCCCCTCTGATCTCTTTAGGGATTTGGCGATCAGTTTGCGTATAAAGCTCGGTGATTGGTTCAGGGTTCTGCAGTTGCTGAAGACAGGATCAGGTGACTCGGATGATTCTCTTCTGGAGCAGGCCTACAACGCCATTGGAGACTACTTTGCAGACAGACAGAAATGGTAGGTGTTTTCAGATGTGCATATGAGTTTATGTATATGTATGTGCTTTGTGTGTTTGTCCAGGCAAAGCCATGCAGCTGAATGTCTGTTGTACAATATATGTTTCAGTGTCATACTCTCATTTATATTTGCAATAGTCTTTTCTTCTCTATTGTGATGGCAAACACGTCATCAGAGAAGAGATGTTGCTGCAAGAGGGAGGGGAAGTTATATTGAGTAAAGATGCATTTAAAAAAAATAATGATGTGCACAGATAAATCACTTATAATGAATACTGCATAAAAAACAACAATTGTGAATTTTGATTTCATGGTCAGGTTACGCATACAGTAAGCCAGTAAATCAAAATGTTTTAAAGATATGAAACATTTAAGTGTGTCCAAATTTTGTCAGACTGGTTGTGTACTTACTGTTAAATGGTGTTTCATTTGATTGTTGACACAGAGACTTGACGTATGTTTGTTCCACAGGTTGAATGCAGTCCAGTATTACCTGCAGGGTCGTAATCAGGAGCGTCTGGCTGAATGTTATTATATGTTGGAGGATTATGATGGTCTGGAGAGACTTGCAAACTCTCTACCAGAAAACCATAAACTGCTACCAGTGGGTGCTCTCCTTTTTTCTCTCTTTCTGTCCCTCTTTTTTATGTTTTCAGCAATGTTTGGTTCAGATTATCTTAAAATGGCTTGAACTGTGCTTCATTGTTCGTTTGTGTGTGTAGGACATTGGTCAGATGTTTGTTACCGTGGGAATGTGTGAGCAGGCCGTCAGTGCATTTCTGAAATGTAACCAGCCCAAAGCAGCTGTGGATGCCTGTGTGCATCTAAACCAGGTGAGAGTTCATACACAAACCTACACAACTTTAGCTTGTCGTATGGTTTTGATATGTTATGAATGATATTATATTAATATTATATTAATTGCATTAATTATATTGATATTACAGTATATTAGGGATGTCAATTGATTAAATTATATTTCTGATTAATCTAATGTAGTTAATGTATTTGGATCCTTTTTAAAGAAAAAAAAACAAAGATTTCTCATTTGCATAAAAAACATACTATATATTTCTCACACTAAACTCAAAATAATTAAATAATATTAAACAATATTGTAAGTTTCTGAACACTTTTATGGATTTATTCATGCATATTTATCTAAGAGGTTTTTGCAGATGGTCTTCTCATTCACGCTTGTATTCACTTGATATTTAATACTTGAATTCCATTGTACAAAGTCTGCATAGAACTTTATAGTTGATAAACATCTCTAAATTTCATATATAAATAAATTATCTTTTAAATAAGGTATTTTCTCTTGCAACAGTTACAATTAACCTTTAGAAATCACACAGAAAAGAATTAAATTATAATTTTGAATTGAATATAAATGTTATCTGTATTAAAAAAATTTGACAGCACTATTCAATATGCATTTCTCAAAAGACATCTTTTTCTTCCTCTCTTCACTGAATACATTCTGACTCACTGCCTTTTCTTGAGAGATAATGATACTTCTGTCATTAGATTAAATGAGAGGTTCAGAGAGATCACAGTGCTCATCATCAGTTCTGCTGAAAGATCCAGTTGCAGCTGTTTTGTCATCACACTCATTTGCTCATGAAACCTGTCTGTGATGAATGTTTAGATATTTGATAAAAACAAATGAGCAATTGTATGCATTTTTCAGTGGAACAAAGCTGTGGAACTTGCCAAAAACCACAGTATGAAGGAAATTGGACCTCTTCTGTCAAAATACGCCTCACATCTGCTGGAGAAAAACAAAACTCTAGAGGCTGTAGAGCTCTACAGAAAAGCCCATCACTTTCTGGATGCTGCCAAACTCATGTTTAAGGTACGTCTGTATCTATCAGCTCATGTAAGAAAAAAAATGTCTTTGGGGATCCTCAGGTTTTGAAACCAGTGATGACAGTAATTTAAAGTGGAAAGAAAAAAAAAAATCAGTTATTTTACATTGTAGCAGCACCTCTCTTCCCAGTCTGTCAGTAACACTCTGTTTAATTCTTAGCACTATTAAAGGGATAGTTCATCCAAAAATTGAAATACGGCAATACGAGGATGTGCAATGCTAAAGCTATGTAAACAGGTCGCGTGTTGCGTTTATCCAATCAATGACAGACACCGCAAATATGCAAATAAGAACGTTAACCCAGGGTTTCGGAATGTACAATGTGAAACATCAGCTTATGAATACCCAGGATTAATTGTTAACCCCAGGTAAATTATGAGCAGTGTGAACTTGAAGCATGATAACCCAGGATTTCATTTACCTGGAGTTTAGAATGACCCAGGGTTCACTATTTCAAGTGTGAAAAACCCTTTTGTTTCACCTTAGATCGCTGAAGATGAGGCAAAAAAGAGAACGAGACCATTGCGAGTGAAGAAGCTGTATGTGCTCGCCGCCTTGCTGGTGGAAGACTTCCACACCCAGATCAAAACCTCACAGCAAAGCAAAACCAAGGGCAAGAAATCAGAGGTATTTTTACATTGTAAACTCCTGTTTTCTCTTTCCAAAAGCTCTGCTTGCTGGATGTAGTTTAGATTTAAAGGGCTTAAAGGTGCCATCGAATTGAAAATTGAATTTACCTCTGCATAGTTGTACAACAAGAGTTCAGTACATGGAAAAGACATACACTGAGTTTCAAACTCCATTGTTTCCTCCTTTTTATATAAATCTCATTTGTTTAAAAGACCTCCGAAGAACAGGCGAATCTCAACATAACACCGACTGTTACGTAACAGTCGGGGTCTACGCCCCCAATATTTGCATATGCCAGCCCATGTTCCCAACATTATGAAAGGCATTGCACAAGGGCAGCCAGTATTAACGTATGGATGTGCACAACCGAATCATCAGACTAGGTAAGCAAGCAAGGACAATAGCGAAAAATGGCAGATGGAGCTATAATAACTGACATGATCCATGATATTTTTAGTGATATTTGTAAATTGTCTTTCTAAATGTTTCGTTAGCATGTTGCTAATGTACTGTTAAATGTGGTTAAAGTTACCATCGTTTCTTACTGTATTCTTACTGTATTCATTTTTAAACACTTGCAGTCTGTATAATGCATAAACACAACTTCATTCTTTATAAATCTCTCCAACAGTGTAGCATTAGCCGTTAGCCACGGAGCACAGCCTCAAACTCGTACAGAATCAAATGTAAACATCCAAATAAATACCATACTTACGCGATTAGACATGCTGCATGACAAACACTTTGTGAAGATCCATTTTGAGGGTTATATTAGCTGTGTGAACTTTGTTTATGCAATGATAGATTTGAGAGCTCTAGGGGGCGGAGAGCGCGAGCAATTAAAGGGGCAGCAGCCCTGAATCGGCGCATTTCTAATTATGCCCCAAAATAGGCAATTAAAAAAATTATTTAAAAAAAATCTATGGGGTATTTTGAGTTGCAACTTCACAGACACATTCAGGGGACACCTTAGACTTATATTACATCTTGTAAAAAAAAGTTCGATGGCACCTTTAAAGGGATTTAAATGTAGTTTAGATGTAACGGGCTAACCTACTACATGTTTATTATCATTTGTGATTTTTCTATTTTCTAAAGCTGTGGTAGTTGTTAAGTTACTTTCAGTGCCGTGGTCTGCAGCTGCAGCCTGACTCAGAGTCCGACAGCATCAGAGGGGCAGGAAATCAGTTGTGATGAAGGGCTCATTTACAGCCTAGTGGTGGGTAATTTGTGTGTGTGATTTATTTCAGGCCACCAGTGCATTAGCAGGGCTGTTAGAGGAAGATGAGACGTCTTCAGACAGCCGTATCCTGGATGACGCCTGGCGTGGGGCAGAGGCCTATCATTTCTTCCTGCTTGCGCAGAGACAGCTGTACGACGGCAAGGTGGACGCCGCCATGAGGACAGGTGACACATAAAAACCCAATGAGTTGTGATAGCCTGTGCACACTTAATGTTTACATTATTTAGTGGCTTTGGAGCTCAATCTGTTTAGGTTTGTCGACTGGTAACCTAATGTTCACTGTCTTTAAAACACTAGGGCTGTGTCCAAAATTGATCCCTATACCCTTAAATAGGGCACAATTTGAGAGGCAAACATTTGCACCGCAATAACGAGTTAACAACTAATAGCAAACAAATAGCTGTGAAACAGAGTCCTATGTACTGTATATGAACAAATTCACCTCCTACACATTTCCTCTGTTTGTATCAGACCACAGTAATGATGTCCATATAAATATTCTGAGGATTGTAAATCTGTGTGTGTGTGTGTGAATGCATGCATGGTATGTCTGGCCTTGTCTGTGCGCATAAAGTGTTAAATCGCTCTCCTGAACAGAGAAAACAAACTCAAAGTGAAGTCTTTACAGCGTTCAATCCACACATACACTCTTGCAAAAGATGTTTGCTTACATGAAAGTCTAGACAAAATGTGTAAACCACAGATTACATCATATCCAGGACCACCTGGAAAAGAGGTGTGCATTTGTATGTGTGTGGATTCATGGTTTTGTCTTTCAGCTGTGCTTTCAATGCATACTTCTATTAAAGTCTTTAAAATTATATATGAAAAATGCTTAGTTAGAGTTGCACTGATATTACAATTCTGATAATAAATATTAAGCTGATAATTCTTTTTATGTTATGACAGAGAACCAATAAATGGCCAATTTTAAAATTATATACAATTTTGCCTAAGTAAATAAAAAATAAAGCACTAAAAGCGAATTGTGAAAAGTGCATTTAGGCATCATAGCATTATACAGTATAAAAAATATGTATTCATTTTGTGACTTAATAAAAATTCAATTCAAAATTCAATTATTTTCCTTTTAGTGAGCTTTAGATGGTGGTGGCCGTGACATGTCTTATTAAAATCTTCTGTTCTTCAAGTGTACAGCAATTCAATAATTACTTTATTCTTCATTTCTAGCTCTCCATCTCCGTGATTATGAGGATATTATCCCTGCTGTGGAGATTTACTCTCTGCTAGCCATCTGCTCATCTGCTAATTGTGCATTTGGTACGTGTTCACGTGCCTTTATTAAGCTGGAATCTCTGGAAACACTGACTCCAGATCAGAGGCAGCTTTATGAAGACCTGGCCCTGGAGATCTTCACTAAACACAGCCCCCGAGACACCCGGCAAAGCCAGCGAGACAGTCTTACTGATGGGTAAGGCAGGCCAGATGTGCTATATAACCTCACTGAGCGTACAACCGCTGGAAACTCAGGCCCCGTTTAAACGATAATTGAGGCGGATCCTTTGTTATGGCTTGTAGATGGAGCTGTGAGGTCACAGTGACGCAAGTGTAAAATAGTGTGAGATAGTGGTGTAAGGGTCAGCGTGTATGACTTAGGCTTGTATCGCTGCGGTGTGCCGGGCAACTGGAAATTTCCAGACCATTCAGATTATTACATCAGCACAGTTCTCCCTGTAAACTGTAGTAAAACAGTGGGAATGTTAGTAAATGTACACTACCATTCAAAAGTCAGTTTGGAGTCAGTAAGATTTTTGTTTCATGTTTTTGAATAAGTCTCTTATGCTCATGAAGGCTGCATTTATTTGATTAAAAATACAGTAAAAACAGTAATATTTTGAAATATTATTGCAATGAAAAAAATCTGTTTTCTATTTGAATATATTTTAAAATGTAATTTATTCCTGTGATGCAAAGCTGAATTTTTAGCATCATTACTTCAGTCTTCAGTGTCACATGATCCTTCAGAAATCATTCTAATGTGCTGATTTGGTGCTCAAGAAACATTTCTTATTATCATCAGTGTTGGTATCATACGGAAGAGGATTAGGGCCAAGCAATAATAAAAAAATAAAACCATCTCAAGATTAAAGTTGTTAAATTTCGAGAAAAAACTCATTAAATTATGAGAAAAATGTCGTTAAATTTCGAGAAAAAAGTCGAAATAAAATGTTGAGAATAAACTCATTAAATTACGAGAAAAAACTCGTAAAATTTCGAGAAAAAAGTCAAGATAAAATGTTGAGAATAAACTCGTTAAATTACGAGAAAAAACTTGTAAAATTTCGAGAACAAATTCCTTAAATTATGAGAAAAATGTTGTTAAATTTCGAGAAAAAAGTCTAAATAAAATGTTGAGAATAAACTCGTTAAATTACGAGAAAAAACTTGTAACATTTCGAGAACAAATTCCTTAAATTATGAGAAAAATGTCGTTAAATTTCGAGAAAAAAGTCGAAATAAAATGTTGAGAATAAACTCATTAAATTACGAGAAAAAACTCGTTAAATTTTGAGAAAAAAGTCGAGATAAAATGTTGAGAATAAAGTCATTAAATTACGAGAACAAATTCCTTAAATTATGAGAAAAATGTCGTTAAATTTCGAGAAAAAAGTTGAGATAAAATGTTGAGAATAAAGTCATTAAATTATGAAAATAAAGTCATTAAATTACGAGAAAAAAGTTGTTAAATTATGAGAACAAATTCGTAATTTAACGAATTTGTTCTCGTAATTTAACAGATTTTTCTCATAATTTAATGACTTTATTCTCAACATTTTATCTCGACTTTTTTCTCGAAATTTAACAACTTTTTTCTCATAATTTAACAAATTTGTTCTCGAAATTTAACGATTTTTTTCTCATAATTTAACGACTTTATTCTCAACATTTTATCGACTTTTTTCTCAAAATTTAACGAGTTTTTTTCTCGAAATTTAACGATTTTTTTCTCGTAATTTAACGACTTTATTCTCAACATTTATCTCGACTTTTTTCTCGAAATTTAACAAGTTTTTTCTCGTAATTTAACGAGTTTACAGGGAGTGCAGAATTATTAGGCAAGTTGATTTTCTGATCATATTTTTTTCCCAAGCACATTTTACCAATTCCAATCCACATCAATCTTAATAACTACTATTAATATTGTTTTTAATCATTTATAAGTGATATATAATTGTTCATGAAGGCTGGAAATGAAAATGCCTTATATTCAGGTGTGCAGAATTATTAGGCAAGTTTTCTTTTACAGGCAAAATGAGCCAAAAAAGAGATTTAACTCAGACTGAAAAGTCAAAAATTATTAAATACTCATGAGAAGGACGCAATACTAATGCAATACTAGAAATTGCAAAGTTAAAGCATGACCAAGGGACAGCAAAATGCTCATTGGGTCAGCGGGGTCATACAAAAACAGCTGGAAAAGAAAAGACACGTTAACAGCAAAATAATTAAGAATTAAGGTGAAGAATTAAGTGTGAAACCATCAGGAACCCTTTAGTCTCCAGCGCCACCATTTTCCAGAGCTGCAACCTACCTGGAGTCTCCAGAAGTGCAAGGTCTCAGGATCTCAGAGACTTAGGTTAGCTAAAGAATCCTAAAAAATGACCCGCACTTGATAAGAATCACAAGCTGAAGTGTTATAAAATACATGAAGACTGGGTTTTTATAGGCCTTATAAACAGACAGCTTGAGAGTGACTCCTGAAGGACCAGCACCACATCCTCTTGTACCACTGTTTGAAGAATTTATCTTCCAGAATCTGGCAGTAAGTTTTGGAAGATCATTTTTAGTCCATCTCTGCAAGACAGACATTTCAGGATAAGAGATGGACTAAAAGTGAACTCAAACACCTTACTGCCAGATTCTGGATAAATTCTTCAAACAGTGGTACAAGAGGATGTGGTGCTGGTCCATCAGGAGTCACTCTCAAGCTGTCTGTCTATAAGCCCTATTAAAACCCAGTCTTCATGTATTTTATAACACTTCAGCTTGTGATTCTTATCAAGTGCAGGTCATTTTTTAGGATTCTTTAGCTAACCTAAGTCTCTGAGATCCTAACACCTTGCACTTCTGGAGACTCCAGGTAGGTTGCAGCTCTGGAAAATGGTGGCGCTGGAGACTAAAGGGTTCCTGATGGTTTCACACTTAATTCTTCACCTTAATTCTTAATTATTTTGCAGTTAACATGTGTCTTTTCTTTTCCACCTGTTGTTGTCTGACCCCGCTGACCCAATGAGCATTTTGCTGTCCCTTGGTCATGCTTTAACTTTGCAATTTCTAGTATTGCATTAGTATTGCGTCCTTCTCATGAGTATTTAATAATTTTTGACTTTTCAGTCTGAGTTAAATCTCTTTTTTGGCTCATTTTGCCTGTAAAAGAAAACTTGCCTAATAATTCTGCACACCTGAATATAAGGCATTTTTCATTTCCAGCCTTCATGAACAATTATATATCACTTATAAATGATTAAAAACAATATTAATAGTAGTTATTAAGATTGATGTGGATTGGAATTGGTAAAATGTGCTTGGGAAAAAAATATGATCAGAAAATCAACTTGCCTAATAATTCTGCACTCCCTGTATTCTCAACATTTTATCTCGACTTTTTTCTCGAAATTTAACGAGTATTTTCTCGAAATTTAACAACTTTAATCTCGAGATGGTTTTATTTTTTTATTATTGCTTGGCCCTAATCCTCTTCCGTAGTATCAAAATAAATCTTATAAAAATATTTTTGTGGGTACTGAACATTTTTCAGTTTTTTTTTGATGAATACAAAGTTCAGAAGAGCTTAAAATAGATTTGTACCAACGTAAAAGTCTTTACTTTCACTTTTGATGATTTATTGCATTCTTTAAAAAAATAAATAAATAAAATAAAATAAAATAAAAATCTTACTGACTCCAAACTTTAGTCTTTTTCCTCAGTGAAGCTGTCCTTTAGTATTCTTTCTTTGCAAAGCCCTGAAGTGACGAATACACACACACACACACACACACACACACACACACACACACACACACACACACACACACACACACATCTACAGGGAAAAATTATTCCATTAATTAATTCAATGCATTACATTTGTTTATGCTCGCAAAGTTTTTCTGTTTCGGCCTATTTCGGCCTAATGTGATGAGAATATGAGTAAAAAAAAAGCTTGTTCACACCAAGAACGATAACTAATAATAATACCTATAAAGTACCTATAAATATAGTTCTAAAAATCATTCTAAATATAAAAGAAAAGCAGAGTCCACACCACAACTATTACGATAACGACAAAGAGGAAAGATATTGTTGGAATCACTGTTTTTTCAAGCTGATGAACGATAAAAGTATTGAAAGCCAATTAGAATCCATCCTGCTTTAAAGAGCTCAAGAATTTAAAACAGCAGAGGACAAACCTGCAGAACAATAAACAGAACATCGCTCCCTAGTGTGGATGCTAATGCCATCTTTATAGTTATCTTTATAGTTATCGTTCTTGGTGTGAAAGGGCCTTTAATCAGCACAAAACAGGTTAGCATGTGTGATGATGCATTCTGACTTGATGAATGAACCTCTCTCTCTCTCTCTCTCTCTCTCTCATGTTCTTCTCAGGCCAGAGGGCAAGTTGCCCACCTGTATAGTGACAGGAAGAGTGATATCTGAGTACCAGTTCTGGATGTGCAGTGTGTGTAAGCACTGTGCTTTGGAGCAAGAGGTCACACAACACAACTTTTGTCCTCTCTGTCACTCCCCAGTGGGATAAGTTGTTCCTATCTTCCTCCCAAGCTCAGCTTTTGCTCCATCAAATGTCAGTCTTTTTGATGTACCTAAGGACACAAGCCACAGGGATAGAAAGCTTAAAACAAATGTGATTTGAATGTTCAAACAAATTAACATATATATTTGTACATTGAATCTCTTTTTATATATCTTTTATATACATTATTTTCACTTGTAATAAGATTATACACAAATTTCCCTGTGAAACATTCTTATGTAAATCATATTCAATTCAATTTATGTAAGAGTGGGTTTTAACTGTTTGAAAAGATACTGTATGATACTGTATGCATGTATATGTGACATTTTTTAGTTCATAAATTAAAAAAGAGTATTTCCTATTATTTTAGCATTAATCAAGCAATAGAACAACAATTTCCCTGTTAATCTAAAATAAACTTTTCTATATTTATGACAGAAATGCATCAATTTTAAACTTGTTTACTTGTGTCCATTCTGATATGAATTAAGAATGTGCAAATTTAATTTTAGGCATTGAAACTTTTACAGAATAATAATGAATTAGGAATCGCTTACTATTAACAATTTTAAAATATCTTTCTGTGGTAGAAATGGTGAGAGTACTATGCTGTCTCTCCTGCCTGATCGTCATCTTGTACTGTATGTCACGCAATGCTGCCCTCTACAGTCGGTCCTGAGTTCTGACGCTTGAGTTTTGTCGCCGAGCATAAGTAACGACATTGTTTATTGGACAACAATAGTTTATTTGTCCTTGTAATTGAGTAACCTAGTTGGTGGCATTGAAAAATTTAAAAACACATATTTAAAGAGCAATATTAAAGAGGCGTCTGCGTGTACTCGTGACGGCCTCTAGAGGGCATCATCTGTCAATTCTTCTCTACACGTGCGACAGGTGCTGCGAGAGGGAGAAAATTACCTGTTTGTGAGGAAAGTGAACGTGTTGACAAATCACACGCTTTTTACATAGTAAAATGACTCAACACTTCTTAAACTAACTGCAGCATGTCCATTCTCTTATCCATTTGTGTTGTTATTATTTTCAAATCTCAAAATTACACACTTGATGCTCATCAAAACAGCGAGATCACGATTGATCCTTTCCCCTCAAACTTTTCTGTATAGCTTTTATTTTCTTCAAACGAACCTCTGTTGTCTTTCTCATTAAACTCGAGGGATCTTTAATCTCAGTCTTTTATTAGTTTTCTAATCCTTTTATCTGCCCTTCACGGGTGGTCGAAGTATCTGTCTCTAGCCTTGCTTTCATCCCTCTGTGCTCCCATTAGTTTTCACTAGTTATCGTTGTCCCTCCCGTTTCACCTCTAATGCTTAAGGGGAAAAGCCGCACTGTGGAGCTTGAGAGGCGCGTCCTCAAACGCAAAGCGCAAGCGCGCACTAGTTGCCACAGGCCAGTGACGCACGGACGCGCAGCTGCCCCGAGGCACCGCGAGTGCATTAGCGGCACACTATGTGCCAACTGTCCCACCTGACACAGTCCGCTGCGGGACATGGGGCAAATACTGCGTACGAGCGCACACCGGGCAAGGCTTGACCAAGGAAGGCGCTGGAGGATGGCAATATCTACACCAAACGTCTTTGCAGTCCATTGATGCCATACGAAAATAAAGAAAAGAGGTAAAATGTGATATTTGCTTCTGTGTAGTTTGGGTTACGCAGTGTTGTTTTGAAACTTGGAGCTGGAGTTGCTGTCTTGAAGAAACTTCTTAACAAATATCTATATGTCAATCAGAAATTTGATGTTGTACCCAAATTTAACCGTTAAATGTTTTAGGTCTAGTGTGTGATTGCTGTTTATCTGTTGCAATCAAATATTCTTTAGGTTTTAGTACAAATTGGAATTATCACTATACACAGTGAGGTCCAAAAGAATGAACCATTTAAAATTAATAATAAAATGTGAAAAAATTTAAAACAATGAAATAAGTCATCAATATCAAATAATAGTGCATTTGTGACATTAATCATGTCAGTCTTTGTACAAACGGACAGACGATTTTGCTTCCATATGATTCTCAAATCATGCTGAAGAACATAATCATACACAAACTTGTGGAGCTCATGCAGCAAGAGTGACAAACCAAATAGTTTTTGAAAAGTGTTTGAAAAGACTTTGAAAT
Organism: Megalobrama amblycephala; assembly: GCF_018812025.1. Lineage (NCBI taxonomy): Eukaryota > Metazoa > Chordata > Actinopteri > Cypriniformes > Xenocyprididae > Megalobrama > Megalobrama amblycephala. The sequence continues at coordinate 20,647,538 of NC_063053.1, read as the reverse complement.
TCATGTCACTAAAATTTGTATGCTGATGTTTTTTTTTTTAATGCAAAATTATTTAAAAAATCACTCAAATTGATTTTGACATGATAAAATACACGTTTTCATTAGGGGACAGACATTTGGACCCCACTGTAAATGTTTCATCATCTCAAAATAATAGTTTCCAAACCTTATAAAAGCACTGCTTGTCGGAACTGTCAAGTGTTCTTTGAATGTCCTGAGATTCTGATTTGATTTTGCTGAAGTGCCCAGCAGTACTGCTGTCTGGGAGAAAAAGTCAGTGTTCGTGTTAAAATGCTCATAATGATCACTGAGGATTTGTTTATGACACTGTACAGAATCAATATCCATTAGCAGCTCTAAAGGCTGATTTGAACTCCAGAATGCTTTTATCCCATCACAGTTTTACAGTTAGAAGCAGTGTATAATATATTAGCTATCTGTCTCTCTGTGTCTCTGTCTGCGTATTTAAACCTGATTTTGTCTTGTCATACAGTTGAGTACAGTACAATAGACTATGGCGAGAAGTGCTGAAAAAAAGATACCGTTTTTGGGTGAGCAAGACTTTGTTGTTTCAATGGCAACAGGTCATCTTTTTCTTCCTACAGTACTAATCACTTTCCTTTTCCTCTGTCATAGGCATGGAGCCATAGCTGATCACTCTTAGTCTCTCTCCAAACCTGCTAAGCCCAACTGTCCCACTTACTCCTTCATGTTCTGGCATCCATCATGCTGTATGGGCAGGTCCTGCACCGCCGAGGGCCAGAGGAGAGCTTCATCAACCTCAACGTTGGCGGCTTTAAGCAGCAAGTGGAACGGGTGGTCCTTCAACGCTTCCCTCACACTCGACTGGCCCGACTGCTCTACTGCAGCTCAGAGGCCGCTATTCTCCAGCTTTGCGACGACTACGCCGCGGCCGACCGCGAGTATTATTTCGATCGTAATCCATGTTTTTTCCGCTACGTGCTGAACTTCTACCATACTGGAAAGATCCACCTGATGGAACAGTTGTGTGTGTTTAGTTTTAGCCAGGAGTTGGAATACTGGGGCATCAAGGAGCTTCACCTGGACGCTTGCTGCAGCAACAGATTTCAAGAACAGAAAGAATTCGTTGGAGATTCCGACTGGGGAAATGATGATGACGCACAGAACCAGCTGCCGGACAGCTTAGACTCGTCCATGGAGGAGCTATCAGCATATGACAAAGACCTGGAAATGTTCGAGGGCACTTGGTGCTCCGAAAAGCGCAAGCAACTCTGGTTGCGACTGGAAAACCCTGGATACTCGTGCACTGCGAAAATAATAGCGGTGTTTTCCCTGAGTGTGGTACTGATAAGTATCGCCGCCATGTGCGTTCATAGCATGCCTGAGTTCCACAAGATGGATGATAATGACAAGGAGGTGGAGGACCCAGTGTTGGCTGGATTCGAGACTTTTTGCGTCCTCTGGTTCTCCATCGAGTTCATCCTACGATTAGCTGTCACACCATGTTTGCGCAAATTCCTGTGCAATGCGCTAAACATCATTGACTTTGCCTCTATTGTTCCGTTTTACGCAACGTTGGCCTTCGAAACCGTCTATGCTGAGGAAAGCGAGGAGCTTGTGAACATGGGAAGGGTTGTGCAGATCCTGCGCCTCATGCGAATCTTTCGCATCCTCAAACTGGCGCGGCATTCGGTGGGGCTGCGTTCGCTCGGGGCGACTCTCCGTCACAGCTACCACGAGGTCGGACTCCTCATCCTCTTTCTCTCTGTGGGAATCTCTATTTTCTCAGTGCTCATATATTTTGTAGAGAAAGAGGATGAGGAGTCGGAAATACAGACCATACCGGTGGGCTGGTGGTGGGCGACGATCAGCATGACCACAGTGGGATATGGCGACACGTATCCTGTCACGCTGGCTGGGAAACTCGTCGCCACCTTGTGCATCATCTGCGGTCTGCTTGTAGTCGCCCTTCCTATTTCCATCATCTTCAACAAGTTCTCCAAGTACTATCAGAGACAGAAAGCCCTGGTGGAGTCCGACCAGCTCCAGCCAGACGATGAAAAACAGCCACATCTCAGCATGCCTTTTCTTCATATAGGAGACCTCTACGGCCAAAAGATAAATTCTCTGGCGCGCAGCGCATCCTCCAAGAGTAGCGTAGGGAGCGAGGGAGACTCCACTGATGCTTCCAGCATTCAAGATGTTGAAATTGCCTGCCCTGCTGGGATGCCACAGGCTGACAAAGCGACATAAAAGCCAATATGCACAACCCCAAATGAACGGAGTGAGAAGAAACGAGAAGAAACTTACTCCGTCAGATCTGTAGCACATGTCGAGGAAAGACTCTCGTTTCTTACTGGGAAACTCCTGGACTTTCTATCAACAGCACTTTTTCTCTTTAGTTCTCAGGGTGAAAATGTCTCAAGCTTTCCATTATTTATGGATCAGAACCTGTTATGGAACCTGTATCTTAACAACAGCCCAGTGCTAACAGTAGCATTGATGCTCTATACCCAATTAATAGCACTGATTGACAGGTGTTTTTTTTTATCCTTTGGGCAAGCTGTGCATTTAATTACAAGACTTTTTGCAGTGCCTGTGGGAAAAGAACTATGCTTAAATGTTTTATAGGCAGTGACAGCATCTAAAATGCTGGACTTCAGATGGCATGTTGGTGTACACCGTCCTCCCTAATGTGTCCATCAGAGAGGGAAGGACGGAAAGATTGCATGCATATTTCAACGAGAGAGGGGAGAGGCCACAAGAGAAAAGAGGAGAGAAGAAAGCAGGGAAGAGATGTTACAGTTGAATAAAGTGTTGATGTAAAGCATATTTGAGTCCCTACGCTTCATTCTGAAATCACTGCATGGATTCATTGAGAGATGAAGGATCTTAAAGGGATAGTTCACCAAAAAATGAAAATTGTTATTTTTTACACCGCCTCATGTTTTAGTGCACTCTTCTCCAAACAAACAGTCATTGTCATTCTATGAAAATGTTCCCTCCAGTGAGCTATTAATTTGAGAACCTCTGCAGAATTGATGTCAGTGAGTTGAATGCTGTATGAATGAATGTATAGAAACGAATTACAAATTCTTGTGATTGAAATTGAATTAACTGACTCAAAAGAATGATTCATCCATTGATCTGACTCACTGACTCAATGATTCTGAAAAGACCTGCAAGAAAATTCTTCAAAATATCTTTTGTCTTTTTTTTCCACAGAGGAAAGAAAGTCATGTGGCTTTGGAATGATATAAGGGTGAGTAAATGATGACAAAATCTTAATTTTTGGATGAACTCTCCATTAATCTTTTTCAAGTGCTTCTTCACAGTCGGGTTTTTCACATTCTCTTATGTCTATTGAGTATGCATTATGCATTATTGCATTATCAATAATCCCTTATGAGAGCATCAAGTTCACCTATCCACTGTCCTTTGCACGGAGGGAACATGTTCTCTCTCCATCTTGCTGTCTCTCTCATTTTTTAGATGACTTACGTCAGTAGGCTGTATTAGCAGCAGGAAAAGAGGTCTAAATGTTAGGGCTGTCTGCCATGGGTGGATGTATTACTGCTGAAACGGCATCCGTTTGGCAAGTGGCTTTAACTTGGATAGATCGGCCTCTGTTTGAGACGTGCCCATTGATCAATGTGACACGCTTGTGTGCTCAAGTGTTTAAGGGCAGACGTGAATGCCTAGTGACTTACACGAATGGTGCAGCTGAACCTTTTCAGCTTCAGCAAACTCAAGAGATTTCGGGAACATGACTAGGAATATAAAAAATGTCCTTCATTTCACTTCTCCTACAAATGCTTATATTTATTAAGCATTTGTAAGAGATTTTTAGTGATTGTAGAACTTGAGTGCTTGAAAAAAGCTTGAGAGAAAGGTAATTATAGAAGGAAAAAGTTTAAAGAAATAATTTCCTTTCAGAGATTGATTATATGCCATGTACTGTTGCAGGGTGGCTTCTTTCTCTTCTCTTTTGCCAGAAATATGAGGCCACCACAAAGAGTTAAATTTCTTGTTCAAAGCTTTTGTTTGGACAACTTGCACAAATCTGAGCATGTGTTTTGTTTTTTTGTTTTTTACAAATATATGCAATCACAGCACTGTCCTAACATGAGCTGGTGGTTTAGGATGTGGTTTTTAACCTAGGGGAAAGCAGTAAGTTCCCACATCTCTATGAGTACGGCACTTAAGCCTGAAGTACTTTGTAAATTACTTAAGTAAAGTGTTCAATTTCTGTATCATACTGGAACCAAACAAAATTTCCAACACTCCCCATTCTGTTATTTGGAGAACGAGTATTTGTTTACTGTTATAAGTAATACTTTTTGTCTTGTGCCAGAAATATACTACTGTTCAAAAGTTTGGGGTTGGTAAGATATAATACTTTTATTCAGCAAAGATGCATTAAATTGATCAAAAGTGACAGTAAAGGCTTATAAACATTCTGTTTCAAATAAATGCTATTTTTTGAACTTTCTATTTATTAAAGTCCCTGTAAAGTCAATTCTGAGAATTCTTTCTAAACACTTTATAAATGTTACAAATGTATTGCTGAAACACATTACAAAGACTGTGAATTGTGTAATGCTTAATTCTGAAGTTAGAGCGTTAAACAGTTTTTCACCAAGTCTCTGCTCAGGATTTTTTGGGCGGAGCTAAAACGGAGGTCTGATGACGCACATCGTCCCCCGAGCATAGCCCCTCCCCTAACACTATATAACGGTCGATGACGCACCGAGCGTGGCGCCGCCTCTACAGCGGTTCACTCGCTCAATCTCTAGCGTCATTACAGTCTCTCCCGTCCCGGCCTTCATCCTCCCGTCTCGCGGCACCGTCATTTGTCGACTCGACAACAGTCGGCAGTTCGTGCCCACCAATGAGTGTAAGTTGCCGAGTTTGCTTATGTTATAATTAGTAGGTATTCCACAGTAACTCTACTAAAATTTGCAACCCTTTAAATGATTCTTTTTATATGCATCAGTATGTTTGATTCATTAGACTTAAGTCAGTGGACTATATGCACGGGTTACTTCCTGTTTGTCGTTAAGACAGCTCGGGCACTTCCGGTGAACTGTTAGCTGTTCATTCTGTAGTCGTTGTACATCGACACAAAACCATCTATGGTTGACTTTTTAATGTTGTATTTATATTTTAATGCAGTTATTACATTTACCTAATTTGCCAATAAACCAGTTTTATTGATTGCAATAAAGACGAAGCTATTGGGACTGTTTAAAAATGCCATGTCTGTAATTAGACACACACACACATTTTTTCCCCAGCACTTTAAATGTTATTTTTAATGCGATGACCACAAACATAATTTGTTCATCCTTTTGAGATTGTCCCCATTGTAAAACCGAACGTTTAAAAATGTAGGAAATTTAACATTTGATAAAAAACAGAGTGACTATATTCTAAGTGACTATATTCTGATTATAAACTAAGTATTACACTACTGATGCTCAACACACCAGCAAATTACATCTCACCGGAAGTTATCGAGCTGGCTTATATTAATACGGAAGTTCTAAAGAACGCAGCTCTTGTGAGTGGGTGTGGTTTCAGCGCCGACAGCGGACACGCCCCCAGCGTTTGAGAGCAGAGAGCGCTGCCTATTTTTTCGAGATTTTGATAACTTATTTCATTTACTTGCGGTGTGACAAGCTCAGAACACATACTTTAAAATGACTTTACAGGGACTTTAAAGAATCCTGAAAAAATTTATCAAAATGTATCCAAAATATTAAGCAGCGCAACTGTTTTCAGCATAGATATAATAAGAAATGTTTCTTGCACATCAAATCAGTATATTAGAATGATTTCTGAAGGATCATGTGACAAATTCAGCTTTGCTATCACAAGAATAAATTAAATTTTAAACTATTTTAAAATTAAATATATAAAAAATATATAATAAATATCAAATTGTGATCATATTTTACAATATTTCTTTTAAATCTCGGCAGTTTCACAACCAGAAGCACAGCGTTGTGGCATCATTGATTCCAAAGACTACAGAATAACACAAGACGCGTTACTCGTATTGTTTTGAATGGGAGAAAGTGCAATATGCTGGAATTCGTCCCGCCTTCTAGATAAGAGCCAGTCGCCGATTGGTAAAGTCATCGCGTCACTGCAAACCCTTAGAAGCTCCGGTTCCTACAGAAACAGTCAGACGCGTGCTTCCAATAGAGATGTGCACTTAGGACTGCACATGTGCATTAGCTTGATCCAGCCTGAAAAATACTTTTTTTTTTTTTGTCATGATTTGAGCGTTTAGAAACAAAATTTATGCGACAGTTGTTATCAGATTTCATTGGTGATTTTCAAATATGAAATTTAATCGAAAACTTGGCAAACAGAACAGCTTTGGAGAATTTGATGTTTCCCCATTCAAAAAGGTAAGAGCTGCATTTGAATGCCCAAGAGGTGTTTCAAAGGTAGCTGCCGAGTGAATTGTCTTAAAGGGATTTGATTGATTCTTACTGTGAGTGACAACATGCTGACCATTCTAAGATGGCGGGCCGATGTGTCTGGAACTGTCGAATCTGGCATCTACACATCTATGGCTTTTGCATTTTGTGCATTCCGCAGAGAGAAACTTTGTGTTTGCTATATATATATATATATAAATATAATTTATTTTTAGTTTTTTTTTTCCATCACCATGTCCCCTTTAGGGGCTCCATAGTAATGAGATGTGCATACACATGTGATAGTCACACATAAACCAGCTTATGGGTGATAAACCAGCTTATCAATAACAAATTTCCAGTTAAACTACTTTTTAACAGAAGATTAGGCATGAGTGCTGCATAAATCACCAGCCAAATGACAGTGTAACCATTGAGTTTGGAAGCATGACATCTTCATCACTAAAGTCCTGTCTCAAACAATTTGCCACCTCCTCTACATGGGTCAGTACACATCCTACTCACCATCATACTGTCTCTCTTTCCATTTTTCCCACTGTGTCTTTCTGTCTCTTGCTTACCCTTCTTTTCTCTCTTACCTCACACATAGGAAATTGGATGTAATCATCTGTCAGTGGCTCAAAATAGAGTAAAAAGGCTGTGAAAAGAAGTGACTGAAGCTTTAGGTTTGGAAGCCTATCTGATTTTTTTTTTTTTTTTGTGAAGTTTTGAGGTGCTTCAGCGTGAACAAGCCGACAGTTTCTCTATGGTGAACCTGACTCACTAACCATTTGGAAAAGTGATGTTGTCATTTTTACAATGATTCACAAAAGAAATCATTATAAATTTAGACACTGGCATAATAATGATCAGAAACACATATATAATTGATTATAATTGATAAACCAGACAGATTCATTTTATCTGTATTGCACTGATAAACTAAACTGAATGATTCAATAAATATGTGACATGACAAAATCAATAGCTACCCTGAAAGCGACCTTCCCAATCTTCTTGTTGATCAATGAAACTGGTACGATGACGGCATTCCAGCCCTCACTGAAGCTGTAAGTACTTCCAGCTCACAACAGTCCAGTTTCTCACAGTCTGAAGATTGCCTGTCAACTGTCAGACCACTTTACTAAACCCAAACCCATCCGTTCTGCAGGGCTGATATGGATGTTATGGATCTCTAGCTGGGTTGGTGTGATGTCGTGTTCAATCACCCGGAGTTTTGGAATTAAATTGCGAATGTTGAAGAGGTCACATGCTTGGCCAGTGTTCCATCTCCCCCTTTGGCCTTCAGCTGGGCGGTTCTACACTTCACATAATTCTCATCAACTGGAGGTCACCCTCTCACAATGCATGTATACATATATTGATTTTTATTTCCTTGTTTGAATACTTCAAGAAATAATTCTCAAAAATAATTCATCATTCACTCATCCTATAGCATCATTCCGACCCTGTATCATTCTCTTTCTCCTGTTAAACACAAAAAATGTTATGCAAAATGTTTGATTTGATTTTCATACAACAAAAATGGATGGATATTCATACATTCCATGCTGATTTGGTGTGGAAGAAACATTTTTCTTTTACACTTTATTTTAAGGTGTCCGTGTTACAGTGTAATTATATATTTAAGTACTGAATAATAACAATAAACTACACTGCCCTCCAAAAGTTTGGAAACACCCCTGGCAAAGTGTGGTTTTTGATAATATCAGCATAAATCCTTATAATTTTTTGGTGAAAATACATTAAAGTAACTTGACATTATCATTGAAAACCAGCAATAATAATTTTCATTTTGATTACATAATAATGGCAATATATACATGTCAAAGTCAGACATGCCCCTTTGCCAGCTGTGATGCCTAGTTACTGGTTTACACAAGGCCCAGGTTTGTAAAAGATTTTTGGGTCCGCACACCTTAATAGCTTCAACAATTAATTGCCAATTAAAGGATTAGTCCACTTTTAAATACACTTTTCCTGATAAATTTACTCACCCTCATCTCATCCAAGATGTTCATGTCTTTCTTTCGTCAGTCGAAAAGAAATTAAGGTTTTTGAGGAAAACATTCCAGGATTATTCTCCTTACAGTGGATTTCAGTGGCTACCAACAGATTGAAGGTCAAAATTACAGTTTCAGTGCAGCTTTAAGGGCTTTGAACGATACCAGATGAGTAATAAGGGTCTTATCTACTGAATCGATCGTTCATTTTCGAAAAAAATACAACCGTTTATGCTTTATAAACAAAATATTGCATCGAACGTACTTTCCGCTTCCGCATTCTTCATAACGCTTACGCTGAATGTTCTACGCCTTCCCTATTCTACTTAAAGAATGAACGCAGTGGCAGTTTCGTTTTTTTTCCGTAACTTGAATAGGGAAGGCGTAGGACATTCAGCGTAAGCATTATGAAGAATGCAGAAGCGGAAAGTACGTTCAAGGCGATATTTTGTTTATAAAGCATAAACGGTTGTATTTTTTTCGAAAATGAACGATCGATTCAGTAGATAAGACCCTTATTACTCATCTGGTATCGTTTAAAGCCCTTGAAGCTGCACTGAAACTGTAATTATGACCTTCAACCTGTTGGTAGCCATTGAAATCCACTGTAAGGAGAAAAATCCTGGAATGTTTTCCTCAAAAACCTTCATTTCTTTTCGACTGACGAAAGAAAGACATGAACATCTTGGATGACATGGGGGTGAGTAAATTTATCAGGAAAAGTGTATTTAAAAGTGGACTAATCCTTTAAGTTTAGAATACAATGAACCAATTAGAACCCAGTTTAGGACAGATAGCTGCTAACGGTGGATATTTTGAGGAATCGAAAATGTACGTTTTTTTCTATGTATAAACTGTTTATGTAATAAAATATATTTTCGTAGTTTGTGTTGTCCCTTATCAGTGCAAAATTATCACAAATTAAAAAGGATTCATGCCAATATTGTCCAAAACCCCAATTTTCTAGGGTGTTTCCAAACTTTTGGAGGGCAGTGTACATGCACTTACTATAGGGTTGGGGTTGGTTTAGGTTAGTTTCATGTAATTATGCATAAATTATAGTTCTTACTACAGTAACTACATGTAATATGTGTAATAAGGACACTGTAAAATAAAGTATTAACCAATTTTCTTATTATTCTTTATGGTAAAAAACTGTTGTGGAAAAATGATACCTTTTTTCAGGATTCTTTGAAATAGAAATCTTTTGTAAATGTCTTTAATGTCTTTAATTTTGATACATTTAATGTGTTCTTGCTGAATAAAATTAATTTCCTACTGAAACTTTTGAACAGTAGTGTGTGTCTATATGTGAACATTAATAAAGAAAGAAAGAAAGAAAAAACATGTATAAATGAATTATGAATATATTACAAAAATCCCTAATGGTGTTTCTGTAGATAAGACAGATCTGCAGGTCATTAAATAGGAGTTTCGTGCTCACACTGTGCCTTTCCTGCTGTTTTAGTGAAGGTGAGGAAGATGATGGCATCAGAATCCAATATTTGCTTTATCAGCAGCTTGTGCTTGTTTATCTGAGTCAAAGATCAGAGAACGGCCAATCACAGCCAAACATCACAATGTCAGCCAATATCTGATAAGAAGAACATGGCAGAGGACACAGCAAAGAACTTACCGACACAAACACCCAAAAGCAGAGGCAGGTGTGTGTATCGAATCAATGGCGTGCAAAACAGGAGTTCCTGAAGAGATTCACACTCTGAAAGGTGAGACCTGGGTAACTGAACTAACTACACCTTGTTTTACAAAGTGAGAATTAGGAAACGTGTGTCTGTGAGACACCAGGCTGCACACGTTCACACTTTAACTTTCAGTCTCCTTCAAAGAAATATTCCAGAGTTTCCTTCGTAACCTTCAGAAAAAGAATGTATGATGAGGAATGATGTTGAGAGAGAGAGAGAGAGAGAGAGAGAGAAAAAACGGGGCAACCCAGCAGATGGAGGTTAGGGTTCTCCAGATTATTTCATTTCAAACAGGTAATGGGCTGTGAAATGAATACACAGTAAGCATTTTTCTTCAATGTGAAGGCCTTTTCATTCAACATATGGACACGGAAATGAGTGTGTACGTGTGTTGGTCTCTTGCATCTGTCAGCATGTGTGTGAGAGCTATATTATTAATTAATCACCTTCAGTCTTTCACACACTCACTGTACGGCCTGAAAATGACATATTGTTTTAAAGGTGCACATTAAATGACACGAGTTTGATATAATTATGCTAGTATGTGTTTGCGTATGCGAGTTAGGACACAAGGTCATTGGTTTTCACGAATAAGCTCACACACCGTCCCATTGCGGGCCATATGCATACAGTATGCTTCTCACAACTCTCACTCTTTCTTTCCCTTGCCCTCCTCTGATCAATTCTCATTTAATTGGGGTCTGAAAGTTGTTAACACTGCACACACATGTGAAATGGTTACTGATGACTAAAGCTTTCTGTTTCTTTATGGGCGCGTCCCTTCTGCAGCTGCTGGCATTATTGGAGCCTGCACGATCTGCTGTGTGTGCGAGGTGTTTCATAATGCTATGTTACTCGGATGACTTGACTCTAATTAAGAGCACAAATCATGTCTCTAGAGATGAAACGCTCTATGGATCTCGTAGATCTTTGCTTGTGTTGCTTTTTACACATGTGGATGCTTTAGGAAAGTCGTTTTCCTTTTGTAAATATTCCTTGCTGTGTGAAGCAACAGAACAAAACACTATAGGAACTAAACTCCTGCAAGAATGGTATATTGTTCTGTAACACTTTAATTAGATGGTCCACATTTACTGTATAAGTAACCTACCAGTCATTAGAGTATTAGTAGACTGTCTGCTTTAATTCTATATAGCCACAGTTTTCCTAATTGTTTTTTTTTTAATAAGTAGGCTACAGTACCGATCAAATGTTTAGGGTCAGTAAGATTTTTAAAATGTTTTTGAAATGTTTTTGAGTCAATATGCTCACTAAGGCTGTGCTTATTTGCTCAAAAATACAGTAAAAACAGAAATACAATTTACAATTTAAATTTAAATTACAATTTAAAATAACATATTTGGTGCTCAGGAAACATCATTATTGATGTTAAAAACAGTTGTACTGCTTAATATGATAGGCCTACCTTGATATTTTTTCCAGGATTCTTTGATGAATAGAAAGTTCAAAAGAACAGCGTTATTTATGGATTATGGTATGGTTTATTTGAAATGGAAATCTTTTGTAACATATATGTCTTCATAATCAATTTAATTCAAAGTGCCTTTACTGAATAAATATATAATTGCTATCGGCTGATAAAAGCTATTATTTTCTCTATAATGGCCATCGGCAAATAGCCGATGATCAGGCCGATTCCTGTCAATCAAAAGGCTGCGGGAAAACGTGTCAGACTGCAACTCATACTGTGTTTGAAGAAAATCTCTCGAGTTGAATTTAGGGCAAGTTAACGCAACAATAACGCATTAACGGTTTAAAAATAGCTCCATAAAAGCAGGCTCTGTTTGACCTTATGAATCACCCGTAGTTCAAGCCAGGGTTGCCAGGTCCGTAGTTTTTCCCTTATTTGTAGCGCGCCTCCCATTCAATAATCGTAAAGAGCTTTGTGCTTTGTTAAGACTGATAAGAAACAAACCATCATCTTTAAAATTATGCCCATTTTATCACGAAATTTAATCAATAAATGGCGTTTTTACGCTCTTAAATGTGACGTGATGACAGATCACTGTAGTGCCTTAATTCAATCGGCAACGCGGAGCGTGAATCTTTTCCCCCCACTTTAATACAAGTTATACCTCGTTGAAAAACATGCATGAATATCATAAGGTATGGTTAAAGATACAATACAACTCAATCTGTGTTTCAACCGTGGAAAGATGTAGGCCTGTCACTTAAAGGTGCAATATGTAATATATCCAAAAACCACTAGGCCAGTGTAATATATTTTATTCACTTGAGTACTTAAAATATCCCAAATGTTTGCAACTATTTGTAAATCGTGAGAAAATTGCAATTTTAACCAAGGCTCCGGGACGTGTGAGGAGTTGCCTGTCAATTGCGTCATAACCGCGTTACCCTCGGTTTCCGGTTTTATTTTGTAGAAATCATGGAAACACCAAAGACGCTTTAATATTTACAAGTTTTAATAGACAAGGGAACAACTGTTTTGATATATTTATAGACAGAAAACGAATTATTGTTATATAGCTCAACACATTTAGTCTTACTGTTTAAATCTAATTTTCTTGATTTTTTTGCGAGTACCGTGCTTTACCATGCCTCAGAGAAAAACATTATTTTGTCAAGTAGCTAACACAGCATAATCAGATGCAGCTTTATTTTTAGTAACAGTAATTAAGAATTTTATCCATCATACAATAACAGTAATACAGAATTTTATCCATCATACAATATGTTTTAAAATGAATTGCATGCCATTTATCAACACAAGCCATCCAGCATTTAATATGATACTCTAAAATCAATCTATCTTACTGCAGTGTGCAACAGTGTCTCACAGCATCCGCCGAGCAAACGCACAGAGTAACATTATAACATCATTTTCAACATTGTCAAATGTATCTAATATGATAAACAGAGCTACGTTACCTCATACTCATGACCGGAAAAGTGGAAGTGGCGTCAGCGACTGCGGCATAATAAAAGTTCCGCTGCTCGTGAGGCGTGTGTTGCTCAATTGCTCCAGCAGCCTCGTTCAGCTCCCACAACACTCGGTCCTGCTCTGCTTCATACTACAGTAACATTAATAATCGCGTTCATGGACATGATTTCTTCCCGAGTCCTATATCCCTATTCTTTTGCACCGTCCGTTGAGGTGAAGACTACATGTCCCAAGATTCCACGCTCAAACTTGACGTCATCAAGCTACGCCTTTGTTTTGAATAGGCCTTTAGCGACCTCTAGCGGACAGAATTCTTACATACTGCACCTTTAACGTTGCATTTAGGCTACCTCAGCAGTTATCCAATGTTTACAGTTTGTTAGTTAGCTATAAAACACTAGAGAGGAGCTTATTTTACCTTATGTGCAACTGAGCTGTATACAAACATTTGAGTTTTTTTTTTTATTGGAGTAAAGGTTTTTTTTTTTTATATAAAGTGCAATGAAAGTTACATTTTCCTTCCATCTCTTTTTTAACATTTTAGTTTTTATCTGAAAATAGCAGTTGAGTAGCCTATAATACAGCTGTTGTTAATTGTAACCTATATATTATAGTGTAAATGAGAGGGTTCCCTGTTTAGTTTGCAGCATTATTTTGGAGAGATTGTTTTCCCTTAAGAAAAATCCAACTATCGGCATCGGCAGATATCATTCTGAATAATCAGCTATCAGTATCGGTGGAGAAATTAAGTATCGGTGCATCTCTAAAAAAAATCGTACTGACCCAAACTTTTGAACGATAGTATGTAATGCACACAATTAATTTTTCCTAACATTTTAATTATAAACCAGATTAGTGTATAGAAAATATGTGTAATACTATTACTTATACGCAATCATTATATGGACAAAAACAGCTGAAGCAATCTTCGTTTGTGTTCTGCAGATGAAAAGGTTTGGAGCAGCATTCATGAGAAGAAAAATTTAAAAGTCAGTAGTTGTATTCCACAGAACTGTCACGCTTCCAGATTGAATTCTGTTTTTACAAAATTTCCCCTCCTAAGATTTAGATTCAGCAGAATGCTGTCTTTCTCTTGTTCCCATGAGGATATAAAATTTGGCAGCCAAACTTTGCATTACTTTGCATAAACTGTTCAGGCAGGCAGGTGAGTATAACAGCGGTCAGCACGACTCACTGCAGAATAAATCGAAGGCTGTGCCAATCTCACATAAGCGTGACATCACTTTGTCAGCGTGTTTTGTCTCTGTCTTTCTTGGTAGTCAGGATGAGTCATGGGCAAATGATGGCTAGGTCAATCCAGATGCATCCCGACAGTGTTGAGTTCAACCTTGCACTACTGTGATGAGCATATGAAAAGGTTAGTGAGAGTTCTGTCACTCTACACGTCAACCCTTAAAATGACACAAACCCTCTGTACTTGCAAACAAACACTTCCAAGCTAAGTGGATATACTGTATACGTCTCTAACTAAATTGGACATGAGGCTAAATGACCTCCTGCCTGAGTGATGCTGTACTGGTGGTCCAGCAGCTCTATAAATCAGACTTTTACCTTCGGGAGCAAATAAACGCTGACGGCACACAAAACAGCTGCTCTGCACTTGTGTTCGGCATGTTATCTGCATAGAGCAGCTCAGTGTGTGTGATTCTATCACAATATATTTTGCAGGAGCTGGATGTGTGTTTTGCTGCTCTGTGTCACTATTGTTCATCAGTTTGTGTTCCTTAGGTGTGATTTATTCTGATCAATAATGCTGAATATTGGAGGCTGTTTGTTGCAGTCATATCCACATAGTTCAGAATCAGAGGACACATTCAATAACAATTCACTGAGTCAACAGAGGTTGATGCATGCCAAAATTGCAAATTGAAAATCCATTTTTGCACAAACTCCCATATGTCGCATGAGGGGTTTTTTCAGGCAATACGAAAAAGAAGTATTTTGCAAAACTGAAATGGAAACATTTACAGGTCACCTGGCTTATGTAAAAGTCAATAATTCTTTAAAGATGGTGCGGTATGTTTGGACAGAAGACAAGACAGAGATCTTTATTAAACTCATAAAAGACAAAAGAATTACAGGAATACTGGATTCTAAACAACAACGAAATGCCACAATTTATCAAGACGTCGAAGCAGATAGGAGGGAGAAACATCCAGAAACACCTCATACGTGGCCGCTCCCAAGTATAAGGTGCTTTCCTTGACATTAATGCTTGGATAACATGCCTGCATCTCCTTCGATTAAAAATAATGGCTAGTTCAGTGGCTGCCATATACTTAAACCTACTAACATCCTTTGCCATGATTTTTGAAATGACTTATTGCAAGAGGAAAAAAAAAATGTTTTAGCCACATAACATCAGTTAATGGAAATGCCACCATTTCGCAGTAGTTTTTATCGACATTTAGAAAATATCACAAAAGTTTTATGCAAATCTAAAAACCCGGCTACTACTTTCTTTCTTAAAGGGTTAGTTCACTCCAAAATCAAAATTATGTCATTAATTAATTACTCACCCTCATGTCTTTCCAAACTCGTAAGACTTTCATTCATCTTTGGAACACAAATTAAGATATTTTTGATGAAATCTGAGAGATGTCTGTCCCTCCATAGACTGCCTTTGCAACTACCACTTTGACGCTTCAAAAAGATCATAAAGAGTTTGGAAAACTAATCCATATGAATCGAGCAGTTTAGTCAAAATTTTCTGAAGAGACGTGATGATATGAAGTATGTTTTATGAAGTGGTCAAAATGTAAGACATGGCTGGTCACCTCAGAATATGTAGGCTAAATTCTACACTGACCAGGCATAACATTATGACCACCTTCCTAATATTGTGTTGGACCCTCTTTTGCTGCCAAAACAGCCCTGACCCGTCGAGGCATGGACTCCACTAGACCCCTGAAGGTGTGCTGTGGTATCTGGCACCAAGATGATAGCAGTAGATCCTTTAAGTCCTGTAAGTTGCGAGGTGGAGCCTCCATGGATCGGACTTGTTTGTTCAGCACGTCCCACAGATGCTCGATTGGATTGAGATCTGGGGAATTTGGAAGCCAATTCAACACCTCAAACTCGTTGTTGTGCTCCTCAAACCATTCCTGAACCATTTTTGCTTTGTGGCAGGGCACATTATCCTGCTGAAAGTGGCCACAGCCATCAGGGAATACTGTTTCCATGAAAGGGTGTACATGGTCTGACTCTGCAACAGTGCTTAGGTAGGTGGTATGTGTCAATATAACATCCACGTGGATGGCAGGACCCAAGGTTTCCCAGCAGAACATTGCCCAAAGCATCACACTGCCTCTGCCAGCTTGCTTTCTTCCCATAGTGCATCCTGGTGCCACGTGTTCCCCAGGTAAGCGACACCAACACACCCGGCCATCCACGTGATGTTAAAGAAAACATGATTCTTCAGACCAGGACACCTTCTTCCATTGCTCCGTGGTCCATTTCTTATGCTCACGTGGCAGGGGTCAGCATGGGCACCCTGACTGGTCTGCGGCTATGCAGCCCCATATGCAACAAACTGTGATGCACTGTGTATTCTGACACCTTTCTCTCAGAACCAGCATTAACTTCTTGAGAAATTTGAGCTACAGTAGCTCGTCTGTTGGATCGGACCACACTGGCCAGCCTTCGCTCCCAACATGCATCAGTGAGCCTTGGCCACCCATGACCCTGTCGCTGGTTCACCACTGTTCCTTCCTTGGACCACTTTTGATAGATACTGACAACTGCAAACCAGGAACACCCCACAAGAGCTGCAGTTTTGGAGATGCTCTGACCCAGTCGTCTAGCCATCACAATTTGGCCCTTGTCAAACTTGCTTAAATCCTTACGCTTGCCCCTTTTTTCCTGCTTCTAACACATCAACTTTGAGGACAAAATGTTCACTTGCTGCCTAATATATCCAACTCACTAAAAGGTGCCGTGATGAAGAGATAATCAGTGTTATTCACTTCACCTGTCAGTGGTCATAATGTTATGCCTGATCGATGTATTTCATTCATTCATTTTTTTATGAGAAAAAAAAAATACACTGAGTGTACCTTTTAAAATTGAGGTTTATTTATTGTGAGTTTCAGGGAAGTGAAATTTTGGATTTATGGTGTGTATTGTAAATAGCTGTCTGTCAAGAAAGTAATGTTCAGATAAAACACAACAGCAAGACTCATCTCAAGGACCTGTGCCAGAAACTCTCTCTCACACACACTTTCTTATGAGAGGGTGACTGATGTAATTACTTGCTGTTCTGTTGTGTTTGTTCTGATGAGCACAGGAGAGATGGTCATCAGGAATTCAATTCTAAAGCCTCAAGAGATCGGAAAACACACTCTGAAATTAGCATTTTCTGTCTTACACACTAACACAGCACTCACTCAACGCCATTAGGATTCTGTCTTTGAAACACTCACCGTCAAACTGTCAACCTCATTACCACACACTGCATGTGCATTCGCAGCCTGACAAATAGACCTGCCTGAGCATACCATCTAAAACATGACTGGACTATAAGGGACTGGATTAACACTGGATACAATCAGAGTGAACCAAAAACAGGAAGGGATCAGGCTCATCTGTGTAAATAGCTTCTTCTTAGGTTTCAGATTAAGGTCTTAGTAATAGAGTGAACACTGGTGAAGAAGAATTGGCAGGACTATTACGCACACACACTTTTCAAAGGCAGCAAAAAGATTTCTTGTCTAAGCTTTGCCAGGAATTTGAGAGAAGTTTGTTTCAAGATATATGAATGTCTGAGTTTATCCAAATTGAGTGGTTTGATAGTTAGCCAGTAAGCGATGTCAAAGATGTACTGAAAGGACAGACTAATCGATTTCTGCTTTATCAGCTGAATGAAGGTTCTGCCAAATCGTTATGAAGCAAATGTTGTCAGTTTCCTATGAATCTTCCTCAAGGGGGTGCAATTTTACTTTTGGCTGCAAGTTTGTACATAAAAAAAGCTTGTTTAGATTTATTAATTCCAATTACTTAAACTTGAGATACAAATGGTAGTCCGTTTATGCAATCTCAAGAAAATTATTAAATAAAAGGCTGTATCCTGTAATCACAAACGAAAGTGATTGCTTCATCCAGTCTAAACCAATTATACTGCTGAAAGGGAAAAGTCTCATTGCCCATGCATGTAAACTAACTCTCTCTCTCTCTCTCTCTCTCTCTCTATCTCTAGTATACTGTATGTTGTTATCATCCCTTTGGCCAGGTGCCAGTGTGTCTCCAGCACTTCATACATGCATTAGTGTCACTTCCTCTAACTGCTGTAGGTCTATCAGAGTCATAAATCTACTGAAGCATGTGTATATATGAGGATATACCATATAATATTCCAATTTTCAATTTTATTATATTTTCAAATGTCATTTATTCCTTTGATGGCAACGGCAAATTTTCAGCATCATTGCTCCAGTATTCAGTCTCACATGATCCTTTAGAAATCATTCTAACATGCTAATTTTGTCCTCAAAAAACATTTTTTATTATCATCAATGTTGCTTAATATTTTGTGGAAACCAATATTTTTTTCAGGATTCTTTGATGCATAGATAGTTCAAAAGAATAGTATTTATTTGAAATAGTTTTTTTTTTTTTTTTTGTGATATTAATCTTTTTGATCAATTTATTGTGTCCATGCTGAATAAAAGATAAAATCTTACTGACCAAAAACAGGCATGTTTATTTCTGATCTGCCATTACCAAGCAGATTTAAAGTTAAAACAATTGATATCTAGTTTCTTGCACATATTTTTGAATAAAATACAGATTTATCATATCTGACAGGACGATCACAAGTTAATAAAAATTTCAACTTGTACTTGACTGGACATGACTTGTGAAAAAAAAAAAAAAAAAAAAAAAAAAACTATTTCAAATAAATACTATTCTTTTGAACTATCTATGCATCAAAGAATCCTGAAAAAATATTGGTTTCCACAAAATATTAAGCAACATTGATTATAATAAAAAATGTTTTTTGAAGACAAAATTAGCATGTTAGAATGATTTCTAAAGGATCGTGTGAGACTGAATACTGAATACTGAATACTATACAATCACAAGCCTGCACAGAATTGGGAGTCAATAACTGGAAACTGAAACTTGAAATTTTTATTTGGATTTGGATTTAGTTAATTGAGGCTCAATTTCTACACTGTTTAGACTAAAATGCAATGCAAAGGACATCAGCACTCAAAGAAATCTTTTGTGTTTAATATTGAGCTTGACAAATGTAAAGCGTTGCACAGTAGAATGCAATATAGTTGAGTGCTTTACGTTTTGAGATGCATTGCATTTCATCCTGGCTTGAATTCAACATTGTATAAAAGCAAATCATGCACTTTTTTTGTTTTTTAACTGACATTAAAAATGCTCTATGGCATTTATGACAGCTTTGCTTTTCATTGTGACCAGATTTCCACAGATTAATGATGATAATTTCAATGGCGCACAAATTCTGTTCCAGTTTGTGTCACAGAATTGCAGAATCGTGCAGATTGTAAATGTTGCAATGTCGTAATCTTTTAAATGTTTAATTGATGGTGTTAGCAGAAAATGGTTTGCTGAATAAACTGATCTCAGATCAGCAATCAACGCTGAAATACGGTTATTTGCCCAGTGGGGAATGAGCCTGTTTCTGAGTCAGCGAGGCAGAAGAGAGACACTGCCCAGTGTAATTAGCAGCTACTCATGTAATGCACTCCCATGAAGTTTAATGATGTTACTCAGCATTTCAGCTGTACTGATGGGCTACACTTTCTCAGTAAAAGCTTTAGATTGTGATTGGTCAGTCGTATTCAGGGATTGCTGCAATGCAGTAGTGGTAAGAGCAAACGCACACACACACACACACATGCGCTCACTATTCCCTTAGAGTGATCACTTTTATGTTCATAGATGCCTCTGAGCCTCTGGCTGCTCTGTAATGATGAAAGAATCCATTCTGAAGCCACAGATAACTTTTAGATGTGGTTTAGTGGTTTCATCATAGATTATTGGATTTTTCCATAATGTATTGTACTAAGAGTTGCTGTATTCAATCAAGAGCAATGTTATTGCATTTTGGCAAAGTAGAAATGTTGTTAGCTATCATATTGCAGCTCTAAAAGAACCTGTTTATGTCTTTAAACAATCAATTGCAATCCCAAATTTATTCCCATTTTTTCCTTCATTTGACCAATGTTGGCCAAGTCAGTTCATAACCCTGAAGCACCAGCTACACAATTAAACATCAGTAACCTTCTACTTGATATAGAGGGCTTACAGTAAGACTGTGGATTTCAAATTAGGACTTCATTCTGTGAAACTGCCAAAAAATGGTCTTTGCTTCAATCTGACCAGTATTCTCTTATAATAGTGTTTGCTCATGGTTGACTGTGTAATGAGCTGAGAACAGGAGGATGTGTAAAACTGATATAAAAATAAAGACCTTATGTTGTACTTACATACTGAACAATATGCTATGTTCACTCCATGTAGTAATTACCATAGTCTTGAGATGACAACATGTGACGTTCTGTTCAGAGCCTTTCACATCCTCTGACTTGAAATTATGCTTTTCTGTGGCAACACTCTGCAGTGGTCAGGTGGCACAGCGGTCACGTAGTACAAGTAGGAGCTCTCAGAAAGTTGGCATTTTACAAGCTGTAATTACGAGCTCTACGAGGACGTGAATGTTTTTTACAAGTCGAAATCTCGTAATTATAGCAATTACAACATGGTGTGAATGCCCCTGTATTATAGCCAGGTTTTACCATGAATGTTTTTGCTCACCAGCCAGTGTGGCTTGTGGTTTTCCAAAGTTACTAGCCATTCAGCATTTTCATTGGCCACAGTTTTGACTTTGATACCATGGGGAAAAACAGCCATATAGATATTTTTAACCTTTTGAGCAGTGCGGTCCCACATATAGGATTTTTATTTCTGTGCCCCTGAGAATACTGTCCCACATATGGGATTTAGAACGTTCAGTGACGTCACATAACTGCCAGATTCAAACTGTGCTTTCAGGCTTTGACTGGGAGATGGACGTGCTCGGCTCTTGTCATGTATCACAACTATGCAGCGTTTTCAGCCACGTAATGTTTTTTTTAACGTTTCAGACATTTAAACACACATAAGCACCAATAAAACAATACATTTAGAGTTTGTAAAATACACACTGATGTCAGACATCAGTGTAAGCAGCAACAACAATCCATTCAAATATAATTTGCCATCGTTTATTCATATCAGACACACATAGTGGGCCTAAGTAACTATAAAGTTTACTCTATTATTCCTCCAGCTCATCAGCCACTTACTTGCATGTATTTCTGGAGAAACCGATGAATTCACATGCTGTAAATCCAACTGACAGGACTCTGCGAACTGCGGCGCAAACTAAGATGGCGGCGCCTATCTCGCGTTATAGAGGGTATGCACGTGACGTCACCGTCGACCGTTAGGACTGCGCTTACGCACGCTGAGTGGCAAAAGACTGAGCAGCAGCATTGGTTTTCAGCGTGAATGTCGCGAAAAACACACAAAACACATTCAAAACGGGAAAGAGATTTGCGGCTGACTGTACAAATAGATTTGACACAAACCCTGAGGTATATATTTAAAAACTAGAGAAAGCAACAGAAAAAGAAGCAAATGGATCACTGCAAGTCACAGAAACAGCTGGACTCCAGGCAAAGAAACATGGATTTGCAGTTATCATTTTGTGTCGAATTGTTGGATTTTGAGGTAAAATCATACCTTATATATTGTATTGTTATATATTATGTTGACGACTCATCAATTAAATATTTTCCATCTTATATTATGCATAATTGGGTGTTTTTAAATAAACAACACTGTCAAAAATACAACTATATATGTTTTAGGGCTGGACAATATGACAATATAACATTAATATAAGTGATTACGTGGATTTACCTATATTGTAGTTATATAAAATATTCACTGGCAGATTTGCTTTATGTGTCTCCCCGGCGTTGAAATCAGGCAAATATAAATGTCAAGAAACACGACTCCTGGCTGCATGTCAATATCCATGGATTAGGTTTATTTGACAAGTTGTAAGAAACACTTTCGAGTCCAACCTTTAGGGTAATTCGTTAGTTTTACTCGCGTTTTCGCCGTTTCTCCTATTAATCCAGTTACGCAGCAGGTTCTTTTGCCACTCAGTCCAGCTGAGGGAGCGCGTTTTCGGCGGGAAAGTGACGTCGATGCATAACCTCTATAGATCAAGATAAAGATCATTTATAAAAGTTTTTAAACAACAAAACACACTTACACATATTTGAGAATCAGATAGTATATCAGATAGTTGATGACATGGTAAGCAAATCTGTGAATATTTAAAAGGAAAAACAAAACAATAGCGATACATCTGTCGTACAGTGTTATTGTTGCTGCGGTGTGTTATGTGACAAGCATGATGCGTGACATGCGTCACCATGGAAACAATAAGGGCAAACGTTCTACAATAATAGTCGCCTTAAAAAAACTCAATCTGGGGGTTAATTAAAAAAAAAAATTAAAACTGAATTCACGGCTGAATAGAACAAACTCTCGGGTCTCCCGTGCACAATCTTTGTTGATATTGAAGGGACTTTCGCCGCACTAGAGTGACGCTGTTTGCGTCACTGAAATAAACGAATCTGATTGCACGGTACGGTTTGGATTTGACTCGAATCGCGACGGAGGGCAGACTGACCAGACTGATATATCTTCTACAAGACTTGCCAGGCAAGTACTTAAGTGCAATAAGCAGTGAAAAATAACTCAATTTAATAACTCAATTTAGAGAGTCGGCTTTATGTGAGCACAAAATCTGCAGAATGAGTAAAATCGTGCACAATGCACGCTATCCCACGTCGAAATTCAAGCCCTATAACACCAACAATATTCATCCAGAGCAAATGAAACAAGTGAGTGAGGGGAGGCAGGTTTGTCAACTCGCTGTTGGAGAGATGAGGGAGCGAGAAAACGCAGCTGGTGTCGTGTATATATTCTGTGTAAAATGAGTATTGGAAGCGATTCAGAAATTCAGTATCAATATTTTTGACAACACTACATTGCACTTTGTTTATTTCAGAAGCCTTTAAAAAAAAAAAAAAAAAAAAAAAAACTACAATTGAAAAATTAATATTCTGTATTATATATAAAGTTCAACCCACCAAAGAGGCTAGTAGAAGTGACTGCGTTACACGCCACTGCAGAAATTCACCCGCATTTGGCTGGTTGGCGGGTGTTAATGTCAAGCTCTGATTATAGCACTATTCAGACAGGATTCATTTTCCAAAATGACCTTTTACTAAGTTATTAATAGAGGATGTCTGTGTTACATGTTCCCTGTTTGTTTGGAATTTTATGTTGCATTCTAGTTCTTGTTTCCTGTGCCACATGTTGTTCTGTTACATTTTCCTTGTTTGTTTGGACTTCTGTGTTGTAATTCTAGTTTCCTGTGCTACTTGTCGTAGTCCAGTGTATTTTTCCCTGCTAATTAGTCCTTGATTGTTCCCTGGTGTCTTGTCAACTTAGTACCCTGTGTGTATTTTAACCCCAGTGTTTCCTGTGTTCATTGTCAGGTCTTGTCTTTCCATGGATGTTATGTTGCGGTTCTCAGTTCTGGTTTGGCTGTGTTTAGTTATGCCTGTTTTAAACCTTTTTTTCAATTAGATCCTACTCTCCCTCATCTCTGAGATCACCCTGTCATTTCATATGTTGATTCAGATTTTAAGTAAAAAGAAAGTATTTCTGTGACCTTCTTTTACTTTAAAGACAGCAGTACTCCAGCTGCATGAACTATACCAATTTGTGTAAAATCTAATGTTCATGTTCAAGAGCATGATTTGATAATGATCAGTAGAGCATCTTGTGCTTCAATGGAAGCAAAATATCTGATGGTCTGTAGAAAAGAGTCCATATGACAGTAATTTGATTAGTGGCCTTACATAGTGTACAATCATTTTATGTCATAATGTTTCTTTGTTTAAAAAAAAACAACAACTTTAAACTACTTTCAGGTTTTAAATGGAAAAATCCCAGAATTCTGTATCCCTACTGTGTATGTTGGCATATAAATGCATTGCTTCTTTAGGAGATCACTTATGTGGCCTGTGACATGGTTTCTGTTAAAACACTAAAGCCTAAGGTGTTTCTGGTGTGAATTTAAAGTGATTGTCTTCCCGCTGTACTACAGGACAGCAGGACCATATAAAGAAAATGAGAGCCAGGGGCAGTGGGATTGGTCAGATGCTGAATGTTCTGGGTTGCATTAAAGGGTCCATAATATTGAAACAATGCACTGTAAATAAAACTAGTAACACACCAAAGCACTGTGGCCAGATTCATCCGCAGTGCAGTGAATCCAACATCACATTTTGATTTAAAAAAAAAAAAAAAAAAAAAGTTTCATATTTGCGTTTAGGGTCTCGGAGTGGCTTTAATTCAAGATGTGGAAATACAAGACACATTAATTCTCTCCCTGAGGGCTGATATAAGGCTTGTTTGATCAGAATTATGAATCTGATTTATGTGCAAAATCTGTGAATTACCAAAACAAACACTAATTAGTTGGATTAATTGGCCGTTATGGTTGAAATTTTACTGATGAGACAGATTTATGTTTCAGCTTTATTCACACACAGATATTTTTAAAGCATATTTTTATATAGCACATGAATGATAATGCATGCGGGAGTAAGGCCTGGATCACACAGATGTTTGATAACTCTCTCTAATATTAGGGTTGAATGATTCCACACAGATAAAAGCACAAACAATAAAAGCA
This sequence comes from Megalobrama amblycephala, assembly GCF_018812025.1. NCBI lineage: Eukaryota > Metazoa > Chordata > Actinopteri > Cypriniformes > Xenocyprididae > Megalobrama > Megalobrama amblycephala. The sequence goes on along the minus strand of NC_063053.1, from coordinate 20,622,651 downwards.
AAATCAGATAAAATATTGGTCCAAAACATTGGTTCAGGGGGTCATTGAGAGTGTTTTAACGTTGAAATAATTACGCGTCAGCTTAAACATTTCTTGAATGTTAATTTAGGATAGGAGCAACAGATTAGATTGCATTCACTTTTTTTCTTTTTTTTTTTTCAGGAAATATGCAATCATATATTCTGTCAGTAAGTGAAGTAGAAATGCAGCTCGGCAATCATGTCCTAATATCTCCTCCAGCTTTCCTCATTACTCAGAGAGTAAACAGCACCATGAATAGAGAGTGTAATTCATTATTCAGAAGAAGCTTCTCTTTGCCAGTGATGCTGATGAATATGGTGACAGCATCAGCATAATTCATCACATCCAGTATTAAATTACTTCAACTAACAAGTGCAACTTCTTCTGAAGATTTTAATGTTAGAATTACACTTGAAAAGGACAGTGTGGTACAAGATAGACATTAAAGAGTTAGTTCACACAGAAACATCTAGTTCAGTCGTGAAACTCTAGAGGACGCTGGCTGATAGGTCTTATTGCTCTGCTTATCCTGCAGCCAATGAGATTGCTTGCTCAATTTAAACAGTCTGGTTCATTTGTTTACTGTAAGCTAGTCCTGCAGTATGCTATCAGAGTTTCTCTGAAACCCTCCACCTCCCCCAGCTCCACCTGCCTAGATCTGCTATGGGATTTATGTGTGTTTATTTATGCGGCGGCATCATATCTTACATGTTCACAGCTGCATGTTGTGTATCGACTAGCAGTAGCAAGTCCATACATTGCCATATTCAATAACATACTAAAACTATTCTGAGAGCTGTCATGATTGAAATAAAATTTCTGTCATCATTCATTAACCTTAATGTTGTGTCAAATCTGCATGACTTTCTGTGAAACACAAAAGGAAGAATTTTACTAGTAGCTACTTTAGATTCAGTTACATTTAATGCAGACTGAGACTTTCAAGCTTCATAAAGGAAGTTAATTGCATTTTGTCTTCATCACATGAAAATTACTCCACTTTTAATATTACACTACTCCTTGTAATCATCTTTATATGATCTGCACATTTGCTGATGCAGATATTTAGGGTAAAGCAGCAGGAATTTTAAAACTTTTTTCTGGCTTGCTGATCATGATTAGCGTGAGAGAAAGAGAGATTGTCTGTAATAATTAATTTTACACACTGTGCACTGATGAAGAGCTACGCTGAATGATAGTTTGAAATTGAGATAAAGCTTTTACCTGAGTTGTTAAAAAGACAGAAGGAGAGAGGAACGAGTAATCAGCTACTGCCCTGTTCTTAAATGTTTTGTTTTTTTTCTTTCTCTGCTGAATGAGTTCATAAATATAAATACAGTAATGGCTTTTGTTTCATGCATCTAAATGTGTGCTTTAGCCTGTTTCACATTATATGTATAAATTGGGCATATTTATTTCACAAGATTCATGTGCATACTAAAATAGTCTTGGAGAGCCATTGTAAACTCTGATGCACATTATAGCGTATTTTGGCCGGGACATTTATGGCAGGTAAATGTGAAATTAATGATACATAATCAAAGATCTGCTTGCAAGAGAATGGTAATTCATTCATATAATAGTGCAGCAGTCTCAGTGAAAGGTTGTACTGACAACACAGTGGAAATTAAGTGGAATATGTCCAAAATTCCCCAAGCAAAACATGGGTACAGTATTAAAACCTGCTGTGCTTTAAAAATGCTTATTTAATAAGAGCAGTGTTATATCAGTTTGTATAATCAGCATCAGATTTATAAACCTCTGCAGTTTAATGACACTTGATCCAGAGGCCAACAATTAAAGCAGAGCTCACAGAAACATCAGCCTATTTTGTCTGTAAACCTGAAACTGAAAACTGTAACTTGAGTGTGTCATCTGGATGAGACTGCATTTTTACTGGAAATGATATTGTGGAAGAAAGAGGAATTCATATACATTTGTATAGGATGTAAATGTGTCAGTCAAGTCAATGAGTCAGTCCCAGCAAACAAAAATATGTTCTTCTAAGAACGTTTTGCTCCCATTAAGTTATGAAAACACTATTTCTGAATGTTCTTAGAACATTTTTCTTGGTTATACAAATATTAGGGAACATTCCATTCCATTTTATCATTTTGCTAACATTATGGGAACAGTACGTTTTGAAAGTTCTCTGAATGTTCTGAAGGTAGTAACATTTATAAAAATGTTAGACGAAAACATTTCATGAACGATGTATAGATAATTTTGTGCTACCGCTTGGAGACCAGTATTAAAGTCTAGATCATTTTGAATGAATGTTCTATTAACATTAATGGAAGAAAATTTGTTCATAACTCTGTTTTGGTGCTGGAGTGCCATAATTTGTTGGTATGCTTTGTTACAGTATATACGGTTATTGTTATAGTAGATGTTTTCACTTTTTAGTTGTTTTTTGTTTAGATGCCATTGACATGGTACTACATGTGTATTTAAAAAAAAATTGTTTTTGTAATGTGATATAGTCATGTGGTCGATCATGTGATGTATTTCTCTGTTGTATATAAGGGTCTATATCTGAATGTGTTTACTGTCTGATGAAGAGCCTTGAAACGTAACCTTTGCTGAGCACATGCAATAAATAATTTTTCTAATTATGAAGCTGTGGTGTGCCAACTTTTCCTTTTTTGTCATAACTCTGAAAGAGCCTTGCCAGAATGTTAGCCAAAGTTCTGAAAATGTTCCCTGTTAGCTAGGATTATGTAAATTTAAAGGTCCCGTTCTTCGTGATCCCATGTTTCAAACTTTAGTTAGTGTGTAATGTTGTTGTTAGAGTATAAATAAAATCTGTAAAATTTTAAAGCTCAAAGTTCAATGCCAAGCGAGATATTTTATTTAACAGAAGTCGCCTACATCGAACGGCCAGTTTGGACTACATCCCTCTACTTCCTTCTTTAATGACGTCACTAAAACAGTTTTTTGACTAACCTCCGCCCACAGGAATACACAAGAGTTGCGTTTGTAGAGTGTGTTTGTCGCCATGTCGTCGAAACGCTGTTATTTTCATCCCGCAGTCCAATCACCGGGTCTGATTCCGGCTCAAATTGATAGGGTAAAATTAAAGACATGTTTACAATAACACTGAGCGCGTGCATCTCCACGTTATGGTAAAAGGCGTGACCTTTCCGGGCAAGGAGCGCTAAGCTGCTGTCGAATCACAACACAGGAACCGCTGGCACAATCAGAACTCGTTACGTATTTCTGAAGGAGGGACTTCATAGAACAAGGAAGTCATCAGCCCGTTTTTATGACAGTGGAAACAGCGGTATACAGATAAGTAAATTATGTGAAAAATACTGTTTTTTTTTTTTTTTTACACGCGAAACATGAACACGTTATATTGCACACTATAAACACAATCAAAGCTTCAAAAAAACACGAAAAACGGGACCTTTAAGTCTCTTTCTTTCAATTTGCTTGAACTTACTATTGCTTTATTTGTGTTATGTTATCCCCCCCCCCCCCTCTCTCTCTCTCTCTCTCTCTCTCTCTCTCTCTCTCTCTCTCTTAGACAGCTGTTTGGTCAGTTCATTTTAAAGTCACAGCTACTGTGCTGCTCTGTGTTGCAGTGCATCTCAGGTCAGGTCCCTAGCAGGGAATGTATCGACCAGTCAAAAGCCTTTTGGGGTGTTTGAGGGCCTGACCTCTAATGGCTAAATATTGTGATTCCAGCCTCAGTGTCATATCATAAAAATGGTGCAATGTAACTTTCCTGTTCCCTGGATGGAAACTGTTCTTATAGTGTTTTAGTTAGGGCCGCAAAATGGTTCAAATGTGCTTGCAATGGTTCTAGTAATTCCTAAGTGCAAAACACTCCAGAGGCTGAGATGGTGGACAGGTGTCCAGTGAGGCATTTAATGGGATGGCACATTTCTTCACTCTCCAGCAGTTTTACTCTTGGTTGGGGGGCCATATTAAGAATTTATAGCTTTAATCTGATTCCTCAGGTTTTATCCAGGGGGAGGATTTAAATTTTTTAAAACAGATAAATGAGGTGGTTTCATTTGTTTGTTTAATCGTTTCTTTACCTATATATTCAAATCCGTATTTCTCATATAATATAAACAACTGATAAACTAAGCAGATATAATATGCACAAATACATAAATCTGTTAGTCTGACATGCTTCAAAGGATTTTAAAATGTTCAAAACTATATTTCGCTTTGAGACTTTCTCTCTTTCTGACTCTTTCTCCTTTTCCTTTTACATGACTGTCATTAGAGCAACTCCTGCCCTTTGTTTTGGAGTGTAAATGAACATTGTTCCCCCACCACCCCCCTTCTTTCGCCCTAAAGGGAAAATACTCTGACAGGTTATTACATTCTTTCTTCTTAGGAAACAAATGTTCATAACACTGTGTAGGTCACATTGTTTTAGAGGGCACTTGCTTTGGCTCAAAGCATAGTGAATTGTGTCTTACAAGTTTTACAGAAAAGTGCTGATCCGATGTAATCAATGACAGATCATTTGTCCTTAGTAAACCATTAAGTTCAATCGGCCATTTGTCTTTGTTGATATTTGTTCTATTATTTTCCTCATTAGTTGAACAACATTTACAGTATCTGTGAATCTGCTAATAGTTTGACTATTCTATTCTATTCTATTCTATTCTATTCTATTCTATTCTATTCTATTCTATTCTATTTCTTATTGTTGAAAACAGTTATGCTGCTTAATATTTTTTGGGAAACTGTGATAGATTTTTTCAGGACACTTTGATGAATAGAAAGTTCAAAAGAGCAGCATTTGTTTGAAATATAATTTTTTTGTAATGTAAAAGTCATTACTGTCACTTTTGATCAATTTAATGCATCCTTGCTGAATAATTAATATTTAAAAAAAAAAAAACATATTGACCCCAACCATTTGAATGGTAGTGTATGTTTGTGAAATAAGCTGTACTTATAACTTTTTGATACACACATTTCTGCTATTATTCTCGAATTTATTTTTTGTGCAAGGTAAAGTAGCCATGGATTGACAAGATGTATTGGGTGAAAAAATGTAGTAAAATTAAACACATGCATGAATGAATTGTTGATCTATAACATGCATTTAGAATTTCATTTCATGCTGTCTTTAAGTAATATGTAAGTGTATTTAGTCCAATATGCATGCAGGTGAGATTGAATTTGACTTGTTTGGAGAATAGCATATGTGTTATACTGAGGACCCACAATTTTTTTCCTTTTTTGTTGCCTTTTTCAGTTCTCTGAATATTATATGATATTGTCACATGTCTTAGTCTCTCTCTCTTTATCTCAATATATCAACCCTTCTCTATCTCCCCCGCTCTCTCTATCTGTCTCTCTCAGTGTGTGTGATGGAGTGTAAGCCGTAAGACTTATGAGGTAGAGATAATGGCAGGTGAATCAGATGTGTGAAGGTCTCTGGGTCGTTGCTTTGATAGAGGTGTATGTTCTTGCATATTGATACAAGTCAAGCTCTTGAACACACAGACATGCACACATTTCCTCAGTACTGCTCTTTTGCTCTGTTCACATGATAGACCATCCCTGCAAAGACAGAGGCAATAACAGAAATGAGATGGACCCAATTGACCAGAATGGGACAGAGACAGCCGTTTGACTCCATAGCCGTTTCAGGTGCGAAAACAGAGTGTGAAGAGTGTGCGATATTCCAGTGCGGGGAAAAAGGTCATTAACATTCCATATACAATCTCTTCATCCTGAAGGGGTGGTCCTGGAAATTCCCTCTCAGCATATTAAACTGTACGTGTATATCACAGAATATTACTACTCGTACAGCACACAATGGCTCAGCCTCTCCCCATGCACACATAACTGCTTTAAAATGGAATAAAATCACCTATGCGAGACCCTAAATTCACTTACGCTGGCTTTTGAGTCTCCAGTGCCTCTTTTCATTTCAGAAATTTTCATCAGAGAAAAAAGGAGCTGTTGTTTTCTTTAAAATGCTGCACATCTAAAAAATATCCCCAATGGTTTCTAAGAGGCACTCTGGGAATGTCATTATACTTGATTCTGTGTGTGGACTGAATTGATTTTGGGCCAGAGATGATACTTTTTGTATAATGAGCTTCATCCTTGACTACAGTTTTGCTTGTATACTTGTACATTCTGGACTAGGCTTTGATTTCAGATAGCCCTGCTCCTAAATGACTCTCTTTAGTTGTCTCTTTAGTGAGCAGTCAGGCAGAATCAGCTGCAATGAGGACCAGACAAAGATTCTGACCTCTGAATTCACTCTCTCCTTATAGTTTGCTGAATGTGCTCTAAACAGCATTTTAACCCGAGTCTCAGGTCCCCCTCTGTGTCTTTACCTTTGCCGGAACTGAAGTGCTGTTTCATTGCTCTCTCAGAGGCAACAACTTGTCCCCATTTTACACGTATTCCCATCCGAATATTATAGCTGCATTAATCTTCCGTGTAATTGTCTGTGCAGTCTGAAAACACAACCGTGTGTCATTCGGATAGTCTTTTTAAACAGGTTGGAAATGAAAGGTGTTGGAGGGTAATTTGGGTCAGATTTAGAGTTGCATTTACGCAATTCCTTTAAATCTGCTTTACTTCTTTTCTGCGGCCAGACATAATTAACACTGATTTTTATGTAGTTCTTGTCTAAATGGAGAAGCAGCCGCTGTGAGTTAAGCATTATGTCATGGATTTGATAAAATCAGTGGCTTTTTTGTTGTTGTTTTTGTGTGTGTGTTAGTGCATTGAATGATAGTTGTATTGAAACAGTCTCTTCATTAGCTCTGAACAAAAACGTCTTTCTGTACAGTGCAAAGATAAGAGGCTGTCAGTCATCCTGCATGAGGGAATAAGTCTCAGTCAGCACACAGCAAAATCTTTATCCTCATTCAAACTGAACAACCTCCCCGTTGGTGAAAACCGACAGATGTAGATTGATTCAATGTTAATTGCTTGCATGTTTGATGCAAAATCTGAAGATTTTGAGTCACATTTAGTAGTTATTAACTGTCAAATTTTTTTTTTCCTTTTATGAACATTGTGTACAGGTGCACATCCTCTCCTGCAACACAAGCAACCACTGGCTTTCTGCAAAAGGTCATTTAATGGGACACCGCTGAGGAATTACCTGTGTGGATAAAAAGATATTGTGAGGGAAAAGCCATTTCCATTGAATTCAGGGTGGATAATGAAAAGCAGTTTGCACAATCTAATTACATGAGTAAAACAATGTGCCCTAAAACCACATTACACAAAGAGCACAAGTCCCTCTGAATCAAGCTAGTGATAAATCTGCTTGCCCAGCTCTTCTTGTTCAAAGTAATATATATATACAGTAAACAAACCAAACCACTGTCCATATAAATCTGACATCTCCTATGTTATTTCTTTTTTCATTATAAAATCATAATTATTATAGTTTCTCCCCAGCATTAGGCATGAATTTGGGTTTGCCTTACATTGGGTTTGCCATTTCTTTCATTATCATACCTATTCTTAGGCCTTTTTAGTATTCATCTCAATATAGTTAAACAAAAAATAGTTAACTTAATTTCTATAATATCTCAGGCACAGAGACAATGGCTCCATTCAACAAGATCAGATATAAAGAAAGTCAATTTTCCTCACAGAACATTTTGGATTTGAGCAATCCTTTTTTAATGATTTTTGAAGTTTTTGCCCTAGAACAGATTTTGCTCTGAAATTTGATCCATGCGAAAAACAAACCAGATATTGTCAGTAGAAATAAGCCGTCATATAATACAGCCGGGTAAGTGAAACGGCTCCTTTAAAGGCAGAATCTGTCCTGTCATGGATAAAGTATAAAGATGAAGAGAACATCCTGAGCTTGAGGTCTAGTGAAGTTCTTGATAATCGGCCAAATATCCACTGCCAAGACAAGTACTTAAAGTAGGCAAAAATAGAGCTGGTCAGGGGCGGTTCTAGAATTTTATCCTCAGAGGGGCTTAACCCTCAGTTAGAAAGTGTAGCAAGAGGCCATTGCCTTAGTCAGGGGTGTCCAGACCTGCTCCTGGAGGGCCGCTGTCCTGCAGAGTTCAGCTCCAACCCCAATTAAACACACCTGAACCAGCTAATCAAGGTCTTACTAGGCATACTAGAAAATTCCAAGCAGGTGTGTTGAGGCAAGTTAAAGCCAAACTCTCCAGGACAGAGTTTATATATTCAATTTAAGTCAATCTAAAAATTGTATTAATGATCTAATGATACCAGTCTTTCTGCAGTACAGTTCAAATCAGTACACATGTAGGCAACTGTTTGACTAACAGAAAATTGTCATCATATCATAATTATTAACATGTAGGCCTACTGTCAACCAGCTAAAAACTAAAAATATTGACTCAGGGCTCAATCTTTCATTTGAAGGCTATGTTACTAGCATCTGTAAAACTGCATTCTTCCATTTAAAAATATATCTAAACTACGACATACTGTATGCTCTCAACAGGGACGTGCACAGGAATTTTGAGGGGCAGTTGCTCTGACCTAAAAAAAGGGCAACACCCCCCCCCCCCCCCCTCCCCCCTCCCTCCCAAAAAAAATCACGGGCTATATGAAGGACTGAGAATAACATGAGATGAGGAAGAAATAGTCCTACCCACAATAGCGATTAAATACAAAAACCGAACGAATCCCTTTAAATATATCATCGGATCGATGTTTTGAGGTGTGGTAACCGTGGTATAAGCGGAATAATTGACTCCGCTTCGAGTCGTGACCGAATCACCACTTCAGGTGTGCATTATTTTTCTAATAATTCAACGGCCCGTCGTCAATTATTCCTTACTTGAATCACAGCTTAAATAGTGTTTTGACATCGACAACCCAAGTGCATTTTACCTCAAACTTGCGTCTAGTTAACTTTCTAAAGTAGCAATCGCTTCTCGGGTCGACATTAACACACTGACAAAATTATATTCAGAATTAAAAATATTTTTATACCACTTTTTAATGTGTGTTTGTGTAAAGGTTTTCACGAGATACCAACCTTTCGCGAACTTGCTTCCAACACTCGTTCTCACGGAGGCGCGAGCGGTGTGCACGGAGGGGAGGGGCTGTGCGCGCGCGAGTATGTGAGAGAGACGCGTGAGTGAGAGACGCAGGGAAATGAAATGCAGCTGAACTTTTGCTCTATGAAAGACACTGACAAAGACGAAAACTAAGGACATTTAATCTATAATTTTATTTTAGTTAGTTTTGCCAAACACACATTACAGTTTTGGTTAGTTATCGTTTTTTTTTTTTTTTTTTTTTTTGTAATGCCTCGTTTTTTTTTTATTTCAGTTAACGACGATGTTTTTTCCCACCTAGTTTTCGTTTTTTTCGTTCGTTTTCGTTAAAGATTATAACCTTACTCACCTTTCCGACAACGTTAAGTCGTCTCACCCGACAATCTCCTTCTAACGTTAGTGCCGTTCATGCAGGCTCAGCTCAGGTGCCGGTCGCGTGCAGCGCTGCAGCCACATAAACAGAGTTTGCCCTTCCCCTACTGACTTTCACTTTCGGACGGGTGCCCGAATATGGAAGTGAACGAGGCTTTGCGATTTGTTTTTTTTAATCTAGGCCTACGTGAAATTCTGCATCCATTGTAAGATATTTTTATTTATTTTTTCCCACCTCGGAAGGGCAACGTGAGTCGAGAAGGGCATATGGGCAGTTGCCCGGGCAACCTGAGCAACCCCCCTGTGCACGTCCCTGGCTCTCAATGAAAAATGCAGAACAGTTAGTTTATTTAGTTTAGTTTTCAGGCTAGATTACTGTAACGCTTTACTGGGTGGTTGTTCTGCTCGCCTGATAAATAAACTACAGCTCGTACAAAATGCAGCAGATAGAGTTCTTACTAGAACTAGGAAGTATGACCATATTAGCCCAGTTCTGTCAACACTGCATTGGCTTCCTGTTAAACATTGTATAGATTTTATAATCTTGCTAATTACTTACAAAGCACTAAATGGTTTAGCTCCCCAGTACCTGAGCGAGCTCTTAAAGCATTAACTTGGCGTAACTTTTTTTTAAAAAAGTGGGTGGGACAGGAATGTGTATGTGCCATTAGTCCCGAGAATATGTATATTAGTTAATAAATATGAGGATCTGCAGTTAATATCAGATTGTCCTGATGGACTGGTGGAGGCATTTTCGTTTAGCGTGCAAGAGGTTCTGGGTTCTAACCCAACCATGTATGACTTTTTTTTTTTCTCATTAAAACCAAAGATGTTCATTAAGATTGTATATCAAGAGCAGGGATACGTTTATGTGTAGCTATTTTGTTTTGTGATTTCAACCTAACAAATAGAGATTCTCTGCAACAAAGCGATAGCTTGAAGCGCTCGTCCGTGTGAACACGGCTCAGTGTGCACGAGCGCCAAGAGAACACTGTTGCGCCTCTGATAGCAGCGACAACGAGCACTGAACAAGATTTCAAAAACAACACATTCTAGCGCCAGATCGCCTATTATTAACTCAAATTGATAATCAACTAGAGGTGTTTCTTTTGTATTACATATCCGTGCCACGAGAGGTTTCAAAAAGTGGTCGGGACAATATCGACCCTTTCAAAAAGTGGTCAGGACATGTCCCAACCGTCCCACCCGTCCCACCCGCGAATTACGCCTATGGTCCTTCACGTCTATTACGATCTCAGAATTCAGGCCAGCTGATAATACCTAGAATATCAAAATCAACCGCAGGTGGTAGATCTTTCTCCTATTTGGCACCTAAACTCTGGAACAATCTTCCTAGCATTGTTCGGGAAGCAGACACACTCCGTTAGTTTAAATCTAGACTAAAAACGCATCTCTTTAACCTGGCATACACATAACACATTATCAATTTATATTTTCAGATCCGTTAAAGGATTATTAGGCTGCATAAATTAGGTGAGCCGGAACCGGGAACACTTCCTATAACACCAGATGTACTCGTTACATCAGAAGAAGAATGGTATATACGCTAATATTAGTCTTTCTGTTTATCCCTAGGTTTACAGTAGTCAACCGGATCCGGGCCGTATCCAGGTGAGACCAAGGACCTACGCCTTGACACGACCACAACGCAGCACTGAAGTATCAGCAGAGATCGAGTCAACTGGATCATCCACTGTGAAGACATCATCAACACGACAGCCAGTGGCGCAGTTCCTCAACAGACCGTCCATACCGGCGTGATGAATACGATCCTCAACTGGATGGAACTGAAATAAATACTTTGAATGTTGCGATCCTATCGGACTTATGATAGCAACCTGATTGTAACAAAGCACTGTTCGCCAGAGGAGAACTGGCCCCCCTGACTAAGCCTGGTTTCTCCCAAGGTTTTTTTCTCCATTTTAACACCTATTTGCCACCTGATGTCACCTGTTGGAGTTTGGGTTCCTTCCCGCTGTCGCCTTTGGCTTGCTTAGTTGGGGACACTTGACATTTGACTTGACATTTGATATTCAACAGTGCTTTGATCTGCCTGCATTGACACTATTCTTTAAGATCTGCTGTGCAGCCAAAATGATGTACCAGTTATCAATGTAAAGTTGCTTTGACACAATCTACATTGTGAAAAGCACTATATAAATAAAGTTGACTTGACTTGACTCAACTAAGGATTTTTTTTTTTAAGATCAGATCATATTTGTCTATTGAGAATGAAAAATAGACTGTCTTGTCGAGCAGGTACTGGACAGAGCACAAGCAGTATGAGCGTTGATACAAGAATAATTCCCAGTTAAAGCACAGCACAGAAATGCTGGTACCGGTATACCAACCCCTTTTGGGAACTGATTTAGCCTACATTCTGTTTAAAGAACAAACGTCATAGACGAGCTTAGAAATCTCACCCTGCAAAACTGTGTGTCTGCAGTGTGTATTAAGCCTGATTGAGTCATTAACTTAAGTACAGATATGTACAGAGATAATTCCAGAGAATTTTTAATAATTGTTATAAGGCCATTGGCCCCACAATGGGCGCCACGTGATTACTAGATCAGATTTTACAGCATTTCTGAGCTTGTCAGTCCTGCAGGGTCAATTAGAACAGCTTTCAGTGGCGCAAGTGAACGTTGGAGGCAGTAAATGTGACAGATATGGCGCCTCTGTTCTACACAATATTAAAGAGAGAAAGAGAAGGTGCAGTATTTGCTACCCTCATTAAGATTTGAGAGGTAATACATGACCAGAGGAGATAAATCTATGGGAAGCAGTCTCACGCTCAGACGCATGAGTTTAATCACAGTCTACCCCATAATTTAGACATTAATTTTGTCAGTTAACCAACTATTAATAATCATAGATTTCAGCTCTCCACACCAGTTTTGTGCAACACACAGGTGAACGTGATGGTAATATATTAAATAACTGTGATGATTAAGGAAGTTTTCCTAATCTATTAAACTCTTGTGCTGTGTTGAAAATTCTTTACCTAATTTGATATTCCCAGTCAAAAATGAGCTGCCTTTTAAATTGCCTTGTAAATCTTTCATTATGCTGTATTATCACCAAATATTGGATTCAATCGTTTTGTCAACTTGTTTTCTTTCAATTGGCAGGTTCTGCATGTCTTTCTGGAACTGATTGATCGTAGGACCTAAAAAACCCCTGAAGTGCATAAACTCAGATCAATGAGGTCTGATCAATCAGGTCCAAAAAGAAATACAAAACCTGTGCTAACTGAAAGAAAAAAGTTGATAAAACATTGAATCCAATATTTGGCAATAACATAACATAACATAAGATATATAAGCTTTTGTGTCTGTGTGTGTGTGTGTGTGTGTGTGTGTGTGTGCTGGTCATTTTGAACAGGAACACCACAAGTGTAACAAGGTGGAACCCCCCTTGATGATGACCAAAATTGTTTTGGGAAATTGTCATATCATGTGTGAGCAAAGTAAGTAAGTTTTAGTTCAGTGAGATAACATTAAAGGGATGGTTCACCCAAATTTCTTTCTTCTGATGAACACAAAAGAAGATATTTTGAAGAATATGGGTAACCAAAGAGTTGATTTTCAACTGTTTGGTTACCGGCATTTTTCAAAATATCTTCTTTTGTGTTCTGCAGAAGAAAGAAATTCATATAGGTTTGGAACAACTTTCATTTTTGGGTGAACTATCCTTTAACTAATATTTTGTGTCAAAATGTCTGGAACACAACAAGAGGGCTAGGATACTTTTATCAGGATATGTGACATTGCAGAACATAGCTCTCAGAACAAAATTGTAAATTGCACAGTGCAAATTGCATTCAATGCAGATTTTGTGGACACATTTGCACTGTTTCCTAATTAGCTTAATTCCTTTAGTGAATTGGCCACTAAAATAATGCACACAGTGCATGCAAATAAATGGTGCAATTCATTCTTGGTGAATTCCCCCATGACTCTCTAGCCAAGGTTACCCAAATGTGAACATTGTTTTTTTTAGCCTGGATTTAAACGGACGAATTCCTTTATACTAACTATTCGACCTGTTTGTACAACAAGCTTGCATAAAGATTTGCTGATTCTGCTCTGTCAGAGGGGGCTTGAGGAGTATCTGATAAAGCTTCTGTAGTTACATAACTGTTTGGAAGAACTCTTGGATGCAGAGCAGCAGGGTGGATTGATTAGCTCTGCACTGCTGCTAATGAAACATTATAGATTTTCAATGGCCCGCTTGAAAAGCCCTCTGAGAACAATGTTCAGAAGCTCTGTGTCATGAGCTCTGGTGGATATTATACAGTACTAACTGATGTCAGATGACCAGTGTCTTCTGTAAAGTATATATGTGCATATGATATTTTATAATAAATATACACTTATTTTAATTATTATAATTACTAGCATTTTTAATGAATAAATTATGTAATTTTGCACATTACAGTACCTAATGTAGCATTTAAAGTCGTTTTTACAACATTTTGTTTCGTTTAGAAGAGAAACTGCAAAAAATTTAATTTAGAGGCAAATTTCCAAAAATAGTTTACAAAGTACTGAACTGCTAAAATTGTTTACTTTATGTTTTGGATTCTTTTGGAAGTATTTTACAAAAGTTGGCAGAAAAAAAATGAACTAACTGAACAAATTTGCTCTCAAACATAAGTTACTCAGTGTTAACTGTTGTAAGTAATACTTGAGGCAGAATCACATCTACTAATACTCAATACAACAGAACTGTTGCAATGAATGTCAGAGAAGATGCTTCGAATTCATTTAGTGATTTATGACTTGCTTTATGAAACCTCAAAAGGCTGAGAAACTAAAGTCTAGTCTGTATAACTGCTGAAAGCAGCTGTTTCCTCTTCGTCATTGTTTGGTAACCAAGGTAACAGCATGTGCAGATGCCCTCATTGTTTTTGTCTGGCAGAGCTTCAAGTGCTCAAAAGTAGAATGAATATGATCCTCTCTCCTTCCTGTAAACAATTCAACTTTCTTGAAGTTGACTGAAGTTTGAATACTAGTTTCATTCGTCACGTGCAAAAAAAGAACTGTGTGAGTGCTGGAACTAATGTAGCAATGTGTTTACTGGTCAAACGTGTGTCCTCTGGCATAATTCAGCACAAATCAACCAGTCAATTGGTAATGCTTCAAGATAAGCTCAACCACCACTTATTATTTCTTTGATTTATGCAGTGTTTTATTATGGTTACAGTATATGCCATAGTTGGCTGCTGCCGCTCCTTTCGTTTTGTTGTTTGTTTATTTTACGATTAAAGTTAGGCTTAACGTCAGACACCTTCCCTGAACTTGAACTTTGTTTCAGTTATGTTTGATCACTTAAATTCATATTTATATTTTAATTTGAATGAAATGGCTGCAAGTGCTGAATTACTAGCCTACTCATACAGGTCATACATGACAAATTAAAATTTTGGGATAACGCAGCTCTGTTTTACTTGGTCAGAAAAATCATACTAAAAACACATTTGAGTGTGTTGAAAGTTATAACGTTACTCTGTGCGTTCGCTCGGTGGCTGGTATGAGACACTTTGTTGCACACTGCAGTATGCTAGAACGATATTAGAATATCATATTAAAGGGCACCTATTATGCAAAATTCACTTTTACATGGTGTTTGACCATAAATGTGTGTTGGCAGTGTGTGAGCAAAACCACCCTAGAATGAGAAAAATCCACCCAGTGGTTTTTTTACAATCTCAATAATTCATAAGCACTGTCTCAGAACGCCCTGTTCTAAGATTGCTCTCACTGTGACGTAGAATTGCGCTAAGCCCCACCCACGTGGTTTGATTGACAATCTGGTTTTGGCATAGACCCCGCCCTCGGTGATCGGTCAACCATCCTCCATTGTTTCAACGACAGCCGGTAATGTCTCCTAAGAAACATAAGTGTTCTGTTGTGGGATGTAATAATGAACATAGTAGTTTTCACTTACTTCCGACATCAGAGCCACTGAAAACGCAGTGGATGGATTTTATTTACGAAGGAAAGGCGCCACTCAAAATTCCAAAATACGTTTATGTTTGCGCGAATCATTTTTTGATAGACTGTTTTGAGAACGAGGGTCAATTCAAAGCAGGTCTTTCTTCAAAGTTAATCCTCAAGTGTGGATCGTTGCCTTCTGTTCGCGATCCAACGTCACCTCCAGAAGAAGTAAGTGTATTTAATGTTTTTTGAGCAAATAGTCATTTCAGTCGATGTCAGCCAGTTCAATAACAAATGCGTCTAAAGTTGTTGTTGTCGTCGTAGAATGTCTGTGTATATAATTTAAACCTTGTTTGTATAGTGTGTATCCACACGTATATATATATTTTTTTACAGATATTGTATTAAAAACTGTGTATGTTTTCCAGGATGGTCTACCATACATGATGGAGTGACTTGAAGTTGTTTCATCCATCTTGTAACCTTTGATACAACAAATAGCGTCAGACAGTTTTATGTCACGTATTATTTTTTGCAACAATTACAAATGTAAATAAATTAATACCTGTTCTATCTCCCTGCAGCATATATTTTCTGGTTCTGTAGCCATCTTCTCACATTTGCCACATAAGCACCTGTACGACAAGTAATGTCAACATGACGCAACCGTTCCCTCGCATAAATATAATTTTGTTTGTACTTAGCAAACGTTATCACAGTATTTGTGTTTGTAGTTTCAAAAAATTGCGCGAACGTTATCACAGTGTGTGTGTGTGTGTGTGTGTGTGTATGTTGCACATCCATAATTGCAAAGGGGATGCGATTAAAACTCTATAAGTACATAAATGTATCAAATAACCATACAAAACAGCGGGTCTCTCACTCTCAGCCATTCTGCTTCCACCAACTGTTTATTGCCATAGGTATGCAAGTTACGCCCTCATCCAAAGGCAGGGCGGGGATATGCAGCTCATTTATATTTAAGGTGGTACACACCAAAACAGCTCTTTTTAAAACAGGCCCCAAAAATGACATTTTCAAATGGTTATAATAAATTAACTGTGGGGTATTTTGTGCTGAAACTTCACATATACATTCTGGGGACACCCAAGACCAATATTACATCTTGTAAAAAGGGGCATAATAGGTGCCCTTTAATAAAAGCTGGATGACTTGTTTTGCTAAATGGCATAAACATTTAAAACATTGTATGGTGGAAAAAATGCTACTGTATAACGCTCTTTTTGATTATACTATGTTTGCCACTTGACAAAATTGTTTTGTCTGAATTACTTTTTGGATACAAACATGTTACTCGTGGTAAATCATAAAAAAAAATGGATTCAATCAATAAGACTAACCATGTTGAGCTATATAACAATGATTAATTTTCTGTCAATAAAGCTATCCAAGCAGTTGACACAACAAGTGTCTTTGATGTTTCCATGGTTTCTATGGACGTAAAGCCGGAAATCGAGGGTAACGTGGATATGATGTCGCTGACAGGCGACGCAATGACATGGGCCTTCACACTGATTAAAATTGCTGATTTTATTGAAAACATTTTGGATAATGTTACATGAACAAAAAGCCACAAATTTACAATTCTTTCAGATCAGGAAAACTTCTTCTACAGTTTAATTCTGCTTTAGTCAAAGTTTTGTCTTTGTTCTGTCCTCTTCCTTCCCTTTTCCCTTTCCTTTATTCACTTCCTTTCAAAAAGCAAATTCATGTATATTCTCTGTATGAGCTATCAACTGTGACTTAATCGATTTTTCATGCACATCAAAGGACAGTTGGGTCGAGCTGCTAATGTACTCTATGGACACAGTGCGACATTCACAAACCCAACTGGTATTCTGGCAAGTGTTGGAGTACAAAGCTTATCAATCAATTTAGGTTCCTATTCTCAGGTGTCAAATATACGGATCCACCTGTCACCTAAAAGCAGATCCAGATTAAAGCTTGTCAGATGTAAAAAAAAAAAAAAAACTATAAATCTGTAGATATTTAATCTGTATCAAAAATAACACACACAAAAAAAAGGTCTACTTAGAGAAAGCTATCTTTTAGAATTCTCATTCATATCTTTCCTGAAAGCAAAGTTATGTGTAAAAACAAAGACTATAGAATAACACAAGACATGTCACTCGTATTGTTTTGAATGGGAGAAAGTGTAACGCGCAATATGGCGGAATAAGTCCCGCCTTCAAAATAAGAGCCAATCGCCGACTGGTAAAGTCATCGCGTCACTGCAGCGGCCGTTAGAAGCACCGGTTTCTATAGAAACAGTCAGACGCGCGCCTCCGAAATGAGGCACAAGAGACACGCATTTAGGTCTGCGCATGCGCATTAGCTTGATCCAGCCCAAAAAGTACACTTTTTTTTGTCATGATTCGAGCGTTTGGAAAAAAAAATTATGAGACAGTTGTCAGAATTCATTGGTAATTTCAAATATGAAATTTAATCGAAAGCTTGGCAAACAGCTTTGGAGAATTTGATGTTTCCCCATTCAAAGAGATAGGAGCTGCATGGGTGCCCAGGATGCCCGAGAGGCGTTTCAAAGATGGCCGCCGAGTGAAATGACTTGTCTTAAAGGGACTTTGGTAAAAATGTAAGTGCACCATGCAACTAAACAGAGTTTTATCCTTGCTTCCACAGTTTATCAATATTTGCATGGAAAGGCAAATAATAGTGTCCTCACAATTTCTTCCATGGTAGAAAATCTCAGAAGTTGGGGTAACATAAGGGTGAGTAAATGACAGAATTGTCATGTTTTGGTGAACTACTTTACTACTGAGTAATTTATCTGCTTGTTTGGAAATGAGCATTACTCTGTTGTAAAATAATATATGGCATTTTATAATGTTATGCGTGTATGCTTTAACTGAGCATTTAATGTAATTTCCCTGGGGGATGAGATGACATGTAGTTATTTAAGACACATTTATGGCCTGTCTTTGAAGGTCATTTTCATGGTTGGGGGACATATTGGGGGAATGGTGAAGTGACAACACTACTTCACCTGTTAATGGTGTAATTTATTATGCTTTTGGCAAAATTAAGACATTTAAGCTGTAATAGGCTAAGGGCGAGGGGCGGGTTAGGACACTATGTTCCTGAGTTAGATAAATCGATAGATGGATCAAGAGTAGTGCTGGAATTTTTAGCAAAAGGGCACAGCAATCCTCATCTGTCTTTTATAATCACTGTCATCTCACAGCAAAAATGTCTATTCCATCCGTATCCAGGATGCCTCAGGCTTAAGTTGTATGTCATAGTACCAGGGTCCAGTGGCACAACCATAGCCACTATGTTAAATCTGTGTCTTAGGAACTAATTTTACCAACTAGCAGTTAGCCAAGACTTGAAGAGAAAAAAGAGATGACTAACTTTTAAGACTAGTCTAAGCATTTTATGCAACTGGCCACAGCACTCTAAACGTACATGTTAAAATGGTTTATTATTTTCTTTCATACAAAAGATTCAGAAGTTGTTCAGGGGAGATTGAGTTATTCATTAGATAGCTGAGTGGTTTAGACAGCTGCCGGGTTCCTCTCCCTTCTCAAGTATACCTTTAGTATATACAGAGCTCTTCTGCCCTTACTGATGCCTCATGGGGCTTCAAGCATCCTCAAAAGAACAGTGGGCTGTTTGAGGGATGTCTTATCTTTGCTTATCTTTCCGGTGCTTTGGATTCACTCAAATGGCCATTAATTGGCCATTAAAGGGGAAAATGCTGCATCTCATCAGTCAGCTTTGGCTTTACTAGCAGACATCAACAAATTATGATGCACTTTTAATGTACCAATTTCTCCTCTCTAAGTGTATTGTGAGGAAACTATTTCCATGTTTGTACTGCATAATTGTTTTACAACCATGTTGATTTTTGGAAAGGAGTGAATTATACCACCAGTCATCTTTTTCCCCCCTTCAATCAGCATTGAAAATAATGTAGAGCAAGGTGCTGATAAATGAAGCATTGACCTCTATAGGGTTCCTGTTAGAGAACTGATGAGTCATGCATGTGATGTTGAACTTTTAATGACTGCTCATCAGAGGGCTAGTGGACAATTGCAGGATTTGCATTACATTTACATTTAGTCATTTAGGAGAACCTTGTTGGGTGACTTACAAATGAAGAACATCATGAGCAATTCATCATACAAGAGCAAACAATATTTGCAGTATATTTAAAGGGTTAGTTCACTCAAAAATGAAAATAATGTCATTTATTACTTACCTTCATGTCTTAAGACCTTCGTTCATCTTCAGAACACAAATTAAGATGTTTTTGATGAAATCCGATGGCTCAGTGAGGCCTCTATTAATTGCCGGCAATGTCACTGACCCTCTCAAGATCCAGAAAGGTACTAAAGACATATTTAAAACAGTTCATGTGAGTACAGTGGTTCTACCTTAATATTATCAAGCGACGAGAATACTTTTTGTGCGCCAAAAAGTAAGGACTTTTCAACATTATCTAGTGAAGGGTGATTTCAAAACACTGCTTCGAAGCTTTACGAATCTTTTATTTCGAATCAATGGTTCAGAGCCCCAAAGTCACATGATTTCAGTAAACGAGGCTTCGTTTATGCAATCCGAACCACTGATACGAAACAAAAGATTCGTAAAGCTTCGAAGCAGTGTTTTGAAATCGGCTGTAGGGCTGTCAAAATGTCTGAAAAGCTAAATTCGAAATTCTTTCTGAAATATTTGCAAAATTCGAATTATATTCGAATTCGAAAGGCAATACTAAATGTTAGAAGAAAAAAGTACTTTATTGTCTGCTATGCCCACAAGAGAGTGCAAGCAAGCTCAATAAGCAAATATACACCAAATCAAGCATCGCATCTTTTATTGTAATGAAATGACATTCACTTTTTTTTCAAACAACTGTTTTTAAACAAAAGATGTCATTAAAGGGATAGTTCACCCAAAAATGAAAATTTGATGTTTATCTGCTTACCCCCAGCGCATCCAAGATGTAGGTGTCTTTGTTTCTTCAGTAGAACACAAGTAATGATTTTTAACTGCAACCGCTGACGTCTGTCAGTGGTATAATGCAAGTCAGCGGGAACTTGGACTATAAGAGTAAATAAAACACGACAGACGAATCCAAATTAAACCCTGCGGCTCGTGACGACACATTGATGTCTTAAGACACGAAACGATCGGTTTGTGTGAGAAACCGAACAGTATTTATATCATTTTTTACCTCTAATACACCACTATGTCCAACGGCATTCATCACTCGATTCGTTTGGTCTGATCGCGCTCTGACAGCGGCAGTGATGTCTCGCGCATATACTTCAATGAGAGCGAGACATCATTGCCGTTGTCAGAGCGCGATCAGACCTCACGAATCGAGTGATGAATGCCGTTGGACATAGTGGTGTATTAGAGGTAAAAAATGATATAAATACTGTTCGGTTTCTCACACAAACCGATCGTTTCGTGTCTTAGGACATCAATGTGTCATCACGAGCCGCAGGGTTTAATTTGGACTTGTCTATGCAAGTTTTATTTACTCTTATTGTAGAAGTTCCCATCCACTAGCATTGTTTGACTGACAGACAGCAATAGTTGCAGTTAAAAATCATCATTTGTGTTCTACTGAAGAAACAAAGTGACCTATATCTTGGATGCCCTGGGGGTAAGCAGATAAACATCAAATTTTCATTTTTGGGTGAACTATCCCTTTAATGTGCATGAAAGGTAAAAAAAAAATGTGCATAAATGTAAGTACATCACTAACCTGAGAAAACAAGCTTCAACAGACAGCGTAATGTTTGTACTACATGAACACAAAATAGCGACCTGCCATTCAGAAACAATCCGCTCACTACACATAATGCTCGTCAAAACACGAGTAAGTGTTTTGTTTTTTGACAATGTTTCCAGCTGATGAAAACACCCGCTCAGCTCTGGGGTGTGTTTCCCGAAAGCATCGTTAGTCAACTATGGCACTCTCTTGGTAACGACGGAACTTGCGACCATAGTTCGCTTTGGGAAACGCACCCCTGAATGATGTGGCAGGCATGGTCAAGTATGTCTTTGCCAGCTGCGCAATATGTGGAAACAAACATACCGCACGGTTTTTGCCACCAACTGAGAGGGTTTTCGTCAGCGGGTAGCGTAGCTTCTCTTTCATACATATCCATCTGCTCCAAAGGCCTGATGCCTTCTTCAGCACTGCTTAGGGTCTGACTGCATACACCGTCGAACTAGTTGGCCATAGCAGACAGCGCAGTCTTTTTTTTTCATGCGTCAATATCAGCGCGCTCACTTTTTGACTCCATTATATTTATCACATTAATGCACCCTGCACTGTGCTACTGGATAACATAACAAACAAGCCACGTCAGTTACGTCATCATGGCTTGCGCTCCTCTTGACACTGCAAAAATTCGAATGTACGGGTTTTACATTCGAATGTGCCTTTTTTTTTTTTTTTTTTTTTTTTTAATTCGACGAACATTCGAAATTCGAATTTTTATTTGACAGCCTTAATCGGCTGTCACTAGATATTGTTGAAAAGTGTTTTTTTTTTTTTTTTTTTTTGGTGCACAAAAAGTATTCTTTCTCGTCGCTTTACAATATCAAGGTAGAACCACTGTACTCACATGAACTGTTTTAAATATGGCTGTTTCTCAATTCCAAGAATGCAGAGAACAGACTTGCGTTCTCGTGGAGTCCGGTCTTGCCAGGCGACCTTGAAAGAACAAACTCGGAAGGACGCGAGGACACAGAACGCATCCTTGTGAGAATTGAGATGTGCTACGATTTTGACCGTTACAGCATAGCGGCTAACGCACAACAAATGCAACAAAACATCACAAACAAATATAATATCTTATTAAAAGACTTACATCATATTATTATAGACATTGTTTTCATAAAATGTTATATATTTTTATTTTACCATGTGTATTTATGAAAGTGAGTAGCCTTTGTGCTACACCTGCTTTGTCAATGTTAAGATTATTTTTAATGCCACAAAATGCCAATAAAAATATTGCAGGCTTTCTTCAGATTATTACTTTATTAAAATTAAGCAAAACAAACAGAGAAATGTTTACATTCATGAGCCGTCACGTATTTGCGAGCTTGTAGCGGGAATCTCATACGTTTTTTGAAGAATGCGGAAAGCGGAAGCACGTGCAAGGCGATAATTTGTGTTTATAAAGCATATACAGTTGTATTTTTTTTTGAAAATGACTGATTGTTTCACTAGATAAGACACTTATTCCTCGTCTGGTATCATTTAAAGCCCTTTGAAGCTGCAATGAAACTGTAATTTTGACCTTCAACCGTATGGAGGCCATTGAAGTCCACTATATGGAGAATAATCCTGGAATGTTTTCATCAAAAACCTTAATTTCTTTTCAACTGATCAAAGAAAGACATGAACATCTTGGATGACATGGGGGTTAGTAAATTATCAGGAAAATTTGATTTGAAAGTGGACTAATCCTTTAAAGCTTGCAGGCTTCTGTACGTCAACCGCCCGCAGTGTCTTCTGGGATTTTTAACGGTTTGATTCTCTCAAGTCTGCATTCGATGCATCCTCGATATCAAGAACACATCTGGGTACTTTCATGTGTCCTCTGTTCTTGAGTATTGGAATTGAACTTTGATGGTTGATGATGACGTAGAGCGAGAACACAAGGACGCAAGATCGCTTAAGAACGCATATTGAGAAACAGCCTATGTCTTTAGTACCTTTCTGGATCTTGAGAGGTTCAGTGGCTTTGCTGGCAATGGAGGCCTCTCTGAGCCATCGGATTTCATCAAAAATATCTTAATTTGTGTTCCGAAGATGAATGAAGATCTTATGGGTGTAGAACGACATGAGGGTGAGTAATAAATGACATAAGTTTCATTTTTGGGTCAACTAACCCTTTAAAAAGTAAACTAGACTGATTTTAATGCAGGAGGCAACAGCTGACTGAAACTAAATTTTTACAAAACAGGTGCAAAAATATGCAGTCAAACAGAAAATACATGAACACTTAAAAATACATGCCTATATATATATATATATATATATATATATATATATATATATATATATATATATATATAAAACAACAACAAAAACGTTTAATAGGCTATGTCACAATATAGATATTTGTTATGATAACGATATTTCAGGTATGGTAATGACCTAGACTAGAGAAAGAGAGAGAGAGAGAGGAAAGGAGGGAGATGCCCGTGAAAGAGTGATGAGTTGATACATCCTTGCAGATCTCAGCAAAAAGTCACTGAGGTGGTCGATCTCTAAAAATAATGGCAGTGCATTATTCATGTGGAAACCTGCACGATCATCAAAACGCACGCACTGTGTTGACTGTATCCTATATAAATATAACAGTAAGGGTCCCCTGCTCTCTTATCTCCTCTCCCATCTCCTCTCCTATCCCTATATGAGACGATGTAAAGATGATCGACTGCTGTTAATTTCCTCGCGCAGATCACGCGCAACGGCTCGCAGTAAATCTACACACATGCGGCGGGAAAATAACAGCTCGTGTGCCATATCCGCTGTTAGTTCCGACTCAAACTCAATCAGCAAACGACGGTCACTGTCACGACTCCATCGACCTCCCCGCTGAAACGAGTCCCCGCTTGTCGCATCCGTTTAGCGCACTTAGACAGCACTTACAATGCAGTTTGTCTGAAGTGTCGCGGCGTATTTCATCATATTAATGACATAAAGGACCTCTTCCCCCTGCTCGCGCTATAAACTCTTATTTATGTCTCAAGAAAAGCTAATGCAGCGCTGCTCACTGGCAGGCGGTTCGGATCCAATCATTCCCGTCACGTTCAAGATCTGGATTGAAAGGTGATGCTAAAACTCTCAAATTTACATCCAAACGATGTTTCATGCAAAGATAGTTTCATGGTGTTGTAATTATGTTGAGTTATAGAGGGGTTGTTTATTTTATAGAACTGCAATTCTCTAGTTAAGTTACAGTGGGCAGTGAACTTTGAGACATTTATTTTAGATGGCAACATTTGAAAATAATCAGGTTATCACTAGATCAGAATGTTTTTTTTAAGTTGTTTAGGCTACTACTTCAGATTTATTTTTATTTATTGAATTATATTTTTACTATATTTTTATAGAAATAAAAAAAGTAAATCCTCATTCTGAAGGCCTGTTATAGGCCTATATAAGATGTTACATAGCCTACATGTAAATGTGTGTGTGACTTCTCAATTTCTTCACCACAGAAAGAATTAACACAGCATCTGATGAATGAAAGAGCAGATCTATCACTCAACCAGACTTATCTCAACCTCCTCCCACAGTACAAACCTCTCACTCGCAACTGACTTTTTAAAAAGACAGTTGCAACCCAAAGTCATATTTCTCTCTGTTTGCTTGTGTGTGTTGAAGTGTAAAAGGATAAATGCAGTATAGCTGAACTGACTAATGGTACGCCTACTCTTGATATACCGGCAAGGTAAGCAACATATTTCTCTCTCACATTCTCTCTCTTCATGTGCTTGCAAGGCACAAGTAGTACATACACATATATTTATTATATAGTATATCATGTGTATTTCAGAAATGACTGCCACCTTTATAAGAAGATTACTAATATTAGGAGTCTCATTCTTTTCCAAGCACACCTCAAAGCTGAGAAACTAACATCAAAATAACTTGTAGGCGATAGTTCTTACTTAATCATTGAAATTATTGTGTCTCTGTGACAGCTCAAAAAGAGCAGCCCACAATTTCATCATAAACACCCTCTACCTGTCAGTCATTTTGCCTTTTAAGGCTTGCTGACAATGGATTGTCTGACTTGTTAAAGGGTTAGTTCACTCAAAAATGACATTGGAAAAAGAAATTGTTGAATAAGTAGTTATTTATTTTTATTTTTTTGTGCACAAAAGTATTCTCGTCGCTTCATAACATTACGTTTTAACCACTGTAGTCACTTGGACTATTTTAACCATGTCTTTACTACCTGGGCTACTAGTGGTCATTGTGTTGCACAGATTTCATCAAAAATATCTTAATTTGTGTTCCAAAGATGAGTGAAGGTCTTACTGGTTTGGAGCAACATGAGGGTGAGTAATTAATAACAGAATTTTAGGAAACCACAAGCAAAAAGGCCATGTGAACTACTAGTGACCCTTTGTGTCACGAAATGAAATTATGCTATAAAATCACTCTCAAAGACTATCTTCATAATAGTGATGCTGAACAGTCATTTTTCTGTGTTAATGTTGAAGAATATATGAATGTCCAACCTACTCTAGGGCAATAGATTGCTAATTAAGATAAAAGAGGATTCCCCTGAGTGTATGTGTGTGATTATGCCATGATGGTATATTAAAATGGAAATTTAATTTTACACCAGAGGGCATCTTGGACAGTGACACAGAGAATGAGGATATGGTCATATTAAAGGTGTGTTGGATGGGTTAATGCATTTTTGCCTTTATTGATCAGAGTGTCCTTGACCTTCACAGCCCACAGAGTAATTGCTTAAGAGACTATGGTATATGAGTTTGCAGGAGACAGGTTAATGCACAGTACTACAGCACCCTAAAGATGACTATTGCCCCTCTACTGCACTCTATGATCACCTGTCAAGTAAGAGTGTTTCGATTTGAGGGTGATTTGAGTACTGCCTTCATGGCCAATATAATGGCTGTCATTATAGTGTTCTTGGAAGATATCTTTCAATAAGGACTGGACTGTGTGAGTGCAGAAGTGTAAACAAATCACTCTTTAATTAGTAAATGTAGTTATTGTAATTCCCATAAAGGGTTAACGCATTGACAAAAAAGAACTTCCAATAGTGGTGTGCATATGCATATGCTAATCAGATATGTTAAAAGAAACCCAATTCCAGTTGTTGCTGAAAGCACAATAGTCCTACACTAGGTTTTAAGAACTGAGAAATGATTCTTATTCAGAACTGATTCCATTTAAAATACAAAAACCAGACTGAATGATGATTGTTTCATAAATGTCCTCAGATGTGCATTTTTCAACTGATGCATACTAAAATTCAAAATTTCCTGCAATATATAATGACAGTGCAACACTGATATTAAATCTATAGATTCCTGTTTGATTCATAAACAAATGATTTGCGGAAGCTGATTTTTTTCAGCAATTTAAATACATGAAACCAGTACAGTCTGATTCCTGAACTAATGATTTTTATTAATCGATTCTTTCACCAAATCAAAAACATGCAGTGCAACCAGTG
This sequence comes from Megalobrama amblycephala, assembly GCF_018812025.1. Taxonomy (NCBI): domain Eukaryota; kingdom Metazoa; phylum Chordata; class Actinopteri; order Cypriniformes; family Xenocyprididae; genus Megalobrama; species Megalobrama amblycephala. The sequence continues at coordinate 20,596,053 of NC_063053.1, read as the reverse complement.
CAGTGAAATTCCTGAGATAATTACTTTTATGAACCGGTTCTTTCAGCGAATCAAAACATGCAGCACAACCAGTGCAGTCTGAGATTCTGAACAAATGACTTTTTTTTTTTTTTTCAGCGAATCAGAAACATGCTCCGCAACCATTGCAGTCTTATTCCTGAGCGAATAAACTTTATGAGCCAGTTCTGTTCACTGAATCGAAAACATTCAAACACGTAAAAACATCCTATTCTAACAATGTTATTGGTAATGTCAATCACAGTGCTGATACTTTAATATATGTTATGTTTTTTTAGTATTGTTTACTGTTTACTATGGCCAATTATTGCATTTATGAAACAATTTATGAAAGAATGTAATCGGAACGGGAACTAGAATCATTAAATTCTTTCAATCCCCATTAATGTCCACCTTTTCTCTTTTTTTGTCTTCTTCTTCAGGCTAAACTTAATCTCATTCAGTAAATGTGAACCATCATAGGTAACCTGAAAGCTTTGCATTATGGGTGACTTTACTTTCAGAGCAGAGCCCTCAGGATCTCAGCTGAAGGAAGGGACAGTGGTGAATGGTGCTGTAGGAGATGAATGAAAAGAGAGAAATCGAGAAAGATGGTGCTAAAAAGAAGTAGGAGGAGGTGTGTGTAGTAGAACTGTATGAAGATGTATAAGTGAACACATCTGCAGACTAGAGCACATGCACAGCATGGATTAAAGGGGTGGAAAGAGTAGTATCTTTCTCTTTCTCCATCAATTTCTCTTATGCTGAAAAACAAATAGCAGCTCACAAGATGAACACACACACTGAATATCTGGAAAAGGCTGCTGTGTCTCAGTGTATCTATAATGTAATCATTAAATTGCATTTAATTATGCTAAACAGCATTGTTGGTCTCCTATAGATGCATATTTGCCTCCAAGTTTAACATATTCATGCTGTATGAGCCCTGGAGTTACTTTAAAGGGATGAGTTGATCTCTGGTGTGTGTTCTCATTCAGAAAAGATTTATAGACATGCTGAGTCTACACTTCATGCTGTAGTGCAGGTGACTGACTCCGAATGCCTTTAGAGAGCTGTTAAACATACTAACCCCCAGAAAAAAAGGTTACAGCAGTGGAGAGAGGAGAGGAAGAGAAAGGAAAGTAGATTGAAAACTGATATTAGTGACTGATTCAATCCCAGAGAGAAAGTGAAGAAGAGAAGAAAACTGGCGAGAAGAGTAGAAAGGAGGCAAGAGGGGAAAAAAGCACTTTCAAGTGTAAGAAAATTATAGAATCCTAAAGTGCGTGTATGTGTTTACTTGGCTATATAATATATATATAATTTATTAATCTGTGCCTTGCCACAATTCTGTCTCTGAGCTCTTCAGGCAGTTCCTTTGACCTCATGATTCTCATTTGCTCTGACATGCACTGTGAGCTGTAAGGTCTTATATAGACAGGTGTGTGGCTTTCCTAATCAAGTCCAATCAGTATAATCAAACACAGATGGACTCAAATGAAGGTGTAGAACCATCTCAAGGATGATCAGAAGAAATGGACAGCACCTGAGTTAAATATATGAGTGTCACAGCAAAGGGTCTGAATACTTAGGACCATGTGATATTTCAGTTTTTCTTTTTTAATAAATCTGCAAAAATGTCAACAATTCTGTGTTTTTCTGTCAATATGGGGTGCTGTGTGTACATTAATGAGGAAAAAAAATGAACTTAAATGATTTTAGCAAATGGCTGCAATATAACAAAGAGTGAAAAATTTAAGGGGGTCTGAATACTTTTTTTACTGAATACTTTATATATACATATATATATATCATATATTAATTATCTACAGTATATATTGGGTAGTCTTAATATATAAAATTTATTTAAAATTGCATGTATGTGTTTAATATATGTAGATTAAATATTACATTAGATTAAATATTAAATAATTTACATATAATAAATGAGTTATAATGACAGGAAAAAAAAAACTCAGCCCTATATATAGTCCTCAGTGCACACGCACACACCTTTTCCTAGCAAAATGTGGACGTAGTACCATAGACTTATATTGGTTTCATATAGTGTATGTGTGTGTGTGTGTGTGTGTGTGTGTGTGTGTCCGTGTGTCCACTGAGGGCTGTGTTTTGTGTTTTTGCTGACAGTGTGATAAATCATTCAGAGAACTTCACACTCTGTTCTGGATGAATACTGCATTGTGCGATTGAGTCCAGATTTATGCTTAAAATTGTTCATCAGTTAATTTTCCGGCTTCATTAACATTGAATCTCATGTGGCTGCAGGTCTGAATTCTCATAAGCAGTAAATGTCACAGATGGTAATAGTTTATTATAACTTAACTGAATCATCAATCTCGAGGGTGTTCCCTCTGTCCTTCTGTCTTGCTCTGTAGAGGTTATGTTATGATAAATAGTATAAAAACATTTCAAATCAATTGCATTCTTAAAACTAAAATCTTTGATATGATTTATTAATGTCTATATGATCTATTTATGTCAAGAACAGTGAGGCCCTTGTCCAATTTTTTTTATTATTATTATTTTTTTTATATATATAATGACAATGACAATTTTTTATATAATGACAAATAATGACACTGCTTTATCAGAAGCTTTATCTTTCAGTGCCCTGCACAGTGGCAAGGAGTACTGCATGAACTCAAGCCCCCCAAATGCAGAATTAATTGAAAATGTTTCATTCATCCTGCATTAGGAATCACTGTTTCTAGACCAAAAATGGGTGGGCATTATGCCACATTGAGATTAATAATGCTGAGTGCTTGTCATGGCAGGGGAAGGCATTGTCTCTGCTCCTATAAGTGGTGGTGAGTGGTGTGCTTACTCAGGAAAGGCAGAAGACTTTGCTAGTAGCAAAACAAGCAATACTGAGGTACATGATCATCAAAACAATTAAACTATTTAAATGGAAGCATTTGTGTAATGCACTGAGCAAAAATGTCACCTTTCCATCTTTTCTGTATTTCAGAGCAAAAGTGGAATTACGTCATGTAACCAGAGCCGGAAAGATGTTCCTCCCACAAAGAGATGAAAACTCCTTAGATGAAACCTGAGCAATATGCTAAAGGTAAGATAATATTTGGTCAGTCTGTCAAACGCATCAACAACATCCTCTTGTCCAGGAACACCTCACATTCTGTTACTTCTGTCATGAGCGTCCACTAGATGTCAGTACAGTGCTGTGAAACACAGACAGACTGCAGGAGTGCTGTCAAATAAAGAACAGAGACACGCCAAAAGCTTCCTAGACCTCCATCTATTAGAAATTAATGTACTGCTGCAAACTCTTAATTTCTCATTGTCTCTTTCTTTTTGCCTTTCCTGATTTTGTTGTTACCTACAAGATCTTTCTGCCCTGCAGGAATTGAGAGAGGAAGTAAATGTGCAGAATTATTACCATTTATAAAAGCCACCACTTCATTTGAGGCTTTCATGGCACAATAACATTGTGTAAAGGTTTAAAACAAACTGAAGTCAGCGTGAACTGTAGCAGTAACCTACAGATAGTACGTTTAATTTAAATTTAATTGGCTATGATTATCTGTCAGTAGAATAAGTTTGATAAAAATGAAAAAAGAGGACGTAATCAATTGACTTACCTTGTAATACTGCAGACTATGCAATATATTTGAATAATAAATCATAAATATTCAATACATTTTATTTACTAAATATTTTAGAATTTTTTTAGATCCAATGCAATCACTTTTCATCAGCGCAATAATAAATACTGGCTTATTGTGAAATCATATACAGAAAATCACAAATCCTGCCTCATGAAGAGCAGGAAATATCTTTATTTATTTATTTATTTATTGTTTTATGCTTTTTCTGAGACTATGTGTGTGTATACGTTCATATTTAAGTATTTGTGTGAGTGCTTATATGTCCAGGACTACGTGTTAGTGCAGAGATGCACATGTGTGTGTACTTGTGTCCATAGTTGAATATTTATGTGCAGGCTTGAATTAGACTGTGTTATACAGTAAAGGGAAGAGCTATTTATCTGCATATGTTTGGAGTTTAAATGTTTGGCAGTAGAAGAGTGTAACAACTGATGGTCCAGATTTTATGCTTATGAAAACAGAAAATAAATCAGACACGGAAAGGGAGAGAGAACGATGCTGATAGACGGCCAGTTGTGGTGTGAAGCCATTTTTCAGAGCAATAAAATTGTACAACACACACTGCATTTTACTGACAGGACACTGCTCAAAAACCAATAAATGTGTCACTGACATTGGCATGAATGGTAGTGCTGTTGCAACATTGCAAGAAGAACAACACATGCTTCGCTAGTACGAGCCTCAGACTAATAGACCATGTCTCAAAGGGTGTTTGCAGGTTTATTGTGTTTAATTATATGTAAGTGTGGTTGTCTGTGTTTTATGCTCAGATTTGCAGGTGCACTGGTCCAAATCCAGGTCATTAGACTAACATGTTCTTTTACAGCCACTTTAATGCTAATACTATTGGCCTGGAGCCCATCCCAACCTGTTAGAAGAGACAGAAACCATGTTTACCCTGGTCTAGGACCAGTTCCTCTTGCTGAAATCTGAGTATTTACCCTGACATCAAACTGTTGTCAGACCAGCAGACATGCCACTGCAGCTCAACTAACATTCAAGAGTCATTCTGTTCTTTATTAGACCACATATTTACTCAACAAGATGCCAAAGCCCTTTTTGGGGTCTTGTTCTTGTTCATGTCATAAACAAATAATCAGAATTCTCTGGCACGTCCATGAGTGATGATTTCATGGAAAAAATGAGGTGTTTCTTTCCATCTGCACGATCTGATTTTCATTCCTTAGGCAGAACAGAGGTTGTTCGTATAATCCCTCAAGGTCTGGTTAAAAGGTAAGATGTGCTCTGTTGTGTGTGTGAACAGGATTAACTGCGTTAATAAGTCTATTCTCAGTCTTTATTTTTTTTTGACATAAGTAGACCCAGATGGAATCGGACTTTTTTTTCCCCTCTGTGATGATTTTATAGGGAAATTCTGTGTAATAAATTTCAACATAGTAAATTGTGTTAAATGGACCTAGTATAAATGGTTGTGATTAGACCCATTTTTATATATATATAATATATATAATATATATATACTGTAGACAAGCTCATGTTTAAATGTGGGATTCTACACATCTCTTAATTGTTGAATTGCTTTTAGCCTCTTTTATTCAGTTTTTTGATGAAAGAAAAAATTCTAGATTTTTAAAAATCTAGCTTCATTTGAAGGAATTATAAAACACGTTTTAAAATTTTTCTATCCAAATATACTGTAATGTAAATCTAAAGTATATTTCTTATGAAATATTTCTTTCATATTACTCATAAATGAATGGATCTATATGTAGTAAACATGATTCATTTACACCCATGCTAAATCATTAATCTTTTATTTTGAATTCTTGTTTGTTTTTTGTCACTTGCAACTCTGCGTTTTCCTTTTATTTTACCTGAAGGGGGAGCCACAAGCCCAGATTTGTGCAGAAGAGCTGTGTGTGTGTGTGTGTATGTACAGTAAATGTCCTCAAAAATCCAATCGACTTCAGCTGCTTCTTCCAGCTTCTACTGCAATCATGATGTCACGCTGCTCGCAAAGAGGTCGGGTCATCAGGTGTTCTGGTTCGAGGAGGGCAAAGGTCAGAGCCGCAGGTGGGAGGTCAGCCTGCTGCCCGGCACTGTGCCCACCCTCTGCTCCGTAAACTGAAAACATCTGCAGGAATCAACAGAGAAGTGTTACAGGGAGGAGAGGGGGAAAAAACGATATAAATCTTTAAAGATAAGCAAAACGAGAAGAGAGGCTCCAGTCATCACCATGCTTCTCCACTCGTTTTGTAAGTGGATGGTTAGTGACCTCATTTACTTTGGCTGCAACCGGATCCAGTGTGTTTTTAGAGGAAAGGTGCTTGTCTTGAACTGAGGTATCTGTGATTTAGGATACACAGCTGTCAATAAGAGTGATTTGGAGGATTAAATGTGGTGATTGCGGGTTAAAAATTGCTGTAAATTTTGATTACCAGTTATTTATCCATTCTGATCTTGACAAACTATGCCAATAAATTAACCTTGTTCTGTAGGTAGATTCTGCACTGAAAACTGAATCATATTCTCAAGATAATCAAGGTTTGATGCAGTTGAGATTTAGTCAGCCTTTAATTGGTGTGGATTTCTGTTTCTGGTCATGTTTTTTTTTTTATCACTTTGTTTGTGTAAAAATATTCAGTGAATCATGGATTTTGCAAGCTAGGAGTGTTTAAGAGTAAAGTTAGCCTTTTACACCCTGTAGCCGAGGGTTTATTAGCCATTCGTTTATGTTTCCACAGCGAAACCACAATGCGCGACTCTCAGACTTAGCCATATATCGTTGTATATGGACCGTGAGTAACAAACACATTTCAGCTCAGTTTGGCGAGACTGAAATCGTTGAGGTTTGAAGGTCTCCTGAAAAGCTCTGTGAAAACCTTTTTCAAACCCCAGTAAGTGCAGCAACAGTCCAGCAGACACAACCTGACATTTTTTATTAATTTTTTATGATTTTTTATTAAATTATTATTTTTTTCTGTAATTTATAATAAATCGTGCCACATTCTCAGAACATTCTGTTTGGGTAAAATTCTCACAAGGTTCCCTTAAAGTTATGAACAAACTTTTTTCCAGTAAAATTGATATCTGGTCTTTAAAAACATTCTCAAACTTTTCTCAAAATTTTTCTAAAAAACGTTTTAGTGACCAACTTTTAGTGACTACTTGATTCCGAACATTCAGGGAACATTCAAACTTTCGTTTGTCTTCGGAACACAAATGAAGATATTTTTGATGAAATCTGAGAGCTTTCTGCCCCTCCTTAGACAGCTACACTTCAAAAAGTTCATAAAGAGATTGTAAAACTAATCCATATGATTTGAGTGGTTTAGTCCAGATTTTCTGAAGAGACTTGATTGCTTTGATGAACAGATTTGATTTAGGCTTGTATTCACATAAACATTGATCAGCGAATATAAACAGAAGCTCAACTGAACATGATTGATCCGCGAGAACAAACCTCTTCCGAATAAATTTGGAATAAACTGCTCAATTAATATGGATTAGTTTTACGATCTCTTTATAAACTTTTTGAAGTGTCAAAGTGTCAGTTGTGTAGCTGTCAATGGAGGGACAGAAAGCTTTCAGATTTCATCAAAAAGATCTTAATTTGTGTTCCGAAGATGAACGAAAGTCTTACAGGTGTGGAACGACATGAGAGTGAGTAATTAATGACAGAATTTTCATTTTTGGGTGAACTATCCCTTTAAAGGATTAGTCCACTTTTAAATAAACTTTTGCTGATAATTTACTCACCCCCATGTCATCCAAGATGTTCATGTCTTTCTTTCTTCAGTCAAAAAGAAATTAAGGTTTTTGGTGAAAACATTCCAGCATTATTCTCCTTATAGTGGACTTCAATGGGCACCAAACGGTTCAAGGTCCAAATGACAGTTTCAGTGCAGCTTCAAAGGGCTTTAAACGATACCAGACGAGGAATAAGGGTCTTATCTAGCGAAACGATCGGTCATTTAAAAAAAAAAAAGTTTAAGTTTTATAAGCACAAATGCTCCCCTTGCTCTGTTCGTACCTCAAGCATACATCAAGCGTGATCTTTTCAACGTAATTGCGTATTACGTGACATCACGAAAGTTCTAAATGCATTTGTAGCCTATTGTTGTAAGTATCAGATGTGGAGCACGTCAGAAACAGAACGGGCATCAATTTACTGTCGTTTTTTTTTTTTGCACGCCACATTATCTTGTCGCGCAATACACGTTGTAATGCTCTCAGTCAAAATTTTGAGCTTTTTTTAATAGTGTAGGGCAGTGGTTCCCGAACCTGTCCTGGAGTTCCCTCACTGCACATTTTGTATGTCTCCTTTACCGGACACACCCATTTCAGGTCTTGTGGCAGCGATTGTCTTATTATAGGGAGATGAGAGGGTCTGTATCTCTTACCATTGGAGAAAGCATAACAGCTAACTTGGATCACATGCGGTACCGCTCAGCCTATCGTGTAATGTCAGTGACAACAGTGCCTGCCGTTCAAAGTTTTATGACATTCAGTTATAGTTTACGTTAATCAGTTTCTTGCGGATTAGCGCGCTGGTCTTGAGAATAAATGTTCTATATTTGGTGTTATATATTAGTAAACACAGTAGGACTGCATTGTTTGTGGAATGTGCGAAAAAAGAGCGCGAATACTTCTATTCTCTGCAAAGTTCACTGCAGGGCGCATTAAACCACACTTACAACTTAACTGTAAATTAATACATATTTAAGTAATTAATTATAGTTTTACACAGCAGAGTCATAAATGATTACAACACACGACTAACCTGACAGTGATAGAAAGAAATTATTTTATTTTGCCTTCTCTTATAAAATAACATGTTTTCATAGTAAAAATTTATATATTGTTCCCAACAAACATATTTTTTTAGCGTAAAACATGTTGAAGATCGGCAGACAGGCAGTCGATTCATTAAATAAGCTATTTCCTCGCAAAAGGGGTTTATTATATTAAAAATACAGCCTCTGGTGTCCTTTCCTGCATACTGGCCACAGCGTTATCATTAGCCGTTACGCTTTTTTGGCTAATGGTTGCAGACTTGTCATCTAGTGGCTTTGCTTGTGGTCTCTACTAATGAACTAATGAGTTGAATCAGGTGTGTTTGATGAGGAAGAAATACAGAATGTGCAGTTTTGGGGGTCCTCCAGGACACGTATGGGAAACATTGGTGTAGGGTCTTCAACATGCGGCCTAATCTAATGTAGCCTATAGTGACATTCAGACATTTTAAAGTCTAGTCAGCTTCATTTTGTTACAACCCTGCATGGCTTCATTTTTCTGCTAAACACAAAATAAGATATTCTAAAGATTGTTGGTAACCAAAAAGTTTTAAATTTGGACATGGACAAATGGACAAAAAAAAAAAAAAAAAAGAAAAGAGAGAGAGAGAAAAAAACATTTCTCAAAATATCATCTTTTATGTTTCACAGAAGAAAGAAATTCATATAGGTTTGAATGGCATGATTACAAGATGAGATGGGTAAATGATGACAGAATTTTCATTTTTGGATGAACTATGCTTTTAAGTGTGACTTAAGTGTCCAAATACATTTGGGGCTACAATGCTGCGTATTTAGAAATCTGGGCGTTTAAAAGTCAAATGTAAACCAAAACTACGGAGAAAGCACCAACAGATGTTAGTTAAACATTTAAAGAGAGCACTCCTCCCTCCTCGCTCATCTGTCTTCTGTGATGTATGGAGCTCTGGCTCTTCTGTGCATTGTTCTGGGGACAGAGATACTAAACAGGCTGCTGTGGTTGAGTGAAGTCAGCCCCCCTGACAGACTGAATCTAACTGTGACTAATAATAAATACAGTTCAGTGATGCTCAGTGTGACAGAGAGGATGAAGTTTGAGTGTTATTAATAAATAAGCAGTGAGTGCGGCTCAGTTTGATACAGTGAGACCTGCAGCTAACAGCTGTGTCCTGCTCCCTAAGGGGCAAAACAACCAGTTTATCCTGTGGATTTAGTGTACAAAGACACTGACAGACTCATACTGCAGTGTTCCACTGCTTGAAGCTGCTGATGTCAGGGATCAAAGACTCCCTCGTCCCTCGTCAAACACACACACATTCTCCCATACGGCTGTTCTCAGATCCCATCATAAGTGACTCTGATGGCATCTGGTCTGTTGTTCTGTTCCCAGAGGCTCTCTGCGTTTTCTGCTTTCTGTTTCCTCGTGCTGATTAATTCCAGTGATCTGCGAATGAGACTTGGTCTTTCCTCTGTTCTTCTTTTGAACATTAGCCCTGCTTCAGTGTATCAGGATGGTGAGGAGACCTTTCAGCAGACAGACGAAGATTAATGTGTGTGTGTTTCTGGAGAGTGCAAAAGAGAGAGCATAATAAATGTGTAAGTGTGTTTCAGGATAAATGCAAGGAGTGACAGAAAAAAGGTGAGATGGAATAGAAAATGGAATAGATAAGGAAAAACGATTTTCATATTCTGTATTATTATTATTATTTTTTAAATTAGAAAATAAAGCACTTCTGTTAATGTTAAGTGATTTTTGGCATCACATTCACAACATACAGTATGAAAAATGTTATTAAATTATTAGTGTTTTTAAAGATTAACTTTAAAGGGGACATCGTGAAAATCTGACTTTTTCCATATTTAAAGGTGCAATATGTAAGAATTTTGCTGTAAAATTTCCAAAAACCACTAGACCAGTGTTATATGTTTTGTTCACTTGAGTACTTACAATTGCCCAAATGTTTACATCTATTTGTAAATCATGAGAAAATTGCAATTTTAACCAAGGCTCGGTTTCCGGTTTTATTTTGTAGAAACCATGGAAACACCAAAGATGCTTTAATATAATACACATTTTAATAGGAAAGGGAAACAACTGTTTTTATTTGTAGACAGAAAACGAATTATTGTTATATAGCTCAACATGTTTATTGTTTAAATCCATGCTTTACCATGCCTCAGAGAAAAACACTGTTTTGTCAAGTAGCTAACATAGCATAATCAGATGCAGCTTTATTTTTAGTAACAGTAATACAGAATTTTCTCCATCATACAATATGTTTTAAAATTAATTGCATGCCATTTATCAACACAAGCCATCCAGCATTTAATATGATATTTTATATGTGCAACATATGGAAGAGGATTAGGGCCAAGCAATAATAAAAAAATAAAACCATCTCGAGATTAAAGTTGTTAAATTTCGAGAAAAAACTCGTTAAATTTCGAGAAAAAAGTCTAAATAAAATGTTGAGAATAAACTCATTAAATTACGAGAAAAAAATCGTTAAATTTCGAGAAAAAAGACGAGATAAAATGTTGAGAATAAAGTCATTAAATTACGAGAAAAAAGTCGTTAAATTATGAGAACAAATTTGTAATTTAACGAATTTGTTCTCGTAATTTAACGACTTTTTTCTCATAATTTAATGACTTTATTCTCAACATTATCTCGACTTTTTTCTTGAAATTTAACAAGTTTTTCTCGTAATTTAATGAGTTTATTCTCAACATTTTATCTCGACTTTTTTTTTCGAAATTTAACAAGTTTTTCTCGTAATTTAATGAGTTTATTCTCAACATTTTATTTAGACTTTTTTCTCGAAATTTAATACGTTTTTTCTCAAAATTTAACAACTTTAATCTCGAGATGGTTTTATTTTTTATTATTGCTTGGCCCTAATCCTCTTCCGTAGCAACAAGTGTCTCACAGCAGCCACCGAGCGAATGCACAGAGTAACGTTATAACATAATTTTTAACACACTCAAATGTATCTAATATGATAAACAGAGCTGTGTTACCTCATACGCTTAACTGGAAAAAATGGAAGCAGCGCCGGCGACTGTGTCATAATGAAAGTTACGCTGCTCGCGGCGTGTGTTGCTCAATCGCTCCAGCGGCCTCGTTCAGCTCCAACAACACTCGGCCCTGCTCTGTTTCATACTACAGTAACGTTAATAATTGCATCCATGAACATGATTTCTGCCCGAGTCCTATCCCAATTGTTTTCCACCGCCTGTGAGGAGAAGACCACATGTCCCAAGATTCCGCGCTCAAACTTGGCGTCATCAAGCTACACCTTTGTTTCGAATAGGCCTCTAGTGACATCTAGCAGACAGAAAATATACATATTGCACCTTTAAGTGCTATAATCGGGTCCTTGGTGCATCTACCAACCCAGAAAATGCGAAAAAGGATAACCCAGTAACTTTGTGTTAGCAAGCCTTTCTCTGCAAGCATGTTAAAACTCTGCCCTCTTTTGGAAAGAGGGCAGGGAGCAGCAGCTCATTTGCATTTAAAGGGACACACAAAAATGGAATGTTTTTCTCACACCCATATAGGAGCAAATTTGACAAGCTATAATAAATGATCTGTGGGGTATTTTTTTTTGCTGAAACTTCACAGAGACATTCTGGGGACACCAGAGATTTATATTATATCTTGTAAAATGGGCATTATAGGTCCCCTTTAACAGAGTTGGGAATAGGATGACAGAAAAGGTTGTCGAAAGAGAGAAAATGAGCATGAACAAATTAATAATTTATATATATTTGTCAATAATCAATATATAATGCTGATATATTCTGCATAGCTAATTTTAATATGTGATTGTTTTGCATCTTATAATGTCCTGTCGCAAATGGAACCCTAAGCCCTCACAATCTTCCTCTGAGCCCACATTTTCATAGACGTATTGCCGCTTTGACTGACAGGTAGAAGTCTGCTATGGGTTTGCGGGCTCGGCAGAAGTGTGCATCGAGGGCGCATATTGGCTACAAAGTTGGCGCTTTCGAGCACCCTTCTGAAACCTAAAATGACAAATGGGTCACCCTATGGTTTTGTGGACTTAACGGACACGTGCACGCAGCGGCTATTTCTGCATGCTGTGCCATTTGGAACAGGGCCTAATTACCTCCCCAGTCAGCCAGAACTTAAACCCATATTGAATTCTGGTCAAGAACCGCACACAGAAAACGACTGTTTGACTGACATGTAAAGTGACCAATCACAGTTTGTTTTTGTTTCCAAATACAGTAAAATTCTAATAATGTTAGAAACTAGTCAATGGGGGATGAGATCTGTTTGGTTACTGACATTCTTCCAAAAATCTTCCTTTGTGTTCAGCAGAACAAAGACATTTATATAGGTTTGTAACAACCTGAGGGTGAATAAACGATGACAGAATTTTCATTTTTGGGTGAACTATCCCTTTAAGCCTTGTCTCTGAAACTGGAAGATAACAATTCAGTAAAAACAAGCAAAAATAAATGAACAAAAACACACCTAATGCGCATTCTTATTTCAACATTTTGTAGAAGTGTGTTTTTTGTTGAAAGAGTTGAACTAAGTGAGTTGATCATCTTAATTAGGACTTCCCAGATCATAAATATGAACTTTTAAAGTAAAAAAAGTAAGACTGTAAGACTTCTTTCAAAGCTTTCAATCATTTAATCATTCGGTTCAGTCAAGTGTGTCAAATATAGTTGACTGAAAAATAAAGCACTTTAACACGCAGTTCACTTTTCTGTGGCATGCGTTTGATTTCTCTGGGATGTTTGTGGTTGTGTGCATCTTATCTGTGTGAATGAGAATTGGGGAGTTTGTGTGCGTTTATGCTTGTGTCCGCGTTCATCTGTAGGATGTGGAGTACTCCTCAGAGCTGATCTGAGCTTTAGCACTCCTATCACTCAGCGAGAGGCCCACTTTAACCCTCTCCTTTATTAATGGCCACCCAACACCGAGCTGCAGTAAGGACATGAGAAACGGCAGAGAGGGGTAATTTGTCGTGAACACGGCCAAAGGTCGAGAAGTTCAGACAAGAGAATCTTCTGGGCGCTCCAGAGAGAGATGGTGGACAAGAGGACGACATGGGGCCAAACTAAACATACTCGGCTGTCTGTCTTTCTTTTGCGCTTCTCGAGGTGGATCTGGCTTAAGGCCAGGACACATTAAGAGAGATGATGACAGACAGAGATAAATAACCAGAACATTAATCATAGAAAGAGAGAGAGGCCAAATGAGTCAGTAGAGAAATGAAAGTAAGAAAAGGTGTGAATGAGGCAGATGACAGATTCTTCCACAGAATAATGGAGATCTGCTCCAACCAAGACAACAGAAGCCGGAAACAACAACAAAATAGTTTTTTTAAAGGCAATCTCTGACAGATTTGAACAATAAACAGTTCACAATGCAATGCAAGGAATTTGAGGTAGAGCAGTGAAACTCAACAGAGAAACATAAGACCACCCACAGCTGGTGTTTGGGAGCATTTCCTTAAACCTGCTACCAATTTTGCTTCTAATCTGCAGCCCTGACCACCTCTGGCTTTTCTGCTGATGGTGTAATTCATGATTTCAGTGGAACGTGGATTCTGTCTGGCAGAACGCAGTGGCTCACAGTGTGATAACCGCACGGCACGCATTGAGCTGCTTTCAGATATTGCTTCTTTTTAGAGACACTGTGGTTTTCAGAGGAGCCTGTTGGTCTATGAGTCTATTTCATGAGTTATTTTGAGATACTGAACTGCTATATTGTGGTTCTAAACTCTTGTTCCACAAAAGGGGGAATCCTGGCCACAGTGGTGACTGTGAATCCACAAATCCTGCACAATAAGAAATAATTTGTAATTCAATTGCTGGGTTGGCTGCACCTTCTGCATTGTGTTGATGCAATTTAGAAGTAAAATACTAGGTACTTTATGTACCGCCACCACATCGGAAATGATGTATATGTTTTGGTGGAAATTCAATTTTTTACATTTTACTTTTTTTTTCTGTGTAGGGTACGTGGGACTCCTCTCAGGCCTGCTTTCATGTGGCGTGCTTTAAATCTTGCAATAAGCAGCATTCTTTTCATCACCATCTGTAATTATCCCATGTCAGACCTCATTCCCACAGCAGCTGCGGCCATGTCCAGGATCCCGCTTGGGTTTGAAGTGTCTCTGTTTTGTGTCCTATTGATAGACAGTTTGCATCGGCATGTTCAGGATGAGTAAAGTTCACTGCAGTCAGACCACATGCCTGCAGACGCATGTCATCTGCCACTTTGACCCAAAATGTCGCAGCCACTCGAACAGTGATGAGGTAGGGGCCTTCTTTTGTTTCAGTACCCTAAGGGATGATGGGAGAACTACAGGCAATTCATGTGAGCCAGTTATAATCATGGTGGGCCTTACAGCCAATCACATCTGTGATATTTAAAAAACCGCAGGCTTGTTGGAGTGATACTGCATTTATGAAACAATTCAGTAAACAATACTAAGTATCGTACATTTTAGACACAATATTGCCAGTATTTTTGCTGTGCCAATGGAAATAGTAGGCTACCATTGTTTATAAGCTACACACAGCGGTGTTTTGTTCCTGAATTAATCGGCATTTCCAAATTAATTAGTCGAGTGATTCACTCATAAATAGGCTTACAGTAATCACGCATTTTCTTACTGAATGAATCAGCGTTTTCAAACAAATCAGTTGAATTAACGATTCAATGACTCACTTTTTCATTCCTCAATCAGTGATTTTTAATTAATCAATTGGATCAATGATTAAATGACTCACTCATCTAGTTCCTGAATGAATCTGGGATTTTTGATCAAATTGGCTGAACAAATGAATCACTGACTATTTTTGCCACCTACTGGCGTAGCGATGTAACCTGCACAAAGAGTCATTGAAAAATACCCACCGCTGCTTATACAGATTTGAGAACTGAAACTATTTACAAAGTAAACATGCAACAAAAAGTTTAAATATTTAATTTTCAATGCACTAAATTGTAAGGTGACTTTAATTGCATTCATTTTATGATTTTACTGACTTGATTAACTTGACCTGTATGAATCCTGTATGGGCCACTCTATAGTGAATGTTGCCTTTGTTGTTGTCTCTTTCAAGACTCACCACTGCACAACCTTTTTCTCCCTTTAAATTTTTTGTATATTTACATTACATAAATTTGGTTTCGGCAGCCTTCCAATATGATGACCGGGCCACCCTGAAAAGTCTTGGGGCTCCCTACAATATGACTCTTCTCTTATCTGTACTATCATCATCCTGGTCATTCAATCAACCAAAACCACACAGAGAACCCGAAATTCATTCTTTCATTCTCATGGACTGCTTGAGCCATTCTCAGACTGAGATTTAAAACTTAAAGCGTGCTTGTTTTGGAGGCTTCGTATGTTTTTACTCTCACAAGCACTTGGACAGAAAACACCCCTCCTGCCTTCCACATTTCTATCTGCAGCAATATTCAGAATTTGTAAATCATGACAGAATGGAGCCCTAGAGTTCCCATTAATGGCTCGGGTCTGACTTTAGAGCACTTGATTGAGTGATATTAAGAGTTTCCTGTGAAATGATGTTTGGATCCTTGACTGTTTTTACCCACACGCTCGCAGCTCAGAGGTCTGCATCCATGATAGTTTATCTCTACTATACTGGATTATAATGATCTCCCATCTGTTCTGATGAGAGGTTTGGATGACGATAATCATTCATTTAGAATGTAAGAAAGGTGACAGGTCTCTCAGAGGTCATATATAATCTATGATTATCCATGATTTGCTACATTTTTTATTAGGTTGAGTTCAGACATCATGGACTCACATCACGTACACTGTCAGTGGTGACTTCCTTTTTATTTAATCTAGGATGTAGCAATTCTAAGGTTGGGTTTTATCAATCATATGCATGAAGAAGCAAAGTCGGAATCAGAACCCATAATTTAGCTCCTGATTTTCATTGTGACCTGTCAAGACAACAAATAATATATTAGCATGAATGACATCTCAATATATTATGCTGATGTCAAATGGATGACATTATTCAGGAGCTGCATTTTTATATAATAATTTCAGCTGCCCCCCTAAGGGAGCTTTTGAACATTGCATTGCTCTTTTGTCAAGAATCTTTTGGATTTACCAATCTGGTCAGCATGTAGATAAATCCACACTCAGGCCCCAGGAAACCATCCAAAATGCACTGCTAGTGCAATCTGTGAAATGTCTTGAGTTATCAGTTTAAGTTTGGCTTCAGGAAATCTACACATTTCCCATGAAAAGATTTACACCTCAGGAATCATTTCCATGTGTGAATAATGTGATCGAATAATGCTGAAAAATGCTGAAATGTTTTCCTTATCCTGCTACATACCAAAATATTTCTTCAAACCCAGGGAAAAACTCTTTTTGTTTTGAAGAGTGTGTCAAAACACAGGGCTCCACCTCAGGGGAAAGACTTTACCATACGTCTGTACACACAGAACCCATGGCCAGGTCACTGCTCCAGAAGACCAAGCAATCAATCAAATTACCTGGTAAAATAAAGAATAATAAATAATTTGAAAAGATGTTTTCGTTCACTGCTCACTCGGCTTCTGTGCCAGCAGATCTGTATTTGTTCCGTTGAAAGTGTTTTCTCTCAAACTTTGAAAGCTCAAGTGCAGTCAGCCGGAGGAACGGTTCAGGCTGGGCTGAAAACACAAAGGTCGCAGGTTTGATCTGAGGTAGGGGTGACCGAGAAAGTGGGGAATTACCAGAATCACAGGCTCTCAGGCAGGCAGGTTGTCATTTTGCTATTGTGTATCATTTAGCAAGGCACTTATTCTCATGTTCTGTTGTACTTGTGTCCACATTTTTTAGGACACCCATTTACTGTAATGCATGGAACTTTTAGGAGCCAAATGAGTTTACTTGACAAAAAGTTAATTTTTTTATTTAATATATATTATATATATATATATATATATATATATATATATTTTATAATGTGTTAATTATAGCTCCAGCATGTCACCTAAACATAGTTTCGCTTACAGTCGATTGTCTTACAGTGGGCCTTAAATGTTATGGATCTTACCAGTTATATTGTTGTTGTTGTTGTTGTTATTTATTTATTTTATTACAGTTTATTACAGTATTAATTTATACAACTCTGTTGTAAATATGTATATTTAATTATGCCTACAAGGTGACAAAAAGTTTTAAAAAGATCTTTTTAGGATGGTCTGTCTGTCTGCTGCAGTGGTCTAACAGAGCTTGTAAAAACGACTGGCCAATCAAATCAAAGAAGGCGTGGCCTGTAGCGTAACCGTCGCCAAAGTCCCTTTAAGACAAGTCATCACTCGGCGGCCATCTTTGAAACGCCTCTCGGGCATCCTGGGCATCATGCAATCTCTTTGAATGGGGAAACATCAAATTCTCCAAAACTGTTCGCCAACCTTATGATTAAATTTCATATTTGAAATCACCAATGAAATCTAACAACAACTGGCTCATAAATTTAGTTTCTAAATGCTCAAATCATGACAAAAAACTGTATTTTTCAGGCTGGATCAAGCTAATGCGCATGCGCAGACCTAAATGCACGTCTCTTCGGAGGCGCGCGTCTGATTCTAACGGCCGCTGAAGTGACGCGAAGACTTTACCAGTCGGCGATTGGCTCTTATTTAGAAGGCGGGACTTATTCCGCCATATTGCGCGTTACACTTTCTCCCATTCAAAACAATACGAGTGACACGTCTTGTGTTATTCTATAGTCTTTGCCGTCGCATAGTGCTAGATCTTTTGTGAACACTGAACATTGATAGGTAAGATCTAAACATTTCATATTTTAGAAATGTTTTACGATAAATATGTAATATCTGACAGTAATATCGAGTGATGCAAACTGCTAGACTTTCTTTGTCAAATTTCCCTGTTTTGAATTGAAAAGGCCTTTTAGTGGTTTGTGTAATTCATAACTGAATGTGACGAGACAAGAAACATAGACGCAGCCTTTTTCGACATATTAGCCATATAATGTGGGCATATTTTAAAATAAAATTATTTTCAAATTAATTATTTTACAATAAAGGTTTGTTCTTTTGCTGTTTCCCTTTCTTTTTCATTATTGCCTTAAATCCCTTTAAAAAAAACCCCTTTAATTATGTATTTCCTTTAAGGTTCCCTCGTCAGTAACGGCTCTGAGTGAGTCTTCAAACTGATAACTTTTTCGTGGTGGCTAACGTTAATTCGTATGAATTCGTACGAATGACCTAACCCTAACCCCGTCCCTAAACTTTAAACATTTGTAAACATTGCAACGTTTCCTGGTGGGCGGGGCTTAGCTGGAGGCAAAAAGAGACGCTGGACTCAATGTTGACAAGTGTAAGCTATCATGTTTTAGGAGGGATTTATTAAACATAGATGCAGAAGAAGGTTCAGAACTGTCCGAATATGTACAGTCACTGACTCTGCGGGACCGTGACAGCTAATTTTGTAAATTAACTTAAGTTTTGGATATTTCCTAGACAACATATAAATTACTTTCGGGTGGTTCGAGGAATTTTGTCAAGGCTTACTGTCTAATGTAACCTAACGTTGGGTTAACTATGATTATGGCTAGCAATGTGGATTATTTTAAGAGACCATTCAAAGGATGGCACACACATCTATCGCTGTATGTTTGTTTAACATTTAAGCTAGCTAGTGCGCTGAAGGTTGGCGACTTTTCACCTATAAAACAGAAACTTGCTGATTTGTACTAGATAAAACCAACACACCATTACATATGCATCGATTATTTACCTGATATGAAGTGTGCACTGCAAACACGAGTATTATTTATGATCGTCTCCGTCCAGTCTGTATGCCGTATTGCATTCAACCACAATTATCTTTTTGATTTCTGTGAAGGAATGTCTGCCGGGATCTGGTAAAACTTTAGTTTTGAACCAAAGTCCTGTTCCTTCTATTCTGGCAGCCAAAAACACAACAAGACGACATTTTAAAGTCAAAACCTCAAACTTTTAGCGCGCCTGCTATGAGTTTTTATTTATGTTTTGCCTCCAGCTAGAGCGGTGACGTCACAGTGACGTAGGCGATTAAGGGGTCTATAGGAAGAGATGATCGGTTCACGAGTCGCTTGAACTAAGGCGCTACAATGATCTGTCACGACACATTAAAGAGCCACAAAAAGTTTTTTATTGTTCGAATTTCTTAAAAAAATACTTTGTTTAATATCATAAGTAACCTGCTCTGTCTCGTCTTCGACGTGTTGTCAGTGTCCTCTTTGCTCCGCGATGTATATTTCACTCTGTGTGGTGCGAGAGCGCCACGGCTTGTAGGACAGAGCAACAGTAACTAAGGGGGGCGGGTCTTTGCGAAGGGTCAATTGTTAACCAAAACCAGACAACAAAAACCAAATGTTTTAATGAACATTCTTACTTGTAAATCTTTTTTTAACCCTAACTTTTTATAAAACAGACAAGCCAGTAAGCTACATCTTTATCATCTGAAATGGGTTACATTTTATTAAATAGTATACTTTATATTATAGATTAAGGCCAGTTTTCAATTCAGAAGTGCTTTGTGAAAAAGTGGAAGGTTGAAGAAATCAAATTACATGACTGTTTTGAATGTTTTAGACATTCTGGTGCCATCAACCTGGCAAAGCTTTCAGTTTCTCAACAATCACAAGGCTGGAAAGTCTCTTTACTGTGAAAAATAACGTGCATTCGTATCTCCCTTCCTTCCCCCATCACAGAAAACAAACACGCAGGATAATAAACGAGAGAGGAGTTTTGTGTTTAAGTTGGATGGGATGTCTAGCACAAATGGTGGGAAAGGATGCTGGCTGCAGGTTTGTACTCCGAGCAGAGCTGAGGTGAGCAGAGCAGCACAACCGGAGAAACGCTTTACCTAAAGCCAAACCACGAGATAAGATACAAGGGCTTTTCCATGAATTTCTATATACCTTTGGGTGCTTGTTGAGTGATATTTTGTCTTCTGGAGGAGGAAAAACAGGACGAAATAGAAAAAAATATGGAGGTGAAACAACTTAATGTGATTGTAATCAAAGCATCACTTTGTTTACCAGCTTGGCATTCTGTCGCTGATGTGGCACCGTTTCGAAACGCATCATTAAAGCCATTAACTTTAGTAATTTCCCCAATTTTCTTTATTTCAAATACAAACAGTCTCCAGGTTCTATGGCCAAGCACTCCGAGACCTCCTGTTTCACAGGGAGCTATCAGATGAATGCTGGGATATCTTAAGGGCTTTCTGGCTGATCGGAACATATTCTAAATGATCCTGAAAAAGCCCTAATGGCAAACACAGGTGGGAAAAGCATTACGAGCCCATCAGGGCTGCTACCATTCTCACAGAGACAGCTAACGCTAAGAGAAAACATTCAAGGCAATCATGATGAAGAGGGAGAGAGATGCAGTGTGAGAGGAGTGTGTACTTTCTTTGTGAAGGAAAGTAGTTGAATTGTACTGTAACAGCTCCTAGAACGGTTAATTAGACGGTAAGTGAACTCTGAAAGCAAAGCGGGCTATTGCTCTAATTCCAAAATTGTTCTGCTAATGAGCCTCGCAAAAACAACCATCAGACTACTTTTCAATTACATAAACCCGATTGAGCTGTAGTTAAAATCTGAGCTGTCATTTGTTCAGTGCAATATTTATTTATTAGACCAAGAAGGCTCCCCAAAGCATTTCCTTTTTTAAAGATAAAAAAAAAAACCATACTGAAAAAATTCCATGAAAAAACACCCAGAAGAATGTTTAACAGGAAAACAGTTTATAATTGGCAGTACCACACACAAACACACACACACACACACACACACACATATATATATTTACAGATTTATATATATATATATATATATTATATTTACAGAATTACAGTGTTTATTATAAAATATTTATCCATGCACCTCCCAACTTTTTTTAATTCAAATGCCCTTGTAATCTTTAATCAAAAACGTTAACCTCCCCTGCCCCTCGAAGCGATATCTGTTCTCTTCATGACATATGTGACTGTGGACCACAAAACCAGTCATATGGGTCACATTTTTGAAATTTTATTTATACATCATCTGAAAGCCGAATGAATATGCTTTTTTTTTTTTTTTTTTTTTTTACATATTTGCAGTGGGAAATTTACAAAATATCTTCATGGAACATGATCTTAATATCCTAATGATTTTTGGCATTAAAGAAAAATCGATAATTTTGTCCCATACAATGTATTGTTGGCTATTGCTACAAATATACCTGTGCGACTTATGACTGGTTTTATGGTCCAGGGTCACATATGTCTTAGCGGAGGGTGGGACTAAGTATCCTCCACAACTGACTGCAAACTGAAATTCAGATCTGTGTCCATTTAGTTTGCAACGCCCAAATTCCTATTATCCAATCAATAGCAGGTATGACTCATTGTTGTAGGCAAAAACCCGTAAAGGAGTTAGCATTTTAGCACTTCCGGTTCCATCGTTTTGGATAAATTACTTAAATAAGGTCTGTGGTTAACACAAGCTCAACATTCGTGATTTTTTTTTTAAGGCAGTTGCTAACAAGTGGCTTAATGGGACAACGGAGGCTGTTGGGCACATTAAACGTCATCATGGTGAAAAGGTAAGTTCTGTCTGCCTTTATAATTGTGCTCTTATGAACTATTCTAACTCAGACTTTCTAGGAAAACATTTTTCTTTTTAGATAAAAACTGAAATAGTTGTCAGAAGCTTAGTGGTGGTGACATGTGCCTTTAGCTTTTTACTTCTGGCAACTGCATTTAGGCTGCAAAATGTAGAAAAGTTATGTACATCTGTAAAAATGATCTTGATGGACAAAACATGTAAGTATCATAAACCTTTGTTGGTCACAGTGCTTATTTTTTGTGATAATCCAAAAGCCTATGTCAAGGGAAACCAGTGTGATGTTAACTGCCTGTTGGCCTACAAAGTGACGTCAGGATGAAATCACGTCCCGCCCAACATTTTTTCTTGTTTTTTGTTCCACTTCACTCAGATATACATCACAATAGGGAAGAAAAGACTGTTGGAACTTCTGTTTCATGGAGACTTTAAACTGTGAAAACATTAACTTGTAAGCTTTTTCTTTGTGATGATGCTCTAAGACAGATCACAGATCACAGATCATCGTGCCACAAAACAAAACATTTGTAATATTTTGAACACATATGAACACAGTGCATATTCAGAAGCCTTGCCTTGTTTAATGCATCTTTATTGAATACTGTAACTGAGAATGCCTGCCCAATGATCTTCTGTAAGAGATGTGCAAATGTTAATTATTTCACTTCTAACAGCAGAAAGATGTAACAATAGAGCAGGATTTAGGCACCATACTGAGATTAGAAATTTTCAGAACTATGTGCACAAAAACGAAGAAGGTTGCATCTAGTCTTAACCAACATGTGAGCATGTGTAGTTTTGAAATCTCTGAAACTGACTACCAGGATTTATTACTAATTCATCAAAGCATGAGAAATGGAACGTGGAACAGGATAACTGAAGATGAGATTAATTTAAAATATAAATATATAGTTAATTTAAAATATTTAAACACATTGTTAGTGTTGCAGCAGAACTAAAAATCTGTCAGTTGCAACTGTACAGTTAGCATTTCAAATGGACAAGTGAATATGAATGGCAAAAATAGCTCCCTCCTGTGGATGATAGCATGAGTACATTTTTTTTCCCCCGAGACAGTCTTTCCAAAATACTTGACTTGTAAGATTTATTTTCTGCCAGATTTGAAATAATAATGGACATGTGATTCAAATTCTCAAGTCTGTAAGATTCAGGTTGTGATGCCCACCATCACTTCACTGATGTCCCACAGTTTCTTGGCCACCTCCTCATCTGTGGCCTTAGCTAACAGCTGTTCCTCAAGACAGTTAGCAAAGCACTTCCCTTGAACGCCCTCCACATCTCCAGAGCAGGCCAGATAGATAGAAGTCTGCGCACCCTCCTCGGGGGACTTGAAGAAGGCCCGTGAAGCCAGGTTAAACAGAGGCTTCAAAAGCAGTGGGATGTGGACGTGCCTGCCCAGGTTAGTCCTCACAATCCCTGGGGTGAGAGCATTTACCGTCACTCCTGTCTCCTCGAGTCTGTGCGAGAGCTCCAGTGTGAAGAGTAGATTGGCTAGTTTACTCCGTGCATAAGCGAAAGCTTTATCGTAGCTCTGCTCGCTGTTCAGGTCATCAAAGTTTATTTCGCCATACTTGTAGAGTTTGGAGGACACCACAATGATGCGGCTAGGAGCGGAGCGTTTGAGGAGGTCCAACAGGAGGTTAGTGAGCAGGAAGTGACCTAGATGATTGACAGCAAACTGCATCTCGAACCCATCTTCTGATTTGGTGTAAGGACACTGGTAGATTCCAGCATTGTTGATCAGGATGTCAATCCTTGACTCTTCCTGTTGGAGATACAACAGATATGCCAAATTGTAAATGTATGCAGTATTCAGAGCACAAGAATAAGACGAAATAATCAGAACTGTAGGAATTCACGAAAACTTTATTATACACTAATTTAGATACCCTGCTCTCCTTTTATTGTCACATGATTTTCAAAAATGGACCACAGATAAAACAGAAGGAAAAGAAATAAACTGAAATAATTTGAACATAAACTCTGACATGGGTCATTAATCAGAGAAAGAACATTATTCTGATTTGGTTAAGTGGCAGTGGATGAATTTAGGCCCTGTGGATTGTGTACATGCTATAACAAATATATAGAGGAGATGGTCTAGTTAAAATGTGAGTTGTAACAAATGTGTTTTCTCTGGTAGTGATTTTGTACATTAGTTTCATACCCTATTGTCAAGCTGTCTTAAAGGGATAGTTCACCCAAAAATTTAAATTATCCCACAATTTACTCACCCTCAAGCCATCTTAGGTGTATATCGTAAACTTAAAAATATAAGGTTCTGATTTTTTATTTTTTTTTGTCAAAATTGAGTTATTCACATTACTGTGACAACTTATCTACATTGTATTTTTTTATGTTGTGTACATTTTGGGACTTTTTTTTTTTTTTTTTAGAAAAAAAGTTTCTATCTACAAAGGAGTATGGGATGCAAAAACTTCAAAGCTCAATATCTCAAAACTGTTCAGAATGCAGATAGAACCTTATAATTCCAAGGTGGCTTCTTTTTTTAGATAAACACAATAATAAAAAAGTTATAATAAAAAAATATCCTGGCTCTTCCAAGCTTTATAATGGTAGTGAATGGAGCTTGAGATTTTGAAGCCCAAAAAAGTGCATCCATACATCACATGGGTTGTATGATGGGTTTATGTAAGAAAAATATCCATATTTAAAACTTTATAAAAACTGGCTTCCGGCAACGGCTGTATGTGAGTCTAGATCTGGCGGAAGAGTGACCTCTGACCCGATGCATGATGTTTTGATGAAAGTTTTAAATATGGATATTTTTCTTACAAAAACCCATTGTTTTGCTTTTATTCATTTATTTATTTATTTATTTTTTATGATGGATGGCCGCACCTTTTTGGGCTTCAAAATCTCGAGCCGTATTCACCACCATTATAAAGCTTGGAAGAGCCAGGATATTATTTAATATAACTCTGATTGTGCTCATCTGAACAAAGATATATACACCTAGGATGGCTTGAGGGTGAGTAAATCATGGGATAATTTTCATTTTTGGGTGCACTATCCCTTTAAATTGAATTTAGTGAATTTTGTCTTTTAGGCTATATAAACCTATACTATATAAATATTACTATATTTTAAATTAAAAGTGTATTGTTTACAATATTCAATATTTGTTGGCCAAAGCAATTCATTGATAGTTTTGTGCAATACGTTTTTGCAGTTTCATAATTGTTTTACTGTTTAAATTTACTGAAAAGAGGATGTTCAGTTGTAGGTTCTAATGCTTCTGGGACACGCGGTCACAAAAATGTGTTCAGTGAACTGTCAAGAACAATACATATAAAGAAAATGACTTTTAAAAAATAACCCTACCGTAAGAAATTATTCACTATGCCAGGTCTCCACTATATAATTATGTTGATACACAATGTTGCAAAGGATTTTTTTTTAATCTTGACAATGGCATTAGCAATGCGTTTCATGCGCGCGCAGTCACGTGCACTTCCCAAACTTCTGGAGCGTGCTATCGTTCACATAAAAGCGCGTGGCTCTCGCTTACCTTTTGTCAACAAACAATTAAATCATACCACGTTATGCGTTTCCTATATGTATATTTACTACACACGAGTAACAAACACTGTGCTTGGTTTGGTACAGTAGCCTACCTTGATTATCTCTTCGCAAAATATACGGACAGATTTAAGCGACGCCAGGTCCAAGAGTTTGATTACTAGCTCCCCTTGCTCTGGTCCGGCCTCCTGCTGGATCTCCTGGGCTGCTTTCTCCGCCCGTTCTCGGTTTCTACATGCCATGATCACCCGGCCCTGACGCCGCAGAAGCTCCGCCGCCGTGGCTTTTCCAATGCCGCTGTTTGCCCCGGTCACGATAATAGTTTTGCCCCGCAGCATATCGACGCATTTATCAAAGTGTTTGTAATGGGGAAAATCTGCTTCTCTGCTGATCCTTCTGGGGCCATCAACAACGTCCAGTTCATGGACAGGTTTGTAGGCGTAAACAATCACGCATGTGGGAAGTAACTGGAATGTTATTGAACTACATTACCCAGAAGTCATAGCGGGTAAAAACGCATTTAATTTATTTATTTAAAAAAATAATAAAACTTGCCTTCGTACACAGATGAACATGACTTAAAGCTACGACAGATTATAATTAAAAAATAAAATAAAAATAAAAATGACTTTCCATTCAGCTCTATCAAACAACAAAACAAATAAATAATAAAAAAAATCTTAAAATAATTATTTCCAACATGTTTTCCTATGATTTTTCTGTAATCCTTAAAAAGAATTTGTACAATTATGTCAAGTTGAAATGTTTTTTATAATAATTTGAACTTTTATGGACTGTGATAGTGACCTTGTGTTTGCCATGTAAAGTAGCCCTGATGCTAAAGTGGCATTAAAAACTTAACCAAACAACCAACCAACCAACCAAAAAAAAAACACTTCGTACTACTAACATCTAAACCGTTTATATAAAACAGAGGTTCAGATTTTAAAACCATGGAATTATTACTTTTCATTAACTTTAATAGACCTGAAGGTACAGTATAGCCTTTATTATATACGTGTTATGTTCAAAGAGAGAATGACCACTAGTGGATATTTAAAAAAAAAAAAACCTTTGTTCAATTTGTCAAGTATGTAAACTCATATCTTTATTGGTAGTTTCTACACAGACTGTACTGTATATGTGTGTGTGTGTGTGTGTGTATATATATATATATATATATATATATATATAGGCCTACCTAGAAAGCCATGTTTCTAGTCAAATCCATGTTTTAGAACTACAAACTGAACAGCTCTATTTAGGCACAAAAATAAACCACAAACCAAATAAAATCACTCATTTAATTTATCCAGCATAAACCCAGCATTTATAACAGTGATCAACACATTTTTTGTTTGTTTTGTGGACAAATAAAATTAAATATACTTACATATACTTAAATATACAGACATTTACACCTTATGGTTAACACAGAGGGGTAATACATTCTAAATACAATATGTCAATTGTTTCTCCACATGCTTGTGTTCATTTCATCATTTACTTCATGTATTATTGTGTCAAGGTCTGTCAGGAACACTGGTGGTGGGCCACACACTGTTACTGAGGGAAACTGCCTGAGGATTGAGTTCAAGTATCGAAGTACAGCAGTAAAGCAGTGAAGTTAAAACAAAACATCTAAATGTAGATAAAAATCTGCTAAATTTACGATGAAGAATAAAATCTCACACTATAAATCAAATACAGACAGTTGCAATGTATGTTCCCTGAGGTAGAATAAAATATTCTAAATAAAAATCTTGATTAAACATCATATAAAATTGTAATGATCAAGGCATAATGGCTGGTAAACACATATAATTACACATTATTCTCTTTAAAAATAAAAAATAAAAAGAAAGGGCTGAAGTTTATCCTCAGAGTTTTGACAGATTAGTACAGTACATAATATACTATGTAGGTCATTTTGAGAACAGTAGCTTCTTTGTATTTATATTTCCAGCAATCCATTTAACTTAAACCATCTGTACAGATCAAGATTAAAAATTTTCTCAGAAGCAACCAAAAATAAATAAATAAAATTTATTTGAGGTACCTAAAGTATGGGACTCTGACATTTGCATTTGATAATGATCAAATCATTTCATTTTTTCCTCTGCATCATTCGTTTCTATCCGTTTCCCCTTATGATACTTCTGTCCAATTCCATAGGGCACATGAGCAGCGATTGTCCCGAGCTCCTGGGCACCCTCGATGTGAAACATTTGATCATCAAAGAAGATGTGAGGCCTGATCTTATGAAGGAGAGGCCCCTTAGGAGCCCCAGCCAAAAAGAGGGCCTCATCTACCTCCAAGCCCCAGCTCCGTAGGGTCTTCAGGACGCGGGCCCCAGCGCTGGCGGCACTTCGAGCTGTGACCAAGTAAGTGCGAATAGGGCAGTTGATTCGTTGGTTTTTTGCATAGAACTTGCGTTGGAGTTTCCCCAATGCTTCCAAGAAACATTTCAGGGGGCCCTAGGAGACAAATCAAGGAAGAAGAGGACTTTGCATTCACCAAATATGACAATATGGAGAAAATGTTAGTATCAGAATTAATAATGAACATTAGTATTTTTTTATGGCACCCTGTCTTAGTTTACCTGAGCAAGAGGCTTGTTCTCAAACTCTTTCTCATGCTTAAAAAAGGTGTCCAATCCGTGTTCCTTCACAATAATCTCAGACTCGTCGGAAAACAACACAGCATCTCCGTCGAAGGCTACACGTAGCTGCGTGTCACTGAGCTCGTTCTCACTGTCACAGGTGAACATTGTGGCAGCGGCTATTCCTGTGGAAATGGCCATTTAAAACAAATTTAGCTTCATGTTCCACTCATTTAAAGGTGCCCTCGAATGAAAAATTGAATTTATCTTGGCACAGTTAAATAACAAGAGTTCAGTACATGGAAATGACATACAGTGAGTCTCAAACTCCATTGTTTCCTCCTTCTTATAGAAATCTCATTTGTTTAAAAGACCTCCGAAGAACAGACGAATCTCAACATAACACCGACTGTTACATAACAGTCGGGGTGTACGCCCCCAATATTTGCATATGCCAGCCCATGTTTCCAACATTATAAAAGGCATTAGACAAGGGCAGCCAGTATTAACATCTGGATGTGCACAACCAAATCATCAGACTAGGTAAGCAAGCAAGAACAATAGCGAAAAATGGCAGATGGAGCAATAATAACTGACATGATCCATGATAACATGATATTTTTAGTGATATTTGTAAACTGTCTTTCTAAATGTTTCGTTAGCATGTTGCTAATGTACTGTTAAATGTGGTTAAAGTTACCATCAGTTATTACTGTATTCACGGAGACAAGAGCCGTCGCTATTTTCATTTTTAAACACTTGCAGTCTGTATAATGCATAAACACAACTTCATTCTTTATAAATCTCTCCAACAGTGTAGCATTACCCGTTAGCCACGGAGCACTATCAAACTCATTCAAAATCAGAAGTAAACAATATAACAGTATACAATACCCACATTATCCGACGAATGCATGCCGCATGCATGACGAACACTTTGTAAAGATCCATTTTGAGGGTTATATTAGCTGTGTAAACTTTAAGGCACTGTTTAAGGCAAACGTGAGCTCTGTAGGCGGAGAGCACGGGATTTAAAGGGGCCGCAGCATAAAATCGGCGCATAAAATGATGCCCCAAAATAGGCAGTTAAAAAAATTAATTAAAAAAAATCTATGGGGTATTTTGAGCTGAAACTTCACAGACACATTCAGGGGACACCTTAGACTTACATTTCATCTTTTAAAAACATAATCTAGGGCACCTTTAAAGCAATATAGTTTTTATTCTGTATTGAAATGAAAATGCTCTTTAGATCACAATGCATGCATTAAAAAATAAATAAAAATACCTTCTTCGATAGCTTCTTGAACCTTCGTTGAATCTTTGGACAGGTAAAGGTTGGTCATGTAGGCCTTTAGGTAACCAATCGGACTCTCTCCACCCGTCATGCAAAATCTTTCTATAGTTAGATCTGGAGAGAGCACAGGAGAGAGAATTCATGTAATTGTTGTTTGTATAGTATGCAGTAAATATGCTTTTATTTTTATCTGTCAGGTGTGCTGCAAACCTTAAAAAACATTATGTAAATCACTGAACAGTTTGTCCAGACAGATCTTTAGTCAAATTCTGGTCTGTGTGACATTTTTTATTTTTGTTCCTGTTGATTTAGTTTTGTGTAGAATAAATGTATTTTAAAGAATACTGATCATGATCAAAGGCTAAATTGTAGGCTAATAAATGTTGTTTGGCTGAATGGTAGCTTTAGGCAATCCTGTATAGGAATTCTGAGTTCTCCCAAGTCTCTATGTCACAGAATTCCATGTTTTCTTTCCATACCGTAGTAATTGATGCTGTTGATGAGACGAACTCCGACCTGGGCATGGTTATTAGTCATCAGCACAATATCAAACAGCTCCTCACTGTCTGGGTATAGTTCCCTCAAACGAGCATTTACATTCATTAGAGCCTGTTGATTAGAAAAACATAGTAACTATTAAAAGGCTTTGGATGCCTTAGGATATCCACGTTAATCAACACTACTGTGATTTAGGGTTGTTTAGTGTAATATTATGTGCTCTGTGTTTGAGACCTGCCCTGCAATAAAAAGGACTAAAGTCCCTCCATGAACAGAAGTGATGGCACACATGTGTTTTCCAGCATGCTGCTCTACAAATTTTCCATGTGATTTGCATCAGTGCTATTTTAATCTGTCCTGGAGATATAGTCATGTCTCATAAAAGTTGCAAAATGACCTGCGTCAGGTGTGTACTAGAGTACCTGTGCTAGGAGTTGTCACTTGTCAGTGTTGGCTAGGCCACATGTAATCTGGATTGCAATGGCAATTAAATATTGCTTTGCTGATTGTGCCATAATTTTTGCTGCCAGGGTCATTGCTAATAAAAATGTATAGACATATATAATGTGTATTCTGGTCAGTGATGTTTACTAGTTTACTAGGTTGCTAGTCTAATGCCGGGTTCAGACTACACAATATTTTTGTTGGTTACGATAGTCACTGTGTCAGATTATCCGATTTTGACTCCTAAAATGTCTGGTCGTGGACAAGAAACATGTCAGACTACACGTTGCTCCCCGACCATTCATTGCTTGCCGTCTTTAACGACATGCATGCTTTCATCGAGAAGGTGGAAATATTGACTGACAGAAGTGCAAAACAAACAACAACCGGCTACCGAACAGGGTGTTTTCTTGCTGTCTTGTCAGAAAAGCCAAAAAACAAGAAAGAAAACCTGACAATGGACATGTTCCTGGATTTTGCATGAAGAGGATAGTATGGACTGTCAATCCATCAAAGAGAACTTGAGGTAAAATATTTTTTATTTTACCTTTTTTCACTGTCACTGTAATCCCTCAAGGAAACATCATAAATGCACATCATAAATGCATCATAAATGTTCATTTCCTCCATTGTAAAATTCCACCTAGCACGACCAATGCCATTGTCTTTCTTTAGTTTCGGCATGTTTGAAAGCTGTGTATGGAAGAGCTTCTGTTCTCCTATTGGTCAGTGTCACAAATGTGATGGAACTCGACATGGAGGACTGAGAAAAAAATTAAACATGCTAGTCTTTCTGTCGTAAAGCACCGCAGACATGACATCGGTTGTTGTCTACTATGAAACGCTACATGGGATGAAACAATGGATTCTTGTGTCCCGACATCCATTGTCATTTATGAATCCCCACGACACCCTTCGTCAAACAGATCGTGCCGAAATTGTGCTAAAATCGTGTAATCTGAACCAGGCATAACTACTTTACTAATGTTTAAAGCTGCAGTACGTAAGTTTTGCCTCTTTGTTGCCATCTCTGTTTGAAACCTGCAATCACAGTTATTTGCGTAATTATCATCTTTACGTGGGTTGTGCATCGGCATGTCTCCTCCGTGAGGATGAATCTAAAGTTTTGAATGTGTGGCTGTCAGTCACTGCACCGGTGGATACTGTACAGGTACTTCGGAATCACAAATTGTAGTCTTGGAAGTATGACCAAAATAAGGATTTTCACCAGAAAATGTAATCTGAACAAGTAACAAATCTGCCAGATTTGTTCAGACCAACTGAGGAAAAAAAAGCATTCCAATAAATCGCGCTACCAATGGTGATTAAATCTAACGATTGCTTAGCTCTTATCACATCAAATTATTATTGTTATACTTTGTTCTTAAATTGTTAAATTTAACAACATCAGCATTGCGTGACTGCGTATTTAGTGTGTATTAGTACCACTCGAATTATAAAACATTATTCCAAGCTTACCGTTGTCAAGTCAAGTCAAGTCACCTTTATTTATATAGCGCTTTTTACAATGCAGATTGTGTCAAAGCAGCTTTACAGTGATAACTGGTATATAATTTTGGCTGCACAGCAGCTCTTAAAGAAAATGGTGTCAATGCAGGCAGATGCAAAGCACTGTTGAATATCAAATGTCAAGTGTCCCCAACTAAGCAAGCCAAAGGCGACAGCGGCAAGGAACCCAAACTCCAACAGGTGACATCAGGTGGCAAACATGTGGCAAATAGGTGTTAAAATGGAGAAAAAAAACCTTGGGAGAAACCAGGCTTAGTCGGGGGGCCAGTTCTCCTCTGGCGAACAGTGCTTTGTTACGATTCAGGTAGCTATCATAAGTCCGATAGGATCGCAACATTCAAAGTATTTATTCCAGTTCAATCCAGTTGAGGATCGTATTTATCACGTTGGTATGGACGGTTTGTTGAGGAACTATGAGGCCTTCACAATGGATGATCTAGTTGACTCAATCTCTGCTGATCTCCGGTTGTGAATCTGGCTAAGGTAAGGAGATAGCTTTGAACACTGGCTGGTTATGTACCTATTCAAAAATTAATTTTGGATCCTTTTTTTTTTTTTTTTTTTACCAAATAAAGTTATGGACTGCAGCTTTAATGCATGGAATGTTGAAAAGAAGCACATTGTGTGAAGCTCTTTGAGTTGTTTAGTAAAGTCCTTTAAGGTATATGGTCCTGTTTACTAATTTTTTATTTTTTGTTGTTGTTGAAATAAAGATGTTAGTTAAAAGGTAATCAGATTAGATTTAAATTACTTAAAAGGTGTTATCTACAGTTTTAGTAATGTCATTTGTAATCAGTACCAAATTACATTTCTGTAGTAATAGGTGTTGTGAACTGAGGTGTGTTGAGGTGTGTGCTGTTATAAAGTGCAGTTCAATTATTAATGGCACGGTGAGTGTTATGAATATGACAGTTTTGAAATCTAGTAGTGTCATGAGTATGCATTGTGTTCTGTTGTTACCTTAACGAAAGGAAACGAGGCACCTGGGTTAAAAGGCTGATCTTCGAGTTCCAGCTGGTGCGCGACGTACCTCTCCAGTCCCTCCTCTTCAAACACCTTCCTTTCCTTCACCATGTTAAACAGCGTGCGCGAGGACACCGCAATGGTTACTGCGTTGCTGGGTTTGGGCTGCAAATCAAAGGCAGACAATGGTTTACAACAGCTGTGGACGACAAACAACCTGCTCAATGTGGTCAGATGCGCAGCGCTGCTGTCACTGGCGTATTGACGCACCATCTACACTGCAAGCGAACTACGCGACGCACTAGAACGCGCTTGCTTTCAGTGTAGACAGCTTTCTTTGATTATAGTATACGTGTTTTCCAGTTTGTCGCGTCTCTATCATTGTATATTGGGTATCGGATGCGGGAGACGCTGCTGTCATACGCAGCTTGTATACACAAACAGTCGCTTACCGGACGGGGTTTCTTCGCTGTTTTCGCGTTGTCAAATAATGCTTTGACAGCTGCCCAGTCTTTTTCTTCACTGTTGTCGGAGTTGGCTTGTGCTCCTCTCTCAGCGCCTTCATGTTTGCTCATATTGTTGTTGTGTCAGGGGGACTGAATTGTTGCGTCCGGCGTCCTTTAGCTGCGGTAGTTGAGTTCCTCTCAGCATCAGCATGACGCAGTGACGTCACCAGTCCAGGGCAAGTGTCTCGCGCATAACGGTTTACATTTAATGTTTTTCAGTCAATTTCAGTCATAAAAACAAAATAAATAGTACAAATAAGAGTCTTTGTAAGTGCACTGCATACTAATTTATTTTTGTTACTATTTAAGCTTAGCACTTGTTTTGTTTCAGTTGTACTGGCATATAAAAAATATCAGTTACACTTTTTAGGTTCCTTTGTTACACTGTAATTATACATTTAACTACTGAGTAATATAAAGTAACTATATGTACTTACTATAGATTTAGGATTAGGGTTTGGTTTGGTTTAGTTTAGGGTTAGTTATGCATTATTTTTTAGTAATTACAATAGTAACAACATGTAACATATGTAACAATGACACTAAAATAAAGTGTTACCAAAATATCCTATATATAAAATAAGTTGTAGATTAGATGCTCATCCATCTGTAGCTATAATAGCATAGAAATTATATATATATATATATATATATATATATATATATATATATATATATATATATATATATATATATTGTTGTGAACAAATGTGATGCAAAAATGTGATGCAATTAAGATCTTATTTTCATCCATTATATTTGCCCCAATAAAACGAAACTTCTAGATAAAAGAATACCAGCGAACATTATCCTGAGAACAACGTTCAGTTTAGGTTACATGCTTAGGATAAAATATACCTTCATTACATAGCTAACACATATCTGAATTCATTCCAGTGTGGTTTTATTGTGTTTGTTAAATTGCTATTATCAAATGGCATGGTAGGGGTGTAACAATACCCTCATCATTTAGACAAATATGCTTGCACTCTGTCACTGACTAGATATATTTAAAATAATGTAGCCCACTTTTTACTGGTAACAAGACATTTGGCATTATCAGGACCCACAAATATTCCCAAATGCATTATTATACACTATATTCAACATTATATAATATAGTACTGACACTAAAACACTGTAAACTGAATTTTTTCTCACAGAGTAATTTTCATTTTGGGTGAACTATACACAATACATATTGTCACTATCCATGATACATATGTTGCATTTTTGTATTGCCATATATTGTGATACAATATATTGTTGCCATATATTGTGATCGATATATTATTGATATAGTTGTCACATCCCCAGCATATGGTTTCAGATTGGAGGACCATAATGGTAATGAAGAAGATGTTTTAAACCTTTTAAAAAACACTAATAAAATAGTAAGCATAATTGTATTTTTTTTACTTATTTACTGAGAAATTCTTGTGACAATAGCCTGCAGTCTCACCTTGAACACAGGCAGGTGTTATCTGGTTAAATCTGGAGGTATTAATATTATTTTTATTATGAATAGTAATTTTTTGTAAATAGTCTGGAAGTATTAGTAAGCATTTTATTTCCCCACATCATTGTACTTGAGGGCATCTACACATCTAATATACACTGTAAAAAAAAAACAAAAAAAAAACATAGTTTTTACAAAATAATTTTGGCAGCTGTGGTTGCCAGAATAATTTTGTAAAAAAAATACAGAAAAACTGTAAACACATTTACAGAACAAACTGTACATTTTACAGTATAATACTGTAATTTACAAACAAGAAAATTTTAATGTAAACCAATAAATTTAACAATGCACACTACTACTAAAATCGGTTTTGTACCTTTAAAATATACCGATGACAACCACCATAATGATGCAGGTGGTAAAAGAGAAAGCCACATGAAGAATCAGAGTTCATCACAAGTAGCTTTTCCACAAGCTGAAGTATACTAATATAAAGAAGGTGCAAAGAGTCATTCACGCAAACACAAAACACCATCATGGTAACCACAACACTTACATAATGCAATAAACATTCATTAAACAGAAGATGTAACATAAAACACTAATGTACATAACTGATAACAAAAACAAAATACTTTCAAATGTGGAGTGTCACACAGGGAATTGTGGGAATATCAGTTTACAGTTTTTGACTGTAAATTATACATTTATTTTGTCTTTTACTTATACAAATTGTAAAATTTACAGCATTTTTCTGTGAAAATTACATCAAATGTCTGGTAAGAGCTTTTACAGTTTTTCCCTGTATATAATACGGGAACTTAATGTTAACCTATTTACAATTTTTTTCTGTGGCTTTTTTTACAATATTTTACTGTAAAAATCACATTCATTTTTTACAGTGTAGCGATAAGTTTTATTGGTGGCATTCATCGATAGGTGGCATTGGTTTGACTCTGATGTGTTATTTGGTAAAATTTGGGATTTGGTTAAAAAGAGACATGCAGATAAAATTTGGTGTGTCTTCATGTTCTCTGTTTAATAATATCAAGACCTGACATTGTATTTATAAAACTTCTCAACAATGCTCTTAATAATGACTTAAGTGTCAAAAAAATTCTTAGTAATGAGAAGAACTTGTAAGAACTATTTAACTAAAAGCAACTTTCATCAAAGTCTAAGACTGACTCTTAAGTGTTGTGA
This sequence comes from Megalobrama amblycephala, assembly GCF_018812025.1. Taxonomy (NCBI): domain Eukaryota; kingdom Metazoa; phylum Chordata; class Actinopteri; order Cypriniformes; family Xenocyprididae; genus Megalobrama; species Megalobrama amblycephala. Next base: position 20,559,954 of record NC_063053.1, on the reverse strand, counting down.
ACTGAGGACTACAATGATGTCAACCCAAAAATGGAAGGGTAGTTTCAGCAGCATGACAACAATTATTTAATGTAACTATAATACATTTTTTAGTTGGGACATTTATTTTAATATTTAAATTTGTTTAAAAATGTGCTATGCATTGTGCAAAATTATCACAAATGATCACAAATAACCCTATTGTAATTGCTCATTGCTCAGTCAATTCTTCTCTGAAATGAATCGCATGTTTGAGGGCCTGAATGTGCTCAAACTCATGAAAGTTTGCACATGCATCAGAAATGGAGAAAATTGATATCTGATATGGGTTTTCAAATTATGTGTGGCAGAATGGCTCGATAGCGCCACCTACAAAATTTCAATTAAGCGTCCTTCATGCTACATTTCACATACAAGTATGAAATTGGGTAGACAGATGTAACAGCCCAATACCTACAAAATCTGAAAACACAAAAGGAAGTCAGATATTTTGAATTTTCTCTGCAAAATTTTTGCAGTTTTTGCCATTTCCAGACGTTGTAATTTAACACACTCCTCCTAGAGCTTTAATCAGATCAACATCATATTTGGTCTGTCTAATCTTAAAGGTGGACTCAATATCATTTCAAATACACTGTTTGGAAATTAGTTGGGCCGATACCAACAACAAACATGTAACCAATCAGCATTAGGGGGCGTATGACGGTCAAGGAGAGAGAACAAGCAAGAGGGAGATTTGAAAATAATAATAAAAAAATAAAAAAAATTGAAGAACGAGATATGGGACAAAATACAAAAGAGCTCAAAAGAATATCACTGCAATGAAGGTTTATGATTGGGTAAACGCTTTAGGACCCGTGTTTATATTAGAAAAGTTTTCAGCGCTGGAGAGAGCTAAGCAGGAAGGCTTGAAAACAGATGCGGAGGCTGCTTTGATTCCTTATCATGTGAGTAACACTGGGTTTTGATCGTCTGGAGCTGCTGTTCTGTTGGCGATTAACAACAAACTCTTGTTTGTATTTACTCTTGTGTACTGTACGTTTATGTTTTTTGTGCTTCCTTGTTGTTCGTTCATCATCTGAGCTTTTATTTTTTCATGAAGCATTTTGTTGCATGTCAGCTGTGATAAACAGACATCCACTCGCGTTGCGTGTGTAATGGTGATAGTGAAAGTTTTGCAGTTAAACTACTGCACACTGACGACCGCTAGAGAATGCGGTGTTTAACGTCATTGATAGTGCACTTGCCTCGCATGCCAGCAGTGATTGGGCTGGGGTTCGAGACCGACTCGGAGCAGTGAAGAGAGGGATGGGTTTGTTTGGGTTAATTTCAAATATCAAGTGTTCAACGACGAATTTGTGAAATTGCATACAGCACCTTTAAGGCCTTAGTGATGTTAAATTTCGACGATTTTGAGTTTTCGTTGAAGGCCATGTCCATGGCGGTCTGACAAACTCTGATGTTTAGCCATGAAAGAGGAAGCTTTTGTAAGTCAGGTATACAGTGTCCGATCTGCCCCAAACTTCACATGTGTGATAAGAGTCCTGGCCTAAAGACATCTATATTCCAATATTCAGGAAATGGCATGCTTTATCCTGTAATTCACTCCCAGAAACACATTTCAATATGTCCCGAAGTACCAAACATGCTAGAAACACGTTAAATCATGCAACACTTGGCTAAGTGCTAATGTATGTGATTAACGGCATGAAACAGGAAGTTGTTGTAACCCAGCAAAGTCCGATCTACTCCAAACTTCACATGTTTGATAATAGTCCTAGCCTCATTCCACAGATTTCACCCCAAAATCAGCTTAGATGCAGAAAAAGCCAGCCTTATACATGGTCACAATCAGTGTTGGGGGTAACGCATTACAAGTAATGCTAGTTACATAATCAGATTACTTTTTATGCATTGCTTTTAAATTTACAACAAAATGTCTGAAATACATTTTCAAATAAGTAACGCAAATTACTCGGTCACTTTTCAGCCCTGCACAGACAGCATCACAACATTGTATTTAGTAGAATAACATGACATCTTATTTTATTTATACTGAAATTAGGTGCTTTAGAGTCTGCAGTAAGAGATAGTTCACAAAAAAGAACATTCTGTCATCATTTACTCAACTTCCAAATCCATACAACATCATTCCCATGTCACAATGTCATTCCAAATCCATACAACTTTTTTTTTTTTTCATCTATATTGGAGTGAGGCTGGTGATGTCCTCGATGGTGAATGCAGATCCACAGGATACCAGAACCCACTCCACAAAAGGTCCCTCCCCGGATAACTGTGCTTGTGTGGCGGTGTTAAGGCCGGCAAGCATCCGGGAAGGTGATCTGAGGTACAAGATCCAAAAAATCTGTTAAATATTCCTTGAGGGAGCGATCTCCCTGCTTAAGGCAGAGTAGCTTGACAGCAGGGAAGTCCATGATGATGGAAAAAACAAACAAAAGAGACTGAAAAGGGGTAAAAAGAAACACTAACAATAGTCTGCTTACTTTACTTTTGGTCGGGTCTTCTGTAAAGTGGTTGTGTGGAAATAACAATGAATAAGATGAAGCTTAACCGTCTTTAATAATCTAAAGAGTAATCCAAAAGCGGTAGCAACACAACTCACATGGGAACATACTGTACACCTGATGCCAACATATACAAGACCTGACAATGAACAGAGGAAAGACAGGAACTTAAATACCCAAATAATTAACTGAAATGACAAACAGCTGTGATGATTGAGATTAGTGTCCATGGTGACAGTTTGTGGCAGAAAACTAGAACAAAGGAAACATGTTATTAAGGAAAACAACTGAAAGTCCATGACAACTACAGCAAACTTGAATGTGATTGTGACAATAAGGGATTCGTATAGATTTTTATATCCTGTAACTGAAAGATATACCAGAACCTTTGCATATGGCAAATAAATTGTAAATTTACAAATTGCAGTTTGTACATAATTTATAAACAAGATCTGCAAATGATATGTAACACATTTACAAGTGATGAGTAGTTTAGATTAGGGGATGCAGAAAGTGTTATGAGTTGTATAGGCCTACATATACAAATAATTTGTAACAGGTAAGAAAGGCCTACAAATAATATGTAACACATTTACAAGTGATGAGTAGTTTACACTTTAGATTAGGGGATGCAGAAAGCTTTGTAAATGATTTTTTTTCATGTGTTTACACATCATCTATAACAGGTGTTGAACATTTTGTAGTGTGTACTGCAGTGCAAGTGCTGACTGGTGAGGGTATAGACAGTTGTCTTCTCTGACACAATTGGAGTCTTTAACTCTGTGCACCTGATGTGAGCTTCAGTGGAAGGTAAAACCGATTCAGAGGTTGACTTTGTCCCTAGATACCACACACTCCACACAGAACACAAGTCTGATGAGTGAAAGGATTTAACATAACCCACTGGAAGCCCCTGACTGTAAGGCATTTATAAATGTTTATCAATGTAAAATCAACGTAATATATTACATTGATTCAATGTAATATCAATGTAATATATTTTTGTTCAATATTTTTTATTTATTTTGTATTTTGAGAAAATGTTATTTTGCTAATTAATATTTATGCAATAATTATGTTTTTCCCATTGAAAATAATACAAACTTTTTTTCTACTTTTCTAAAAAAAAAAAAAAAAAATCAGTTAAAGCTGTATTTCATGTTAAAATAGAGACAAGGCCTTTAAAATCCATTTTTTTGAAGGCAGATTAGTATCATCTTGTCGAAGTAAAAAAAAGAACAGAAAAAAAACATCTGTAATGCCATTGTGTAACCACTAGATTCCTATATAGCTCTATATAAAGAGGTTTGTAAATATAAAGAGAATTGTTTTTATACATAAAAACACTTTTATTATGTTGTGGTTTTGGATATATATTTAGACATTCTCAAAGACTTTTTTTTGTCAATGTTTAATTTTTTTTTTTTTTTTTTATGTTGATTTGAAATATCAGTTTTTCTATTCATTTTACTATAGTCACACCTGAACATTGAGAAAGACATTTTGTAAAATTCTTTATCAGAGCTTAAACAATTTGGGTCTAATCTGTTTTCAACCTCTTATTTGAATCTTCTGGCTCAGTTTTGCCGTATTGCTACAGCCACACCAGTTCATCTGTGTATAATAGTGTGTTGTGTGTGTCTGTGAGTGTGCCTGTTTTGTACTCTTGATGACTGTAACCCCTTCCTTGCTGTGTTTTTTTTTTTTTTTTTTTTTTTTACTGCATTGTGGCTAAATTAATGATTTTATTTCACACATTTGCAAAAACGTGTTACAGTCACACCAATATATGTTTGGGGGTGTGGTTTGTGGGTGGAGCGTATCTATGTTTTATATTTAATTTACAGTGACATCGTGGCTGATTTGTAGATTGCACCCCCCTAAAATTGCTTTCTTTTTCATATTTACCATTAATTGCCTATGGGGATCATTTTTGACAACGATCAACACAATTGTATGTTTTTTAGATTTTTCAAATCAAGCCCGCATTTTATTTTTATTTTTTATTTTTATTTTTTTTGTGGACACATATCGACTGCCACAAAAGGCATTTTGTACCATTCCAATGAAGTAGTGATTTTTAAAAATTCTATTTTTTTTTTCTGTCTAAAATGACCGAACAACACCAGAGGGTTAACACGGAACCTTTATTAATTACACTTATTCTTAGGACTAGGAATACGATTAAAATGACATCATTCTTTGAATTTTGACACACTCAAGACTAAAATTTTGTTCTGAGTGGCTTAATATATTTGGCCCCAGAACAAAGAAATAGCCATTTAGTAATAATTTGTAATTATTTATTAAAATCAGCTTTTGCCTTAATTTCATTTACACTTTAAACCTTAAAAAACAAAATCATAAATAATCACCAAATTTAGCTGTCCTGACATTATAAATCACATTATAGAAGAAATTATTGTGCTACACCACCTGCAGGGCAGTGCATGTCACACCTTTAATCAAATCAGGTTTAATTCTCACTCATTGCTCACACCATAAGGTACATGAGCACCAATAACCCCATTTTGAAGGGCTCCATCAACGTGTGGGATCTGGTCGTCAAAGAAAATGTGAGGTCTGATTGCTTTCAGCACTGGCCCTTTATGGGCACCACTCAGAAAGAATGCCTCATTTATCTCCAGCTTTTCCTTCTGAAGAGTCTTCAGGGCTCTTATTCCAGGACTTGATGTGCCACGTGATGTTACCAAGTAGGTACGAATTGGACAATTTTTATTGAACTTCTGCTGGAAATGTACCAATGCTTGAAAAAAACTTACTTAGTGGGCCCTGCAAAATAATTCCACACAAACACATTATTAGCACTTTTTTAGAAAGACTTAATTAATTATTACATTAAATTGTAGTGTGTTGAATGAAAGAAATAAATGTTTCAACCTAATATCCATACATAGCATTTGTGGCTTGAACTCTCAACTGACATTATGTACATTGGAATTGCTTTCAATGTCAACAAACTTTCAGTAGAAAGTTCCTTTAAATATCATTTTAAATAACAAGGCTGTGTGATGTGTACCTTATGAATGTGAAGTATAACAAGGGTTAACTGAGCAATCTGAGATTCAGCAGCGCTAACATGTTTCGGACCAACATTCTTACCTGTTCCAAAGGTTCGTCCTCCTTATCACGTTCATTATCATAGAAACTTTGTAGTCCTTTCTCTTTGTAGACTCTCTCAGACTCATCTGAAAACAGGACTCCATCGCCATCAAAGGCCACACGTAACACTTCATCACTGGGCTCGTGGTAATCTCTCTGGAACATTGTGGCTGCTCCATATCCTGATAAACAATGCCACCGTCATTTAAAAGTTATAGAAGTAACACTTGTGTTGTGTTTTATACTAAGTACTACATGCATGCAAAAGCCTTCTTTCTCACTGTCGCACTGGATTTATGTAATAGTATTTCTCTCTTTTGCATCGTTCCACAGTTTTTCCCCCAAAATGAGCTTAGATGGGGTTAGCGCTTTACAAGTAATGCTAGTTATGTTATCAGATTACTTTTTATGCATTGCTTTTAAATTCACAAAAAAATATCTTCCTTTTTTTAAAAATAGTAACTTTCCCATTTATTAACTGACATATTGTAACTCATTACTTTTAACTTAACTTTAACTTTTAACTTTCCCCAACACTGGTTACAAGTTCTTGGAAAAAATGGCCAAGAAAAGTGAAGACAGTGGCCCTCATTTATAAAACAATCGTACGCCAGAAAACTGTGCAAAATTTGGCGTTGATCAATATGAGCGTGAGCAGTGGCTATGATCAAATCTCACGTCAGGTCTCAGCTCGTGTACGCACGTTTTTTAGTCAGCGAGTAGTTGTGCAGCACTAGTGGAGATGAGAATATTTCGATTCTTTTCCTGACCGACAATCACTCACTAACCGATCATTAACCGACACGATTAAAATTCAATTAGAATAGATGCTTGTCTTAAAATACCACAAATGTTTTTTTTTTCTTTTCATGGATTTCGCTTTGTATGTGCAAATGGCTGCATCAACAGAACATTAGGATTCACACATCATACACCTGCAACACAGAGAAAAACTGAATATATAGCCTACATGGAATAAAAAAAAATGACTACACGAAATATTTCACTGAAATAATTAATAGATTAACAAAACAAAAGAGAAAAACTGTGCATCAAGTAGGGCTAGTCCAGGCTACGCTACGTATTTGTTTTCTTTATTTTATTAAAATATTTATCTTTATTTTATTAAATCCAATTGATCGCACGGGCGCTTCACTCACACACGCAGACGCTATCAGTTCTAGCATTGCTAACTTTACTTTTCAGCCATTTATCAGCAAACTAAATGCAGAGAAAGTTAACACTGTTCATTTTAATGGTCCGCTAGGAGTAGGCCTACATCTGTACCAGTCGGCGTGCACAACACCCATCCAAACACATGTGAAGGATGATGATTTACATGAATATTGAAACAAGAGTAAAATAGAAAGCCTTGTTTACATAATGAACAGTAGTTCAGCAACCAATAAATGTTACATTGCGAATATGGAACGTTTGGATTCTTCCCGAATGAGAGAGGTAGGCTGAGCCCAATTCAGTTTTGCTTTAAATAAATTCATTTCTGCTTTATAATGAATGCCACTAGGCTATAGCCTAATTTGTGTTTCAATATATAGCTACTTATTTTTCGCTCTTGTTCTGTTCTGAATAAAATAAATTAAAAGGATTTTCAGTGAGGTAGCCTATAGGCTACTAAAATAACCAAGTTTATATATTAATAATGTTTTTAATGATTTTTTTAATGATTGTTTATATGCCTATGACGTGTTTTTAATATGCTTTAAGACAAACCATGTTGCAAATTCATAAGTCAGCACCATTGCTATTTAGTTTTATTTACCGGTATTTTTATTTAAATTAACTTTATTGTTTGAAATTAGGAGGTTGATAGGTGATTTTAGAGTAAGATACATTTCTTTTTCATGTGATTACTTCCTCTTCATGGCCGAGTTACGTTTCTCTGTGTTATAAACTATAGGGCGAGGCTTCTAAAATTTGGGGCGTGATATTTAAATGACGACAGTTACGTTGTAGTTACGTTGTTTTCTATGTTCGTTTGATAAATGAGGGCCATTGTTTTGAGGAAATTCTTTAATATTGCAGCGATGTGACATAAATGGAGAGAAAAAAAAAACTGATGCATCACCTGCACTGATGGCCTCTCTCACATTCTGTGGGTTTGTGGACAGGTAGAGAACAGGCTTGATCTCATTAAGATGATCAAGGAGGGGTTTTTCACCAGTAATCTCACAGACTGGGTCAATATTCAGCCCTGTACAGACAGCATCACAACATTGTGTTTAGTAGAATAACATGACATCTTATTTTATTTATGTTTATATTGAAATTAGGGTCTGCAGTAAGGGATAGTTCACAAAAAAGAACATTCTGTCATCATTTATGCAACTTCCAAATCCATACAATATCATTCCCATGTCACAATGTTATTCCAAATCCATACAACTTTTTTTTTTTTTTTTTTTTTTTGACCACATCAAAAACATTTTGCTGAAGGTTAACTCTGTTTCATGTAATGAAAGCAGGCCGGTAGTCAATACACCTGGTGCTTCACTATACAGCAATTGTTATAAGTAGCTATGTGATATGTGATATTTTAATGCGAGGCTGAAATGTTGTTTCTATAGTTGAGTCACTGCATGCATTTACTATGGGAAAGAACATTCTTTAGAATTATAATAATACAAAATAGAAAATCACTCCTACTCTTACCGTATTTTTCAATGTTTTTTTTCAGGTGATCAGTGTCCTGACCGTCAGAAGGTATCAGCACAATTTTAAACCGCTCTTGGCCATCAGTCAAACGTTGATTCACCATTGTAAGAGCCTAGAGCAGAGTGATCAAAATACACTAAATACTAACACCTATATCAAATTAAACAAATTAGTTGACTTAATCTTTGCGGATTCTTGCTAGTTATAACCATGTAACAGTACTGAATTCTCAGTGAAAATAGATGACACGAAAAACTTCCTCTCTGCTAAATGTTTAATATTAGTACTAATGAATTACAAATGACCTTTTCATTTTTAAAAAGGGATTTACAGGTAAAAGTAAATGCGTTCATGATTAACACAGAGAAAAAGCTGCATGTTAATAAAAATTAATACAGGAAAATATATTTTCACTGAAATTCTGTTACCTTGACAAATGGAAAAGCAGCTCCTTTAAAATAGATATCCCCTGTCTCTTGTCTGAATAATGCACATGATGACACTGCAATGGTGGATGATGTCACTGAAAACAAATGTACAGAGTATTTAAAGAAGAAAAATATTTAATTAAAGCATAAGTGTGAAATAATAGATTTTAGATAATGAGAGAAAACCATATATTTTTCTTAGATGTTAGGAAACTTGAACATACTTGTGGTTGTTGTTTTTGCAATTTTGTGTTTTCTGCTTTCAGTGCCTGACAAAGGTTTTCTCTGTGTGGGCAACAAAACAATTATTCCATGTTCTAAATGAGTGGTTATTTCATAAAGGTTTTTACTTTTAATAGGTCAGAACTATTCATATAAGCCTTGATTAGTTTAAGGATATGTTACTGATTTTTCTCAAACTAAAGCGCAAACATTGATCTTGTACAAGAAATAGACATGAACACTGAAAGCACACAAATAAATAAGACACAAATGTGACATTTGAGTGACAGACATTAGAAAAGCTTACCTTTAAATTGCTCATAATATCTGGTGTTTAACTGACACATCTACTGTATTTATAGACAATGGAACAATGCTGTCTTCAAACAGTAGGCGTTTCATTAAAAGAATTTAGTCATTGGTTGGTTTAGTTAACCTTGTTTTACAGGATTTCATTACTTGCATCCTTCAATTGTTACTGCTTGCAGTTTTTATTAACTCATCATTTCTTTTGCATTTTACTCTTTTTAGTAAAAAGACATTGGTAACACTTTACAATTTCATTAGTTAACAGACAACTGCTTTAGTTAACATGAACTATAATGAACAATACTTCTACAACATTTATTCATCTTGGTTAATGTTCATTTCAACATTAACTAAAAGTTGTGTTTGTTAACATTAGTTAATGCACTGTGAACATGAACAATGAATGACTGTATTTTTTTATTTTTTTATTAACTAACATTAAGAAAGATTAATAAGTACTGTAACAAATGTATTGCTAGTTCATGTTAGTTAATACATTAAAGTGTTAGTTCACCCAAAAATGAAATTTCTGTCATTAAGTACTCGTGTCGCGCCAAACCCATAAGACCTTCGTTCGTCTTCTGAACACAAATTAAGATATTTTTGATGAAATCCAGGTTTTTTTTAATCCCCCATAGAAAGCAATGTAATTTCCGTCATTCAAAGTCCAGAAAAGTAGTAAAGACATAGTCAACTTGGCCAATACTGAGCAATTCTAATGTAGAAGTCAATATTTTTTTGTTTTTGCGCACAAAAAGTATCCTCGTCGCTATATCTTAATTTGTGTTCCAAAGATGAACAAAGGTCTTACGGGTTTGGAACGTGTGGTAGATTTTTCCCTACGCACCTGACTTAGTTAAACCGGGTGTCCCAAACACCCATAAATCTATAAATTTATACTCTACTAAGCATACTTCAATATCTGTTCGAGTCGGCCGACGTTTTGGGGCACTATCACCTGATACTAAGCTCTTTAGTGCTCCTCAACTCCAGTAAATACTATCACTATAGTATAGAAGTAAGATCTCTAGTGCTTAGTTTGCTGCAGCCTATAAACCAAACAGACTCCAGACTATGCCTCAGAATATGCTTTAATCACGGCCGGGAGAGTTCTCATCAATTCCAGATCTCTCTCCGAACAAAGGAATACAACAGGTTTTACAGGATTTCAGGTACACTTCACAGTCAGTATAGCATGATCTATTACTCATTATCATCAGTCTTAATACGACTGGTTTAGATTTAAGAAAAACATCTCAGTTCCTCTGTCCCGCATAAATTTAGATTTAGAACAACTGAATCACAAGATCATCAAAAAAATGTCTCAGGGTTAATAGTTCAGATTACTCAATAGGTTAAAACAATTCCTCAAAGACTATTTTTTATCCTCAAGCCAGCACAGCAGAATGTTTCTGAATCACAACACTCAGTCCTAGTGACTATTTCTCTATTTCAGTAGTTAGATTATTATTATTAGGCCTGTAGAAGAAAAGAAATGTTAGTTCATTATTAATTAGTTCAAAAATTCCATCACAAATGACATGAGGGTGACTTAATGGCAGAAATTTTTGGGTGAACTAACCCTTTAACTAATGTTAACAAATGAGACCTTATTGTAAAGTGTTACCAAAACACATTGAACTCATGTGAGCCTGAAGCCATCCAGCCTAGCACTTCAACACAACATCACAGTTCAGCTATATATGCATGACTTCATGAAGTAATGTTAAAAATGTATAACTTGATTTTGCTTTAAGCTGCTTTAGAATATATAGCCTAAATGTAAATCATATTCTTTTTTTCTGAGCATGCTGTGAATGTCCAAAATTTTTCTGGTCAGAAGTTTTATTTTGAAAAATTATTTGATGATTGTTTTGCCACAACAGAAGTTGATGCTTTAAATTCACACCTGTGCTTGAGGGCTGTAGAATGGTATGCAGAAAACTGTAAATGCACACCAAGGTGTAAATGATGGATTTTTCTCCTTATTGTTTGAAAGGTATCTATGGGTGTGTATGAAAGTAGTAGTAGTGCGTCAGATTGCATGTTTGTGTGATTGCTTTGTTAGATCTTTATTAGATCTCTAATTTGATAATGAGATCTAGTTTTAAAACTTGTTAATCTGGCATGTTGTATAACACTGAATGTTTGCATGCTTAGTAGGGTTGGGTAAAAATATTGATTTCTCAATTTTAATCGATTCTCATTTTTACGAACCCAAGAATCAATTAGTCTAGTCTGTTTTCAGTTGATGAATGAACAGAACATGTAGCGCGCCTCCCATCCAATAAATCGCAATAATCATTGTGCTTTGTTACTTTTGATATGAAGCAAAGTCTCAGATTTCAAATGACTCCCATCTTATTATGAGATTCAAAAAATAAATACCGTTTTGGCGCTGTTTAATGTGGCATGACAGATCGCTGTAGCGCCTCAGTTAAAGAGAAGCAGCAGCATGGAGCGCATGTTAACATCCTCTCCTCCGCTTTAATAGTTACAGCGTGAAATAAACATGAATGAACATCTGAAGGTATGTTAAAAGACACAGCACAACTTACCTAAATCCATATCATGTTTTGTGTAATAGCTCAATCAGTGTTTCAACCGCAGAAAGACGTCAATAAAACAGCTTGTAAACAATGTCACATAACATCACATTTACCTCAGAAAAACCATATTCAGTGCGCACTCATAAACTCGTTAATCATTTAGAAAAGTTAACTCTGGAGAGCAGCATTCTGATGTTTGAATAAATTCATGTTTGAATAAATATGTTATGACAGCCACGATTTAAATGTTTATATTTCAAAAAAACGAATTGAAGTGGAAATATGATTATGTAATTCTAAACTTTTATTTATTATAAAAAAACATCACTGAGTGTAATTTAAGTGTTTGAATATAAATAAGTTAATGTAGTAGCCTACCAACTGACTCCCATGTGTAGTTTACAGCATTAGTTGAGAGATTTTTTTCCTCTAGAAAATTTGCCACGTACTTTATCTGATATACTACATCCAAAATAATCGATATCGAATCGAATCTAATCGAAATCGGAATCTAATCGAATTGCAAGCATGTAAATAGAAATTTAATCAAATCATGAAAATTGTGTCAATACCCAGCCATAATGCTTAGTAATGAAGTAATCACTTTTATTTTGTATAACTAAAGGGGAGACAAGGGATGGTTTTTGCTTATGTCTGGGCCTCAGTTTAAAAAAAAAAAAAAAGAAGAAGAAAAGGGGAAAAAAAGAAAGAAATTTGTATCCATAAACTGAAACAGAAACTCTTTTTTTTTATTTTTTTTAAGTTTTTCAAATCTTCTATTAACAGCATATGTGACATGCTACAGTATATCATATTTTATATCTGGAAAATTGTACAAATGTTTAATGTAATGTAATTTGTGATTCAAACAATGCCAGTGTAATGTATAATAAAGGAGGTGTGACTAATTTTCCATGTTGAGTGTGGAAATCCTTGTTTAATGTGGTGATAAGGCACATTTTATAGATTTCATTAGATAAGTTGCCAGCTGATACTGAGAAAATTTTGTAAGACTAGTCTGTTTAAACTGGTTTGTACATGTATATTGTGTACTACACATATTTTACATTGTTCTTAGTGGTAAAGCAAGCATTATTCATTTGTCAGATAAAAAATGCCTGATGGTCATTATGATTATTTTTACCATGATCATTGGGGGAACTCAATTGGGTGAATTTATAGCATTAGCTGGGAAATATTCCTGAAGAAAAATGTATCATTGAAAATTAATTGACTAATTTCAATAAAAACATCAATAGAAAAAAAAATCATTTGTAGCAGCCCTAAATATGAGCCTTTTTCTACTTAAGCAGACTAGAAGGGGTTAGTCTGATCGAGCCCGATCACACGAAAATGCGTATCAATAGTACGAGTTTGTGCATATGATACGCACTTTATGGCGTATTATCAAAACTCATTTTGGCGTATATATTCTACGAGATTACAAACTCGTACTATTGATACGCATTCTCATGTGATCGTGTTGGTCTGATCATATTAAAGATAGATAAAGCACTTTATTGGCTCTTGATGGCCAACCAAAACATTTAGCAGTCACACTGGACCCCAGTGCTGGTGCCTTTCTTGTCGAAAAAAATTACCAGTTTCTGTGTGTATGTATGTGCACATTTGGAGAGTTATTATATGTTGTTAATGAACTTAAAGTTCCAGTAAACTCACATTTGGGTAATATCGTCAGAACATGTAAGACTGAATTGCATCTTTGGCTTTTGATATTGAGTGTGTACATACTGTAAGTGCTTTTCCACACAAAACCATACTCTTTCTTAGAGGGGATTTAAGCTGTACTTTCTGTTAAAAATGAGAGCTCTCATCTCACTGCTTTCTCAGACTCCGAACAATGATGTAATTACCCATAATCCTGTGGGGTGTCTCTCACTTCACACACACTAGCACTCACTTACACATTGAGGCACACCTGGGAATCTCTTACACATAAATGGGGGGCGATTTCTGTCATCAGTCCTGATTCTGTTTCCCGCTACATAGCACCCTCTGTGGTGCAGCCAGCAGCTGCCGTTTATTTAACTTGTGACTAAGGCCACAGAAATGAAGTTTCATAGTGTATGCAGAGAGAAAAGGCCTGTTCTACAAGTTGACTTAGGAATGAGGCTGAGAATGACTTTTGTTTTTATTAACTGAGGATAATTAAGATGTAACACGATTGTCACACAGTATGGCATTTGGAGGGAGTGTTTTAACATTTTCTTAGTATGATCTTGTGACAAAAAAACTTTTTGTATGTTTAGACTTTTCGAAAGACTAGTACAGTATTCAAGTGTTTAGAGCGGGGGTTTTAATAATGGAGTCCGGGGACCCCGGGGGGTCGGGGGGTATTCTAGGGAGTCTGTGAAAATTTTGAGAGAAGGCTGTTAAAGTTCGCTGGAAAATTGCTGTGGAGCAATATTCATTGTGAAGCCTATTGTACTATACAAGAAAATTTGAATTGAAATGATTTCTTTTTAGTCGTACGAGACATTATTGTAACTTGTTACCAAAACATTTTGAACTCATGTGAGCTTAAAGCCATTCAGCCTGGCACTTCAACACAACATCAGTTCAGCTATATATGCTTGACATTACTTCATGAAGTAAGGTTAAAAATGTATAACTTTTTGATTTAAGCTGCTTTAGATACATGTATACATGTAAATCAAATTCTTTTTTTCTGAACATTTTTTTTCTGGTCATTAAGTTTTAATTTGAAAAATTATTTGATGATAATTGTTTTGCCACAACAGCAGTTGATGTTTTAAATTCACACCTGTGCTTGAGGGCTGTGGAATCTATGGAAATGTTTGAAAATACTAGTAGTGCGTCAGATTGCATGTTTGTGTGAGTGCTTTGTTTGATCTGCTGGCAGCTGACAATGAGATGTTTTAAAACTCATGTTGTAACACTGTTTGTTTGCATGCTTATTAAATGAATCACTTTCATTTTGCATACCTAGGGATGGTTGAAACATCTTTTTGCTTTAATGTCTGGGCCTTAGTTTCTTTTAAAAAAAAAAAAAAAAACTGTATTGTATCTGTAAACTGAAAATTTATCCCTAAACTGGTTAAAAAAATCTCTAAACTTTTAAAGGTCTTTCAAATTTTTATTAACAGCATAAGTGACATGCTATATTATACAGTATTTTACATATGGAAAATTGTACAGTATATTAGTGTGTTGTTTGGTAAACCATGCAACAGTTTAATGTTATTAATGTAATTTGTGATTTAAACAATGCCACTGTAATGTATAATAAATGAGGTGTGCCTTATTTTTCCACATTGAAGTTGGAAATCTAATGTAGTGACAACGAGGCACTTTCTTCACCACGTCTTTTGTATAGTTTATATAAAACTACTATATAAAAGACATGGTGAAGAGATTATTTTTTACCATGATCAATGGCTTTTTTTTCTTCTTTTTTTTTTTTTGTGGGCAGGCTCTACCGATGGTGGCTTTTTTGATGGATATTCAAATTCCGTTTTTGAACGGAACATACTACTTTTCTCAGAGTCTTAGCATCAGTTCAGGTGGCAGATGCCCACAGAAATGAAGGTTTGTAGTGGATGCAGAGAGAAAAGGACTGTTCTACAAGTTGTGTTATGAATGAGGCTGAGAATGAATTTTGTTTTTTATTAACTGATGGAACATGATTGTCACAGAGGATGGCATTTGGAGGAAATGTTTTAATATTTACTTAGTATGATCATGAGACAAAGAGTCTTTGTGTGCTTAAACACATGAAGCAAGGGTACTGTACAAGTCTATCGAAAAGTCTAAAGACAGGTTTTTTAAAAATGGAGTCCCCGCAAGAGTGTTTCTAGGGGTCTGTAAAAAATGACAGAAGGCAAAAATTAAGTTCACTGGAAATTGCTGTGGAACTATATTTATTGTGAAACCTACTGTACTATACAAGAAAATGTTAATTTAAATTATTTCTTTTTAGTTGTATACATCTACAGTAACCAGTTTCGTTACTAAAACTAATAACAATAATTTGTTATTTGAAATAAAGCTGATATGAAATTTAAATATTAGATTAAAATTTTTTATTAGAAATTAGAAAAATTTGAAATTTTGCCTTGGCAAATACATAGTTCTGTCATGAAACTCTGATGGCGCAGGCTGATGGGTCTTAATGCAAGCTGATGATAATTAAACCGTTAACTACTGACACAAGCTGATTGGTCCATGTTACATCTGCAGCCAATAAGCTTGTTGCTCACACATTTAAATGTCTGGTTACATTCACTATAGCAGATTGCAGTGTGCTTCAGAGTTCCTCTAAAACCCCCACCTTCCCCAGCTCCGTTATTGATATATGCTATTTGTGCAGCAGCTCTATGTCTTACTTGCAGCAGCGTATCAGTGTATTTATTGGCAATAGCAAGTTCCTGTACTTGCTCTGCAGCAGCAGAAATAATCTACAACAACAGAAATAATCTACAGCAGCAGCACTTCAGCAGCAGCGTAGCAAATCTATTCCACCAAGAGAAAATACATTAACATTGTCATATCTATTACCATGCTAACAATCTTCCAAGAGTTGTCATGATAGATTTAACTGAATTACAGTACTGTAAATTGAGGTAGCTAAATAATAAAACTGAAATACAAATACATTTCAACTTAATAGAAAAAACAAAAATAACAAAATAATACAGTAACATTATATAGGCCGTTAATTCATTTTGTAAACGTTGTCTTTATCACATTTTATTTTTCTCTCACAGTATAAATAGAATAATATATATAATGTATATAATATAGAGTTGTCTTGAAGGGTAATAATTTTTGATATTTGGCATCAAAAATGCTAAAAACCACTGGTAGAGAGTAAATAAGATGATTAGGATAGTAGGCCAGCTTTTGAGTCATTTTTGGGAAGGTCAAAGGACACATTAAATCTAAACTCTCATCTTCTTAGAATAAGTGGAGTTGGCAACTTACTGCATTAACCGGCCAATAGAAGTTGATATATCAGCCAAAATCACTAATGTCTTTATTCTTTTACAGTGTGTAAGATTTCAAAATCCCATCCAAGTCACAAGCGGCTGCCTTTGAAATCATATTCAGAGCATGTAGCTGGTCTTCATCAGAATTTGTGGAAAACCTTTGTAGTGTTTTCACCCTTCATCATCTTAGAACTCATTTGTGATAAGTTTGATCAAGTGAACTGAAAATTCATAACATTTAAAGAACCACCTTGAAATCTGCATGATTCTCACGATCCGCCCAATGTTCTCTCATGAGGATGAAGAACCCAAATACGTAAAACAGTTAGAAGTCGGTTTGTCATGTAGCTAATAAAAACCAGCTTTAGCTGAGTTAACAAATGGGCTGGTTGACTGAAGTGGTCATGGACTGTCAGTGACTCTGGCCGGAGCTGAGCTGTGATTAATGATGGTGTTTGGTGGTTTTCTAACCCTCTCCTCACTTCTTGTTCTCCTATTTAACTTCTCAGGGTGAAGAGTGCTGGTCTGGCATCTGAGTTTTCAGTTTGTGTCCTGACAAACATAATCATATAGACAACTGGGAGCTGATTCTAGATCCAGAGTGGATGCTCGACACATATGAGCCCAGTACCGATGAGGATCAACAGTGACCCTGTTAGCACTCCGTCCTCTGTTGTCTTTAATGTCCACTGGAGACTGTAGGCCTAATGTTGATTGTTGAATGGTTTATAGTACTGGTGAAATGCCGCCTTACAAAATCAACCTTTTTGAAGCCTTGGAGTTGGTAAGCTAGTTTTGGAGTGTATGTATGGACAGAATAAGAACATTTTTTTAACATTGTGCAATTATTACAATATATGCATAATGTTCCCTTATATATTTACTTTTTATAAAATGGTAAGTTCCTTTCCTTGATTCTGACTGGTCAATAGCTGTGTTTTATTCGCGATAAAACACGGTTATGACCGCTTCACCCAACGGTTCTGTGTATCACTACACAACACCCTTAGCAACCACCCTAAGCAACCACTGTTAAGGCAGGAACACACCAAGCCGACGGTTGGCTGGTGGGCAGTTTTTGTTCGTCGGCCGACTAAGTGTTCTCAGTGTGTTCTGCACCATCGGCTGAAGTTGGTCCTCGTCTGCTTTTTTTCGGCCGATTCGACTTGTTGAATCGGCGTCGGAGCTCGTCGGTTCGTCGGGCCATCTGATCATTCTGATTGGTTGTTCAGCTACTGCCACCTGCTGGTTCGGAAAGGCATTTCTTCTTACGCAGGCGCAGAACGGATGTGCCGTCGGCTGTCGAGCGTTCACTCAAAAAAATGATTTTTTGATGCTGTTCACTTTATGTAAACAACTTATTTTGATTCAGCACCATTGTATTAGGTTTCTGGTTCAAATTTAATTGCTTCATGTTAATTTGACTTAAAACAATTACTTTTTGACTTAACTTGATGTTTTCATATTAAAATAACATGTTTCAATCAAGTAAACTCAACCAGGACTCAATCAAACAAGACTTTCACAACCCATCATGCTTTGCAAAGGGGCTGATCTAGGAGTGTAAATGTTGAAATAAACTGTTATTTTAAGCAGTTTTTAGCAACATGAGAAAATGGAGAGACTTTTTAATGTTTACTGTTCTATTATGTTGGTATTTAAAAGTTTCTGTTATGTTAATAGTTTTGGGGTTACCATCGTGGTGAAGTGTAGAACATGTGCTTGGGTTGAGGACCTGCTAACAACAATTAAAGTTGTTTTAATAATAAAAACAACTGTTTTGGGCATGCCATAAAGGGAATATACCCATCTTCTGGCTAACGCCTAACAAAAGGAGACTTTGCAGAGTGAAGATTTTGTAAAAGTTGTGGAAATGGTTCTTGAATGTGTCCAATGTGTCTTGAATGCTAAAATTAAGTTAACTTTATGTGCAAATTTTATTTCAACAAACAGAAAAATTAAGTAGTTTGTACAAAGACTAGTCTTGCAAAAGAATTCATTATATTTTTTAAGTAAATCAAGCATATCATTTTTATCAGTGTTGGTTTGGTGTGTCAGGCCAACTTTGGACCCAGACCCTGCTGACGTGAGCCAACCCCGCAGTCTGCTTTCGTCGCCACTAGTTCATCGGTGTCGGCTTGGTGTGTTCCTGCCTTTAGCAACGTAAACTGTATGTTCTCAATTGATATTGTTCATTGAGCTTACTGTATTATGTAGAAGAGTATTGTGAGAAAGAGATCGAGTGAGCAAGTTTACTACCTGCATTCAGATTTTCTTTCAGGTCAGTCCTATGTTCATGATAAAAAAGAAATTGTTTAAATGTCCGATGCATTATCTTGTCCTTTTAACAGTTAAGGGGTTTTCCCATGACTGACAGCTAGTCAAAGCATTTGTCAGTTGTGTCTTGTTCCTTGTTCACAACAATTCAGTCTTTTCAATGTAAAAGTCTTCGCTACTGACTGACACACTCATAAAGACAGTCTTTGCCGCCATCTAATGGCGTAATAATGTAACTTCTGTTGCTGTTCATGGTTAGGGACTATTTTTTTACAGCACATAGTGCCTAACAACACCCTTCAGCTGTGACTTATTCATGATACAGTACAGCCTCTCCTACCTTATTGCTTACGTATATAGTTGACAGTGTATCTTTTTTCTATCCACCTTAAACATTTTCAATTCAAATTTTTACAGAAAATTCTACCTAAGATAAAAACATTTTTATCACTGTGTACAGTATATGCAGAAAAATGCAGTTGTTTTTATTTCTTACAGTTTAGAACCAAAGCTGTCGATAGAATAATTGCTTTTACATGGTTTCGAAAGCACAATGTGCACAAAGAGTAAAAATATTGAATATGCTAAATGTTTAGTTGTTGCATTACACATTTAAATAATTGTTTAAATAAACAACTTACCTTCGAGACTCTGATACCAGCCATTTAATGAGCTCATGAGCCTGTGGCGCATGTGTCAGTGAGTGCTTGTGGGGGGCCTTGGGGAATCTCCGCTCAGTGTTTCATGGTCTGTTCTGCTGATTGCCCCTTGGCTTCTGTACTGAGAAGATGCTGCCAGGAGCTCATCAGCTTCCATGGGACTCAGAGGCCATAGCAACAACCTATTTCAGTGTGTGTGTGTTTACATCATGGGAAGATGATCATATCTGCAGATGGAATATGTACAGGTGACCATGCAGAACTGCACTGCTTTTCCTGAAAGCAGGGAGGTCTGGAGGAAAGAAGTGGAAAAAAATGTTCATCCATTCAGAAGTGAACCTATGTTTTAAGATAGCAGTGTTCCTGCTCTAAATCGTCTCATGATTGAACTCTTATTTGAAGGAAAGATTTCACACCATAGTGATTCTAGAGGTGATTCTATAGGACACTATATCTATATACCAGCTATGTTGTGTTTTGTATATTGGTGTCCCCATCAGGCTTTTTAACTAGCATATCTGGTCACATCTGGTCTAAAGGATTTTTTTCCAGCAAGGAAAACCCAGTGTAGGGAATGATCAAAAACAGGGTTTAGAGTCAAAAACTCAAATAACATCATGTGCAAGACATTGAAAAGAACTGATGCATGATGTGAATACCCAACTGTAATTGAAGTCCTATAAAAAGCCCTCTAAATGTTTGGAAATGCTTCTACAATATCTGTATAAATCCTTATCGTTTTGGAATAACTTTGCATTGATGTGGGATAACACAAACAATTAATTTTTAGAAGAGGAAATTGACATTCTTTAAAGGTGTGCTGTACCAATAATCAATAAAAAAAAAGAAAAGAAAAGAAAGAAAGATCAGGCATCACGGCTGCCAAATGGGCTTGTCTGACTGTGATATCTGTATATTGCTATTATTATGAACATTATTATGAAAATCATTATTGCTTGTCTTCAATGGCGATTTCAAGTTATATTAATGCATTTATGCCAAGAAATTATAAAGATTTATGCTGACATTGTCCATAACCTCAATTTGAAACCTAGCATATTTCCAAGTGTTTGGAGGGTAGTTACATTTCTTTCTTGAAACCAACAGTGGAAGGATCACATTTGACAGTAAAAAATTGAGGGATTCCGGTGTGTGTAAGCCAAATATGGAAAAGGAGTGTGTGTGTTTGACTGTGCGAATGTGTGAATGAGTAATTGTGGGAAAAAGAATCTCATCTCAATCACATGCTTCTGCTTCTCTCATTTTTCTGTATTTCTGACATAATGCTACACCTGCACACTCTGCTCTCTTCCTCGCTCTCCAACATCAACATCCCTCTATTTTTCCAGCTTTAGTGGGTTTAATAGATGATCCAAGCGGAGCAGCGCTGGGGAACTTGACGTAGCAGTACTGAATCTGATTCTCGCTCATCTTATTTCACTCCACGCAGTCCAGATTTCGTCTGTTTATTTCCCCTCTCTGGCAACAGGGCTTGAGGTAACGAGTTTGGTGTTCCTTACTCTAACTGTTTGTGTTGAAGAATGAGGGAGAGAACAAGAGAAAGAGAGATGGATTTAAGCAGGCATGATGTAGCCACATTCTCACCATCCCATGATCCCCCACTGTGCAAGCTACAGCCAAAACAGTGATGTAAGCAATCTGAGTAGCTACGTAAGTTAGAGAGGAAACATTTATGCCCCTACAACCCTACATCCAAAAAGCTTTCTGGCAAAACTAGTTGGGTATCTATTGTCTTTATCCTCAGACTTTGCTGGAAAATGTTGTATTTATACTCGCTGCGTTATTCTATTAAGCATATCTAGCAGATCTCTTCTTATCAAAGACATTAGGGAGGAAAAAAGTTCCCGTTAGGTGTACATGAACCTTCTGGTAGCTGGTAATTCTTAAATTTGGCCACAGAGGGGCGACAAACTCTACATTTGTGTTAGTATTCACAAAGTAGCAGGAAAATGGGGGGAAATTTCTTTAGACAGAGTAACAGCTTTACTAAGGAGACCATTTTAGACCAGCATGAATTTCCATGATGGTTCTGTTAGGTTTATGCTGGTTTGATGCTGGTCTTTCTGTTGGACTGATATACCAGTAAAACTGAACTGTCGAAGCTTGTCAACCAACATAATTTTTTCAATGTAGACGTAAGACATCACAGTGGGGTGTGTTTACACAAATCTCGTGTCATAAAAGCATTCTGAGCTGAAGTGTAAGTATATTTAACCACTTGCATGACTCGGCCGAACGCACAATCGCTGCCCAGCACTCTTCTTCGTGAGCATTTGAGTGTGCGGTTAAAATCTAGCCTACATCTGCTGTTAAAACTAAGCTCAGAATCAATTTGAGAGAGAAACGATCAGGATCGATCCAGATTCATTGTATCGCAAATCGATGTATTGTCCCAGCCCTACAAAACACAGTAAATCTGATCTGAACAGCAGGAAAACAAAATCATGGGTAACATGATTTAATATAAAAACGAAGGTTTAATTAATGTCTGGCTCTGCTGTAGGAAATCTGTTAGTTGTTAGAAGGTCCATCAACTTTAGAGCGTCATTTCCTCTGTAAGCACTTGCTCAGTGGCTTGTTGATCAAGATTAACCTGTACGTCATCACTGTGCTATTTGGTTATGGAGTGAGATGAAGTATAGTTTTTATTATTGTGCTAGCATGTGTAAAGGTACATGTGCATGATGAAAGATCACAGATCTGCTGAGGTCAAAAGCTCAATTGAGTACAGGAGCGTTATAATAAGAGTTTCACGTCAGTAGGGTACAGCGGAGGCTTAGAGGTCAGAGGTCAGAAATAAGACATTGCTTTACACCATCTGTCTCTCGACAGACACTTCACAGATTGTTTGCTTCTTTCTTTCTGCTCTTTTTTTTTTTTTTTCTCCAGATTGGTCTCTCACACACATATATACAGTGGGCTTCAAAATCTGAGACCACATTGAACATCTGGGATTAAAAAATATAATTTAAACCTGACAATAAACAAGATTTTGAAACGTTTCACATTTTGAGTTTGAATTGATTTTGAAATTCAGCTTTGAAAATTTGTAAACAAAGTGACCATGACCATGTGAACTCCACATTCTCAAACCATGCTGTGAAACATGATAATCAGGTTTTACATAAACATCAGCTTGATGCTGTTGTGAAAGCAAACAAATTTAAATATTAAAAACAACTTTTAATATAAATGTTTCAATAAAGAACTTTAAATAATTTAAAAACAGAAGTATTTACATGTAATCAAATTGAAATGCTGAACTTGTTAAATAAATTTTTTTTAAGAGTATTTTCCCTAGAGCACTCATACTTTTGGACCCTACTGTATATTTATCTTCACCTTTGCTCATTCACTATATATTTTAATACTGCAAACTGAGCGTTTTCTCTTTTGTTGTCAATCCTCACATCTTTTATCTTGCCCTCTCGTCTTTTCCCTCTCTCCCGCTCTCCATCTCTCTTCTCATAATAAACACTAAATGTTTTATCTTTAGCCTTCTCCCCCTGCCCCATCTGCAGCTGCGTGTGTGTCTTCGAGGAGCATGGGAGGTGGTAATGTTGGTGAATGAGTGCAGGATTGTTGTGCTCTCCTGGTATGGCACAGCACCTGGATTATATTTGAGACGGGAAACACTGAAGTAGATGTTTCGAGGATGTGTACGAACCAAACTAAACATTCAGTCATACAGGAGACACGTGGAGGCCTGTCAGCCAGCGAACCCAAACCACTGCACACCCACAACAGAAATGACATGCATACCTTACATGTTTAAAAAGACATGACTCTTTCATTCACCAGTGAAGACAGACAAACACAAACATCATAGATGAATAATAGATAAGATACGTTCAGTAGATGATGTGGACAGAAAGATCTTTTTAGGGAACCAGTTTTTAGGGAATAAAGTTTGCTTCATTTTCTTTTTAAATTTAAAATATTATAACTCAATCTTCCAGTAAAATGACTTTTCTCTGGTGATGTATGCTGGACTTCTCCGATCACTTATTTTGCTTAAAACGGCCCCTTTCTTAAAGGTCCCGTTTTTCGTGTATTTTTAAAGCTTTGATTGTGTTTATAGTGTGCAATATAACATGTGTTCATGTTTCGCGTGTAAAAAAAACACAGTATTTTTCACATAATTTACTTATCTGTATACCGCTGTTTCCACTGTCATAAAAACGGGCTGATGACTTCCTTGTTCTATGAAGTCCCTCCTTCAGAAATATGTAACGAGTTCTGATTGTGCCAGCGGTTCCTGTGTTGTGATTCGACAGCAGTTTAGCGCATCTTGCCCGGAAAGGTCACGCCTCTTACCATAACGTGGAGATGCACGCGCTCAGTGTTATTGTAATCATGTCTTTAATTTTACCCTATCAATCTGAGCCGGAATCAGACCCGGTGATTGGACTGCGGGATGAAAATAACAGCGTTTCGACGACATGGCGACAAACACACACTACAAACGCAACTCTTGTGTATTCCTGTGGGCGGAGGTTAGTCAAAAAACTGTTTTAGTGACGTCATTAAAGAAGGAAGTAGAGGGATGTAGTCCAAACTGGCCGTTCGATGTAGGCGACTTCTGTTAAATAAAATATCTCGCTTGGCATTGAACTTTGAGCTTTAAAATTTTACAGATTTTATTTATACTCTGACAACAACATTACACACTAACTAAAGTTTGAAACATGGGATCACGAAGAACGGGACCTTTAAAACTGACTGCAAGCTTGCATTCAGATCTGCCTCTATCCAAACATATCAATGGGTAGATGGTACCCGTCCTATTTTTTTTCTTTTTCAATTATTCATTTCACTTGGATCACTCACATTGTTTTCTCATTTGCCAACTATAGAAAAAATGACTTTGGAGCACTTCAGACCTAAGGCATCCGCCAGTCTCGGCAGACTATGGATAACTTCGGATGAGGGTCACTGGGGCGGCGTCAGTTGAGACTCGAAATTCTCTGCTGCTGAACTCTGAGGCAGGTTGGATAGTTTGGCTTCTGGCCTTCCTCTGTAGCTGCTTTGCCTCAGACTGCTGATTAAAAGTCTCCTTGAAGTTGGAGAGGCCTTTCAGCACGGTCTGTCTGAGGCGGTACAGTAGCTTCCCAAGAATCTGGGTCAATTCCGAAGGCCTTGAGATCTCTTTTGCAAACGTCTTTGTACCTCAGGTGGGGTCTGCCTGTTTGTCACGTTCCTCGTTACAGCTTGCCATACAGGAGATTGTTCGGAATGTGCCCTTCATTCATTCGGGACATCATGAACCGGCCGTTGCATGCATCTCTGGTTGAGAAGGGTGAACATGAAAGAGATCCCTGCTCTCTTAAGGACAGTTCAGTTGAGAATCTTGTCCTGCTATGTAATGCACAGGATGCAACAGAGGCCAAGCTAGTGGAAAGCCTTTAGCCTACTTTCTTGTTGAGCGTACAGGGTCCATGACAGTGTTAATTTCATTGACAAATAATTTGTGTCATAATTTTCGTTAACGAAAACGAGACGACATATGTTGTCATACACTTTCTGCATGTCACATAAAACGTTCAAAAATGTAAACGTCTGGGGAAAAAGAGTGTGATGATGCGAAAGAGAGCTCAATTAAGTCCAGAAAGCTGCCTCTCAGACGTCTCTTTTGCATCTTTTTGCGCTCGAACGGACAAATACACACTAAATTATTTTCAAAATGTCCATTTTGGTGAGTATTCACACAAACACAGTCGGTTATGTCTTAAATGAATGTAAACAGTTGGGAGAATATCAGATGTGTATCAGTGTATTGGATCTGTGCATTCAGCCTTAAAGTAACAGCAGTCTAATAACCTGGTGCTGTCCATCATTAATGTTAAAGGTGCCCTCGAATGAAAAATTTAATTTATCTTGGCATAGTTAAATAACAAGAGTTCAGTACATGGAAATGACATACAGTGAGTCTCAAACTCCATTGTTTCCTCCTTTTTATATAAATCTCATTTGTTTAAAAGACCTCCGAAGAACAGGCGAATCTCAACATAACACCGACTGTTACGTAACCGTTTCCAACATTATAAAAGGCATTAGACAAGGGCAGCCAGTATTAAAGTCTGGATGTGCACAACTAAATCATCAGACTAGGTAAGCAAGCAAGAACAATAGCGAAAAATGGCCGATGGAACAAGAATAACTGACATGATCCATGATAACATGATATTTTTAGTGATATTTGTAAACTGTCTTTCTAAATGTTTCGTTAGCATGTTGCTAATGTACTGTTAAATGTGGTTAAAGTTACCATCGGTTATTACTGTATTCACGGAGACGAGAGCCGTCGCTATTTTCATTTTTAAACACTTGCAGTCTGTATAATGCATAAACACAACTTCATTCTTTATAAATCTCTCCAACAGAGTAGCATTAGCTGTTAGCCACGGAGCACTATCAAACTCATTCAAAATCAGAAGTAAACAATATAACAGTATACAATACTCACATAATCCGACGCATGCATGCCGCATGCATGACGAACACTTTGTAAAGATCCATTTTGAGGGTTATATTAACTGTGTAAACTTTGTTAAGGCACTGTTCAAGGCAAGCGCAAGCTCTGTGGGCGGAGAGCACGGGATTTAAAGGGGCCGCAGCATAAAATCGTCGCGTTTATAATGATGCTCCAAAATAGGCAGTTAAAAAAATTAATACAAAAAAAATCTATGGGGTATTTTGATCTGAAACTTCACAGACACATTCAGGGGACACCTTAGACTTATATTACATCTTTTAAAAACATAATCTAGGGCACCTTTAATCAAATAACAAAAGAAAAAGAGAAAATCACTCAACGATCTTGACTAAATTACTTTTAACAGCTTTAATATGGATTTCTTCATTTAATTTATACAAATAAATATGTCTGCTTGAAAGAATAAAGAATGTTATAAAGAGTGCATATATCATTAATTAAAAAGAAGATCATGTTCTTCTTTTTTATGAAAAGAGGCTTTATTTAATTTTAAGATAAATAAAGACGTTACATGTTACATGTTACAGGAGTTAGACTAAATCTGTGTCTGTATTGCATGTTCAAACCTTAATATCATTCATATTAACAGGTTAATAGATGTTTTCTCTAAAAGTTTGAAAATTTTAGAAAATGCTTAATTGATGCATTACAATTTAACTAAACCCATTAGAGTTTAGTCGACAAAATCTACTGTAGATTTAGTCAACTAAAATCATATATTTATTCAACAAAAACTAAAACAATTCAGAATGACTAAAATGACTAAAACTAAATCAAAATTTGCTTTCAAAATTAACACTAGTCCATGACTCTCACCACACAAGCCTTGTAGACCTGGATTGGTGTTCTCTGTCACCTTGTCACTGGTCCACACTCTCCATCAATCTGGACATGACTGTGATAGCCTGATCTTAGCTCAATATTTTTTCTTAGCAGAAGCCTACTATATGTAAAGACGCTCTATGTTAATAATTGTAACTTGAACGTCATGTGGACATCAAATCCCATTGAATAAAGCAAAATACTCTCTGTAATACTGTCTTACAAAGACATTTTTTAAAATAATGTTTTCTGTTAGGTATACATGAAGTCAACCTGCATATACAAATATCATACCAGCAATAAAATCTTTCATAACAACGAGTATGGCTGGACAAACAGAAATAACCCTTTTTCCTCTACACAGTTCTGTGATTCATCCATGTCAAATACAGCTGCCATACACTAGTATTTCCTGTTTAAGACCGACCGACCCCCTCCTCACAGAGCACTCTCCCTGTCAGCTTCAAAAAACTGCATCTGAAACATTACAAATACGCAGAAAATGGCTAAAACTGAGCAGTACATGTTTATCCGTCTAGCGTATACAGTATGCTCTTTTACTAGGCATTCCAGTGATTGAAAGTGTGGCACAAACTACATATGCCACGGCTTCGTGAGGCGGGGGAAAAGTACTGGCGGTCAGGCCCGGTGATCTTGGTAGTAATGTGTCAGATTAGCAAATGGAAATTCCAACGGAAAGTGTGAGATCAAGTAGGAGAGAGAATTGACAAGGTTAGTTGATGAAATAGGAAAGACGAGCCAAAGAGTAACCAAACCTTCCATAATCCTGTCCTGCTGCTGGCAGGCCGTGAGACTTGGGGTTTTCCTGTTGGGTTTTGCTTCTCTTAACCCCATGGCCTTCAACAGGCCCCAAGCACCTATCACTGCCTTTTATGAGATCTAATTGATTACATGTGACCACACCATTTATTTTTATGTCTGACTTCTGACCGGCGAGTTGCTTTTTTTAAAGAAAACAGTATTTGTTAAACGGCTTGTGGATGAAGCAAATACAATGTTGGTGGTGGTTTCTGTGGTTAAATTATGTAATTGACAGTGTGATGTAGTGCAGTACAGCTTACCTCAGAATTTCATTAAAGGATTTCCTTTGGAAAGACCGGATCAGATCCATGCCATTGGGCTCCGTTGGGTTATATCGTATTTGCATATAAGAGCTCAGTTACAGTATTCCGGAAAACCATTTATAAATTGATATTAGTCTTCATATTTAATATTTGGTCAAGAATGAATACACAATAACTCTAAATGGTTGTATTAAGTAACAGATTTAAGCCCCTGTGATGGACAGGTGGTCAAGTAGGTGCCCAACCTGTATACAGAGTTAGTTTGTGCAATGTCTTCATGAGATTTTTGGGTAGACGCCCAGGCTCAGAGGATTTCTGAGGTGAAATATGCAGGCATGGATATTTCCCCTCCTCTATATTGCTGTGAGTAGATTCACCTTGCTGTGCATTTGTTTTCTTTGGAGCGGGACCCGTGCATTTAACCCTGACAGATGCTCATTCACGTTCCATGTCATTCTGCTTGCCAAACTTTTAGAGGAATTAAGTACATGGTTTAATGGCGCAAAGTCTAAAACAACCATTTTGGGATTGTTTATTCAGTCCGAGTCGTTGTACAGGTGTTACACTGATGTGTTTGGTCAACTGAAGACATACAGAGAGTGTAGAAGTAGAGTATAAAACCACAGGGCGTGTTCAGAAGCACATAGCTTGGTAGCTTTTGGGCAGAATTTAAGTTTTATGCAGGATGGTGGTGAATTCTATTTGCCTGGGTATGCTGTAAGCCAGTAGTTTTCAAATTTTGTCACCCTCTTAATCGGTATTATTGTCGAATATTAAATGAAGGATACATCATTTTTATTTATTATTCGCAAATGTCTTTGCTTGCATTTTTTTTCGTTTTACATTGCTTTAGACAATTTAACAATTTAAGTAATGTTAAATCTTTTTATTTATAAAGCTGTGATTTTTTTTTTTTTTTTTTTTTTTTTCTCTTTTTTTTTAAAATTCCATTCGGCTTTGTTTTTCCCTGAATAAAGGTGTTTTATAGTGACAATGAAAACTGCGTATGTTCCATTAGTTTTCTTGAGGAGAGTGAGAGTGGTTAACTCCCACAGCTCTTACTAGCTGGCCTCCGTTATACTCGCCCTCCTAAACCTCACTCCCGTCTGGGTCACGGCACCAACGTAACCCCTCCAATTCTACTGACACTGCTCCTAGCTTGATTCGAACCATCGTTTCACGCATTGACGGTAGGCGCAATAACAAAGACGCTAAAGACAGCACCTCTTGATGCCAGGGGAGTGAGGTTTACTCGCACAGTTCTTACTAGCTGGTCTTTGCTACAAATGCATAAATAAAATTTATTGTCATTTGAATATGAGAATGTGAACAAGACTTAAAAGCTAGGTCATCCCACACTTTAAGAACCTCTGCCTTTGACTCATTACAACTAGAATCTCAGGTGAAGCTGACAGGGACCTGGCAGTGGTCTTTTCCAATTATTTATTGTTCTGTTGTGATTGCAGATAGAAATGACCATATGTAGAAACAGTATCATGAATCCAGGAGCTTAATTTTTTGCTTTCCTCTTATCATTGAATATGAAAGGATTGAGCTGCAGCATCAAATTTGTGCTCATCTGGTCTTTATTTAAAAGACTCAAGAGAAACCTACTGCAAAGTAAGTAAAAAAGGATTTTACATTACTGCCCCCTAGAGGGGACAATGTCATAGACACACAGAATAAAGTATTCTGAGAGTGTGTAAATTCTGTGGGGTCTTCCTGTAGCCATTAACTAAAACTCATTAACAAAAAACATTGCACAATCATTTCAGCAGTGGGTGGTTGGTGAACCGTACCTTTAATCTAAACTTGATAAAAATGTACCATGAACTGCTCTGGCGTCCGCCGTTTCCTCATAACCAGCTTTCACATTATTACTGCTGCAGTTTACAGAAATTTTATGATTAGTCATGGATTCATGCTTGCTTCTTCTCAATGAAAAGAAATCCCACCCGGCAGTCTGTGAAATGTACTCTGAGAAGCAGTGGACAGATCTTTATCTGTTCACCCTTGTGGTTACCACCCTGAAATTATCAGAGCTGATCTTATTTTCCATAGTTTTTCTTAGCCTTGTGTGGTGGAAAGTTAATTAAACCGAAAACTTCACTGTTATGAGTAAAAAAAAAAAAAAAGTTCTGTACAAACTTTATTTAGTTTCTGCTTCTGCATCACCTAGACATTTTTGTGTATGTGTGGCAGAGAGTTACTAAAAAGAGCTATTAAACTTGACTACATTTTTCAGTAGCGTGACAGTAGGTTACACTTTTGCCAAATGAGGAGCAGTGTATCACAAAATGCTACATCAGCTGTCATTAGTTACTTATTTTTCAGTTGTTTTGTTTTTTTATTACATCAGTCATAATGCTTCATAGTATTGTAGTTCATCTGACACCTCTTGGTCTTTACGTATACGTTTTTGCTTAAAATCATAGTTTGTAATGTGATTCAGAGTTGTCTGGTATGGTTCATGATTTTAAATATTCTCAATAAAGAGTTCTTTGAAGATGTTTAAAAATTCTTAGAAAATGAATGGGGAAAAATACTTACAGAATGTATACATGTAGCATTAGGAAGTCTGATTAATTTTAGTGAACTGGTGTGTTTGGATAGTTCTTGTAAATGAACTTGTTCAAAAAATGATTCACAGATAACCCTGAGGCAACAGAGTCCCTGAAGCATTTACATCATCATTTTAAAGGTGGAGCCGAAATGCTACCATTCATAATGTTTTCAATTCAGAAATTGGAGTGTTTGTAGTAGTATTTGTATTCTGTCATCCTAATGGAGGTCATCATTGCTTTTGTACCAAATAACTGTCTTAAATCACTTTAATCCCTTAGAATTCCTGTAAACTTTGCCTAAAAAAGGCATTCCCAAAGTACATTGCATGCTGTTCTTGAACCATTTGGATTATATACATGGTTTTGGTCTCTTTTGAAAGGTATGTGTACTGTGGGCAATACAGTTGAACGCTAACAGCTTAATGTCTGCAATTACAGCAGGTAGTTTTAGTTAACTGTCAACTGGTACTTTTTAACCACTCCTTTTTTAAAAGAGTAGTATTTTTTTTTAGTTATAAGGGTGGCTAGTGATTGCTCTGCAAACTGATAGAGATGTCCAAATACATTATAGCAAGGAAGCTCTTTGTTTGATAAAGCCGGACATGACGCAGCTCTGGTCGGCGGAGCGTGCAGCCCATCTTAATCAAAACCCGTCTCGCTCGTGAAAGTGTGCTGTAAACGGTAGAAACACAGACCATCCATCCGCTAGTTGAAGCACACACCTGCTTACAGAGTCTCTCTCATAAACCTCCGACCGCAGGCATAGTTTACGCTCCAGTCCTCTTTTGCTTTATCCTCTTTTCCGGTGTCCCTACAAACACGCATCTCTGTTATCCGATCCCCACTGCATGCATGCAGCGAGGGTTCAAAAAACGCCCGTGTCCGTCTGGTGGTTGATGTGGATGTGTATGTGTGTGCCAGGTTTAGGGAAACAGTGGAGAAGAACACACAGGATCTGGCTTTGATCTGACGCAGATGGTCCTTCTGGCCCACTGCAGAGGAGTTTTACTGCTCAGACATCTCACACACACTCAATGTTTCCTTCCTGCATTTCCGGAGCTATTGCTTTTCTTGAAGTGATGAGCAAAGATGTGACATGTCATCACCGCCGTCACCAAGGCGACCGAGGCATCCACAAGGGCAACCTGCTCAGAAAATGGAAACATTTAAAATGATAAATCACACTTGTTTAAGGAACAACGGGATCAATTTGGACTGTTTGCTTTTGGTGGGGGCCGAGGTTCTGGAAAGTCCTCCTGAAGTACTCAGATTTTTTGTGAACTGGGTAATACAACTCAACAAAATGGCATTTGAACAAACCCGACTGAAGCATATAATGTGTTTTCCTTTTTCCCCACCTAAATAGCTTGAGAACCTGTAAAGATGTTTGTTCTGAAAACACAGAGGTGGAATGCATCGTTAAAACAACAGCATTCGCGAGCCTCTGCGTCACTTTTCGTATTTGGTTTTCAGTGTAACATGACAGAGGGTTGTTATCGAGTCTGTAAATCCCTTTGAAATATGTTTGGGAGTCGTAAGGTCTTGCAGGGGGGCTAAACACCATACACACAGACAGCGGGAGTCACTGCCAAATAAGCATTGCTACCTCACACTGATATATGGCCCTCCATTTCAAATCTATCCCAAAATAGACTTAAAAAGAGATTATTGCGTATTAAGGCATGCACGACCGCAAGAGTCGGAGGCAAAATTGAGCAAACGATGAAAATACACCACATTCCATTCTTTCACAAACCCATCGGTCTGTTTGAACGGTTTCACACAATTACAGACATATTAGAGATATTTCGGAGCCGAGAGTCGTGTAATGGTTTTCCCTGCGGTTGTGATTAAAGGTAAAGAGGCCAGGCAGAGGTCGGCCATTTTGAGACATAATGTGGGGTTGAAAGTTGACCTTTGACAGCGATGGCGTAGTTTATGTTTGGTTCAGCCGCTCTCTGATTGAGACCCAGTTCATAGAGAGTGCACCAGTTTTTATTGTCGTAGCTCGTTTGATGAACGATAACAAAAAAAAAAAAAAGAGAACAAAAAGAGAAGTGAATATTATAAGTTGAAAAAAGCAAAAGGCCACATAAAGGGGAAAGTGCATAAGATTTTACCTACAACCTGTTCATTTATAAAGCATTTTATGTTCATTAATTTACTTGCAGTGTCATGATATGTAAAGTATGGAAGCTTGTTTCCACCTCAAAATGAACAAATATACAGGTGCTGGTCATATAATTAGAATATCGTGAAAAAGTTCATTTTTTTTATTGTAAATTATTTTTAAAAATGAAACTTTCATATATTCTAGATTCCCTACATGTAAAGTAAAACATTTCAAAAGTTTTTTTTTTTTTTTTTTTTTTAATTTTGATGATTAGAGCGTACAGCTCATGAAAGTCCAAAATCCAGTATCTCAAAATATTAGAATATTTCCTAAGATCAATCAAAAAATGGATTTTCAAAACAGAAAAGTTCAAGTTCTTTAAAGTATGTTCATTTGTACACTCAATACTTGGTCGGCAGCACATATTACAGCAAATGACTTGCTCCTAGCACAAATTAAAGCATCAGTGAAGTGTGGCATGGAAGTGATCAGCCTGTGGCACTGCTGAGGCACTATTCAGCCTTCAGATCATCTGTATATTGTTGGATCGACTGTTTCTCATCTTTCTCTTGAAAATATCCCATAGATTCAGGGGTCAGGCATGTTGGCTGGCCAATAAAACACAGTAATATCATGGTCAGCAAACCACTTGGAAGTGGTTTTTGCACTGCGGGCAGGTGCTAAAGTCCTGCTGGAAAAGGAAATCAGCATCTCCATAAAGCTTGTCAGCAGATGGAAGCATAAAGTGCTCCAAAATCTCCTGGAAGATGGCTGCATTGACTTTGCACTTGATAAAACACAATGGACCAACACCAGTAGATGTCACAGCCCCCCAAATCATTACTAACTTCAGAAACTTCCCACTAGACTTCAAGCAGCTTGGATTCTGTGCCTCTCCAGTCTTCCTTCAGACTCTGGGACCATGATTTCAACATGAAATGCAAAATTTACTTTTATCTGAAAAGAGGACTTTCGACCACTGTTCACTGTCCAGTTCTTTTTCTCCTTAGCCCAGGTAAGATGCTTCTGACGTTGTTTCTGTTTCAGAAGTGGCTTGGTAGTCCTTTTCCTGAAGGTGTCTGAGTGTGGTGACTCTTGATGCACTGACTCCGGCTTCATTCTACTCATTGTGAAGCTCTCCCAAGTGTTTGAATCGGCTTTACTTGACAGTATTCTCAATCTTGTTGGTCATCCCTGTTGCTTGTGCACCTTTGCCTACCCAATTTCTTCCTTCTAGTCAACTTTGCATTTAATATGCTTTGATACATCACTCTGTAAACAGCCACCACATTCAGTAATGACCATCTGTGACTTACTCTCTTTGTGGAGGGTGTCAATCATTGTCTCCTGGACCATTGCCAAGTCAGCAGTCTTCCCCATTAGTGTGGTTTCAAAGAACAAGAGATACCCGGAATTTATACTGTAGGGATGGTCATTTAATGAAACTCAAATGTAAATATTCTAATATTTTGAGATACTGGATTTTGGACTTTCATTAGCTGTACACTCTAATCAACAAATTAAAAAAAAAAAAAAAAAACTTTTTAAATGTTTTACTTTACATGTAAGGAATCTAGTATAAATGAAACTTTCATTTTTTAAAATAATTTACAATAAAAAAATAAACTTTTTCACGATATTCTAATTATATGACCAGCACCTGTAAAGTAACTGAATTTATATCTCACACTAGCTATGTTCCATCCAAAGTTGCGAATTTAACTTAAACCGCGCACACACTTAACGATTGTAAGGCGATTATGAATGTAAATTGAAACTTATGACTGATCGCGTCCAGTCAGAGCCAGTTGCGTTCAGTCTGCGATTACAGTCGGTGTTCAAATTCCGTGTGTAAGTATATAAATCTGCTTCAGTCGCAGGAAACAATCGCTGTATGTTGAGCTCAGCCTTAGAATGTTTTAGCTAGTCGTTAAATGTGTGCCCGGCTTTATGCGCAAAATTGGAATATCACATAAAACGTTTGCGAATAAAGCAGTGTTTCCATTCCATGTGTTTAAGAGAGCAAAATTGTCACTTCCTGGGAAACTGGTGCAAAATATCTGTAATAAAAATGAAAGTTGCTGAAATCAGGGAAGCACCTGTGTCTCAGAGCATGCAAACGAAACACAATAAATGCTGTCATGTTATCTTGCGGATGCCTGATGTTTTGAATATGATCATGTGAGACACCTCTGGGAGGTCATTATACCAAATCATTTTGATGACAGACTTTGGCTCAGGCATTTCAGAATAAATAAAACAACATTTGAGATGTTACAATTATCCACCTCAATTGAGCACATAAGTTTTTTTTTAATGCACTTTTTTTTTTAGAATTTATGTGCATCTTGGCATTTCCCTGCAGTGTTTTTCATGTGATATCCTAAAATTAGCATAAAAATTGGTGAATGGAAACATAGCTACTGTGAGTATTTCTTATTTTAAACGTTTAAACAATTACGTATGTCAATTATTTGTTATTTTATACTGTTGTTACTTATACATCACAGTGTGACTTTATATTTCACATTTGAATAACTTTGAAATTTGTCTCACATTTACCTTATTTTTACATTTATGTATAATAATTGTGACTTTATATCTTCAAATGTGAAGTTATTTTAAACTATCTCACTATTACTCGTTTTGTTAATTTGAGTTTTTTTTTTTTTTTTTAATCCTTGAGCAAGACATTTTTAAATAATGTATTGCACACTATGGGTCTGTAAGATATTTTTATTTTTAGAAATTTGAACTCATATTCAGCAAGAATGAATTAAACTGATCAAATGTGATGGTTAAGACATTTAAAATTTTACAAAAACTTTTTATTTCAAATAAATGCTGTTATTTTGAACTTTTGAATAAAAATATATATCACTATTTCTACAAAAATATATTAGACATATTAGAATTTCTGAAGGATCATGTGACATTTGAGTAATGGCTGCATCACAGGAATAACTTACATTTTAAAATATTTTAAAATACTAAAGTTATTTTAAATTGTATTACTGTTTTTACTTTACTCTCGCTCAAATAAATGTAGCCTTGGTGGACAAAAGAGACTTCTTTCAAAAACACACAATCTTACTGACCCCAAACATTTGAATGGTAGTGTTCAAAACAAAACGTCTGCAAAATGAAATAAGGTCATTTTCTTTCACACCCCCTTCATGTTTAATAATGTTCATCTTTTAATCTAAGCAGTTTTCACGTATTACTCCATAGTTTTCAAATTCTCGTTTTTAGTTTTGCTTGGATCTCCTTTCTATTTCAGATTCTGAATTCCATTCCGTACTACGCAGCAGATGTTATGATTCTGATGAAGAATAAAGTAATAAAGAAATGGAAAAACGCTTTCTCTCTTCCACACACACATACACAGATGCTTACCCAGGCAGCTGTGTTGCGCCTGATGCTGTGTTGTTTGATTTCTTCCGCCTCCCTGATGCGGAGACTGGGAGGTCACCAGCTGCAGACCACACCAAGGTGCATTCACACTGACTCCATTTGCCTTTGAGTTACTACCTCAAACAAGTGTCACTAGCAAAAACTAAACAGTAAGACTGGTCGTAGCCTCCAAGGGTCAGAACTCTAATGAACGTGTCCGTTTCCTCCTATTAACACGCAGACAAAGGCAGGACCTAACAAATCACATCTGTATCAAATACACATGCTCTCTTTCCCTCTATATTAGTTCTGTCTTTTCTTCCTCTGCCAGTTGGACAGTCCTCAGCATACAGAAAGCTTTTACTTATTTGAGTTGCTTGTGAGGGTTTTCCAACTCTTAAAGCTGGAGCTGCATACACATAGCATCTGCTAGA
Source organism: Megalobrama amblycephala (assembly GCF_018812025.1). Classification (NCBI taxonomy): domain Eukaryota; kingdom Metazoa; phylum Chordata; class Actinopteri; order Cypriniformes; family Xenocyprididae; genus Megalobrama; species Megalobrama amblycephala. The sequence continues at coordinate 20,523,309 of NC_063053.1, read as the reverse complement.
ATGTCCTCAACTTCTACCCATCTGTCCCATGAGCAGTTTATCATCTGGAGTGCCTCGTACAAGTTGTATCTCACTTTCTTTTATTAAATCAGTGATTATTTTCTTCTCTTAGGAGGCTCTTGAGCAGTTAGGCCCTCAGAAAATGAACTCCTACCATGGAAAGCTTGTTCTGTTCTTCAAATCAGGCCTTATTTTTTTCTCATTTTAAACTTAAAGGTCCCGTTCTTTGTGATCCCATGTTTCAAACTTTAGTTAGTGTGTAATTTTGTTGTTAGAGTATAAATAAAATCTGTAAAATTTTAAAGCTCAAAGTTCAATGCCAAGCGAGATATTTTATTTAACAGAAGTTGCCTACATCGAATGGCCAGTTTGGACTACATCCCTCTACTTCCTTCTTTAATGACGTCACTAAAACAGTTTTTTGACTAACCTCCGCCCACAGGAATACACAAGAGTTGCGTTTGTAGAGTGTGTTTGTCGCCATGTCGTCGAAATGCTGTTATTTTCATCCCGCAGTCCAATCACCGGGTCTGATTCCGGCTCAAATTGATAGGGTAAAATTAAAGACATGTTTACAATAACACTGAGCGCGTGCATCTCCACGTTATGGTAAGAGGCGTGACCTTTCCGGGCAAGGTTCGCTAAACTGCTGTCGAATCACAACACAGGAACCGCTGGCACAATCAGAACTCGTTACGTATTTCTGAAGGAGGGACTTCATAGAACAAGGAAGTCATCAGCCCGTTTTTATGACAGTGGAAACAGCGGTATACAGATAAGTAAATTATGTGAAAAATACTGTTTTTTTACACGCGAAACATGAACACATGTTATATTGCACACTATAAACACAATCAAAGCTTCAAAAAACCACGAAAAACGGGACCTTTAATATGTGTGTCTTTTTTGTACTTTGATTTAGACGTCTGTACATCTATGAAATTATTTTTCTAGTAGCAAACTTTCTGAACATTGCCCATATAGTTGTGCCATATATATATATATATATATATATATATATATATATATATATATATATATATATATATATATATATATATATATATATATATATATATATGTGAAGACATTAATAATGTTACAAAAGATTTCTATTTTTCAAATAAATGCATTTGAACTTTCTAATTATTATTTTCCCCCCAAACAACATTATTTTTATTATTTTTTGAGTTTGTTGCCATATCTTCAAGGACACTGCAGAATACAAAAGGCATTGTATGTGTATCACACTATCTGCCATTTTGTTTTTGCCTGGTAGGAACAGAAAAGAGAAGCTGAAGCAAACGATCCTGCCGTGGCACTCTGGGTGAACTCATCACGACCGTTCTTGAACGGGATCTGACAGGCTGTGGCTCGGCTCTCAGATTCTTCTTTTCCATCTCCCCATCATGACAGCCAAGCAGGGAGGCCCTCCGTTCGCCTCCTTCACACGATGACTCATTCTAACCTTGATACTCTGGGCCAATTCCCCAGACTCTGGGCTTTCCCCTGACGGGACAAGCCAGCGGTGTGATCCGTAGATTCTGTGGGTTCTGCCAGAATGGCGAAGATCCTTTTGGGTTTTGGAACCGAAACGATGAATCTGGTTATGTAAGAGTGCTAGAAGTGATATAGTTGTTTTGGGCCCTTTGAGTAGCTCACCGATGTAGCCTGAACAAGAATGTCATCTAAACATAAATAAAGCGCTCTGACCCTGAACTTTGAACCTGAAGGCGACTCCTTTTTCTCTCCACTAAAAATATACAGAGCGTTTGAAGTGCCTGGCGGGAAACTTGATAAGAAATTGGCTTAAGGAGCCGGGAGTGTGTGGGAGTGTGTGAAAGCACGTTGAGGCTGAATGCATCCACTTCAGACCAAACAACTACCACTAGCCATTAGACCTGAGATGTCTGAAGTGTTAGAGAAAATCTCGACTGCTGGTCATCCATCCAGAGGTGTAGGACAGACGGAGGCCATCTGGTTCATAACCGGGGCTACTCGTCCCTATAATAATGTCCTGTGTGTTTAGATGAATGAATGTGAGATGGAGTGCTCAGTATACATTAACTGTTGACATGAACTATCTGTTCTTAGGAAAAGTAAGCAGGGAGTTTGCATAGACAGTCGAAGCAGTTCTATGGCATATATATATATATATATATATAATAGCTATGGAAAAAATTAAGATTGATTTCTGAACTTGGAGTGGTCTCTTAATTTTTTCCATAGCTGTGTATATATATATATAATATAATTTTCCAGATGGGCTTTTCTGAGTATTTCTGAAACTGCTGATCTACTGGGATTTTCATGCACACATAGGATTTGCATGAAATGCTCCGAAAAAGAAAAAAATGAAACTGAAAGAAAGGCAACAATAACTCAAATATCCACTCATTTCAACTGAGTTATGCAGAAGAGTATCTCTGAATGCACAACATGTCAAACCTTGAAGCAGATGGGCTACAGCAGCAGAAGACCACACTGGATGCCACTCCTGTCAGCTCAGAATAGAAAGCTGAGGCTATAATTCACATGGGCTTACCAAAACTTTGACAATAGAAGACTGGAAAAACATAACCTGGTCTCGAGTCTTGATTTCTGCTGCGACATTCAGATGGTAATGTCACAATTTTGTGTAAACAACATGAAAACATTGATCCATCCTGCCTTGTATCATCTGTTCAGTCTGGTGGTGTAATGGTGTGTGGGATATTTTCTTGGCACACTTTGGGCCCGTTAGTACCAATTGAGCATCGTTTAAATGCCACAGGCTATCTGTGTATTGATGCTGACCAGGTTGAGAAGACCGTATATGAACTGCAAAAGACTTTAAGAATTAAAGTGAAGAATTAGGTGTGAAACCATCAGGAACCCTTTAGTCTCCAGCACCACCATTTTCCAGAACCGCAACCTACTGGGAGTCTTCAGAAGTGTGAGGTGTCAGGACTGCTAAGGTAAAGAATCCTGAAACATGACCCCCACTTAATAAGAATCACAAGCTGAAGTGTTGTGAAATACATGAAGACTGATTTTTTTTAAAATTCATCTTATACCCTGAAAAGCCCGTCTTGCACATTATTAGTAATAGCTCACACCATGACTCCCTCACAACTTTGCTGTTGTGACTTGAACTGGTGCTGGTACTTTGCCTCAAGAGTCACTCTCTACCTATATGTTCATAAAACTTTTTTAAAAAATCATTCACATTTCACAACACTTCAGCTTGTGATTCTTATTAAGTGGGGGTCATGTTTCAGGATTCGTTGCCTTAGCGAAGTCTCTGAGAACCTGACCCCTTGCATTTCTGGTGGCACTGGAGGCTAAGAATTAAGGTGAAGAATTAAGTGTAAAACCACCTAAACCTCTTTTGCATGAAGTCTTTTGCAGTTAACATGCCGCTTTTCTTCTTGACCTTTTGTCAAGCAGGCTCGGGTAACCCCACTGCTTAAAAAACCCACATTAAACGCATCACTTGTAGACAGCTAAAGACCTGTCTCTCTCCTACCATTCATAGCAAAAACACTTGAACTAGTTGTTTTCAACCAGGTGTCATCATTCCTCTCACAGAACAATAAATTGAACGTCAATCATTCTGGTTTCAAGAATGGCCACTCAACCGAGACTGCACTGCTGTCGGTCACTGAATCCTTGCGGATTGCAAAGGCTGATTCCAAATCATCGGTTCTCATTCTGCTTGTTCTGTCTGCTGCCTTTGACACGGTGAATCATCAGATCCTTCTGTCCACCCTCTCATCACTGGGCATCACAGGAACTCCACTTCTCTGGTTTGAATCCTATCTCACAGGAAGGTCTTTCAGGGTTGCCTGGAGAGGGGAGGTATCCAAAGCTCATCAACTGACCACAGGGGTTCCTCAGGGTTCAGTTCTTGGACCCCTCCTCTTCTCCATTTACACTACATCACTTGGTTCCATCATACAGGCACATGGTTTCTCCTACCATTGCTATCCTGATGACACACAACTCTTCCTTTCATTCCAACCAGATGATCCCACAGTAGCTGCACGAATCTCAAGCTGTCTGGCGGACATCTCGGCATGGATGAAAGAACATCATCTGCAGCTCAACCTGGCAAAGACTGAGCTTCTCGTCTTCCCTGCCAATCTGACTCTAAAGCATGATTTTAGATACATCCTCAATTACCCCATCAAATTCGGCCAGAAATCTTGGAGTAATCCTTGATGACCAACTGACCTTCAAAGACCACATTGCAAAGACCGCTCGGTCATGCAGATTTGCACTATACAACATCAGGAAAATCAGGCCCTTTCTAACAGAACATGCAACACAACTTCTTGTCCAGGCCCTGGTCATTTCTAGACTTGATTACTGCAATGCTCTTCTGGCTGGACTGCCATCATGCACAATCAAGCCTCTACAACTGATTCAGAACACTGCAGCACGTCTTGTCTTTAATGAGCCCAAAAGAGCAGACGTCACGCCTCTCTTCATCTCTCTGCACTGGCTACCGCTTTCTGCTCGCATCAAATTCAAGGCGTTGACGCTTGCTTACAGATCTACCACAGGCTCAGCACCCTCCTACTTCCACTCACTCTTACGAGTCTACACTCCTACCAGAAGCCTACGCTCATTAAATGAGCGAAGGCTCGTGGTACCATCACAGAGAGGCACGAAATCACTCTCCAGGACATTCTCGTTCACTGGTGGAATGATCTTCCTGCCTTCATCTGGAATGCAGAATCCCTGGCAATATTCAAAAGACAGCTGAAAACTCATCTCTTTCGTGTGCACTTATCCTCATCCTAAAATAAATAAATAAATAAATAAAAGTTCCTATACCTATACTTTCACTTCCTTTTATCCCTCTCTATTGTAGCTTATTATACTCTGAGCACTGCCTAAAACTTGTATTGTGAGCACTTCTTGTGTCTATTTGCTTCGTCATGACTTGTTGTATTCCTCACTTGTAAGTCGCTTTGGATAAAAGCATCTGCCATATGAATAAATGTAAATGTAAATGTGTGTGTGTGTGTGTGTGACCCTGCTGACCTAATGTGCATTTCTTATCCAATGGTCACACCTTAATTTTGCAATTTCTATAGTATTGCATCCTTCTCAAGGGCATTTGATAATTGTTAACTTTTCAGTGTGAGTTAAATCTCTTTTTTTGGTCCTTTTTACATGTAAAAGAAAATCTGCTTAATAATTATGGACATCTGAATAAAAGGTGTTTTTCACTTCCAGCCCTATTTAAGTTATATATTGCTTAAAAATGATTAAATACAAAATTAATATTGGTAAAATTGGTAAAATGTGATGTATAAAAATATGATCAGTATATATGTCTACATGATTATTTTCTCACTAAATTAAATTAATATGTTTTTTATTAATTCATAAATGTATTTATTTACTTGTATATTTTTATACAAATCATAATTATTTAGTTGTATTTTAAATTATATTTATTATAGCAATTATATATAAAAAAAACTTTATTTATAAAAACTCCCATTGAGAAAATGCATTAGTGCCATTCCTTTGTAGTTCACAGTTACCATATAGCAACAAACCAGTTTTACCATTGATGCACAGTGTTATCATATGGCAATGTTCGCATTCTCTCATAAAGTTGATCAAGTGACCACAATGTTTAATTGACTTATCAAAGGTGCGGAATAAAAATCATGATAGAAGAAACATTCAAAAATGTGTTTACTAAAGCAATTTGTGGAGCATTTCAGCAGAGGTCTGATAAAGAATGTATATATTGTAATAAATCAGGTTCACGTTACTTTTCTTTCAGTCTTTCAGCCTTTTGCAAGTATATGATCCGGAATGTAACAAATGTATTTTATTAGTCTGTATACAGTAGCGTGGTCCATCCTTCTGCATCAGAATAAGATTTGGTTGAAATAAAAAGAATGTCTTGAAGATAACAAGATCTTGCCCAGATGTGAGTACACAGTTAGACGATTGTAAATGCTTTAAATCACAGACTTAGTCACCTTGGACCTGAAAAGACATAAATCATATGTAACCAAGGAGCAAGTTTAGCAAGCACACCAAAGACAAGGTTTACCAAGCTCCAAGTGGAAAGAACATTAGAAAGAGTGATGTTGTTTATGTACACTGTGAGCCGGTGTGTGTAAATGAATTGAGATTCTGTCGCCGGCGAGTTTCTCATCTGACCAGAGGGGTGATTGTTGCTGTTTTCGTTTCCATAAAGCACTAGTGTGAAGGGGAACGTATGCGTGTAAATGAATCTGTTAAGATGGATATTCCGCTTGGCTTTACCACTCGGACTTCTATAGCATTATGTTTCTGTCCACAAATGTTCCTCATTTTCTTGGCAGTGAGCGAGGAAACAATGTGCTTGACTGCTTCAGAGGAGGTGGGGGAGAGGAAAAAAGAAAGTACATAACTCTGCTGCGACCGTTGCGGTGTTGTTGTAGGTAATTGCAATTTCGCGGCTTTAGAAAAATACAATCACTGTAATTGCAAAATTAAAAAATAGCCATATTTTAATTGCTTGCAGGCCGTTAGAGATGGAGTGATATTTCAGCTGCCTCTGTCTCGGCACACAAAGTGCTCGACGTGTTTTGAGGTGTTGTAATTCTGCCACCTAGCTTGACTTGAGTTGAACCCTAATTCAACCAATCCATATAGGTGCGTTCATGGAAACCGCCACTTTGCATGCTCAATCGCGTCTTTGCTGCGTTTCTGTGTTTGAGACAAATTTGCTGATAACTCTTATCTGATTCTTCAGTGGAGGCCTGAAAATGTAAAAAGGCATTTTTGTGTTGCACGAGCAGCAGTTTGAAATGAGGCAGTCGATCTGTAAGAAATATATGCCAGGGGTGCCCAATCCTGGTCCTGGATCTCTACCTTCCTGTACAATTCAGCTACAAAGCTAATAAAACACTGAACCAGCTAATTAAGATCTTCAGGAACACTTGATGATTTTGTGTTGGAACTGAACTCTCCAGGAACTGAATTGGGCACCACGGCTATAGGAATCTGGAGGTAACATTCCTGCTGGGGGGAAAAAAACAAACACCTAAGCTGGTTAAAGATGATCTTATATGGTTTAAGATGGTCTCCCAGACTTGCCAAGCTGGCCTTTAGCTGTTTGGCATATGGCATATAGATTGATTTGATATTTGCTAATTTCATTTGGGAATACTGATATATGAACCTTGTTACAAAAAAGGCCAGTCTTGACGTCAACAAGTTTTTATTATACTGAAAAATTCAAGTATAAACATGCATTTCTTTTCGAACAAAACTATCAGATGGAGGAAACGAGAAGAAAAGTGAGATATTGAAGTATAACGTTGCCTGGCTACTGTTCAGAAGACGTCCGCTGCAACAGCTTGGACATGTAATAACATGCGTCAACGATATTTAAAACAACGGCACTGCTACCGCTGCTGATGAGCTCTCTTGTCCTCAGCATGTTTATATCAGCCAGACTGTTCCCGCTCATTTCGGCTTCACGATTCATGAGTGGAACCGACACATTTTTCACTGTGTCCTCTGAGTTCATATAAACGCTGTGGATGTTTGGAGAGCTCTGGTGGAAGAGGTCTTCCTAAGATCCTTTAAATCCAGGGAATTAGGAATACTTGCAGCTGACACTGTGGAATCTTACACTTTATATGTTATACTCAGCGATTACTTTGGACTCCGAAGGCAGAATTTTTATTAACAGGCTTCTAAATATGCAATTTACTAACATTCTCGACTGTTGTTGAAATTGTGTATTAGCTTGTTAATACAATACTGACTATAAGAGTTATTTAGTAAGTGGTTTTACTTATTTTACATATCAATAACTTGATTACATTTCAGTCTTGGACCTGTTAATGAGTGTTTTTGAGTGCAACATATTTTCTCTCACATTTTTGTTATGTATAGTCATAGATGACAGTTATAGTTGAACTGTTGTTCTATCCAACCATGCAATAAAGCTAGACAACCTAATGCAGAGAAAGCCCTTGGCTTTCCTAGCAGATCTAATGGGGATTTATATCTCTGCTAAACTGCAGACGGGAAGTGTAGAGCCAAGTTAGACAGTTGTATGTACTGTAGTTATAAGACACAACTGACATAACCCATCAAAATGTCTCCAAAAAGTGAACATAATACCAGGGGTCTAAGACTGTCGGAACAAAATCAGCATTCCTCTGTAAACTGGAGAGAGAGTGACAGTGACGGACTCTGATCAAGACTGACTCACATCTGAAAAATATTTGGCACATCTGATATCCTATAAAACTGTAAAAGTTCAGCTAGTAAGCCATCACTCCTCAGCGATGCTCTGTGGAGCCATATCTTCTCTTCTAGGTGAAGCAGTAAAAAAAACACCTCACCATTATAGCTCCTGTTTAGCTGCAGGTTTGCAATTGATTACTGTTAAAATGGCAAAGTGGGAAATGCACACCCACAAATACAGAAAAATGATGTCAGTGAAATGTCACTTAATATAAATGAAATGTCAGTTAATATACACCGATCTGGCATAACATTATGACCACCTTCCTAATATTGTGTTGGTTCTCCTTTTGCTGCCAAAACAGCCCTGACCCGTCGAGGCATGGACACCACTAGACCCCTGAAGGTGTGCTGTAGTATCTGGCTCCAAGATGTTAGCAACAGATCCTTTAAGTCCTGTAAGTTGCGAAGTGGGGCCACCATGGATCGGACTTGTTTGTTCAGCACATCCCACAGATGCTCGATTGGATTGAGGAATTTGGGGACCAAGTCAACAACTCAGACTCGTTGTTGTGCTCCTCAAACTGTTCCTGAACCATTTTTGCTTTGTGGCAGGATGCATTATCCTTCTGAAAGAGGCCACGGCCACCAGGGAATACTGTTTCCATGAAAGGGTGTACAAAGATGGTACTTGTCGAAGTAACATTCATATGGATGGTAGGACCCAAGGTTTCCCAGCAGAACATTGCTCAAAGCAGCATACTGCGCCTTCTCCGCTTGCCCTCTTCCCATAGTGCATCCTGGTGCCATGTGTTCCCCAGGTAAGCGACGTACATGCACCCAGCCATTTGAGTGATGTAAAAGAAAATGTGATTCATCAGACCAGGGCACCTTCTTCCATTGCTCTGTGGTCCAGTTCTGATGCTCACGTGCCCATGTTGGCGCTTTCGGTGGGTGACAGGGGTCAGCATGGGCACCCTGACTGGTCAGCATCTATGTAGTCTCGCCCACAAACCGTTGACTGAACGTCTGATGCATATGGCACACTTAACTGGAAACACTTCAGGATTTTTGAAGTCATCATCTGGTTGGTTGAATTCTACAGGATGTCCGGGTCCGGGAGACGTTTGTGTCGCATTCTTTAATGGTCCGCCTAGGAACAAATGCCGTGATGCCAAACCCTATTGTGGAAGAAGAACTCTGTTGTGTTTACAACTGTGACAATGAATGCTTTCCAGGATCAACTAAACACTGGATTTTCAAAAGTATGTGACATTTGTGGCTCTATTGTTGCAGTAAACTTGCACAACGTTCTTGAATGAATTTATTAGATGCACACCAGTCTGTTATTGTAGGGACATCGACTTTACATTTTCACTCCCCTAAACATGACGTGAAAAAAAATGAACTGTGATTGGTTGTCACATGTCAGTCAAATGTCCTCTTGGGCGGTCTTTGGCCAATGAAAACTACGATAGAGTCCAGACCTTCTGCCGTCAGTCTGAAGGTCTGGCTACGCAAGACTATGCAGTCCTATACGCAACAAACTGTGATGCACTGTGTATTCTGACACCTTTCTATCAGAACCAGCATTAACTTCTTGAGAGATTTGAGCTACAGTAGCTCGTCTGTTGGATAGGACCACATGGGCCAGAAAATGTTAGAAGAGATAATCAGTGTTATTCACTTCACCTGTCAGTGGTCATAATGTTATGCCTGTTCGGTATATAGTCTTTGATTCAAACTCTTTAAAAACTCTACTCCGAGTTATCATAGTTTGTTTATTCCCCACCCCCACCCCCCTCCCCAATTTGTCTCTACAGTTTAAATCACTCATCATTAGTTTTGACTTTTTTTTTTTTTTTTTAGTTTAAAAGTTTTAGTTTTTATATTAGTTTTAGTATTTTAGAGTTGCCAAAGTCAATGTTAGCTTGTTTCTGGTACTGAACAAAATACAAAGGTAATTGCGACTTTTTATCTCTCAATTCTGTTTTTTTCTCTCACAATTGCGAGTTTACATCTCACAGTTCTTTTTTTTCCCTCAGAATTGCATGATATAAAGTCGCAATTGCAAGTTATAAAGTCAGAATTGTGAGATATAAACTCTCAATTCTGAGAAAAAACTTAAATTTTTTCCTAAAAATTGGACTTTATCTTTTTGAACGCATTGGACCTCTTTAGCAACCTTTCACTCAATGATCCAGTCAATTCCCGATGGATAAAATAAAGTCCCACCCTATATTTTATTTATTGTTTGAAAAGCTTTTTTACATAGATGTGTCACAATAAGGAAGATGCAATCGCTGCTTCTGTTTGATGCCAGCTTCAGTTTCATTTGAGATTTTGTTAACAATAATAACAGTGATTCAGCCAAACAACTGCAGTCAAGTTCAAAGAAATTGACCATTCTTCAGGTCAAGCACAGCTGCTCTGTGGTTTGAAAGGCATGTATTAGTTTGTAATGTGAATGTTAATGTTTGATGTGCCACTGTCTCATGGTTTGGTGCCCATGTCAAACACATTCTTATGATCTTGGGTGCATGTGTCTTGACTGGTTTACTCCAGATTCTGGTCTGTCCTTTTCACTTTCCATGTGGGAACATGATCCTTAATTAGAAGCAGCAGGCGTCAAACTGATGCTCAGACGCTAGTGAAAACAATGCTAATCTTAGCTGGAACATTACATGTTAAGTACTCTGGGCTTGGAATGTAATGGTGGTTTTTTATCTTTCATTGGCCACTCTTCTCACATCATGTTGGTGTAAACTGTTCTCAAGAGTGAGGTAAATCTTTCAGCCAACCACACAGTCATACACAAGCATCTGTTCAAGGTCATCATATCTGAACAATTCTATTGAAAATAAACGGCTAAATAAATAAGTAAAAGTAATGATTGCTTGTCGCTTGAAGGAATTGATTCTGGAAAATCCCTTCGTTTAGCTTACTGCTTTTCTAATATGCATGGACCCTTTTTTTTTTTTGGAAATAATAATAAATGGTAGAAGATGACTTGAAGATGTATATACATGGGGACATATATATATATATATATATATATATATATATGTCCCCAATGCATATAAACCTGTAAAAATGGTTATCAATTTATTTGAAGTTCAATGTATTTACTTTTATTCACAGTTGTGCATTGTGGAGTACTTCAATTCAAATTCAGGAGGTTTTTTTTTTTTTTTCAGAATTAAGGCATTCTCGATTGGATGGATGGATGGATGGATGGATGGATGGATGATAGACAGATAGACTGACAGATAAAAGAAACCGATTTGGGGAAAAAAGGAGAGAGAGAGTACGTTTAGGAGTGCACTCTGATGTGTTTTGGCAAGGGCTCTTAGGGACCCTGACAGTCTCAAACCATCTTTTTTGCCATAAGTCAAACTAAAATGAACTGGAGCTGGTGTTTATGTAAAGCATTTATTCCACCTGTTCACCATTTCACAACTGAGAACAATTAAAACTACAGAGGAAGCAAACTCTGCAAACAGATGCAGACATCAGCAAAAGGCGCATGAATAAGAGGCTTCCAAAAACAAAATGGTCTTCTTTACAAGAAGTTATATTTACTTTGAAAACAAAAAGCCAACAAATATTTTGGTGGAGGGTGAACTTGCAGGGCCTTAGTCAAAACGCTGAACAAATTATGATCAACTGGAAACAGCTGGTTGCCACGACATCTACGCAAAACCAGCCACATCCAGATATTTCCGTTCATTTCCCTACGCACAACACACTGCAGGCAATTAAAACGGCTGATCTGAGCGAGGAAAATACGAACACACTGCGAAAACAACACATCCATCATCTCTAATAGAGGTCATTACACATACCGAAACCACAACCTTCACAAAAGCAAAAGGACTTGTCATATATTTCACATTCATATAGGGAAACTATAACGCATATTCCAGTTGAACTGGGCTCCTTGTGGCAGTTGAGATCAGTTGAGATGGACAGGTCTAAGTGGGGTGATAATGAGTATTTTTTGAGCATGTTCAAATTCTTGATTTAACACTATTTAACTTGATTTGATCATTTTTTCACTACTTCAAGAAAGTTTACCCAAAAATGAAAATTCTCATTTACTCACCCTCATGTCTTTCCAAATATGACTTTGTTCTAGAACACAAAAGGAGAAACATTGTTATTGTGCATACTATAAAAGTCAGTGGGGTCTGGTTTTGTTTTAGACCCCAGTGACTTTCATTGAATGTACAAACACAGTTGAAACATTCTACAAAATATCTTCTTTTGTGTTTTGTAAAAGAAAGAATGTCATATGTAATCAGAAATCACTTTTGAGTGCTTTCTTTAATTCAGCATTTATTTGCTGTATATGTAAGAGAATGGTGTCCATATTTTGTTATTTAGTCAAAATGTAAAATGTCTCTGTTGTGAATTTTCTAAAATGTGATGACGGCTCCTGATTCAGTTGGGTTGATTAAAGCGAATAGCGGAGTTTTTGAATTTGACTTCAGTGTGTCTGGGGGCCACATGCTGCAAGCACGTAACTTTTTAGACTCGTCACTGTCTTTTGTGTTTTTCTTCTGTTCCACACTGAGCTCCCCAAAATTTCCCTCTCTTTTCATATAGCTGCCCATCGGCAAGTACTCGCCCTACTTCAAAGATCCTCTGTGTATGTTTTCTTAATCCTTGCTCTCCATGGAACCGTTGTTTTCTCTGCCGTTCCAGCCGGGGGTGTTTCGGGGGGTTGGTATGGGCTCTGGCAGCTGTGGGCCTCTTAGAGTGCCACTCTGCCTCAGGCACCATGTGGCCCACTGCCACGCCAGCTTCATGTGGGCCGACTCCCGACGAAGGGAAGCTGAATAAACACAAACTCTGTGTTTTAAGAGTTGGCTTTGCTGTTTCAATGGAAAAAAATGGCCGTTGCGTAGCAGAAGCAGAAGCAGGTGAGTAAATGAACTAGGACAAAATGACTTCCTGCTCCCAAAGGGAAGTTACATGGGGCACAGAGGTCAACAGGGTCAGCGCCGTGTTTGTGGATATTATCTGCCGGGAGGCTTGTGCTCCTGCATGGACCTCAGTGTGTGCTGATGTCTTGCAGCCATTTGTGAACATGAACTTGAACTAGTATGTAGTTTAACTGAAGTGCTTCTTTTTCTTATGAAATCCCTGATTGATAGTCTACGACTTGCGCCTGGTGAGAATGGCTAATAGCCTGACTTCAGCGTTGAAGCTCTGGGGATGCATTTTTCATGGGCGATTTTTGAGGCTGACAGCCAGTTAGCTAAGATCATCAAGGAACGTGGATCATAATTAATGAGTTAGCACAGGTGTGTTTTAAAGGGTACTTTGCCATGTTCCCAGAACAATATGCTCTCTGAACCATACCCTGCTTATTTCAGCCATTCATTCGTTAAGTACTGTATGTTGCAGTGTGTGTGTGTTTTATAAAGTGGGTATTCAGCATTAAAATTAAAGGATTAGTTCACTCTCAAATTAAAATTTCCTGATAATTTACTCACCCCCATGTCATCCAAGATGTTCATGTCTTTCTTTCTTCAGTCGAAAAGAAATTAAGGTTTTTGATGAAAATGTTCCAGGATTTTTCTCCATATAGTGGACTTCAATGGAGCCCAAACTGTTAAAGGTCAAAATTACAGTTTCAGTGCAGCTTCAAAACGTTCTACACGATCCCAGAAGGGTCTTATCTAGAGAAACCATTGCTCATTTTCTAAAACAAACAAACAAACAAAAAACCCCAAATTATATAAGTTTTAACAACAAATGCTCATCTTGAACTAGCTCTCTTCTTCTTCTCTATTTGAGTTCCGGCAGTGTAGATACTGCTAAGTGTATTACTGCCCTCCACAGGTTAAAGTTTGAACTAATTGTTATATACTTGCACTATTGTAGATGACAATTTAATTCTAACTTTGACCTGTGGAGGGCAGTAATACACTTAGCAGTGTCTACACTGCCGGAACTCAAATAGAGAAGAAGAGAGCTAGTTCAAGATGAGCATTTATGGTTAAAATGTATACAATTTTTAAACTTTTTTTAGAAAATGAGCAATGGTTAGATAAGAGATAAGAGCCTTTTTCCTCGCCTGGGATCGCTGTAAACTGTAATTTTGACCTTCAACCAGTTTGGGCTCCATTGAATTCCACTATATGGAGAAAAATCCTGGAATGTTTTCATCAATACCTTAATTTCTTTTCGACTAAAGAAAGAAATACATGAACATCTTGAATGACATGGGGGTGAGTAAATTATCAGGAAATTTTAATTTGAAAGTGAACTAATCCTTTAAAGTGTTTGTTGTTGTTGTTGTTGATAAAAATAAATGTGTAAATGTGTAAAATTAAACTCAGTATTCAAACATAATTATTAGATATTTAAACTAATCAACATTTAGCAAAAACAGCATATGAAAACTCATGTGTAAACAAGCTCTCAAAATAATAACATTTTAATCAATTCATTATTGTAGTACAATAATATGAATTTCTTATGATATTGCTATCTGTTGTGCATTAAGGAAGAGCATATTCACAGTATGATTCTGATTAACACAACTTAGTTTAAGTTTACTTGAGCATTTGTGTAATTTTGAGCAAACTGTAAAACTCAATAAGTTTTAAGTAAACATCAAAACATTTAAGTAAACTAACATTTTTTTAGTTAGTAGAACTTAAAATGTATGCGATAAGTGGGGCGGGGCCGAGAGCCATGGAAGCGGAGCAAGGCCAGTCACGTCACTGGCATCCCTTCGCTCCCACACTTCTCAACCTCGCCCCACTCATCACAATGTTAATTACATACAGTTCATTTATATAAACATGACATTCAGATCTTGGTTAAATGTTAGATAGCAAATAACATGCCATTATACCTATCAAAGAGACTGCCATTATATACTTGCATGTATATAATTAAATAACATACAGCATATATGGTCTTAAAAGTTTTGCAGCCCATCCTCAACCTAACCACAGCCTCTACTCTTCACCACAAAACTAACATAACAGAACTGCCTGTAAATCCCAACATAAAACAACATTACAAATGTATGTCTCCCTATGTTAATATTGTGCGAAAACACACAAAATAACACTTAATTTCAACATTTATTTTTACAGTCTGACGCAAAGCATGCTGGGAATTAGAAATTGCTGCAACTCAAGTCAACTCAATCATATTAAGTTCAGCTTACTAAAATTACATTTTGAGTTCACGCAACTTTTTTCTATTAAATACAATAAACATTCATTATTATTTGAGTGAAACATAATTAATTTCACTGTTCCGTTTTACAGTGCAGATGCAAGTTGTAATGTGAAGTGAAGTGACGTGAAGTGACATGAAGGTTAAGTATGGTAATCCATACTCCTTTGTCCATTGTCCTCTGCATTTAACCAATTCATGTTAGTGCACACACATTAGGAGCAGTGACTAGATATGTAATATGTGTGTTGTGTATGTATCTGATTTTTCTCAGATTTTTAAATAATTAAAACCACTAGCAAAGCACTTCATTTAAAAAAAAGTGTATTAATATTTAGTTGTGATCATTTTCATCTCATGTTTATTGTTGATGAAATTTAAAGCATTATAAAAATATTTTTGTCAGTGATTTCGTTGACGAGATTAACACTGTTGAATATCATGCCATCAGAGTATTTTCCGGTGATTCTAGTCATGTGACACTCGCTTAGAACCCCCCACTATGCCACCCTTTGAATGGATAAAAATAAGTAAGCAAATAAAGAAATGCTTCTCACATCTGCTGATCCGGAGAAGCAAACGAGTCGGCTGCAACCTCTGAAGTCTCAGTAGGTGGAATCCTTGTGATCGGCAAGCAAACAGCACAAACAGCGTAGCAGTCTGGGGCTGTGTGTGGCAGCTGAACCCCATCTCCTGGGACTCTGAGTCACACACACACATACCCACGCCACATGTGTCTGTCCTCTTAGGCAGCTGTGTTTTCAAAAGCTGTGGCCCCTGATGGGCATATGAAGTGTCCCCCGGTTCAACAGGGGCTTCGGCACAGTGTTTCACACGTCGTTCAAAAAGTCAAGTGGAAGATGAGAAGCCCTCAGTGAAATTCACAATCACTCTGGCTGAGTTGTGTGCTGTTCAGAATTGAATTGAGAATCCCTTTTTAATTTTTTAATTTAATTCCAGAATTTGAATTGAGTTAAGGATGCAGGAAGCATAATTGTAGCTCAAATTTGAATGTAAGGAAGAAGAAATAAAATAGACACTTGTAACTTGAATATATCCTTGTCTAATCAGTTTGATGGATAGATGGATCGATACTGTAGATGGATCAATAGATCTATACGTAGATGGATGGATAGTTTTTTTCATATTTAATAAATTAACTTTTGTGGATAAGGGTTAAGAACTTAAAAGGTAGAGAATGCATTGTCTGGTTTCAGTTCAGCAATTTCCTCTGTCATTCCAAATTAAAATGTCAATTTAACTGCCTGTAGGATGTGACAAATTCAATTCAAATTCACACTGTTAAATTTGAAGGCAGTTCACTGTTTAATTCTGAATTTAGCTTGGCTCTGATTGGCTGAGAATTTTCTGCTTTATCCATACTAAGATTTAATTTGTGGTACTTTTAAAAATAGCCCTCATTTTGGCCTTTTAGCACTGAAGACATGCTTACTGAAGTGAACTAAGCCAGCCATTTACACCAAACCAGCTCATCTGAGTGCCAAATGCAGGGCGAATCACCACCCCTTACCTAAACAATTACACCATTCTAATAAATCTGCTGTTTGGATGAGCTCCAGTGCCTGGTATCCACAAAACATAAGCGTGCAGCACATGCCGTCCTAGACATTTCCTTCTCTTTCAATCTCACTCTTTCTCTCAATTTTTCTTTTTCGTTTTTCCCCCTTTCTCCCTCTCGATGGTATTTCAGGCTTCTGGTTGTGGGGTAATGCTTCTTTAATGAGTATCTCTTTTTAATGCGTTCCTCTGCATCAGTGGCTCAGTGGAGGCTTGTGGCTGGTGCCGTGTGAATGAGCACGTTAATGTAGCATGTAATGGATCCCGAGAGAGCCTGGCATCAACCGGAGGAATGTTGGGATGGGAAGCGCTCCCAGTGTCGTGGACGAAAGCTATAGAGGAGCATGTCCTACAGGTGGTACATGACCAATGGAAGTTGGCCCGGAGTGCCATGCTCCACGCTGACCGCACTCGCTCCGAACACGCTGTATGTCTTGGCACGGTAGGTTCGGTGTTCTCACCGTTTTCACATGACGAGATCAAAGTTTCCACAGAAGTTCTTTTCACATGAAGCTGAGTGGGATTTCGGCACATACTTCACCTTCAAACTTTTGGAATTCCCAAATATCTATAGAGGAAATCAGGCTGCCAACAGTTATTTATGCATAGAAAAAGCTGGATGTGTCGAGTCCCCTGCACCCTGTTAGTCAAGCTCAACTACGTAGTGGTGCATTTACAATGGTATAACATCTAACAGTGCTATAAATCTACTCCCTGCCATTTCATGTCATTATCATCAATCAAATGTCTACACAAAATGTATAGTTGAGCTATTCACCCCAGCTTTGCCTCTTTTTTTTTTTGGTTTTGTGGAAAGCCGTAAAACCAAACTGATGATGTTGATGTAAGAGCACCGTGGGCCGCAGTGCTCCAGGGAAAAGCACTTGTCCTTTCCAACCACCAGCTGAGGGCATCCTTTCCCATAGTTTGAGAAACCGTCAATTACTGAGAATTACTGTATCCTCAGGGAATAACCTTCTCATGGTGCAATGAAAGCAGTTTAGAAAAACTATCAGAGTATCAACAATAATGGAAGTAATCTTGTTCATTCATGTTGCATTCCGTGGATGTTTTGATTTTTCAAAACATGAATTCTGTGAAAGCTTTATTGCTGTGTTTGTGGTGTTTATGGAACAGACATGAGCACTGGAGGATAATTTTTTTTTGTTATAAGAAAAATAGAATTGTGGCAAGTGCTGTATGTGGAAAAAGCCTTAAGTGTCAGTCAGATAATGTTTTCCTTTTTTGACAGGCAGATGCTTTCAGTGGCAGAGCTTGTCTTTTCAGTATGTGAGTGCTGGTTTAGGTGCCCTTTCTGCTGTAGAAACAGTACATCCTTGGCTGCAAGTTGGTAACTGATAGAAAGTGACTAAAAAGTTTAAAGTGTAAGCAAATTTATATTTTTTTGTTTTTATTTCTTTGATTCATTTCCTTAGTTGGTCATGGTGATCTGTTGAAGTTCTGGATCTCATTCATTGTCACTGTTATTAAGAGAACTTGGTGTCATTTCTCACTTTCTAATTCTCCTTTTGCATTTCTCACTTATTGCCCTTCTCTATATCTTTTTTTAACATTTCTTTTTATGAAATTAAAATTGGGTTACACTTTATTTTACAGTGCCGTAGTTACATTGTAATTACTTAAGTACTGAGTATGATTAATTAACAACATGTACTATAGGGTTAAGGTTTGGTTTAGGGTTAGTTACTTGTAATTATGCATAATTTACTCTTATTACTATAGTAAGTACATGCAGTAACGTGTAACTACGGAACTATAAAATAAAGTATTAGCTAAAATTGCATTGTTTATGGACAAAATAAGCATATTTGTAAAAATGATGTAAAATGACTATAGTGTGTGTGTATAAAGTGAAAGTGAAAGTGACATGTGAAGGAATAATATAGCAAAATTTAAAAATAAAATAAAAAGGATCCAAATGATTTCTGGCCCCCATTGACTTTCATAGTATTTTTTTTTTTCATACTATGAAAGTCAGTAGGGCCCATCAACTGTTTGGTTACCCATATTCTTCAAAATATCTTTTGTGGTTAGCAGAAGAAAAACTCATACAAGTTTTGAAACAACTTGAGGGTGAGTAAATGATGACAGAATTTTCATTTTTGGGTGAACTATCTTTTTAAACTAAAAAAAAAAAAAAAAAATCTTGTAGCTGTACATTAACACATTATTTTTGACAGTCCTTTTGACAATCAAAACTGCAGTAAAAACAGCAATTTTATTAAACATTATTGCAATTTAAAATAACTGTTTTCTACTTTAATTTAATAAAAATTTGATAGAATTTGAAATAGAAATTATAAATGTCTTTACTGTCACTTTTGATCAGTTTAATGCCTCCTTGTTGAATAAACATTGATTTCTTTAAAAAATAAAAAATAAAAATCTTACTGACACCAGTAGTGTATTTGAAAAAAAGGTCAATAATGCAAAATAGTTAACATTACAGTGTAAACTAAGAAAGCAGCATTTAACACATTTGAATACAAAAAAGAAAAACGTAACCAGTAAAGATAAACTAGAGGTGGTTTTATAATGCGCATACGTTTAGTATTTGAAACAGACAAAGTCTCTTGAACTCTGGCAGACAGACACATACTGTTCCACTAATAGGACGGATACTTTTTCATTTGGTAAATGATCAAATGTGTTGTTTATCGGTGTCATTTTGTGGTAAAACTTCTCCCGGATTGTATATTTATTTTGTGCATTCTGTCAGAAAGAGCAGCTTTCTCGATTTTTGCTTTGATCACAGTAGTGTGACTGAACACAACCTTTCTTCCTGAGACAGCCATGTTGTTCTGTGTCTGACCGCTTCTATAGCACTCAGTCTTATATAGTTATTTATCTATGTACACATTCCATTATTTAGTGTCTTTTTTATGGCCGGATATAGCTTTGTGTTTGAATAGCTGATTTGGTTTAATTGAATTAATCTGGCAGTATTGTTCTGGTCCAGAGCGTCAGTATGATGAGGGTAAAGAAATTTCTCCCTCTTGTTTCTCTCATTCTCATCTCTTCTCTCTCTATATGACTGTCCTCACTGTAAATGTCCACAGTGTTGAAAGGGAGCATTAAGAAAACAGCCTGGCTTTCTGAGGCCTCCAGAATGAATAAGAAGAGAAAAAACATATACCTTCATCTTTTCCTCCTCATCTCCCCCCTGCTCTGGAGAGATGAGCAGGGCAGCGTGCGATCAGCTTACCTGAGAGAGATGGATGAGGTGACGAGAGAGTGGAGGGAGGCAGCCGAGAAAGAGGAGTAGAGACGACCTCCCAAGAGAGAGACGGATGGAGAGCTTTGGACTGAAGGATGGTGGCGGAGGAGGGGCCCACTTACACCTCTCTAAGTGTGGTGATTACGTTAAAACACCATCGGCCTGTCTAAAGTTTCACATCAACAGCTTGACAAGATCAGAGAAATGTGCATCGCGCCATGCTCATCTGTCAGTGGCTGGATGTTTTCAGGAGAGCGCGCACTCCCCCTTCACCGCAAAGACGCACCTTTATTTTCCTCCGTCGTAAATGATAAATGAACAAAATATTTCCCGTTAACCCATGATTAAATGCTCGAGGAGTTGGATCTCTCATCGCTTGCTCCGCAATTTCAGTTTTCCTCATGAAAACACAAGCTACGATTGTACTCACTTGTTCCATTTGTTTCTGCGTAGGATTTCAGAATTGTGCGAATATGTTTTATAATGTTTATGTAGTCATTTGTCTTAATATCTTCCTGTCAGCAAACTGCTGTTCGTCTTGCCTTCCAGGGAAGGTCGTCAGAGCTCTGAAGATCTCTGCCATATCCTCATCTGTTCATTATGTTTAGATTTGATGAAGAACAAACTCCTTTTGCTTTCTTGGATTCACAATATTTTTAAAAATCTGTTTTAAAAAAGTTTTAATGATTAAATGGCTGCCAAATCCTCAGATTCCCTACATCTGCATATGCATGCAAAGTTGAGAGTTGAGATCAGTGAACAGGAAATGATCTACCCACTGTAAAAAAATAAATAAATAAATAAAATATGATTTATCACAACATTTTTTCTTTTGACAAATCAACTTTAGATAATGAATGGGGTTCAAATAATATTTAGAGTTTCTGTTCATTAAACCAATCGCCTTCATTGTATTAACTCAAATTTTGAGTTTCAATGAACTCAAAATTTTAAGGCAACCAGGTAACTTACTTTTTTTAAGTTAAACCAACCATTCTTTTTTACAGTGTACCAATTTTTTTAAAAAAAAAGAATAAATTTGAAAATACTAAAAAATCATGAGAGCAGATATAGGGGAGAGAATTTTTTTTTACTAAAACCTTTTTCTTAAATGATCGCCAACTGTCAAGTTTCACTTTATGAAACTTTATGAAAACATACAGAGTGTTAGGGAGTTAAAAATATATGTAGATCAGTCACCATCAGGAAAGAAAAACAAATGTACACTTCCATTAAAAAGTTTCAGGTCAGGGTTTTCAGGTTTTTTTTAAATTTTTTTTTTTTTTTTTAAGAAATCTCATGCTCACCAAGGCTGCATTAATTTGGTCTAAAATACAGTAACAACAGTAAATATGTGTTGTTGTTTTTTTTTTTTTCCTGTAATGACAAAGCTTAATTTTCAGCATCATTACTCCAGTCTTCAGAGTCACATGATTCTTCAGAAATCATTCCAAAATGCTGATTTGGTGCTCAAGTAACATTTCTTATTATCAGTATTGACCAGTTGTGCTGCTTAATATTTTTGTAGAAACCGTAATACATTTTTTTTTTTTTTTTTTCTTTCAGGATTCTTTGATGATTAGAAAGTTCAAAAGAACAGCATTTATTGGAAATTGAATGTATTTTTTTGTAAATTAAATGTCTTTACTGTTACTTTTGATCAATTTAATGCATCCTTGCATTACATTTCTTTAAAAAACTTAGTGACCTAAAACTTGTGAATGGGACGTTTCCAGCCAAAATTATATATATATATATATATATAAAAAGACCATCCTAGTTCACACTGACCACAGCCAAACTGAAAATGAGTAAATGCTGTCACTTTTGCAAATAAGCCTATAAAGTTTTGTGACAGCATCAACTGATACTGCTTTTCAACCAGAGAACGGAAACCTCAGCGGCTGATGTTAGTGGCCTACCGCGACCCTTCACAACAGCATCCTAGGAAACCCAAGCTTGGAAACATAGAATTCAATCATTTTACTTCAGTGACAGGCAAGATTGCAGGTTGGTCATGGTTTTTTGCAGACCACGAGATGAAAGACTGCAGGTGCCCCTGTGCCTGAGTCCCGCAGCCCAGCTTTAATATTTATTTTAAAGCAAGACGCATTTAAATCCTCAACATTTGCTCTCCAACATTACACAAAAGCTCTGTCATTTATCATCGTTTATGGATTTTGTAATTGTTTATCAATAAAATGGACCTTTTGGCAGAGCAGTTTGTGGCTTTGCCTGCTATGCATGTGTATGCTCTTTTTCTCTTTCTCTCTGACGTCTGGCCTGCATGTTGATGGATGCTCTGAGGAGAACAGTTCCTACAGGTCCAGACAACAGAACCAATCACCCTGGACTGTAAACATGGAACTGCAGGCCAAACACAGACCACTAACTCAGCACTTGACAAAGTCTTTCAGCAGCATCATACACTGGAATAGCAAACATCTGTCCAGCCCACTTAACCAAGGCCAAGTAAGTCTTGACATATTCCCAACCAATACTGTAGGTTGAGGCTTAGTTTTCTACATAAAGGGGCTTAATGTGGACCAGTATTTGTGGCCATTGTCTGCCAGGAGCCAACTTAAGTGGTGTATATTTATCTGAACACTCTGTTTAGTCTGTTTTTCTTCCATTAGAGCTTTTTTGTTACCTTATAATGATGTTCTTGTTTATGTATGATGGTCATTTGCTCTTTTGGCAGGCAAAGGATTCATATCAAAGACTACTGTACTATTCAATTTGGGTGGAAATAAGAGGATTTCTGAACAGGAGTGGACATATTTTATAGAGTGGCAGCAGATGGCTCCTGTAGGCCTGCTAAGATGTTGATGCTAAGTTCACGAGTAGTTTTCATGAGCAGTGCAATGAGAGGGCTACCTGACTCACTGTACTGGTATGCAGTTTAGATAGGGTGACCATATTGTTTAAGTTTCAAACCGGGGCACGAAAACTGGGTGGAGTGTATTGCTGTGATTTTTATTTTATTTATTCATTCATTTTTGTGTGTGTGTGTGTGTGTGTGTGTGTGTGTGTGTGTGTGTTTGTAATACTTCCATTTGTGTTATTTCCTAGGTTTAGTGACTTTACTGTTGTTCTAAAATGTGATGAATGAGTAGGTGTGTCAACTTTTTTACTGGCAGCGCATGTAAGTGCTTGTACTGTATATAAAGATAGAGAACAGCAGCAAGTGTTTGAAGTTATGGCAACATAAGCTTATTTGCTTAAAAATGGAATGCACATAACAAATCAAATGTTAAATTTTTTGTTTTGTTTTGTTGAATTTATTAATTTTTACAACAAAACTTTCTCGCGGACATAACTGAAAAATGTCTTGCGGCTCAGTGAGAGAGTCGACTGTAAAGGGCCTTTCACATTAAGGACAAAAATAATAGGGAAGTCCACACCACAGCTTTAATAATACATAAGAACAATAACAGTGGAATCACTTTTGGAATAATTTTTTTTTTTCAGCTGATAATATCTGACTTTAACAAGCTTGAGCATTTAAACAGGCAGATGACATACGTGTGCTTATAATAAACAGAATTTTATTGACTTTTGGTGTGGATGCTAAAATAGCTATTGTTATAGTTATATTTATCTAGTTATTGCTCTTGGTGTGATTGGGTCTTAGCTCAGTAACGGCTCTGAATAGTTCAAACTGTTAACTCTCATGAGTGAGTTTGAGACTCTCATGAGTGAGTTTTGTGAATGTTCATGGCAATCTACATTTTTAAATTAATTTATAATGTTTCCTAAGGTGCACTTATGATTAAAATAAAAGGTCATAATACAATAAAAGGCCATTTTCTACCCTGATTTTAGTCCTCTGATTTGAACGTTCTGTTGGAAGGGGCGTGTCTGCTGTGAGACTTCAATGTAAACGCCCACTGCTATGATTGGCATCTTTGCATATGAACTAAGTATTACATGTGGAACTCTCTGTCTTTTTCTATGTTTTTACTATTAGAGCTGTTGAGATTAACTAATCATGAAAAGTGTTGATTATAACATTATATTTAAAACTACTCCCATCTCATGTAAGGTTGTAGCGATGCAGCATTGTAGCCAATGACAAACATGTCTGCCGGGCGCTTGAATGCTGTGATCTCGTCACTGCAACTCAATTTCTGCACTCTCATAAATGCTTTCATCATAACTAACAGTGCAAACACAATGTAAAAAAATTCATTTTGCAGTGTAGACAGCGTCATTGATTATAATGGGAGTTTTTGTCACTGATAAACTCGCGATGCGTGATTGACAGCTCCAGTGATTATAAAGGTAGAATTCTTTGATCGCTGTATGATATGATTTAATCTCAATTTTAATAGCAGATTATTTTCATGCTGTTAAGAGAAACAATGTAAAATTGACCGTTTAGTCAATGGCTTTATTTATTGATGCATAAACAGCAATAAATCAAATCACTGATCACAGATTAGGCATTAGAATTGATATGGTTACTTACATGCTTTGGCATTACTGTCAGGTCCATATCTTGAATTAAAAGTCTGTTTGCAAAGCCTGCGCCGAAATTGTGACTGATTTACCAAAGAATCCACAATGAAATTACAAACAAATGGTCTACTGAGACATTCACATTAAAAATAAATAACCATTTTCCTAGCATTAGGTTCCTTTGGAAGGTAACGTTATTTTAAGGCCAGTGATCCTGTTTCTCTCTTCTCTCCTCATCTAACTAACGTGCCAGTGGGTGAGGCCAAAGATGAGATGATGTAGAAGTAGGCGTTGATCTGATTCTGCAGAGGAGGTCTTTCATCACACTATTATGTCACAATGTGACAAAATCCGAAACGAGTCGTCTTCGGAGCTTGGTTCCGATAAAAGCTGTTTTTATAGTATAATGACCTGTCATGTCAAAAGATCAGGGAAAATTTGATTTCTCAATTCATGACCCCTTTAGAAAGAACTTGTTTGCATTTGTTTGCATCAAGGCTTATTCATGTCTGTAAATGCAGCAACATTGGTGCATACTTTTAAAAATGCATAAAGATGATATCAAACAAAGTTTGTATGAATTTAATGATTTAGTTTGGTCGCAGTCTGGAGCCCTGAGAAGGTTAATTTAATCAGATCTCTTAAGATGTTTTGAAATGAGCTGCATGCTGGGAGCTCAAAGACCTTCTCTTTCACCTGACGACAAGCTGTCCTCTATAGTTTGTGTTGCCACTCTCTGAGAACACAGAGCAAAGAGGAATAGAGGATAGGTCATAACAGAAAACAGAGCTAAACTCTCTTTGTTCTTTGCTCTTTTTTTCATTCAAGAGGAGTGCGGGTGGGTTCTTGAGTGTTTACGAGTCTTTGTTGTCAGGGACAACGAGGCCAGTGGCCGACAGATCTCACTGACAGTAACCCAGGCAGAAATGCCAGCCATAAAGTCTCCAAACATAACAAACCAAGCAGAAACAGCTGTACCGCACTCTTACTGCCTCTTTGCCTCCGTCCAGAAACATCACTAACGCACTTCTGACCATTACAGAGTCTGCGTAAACCAACCACAGCCCGAAGAACCTCCTAATGAACTGTGCAAGCCAAATGCAAGACAATCGATGCGCTTTTCGAGAAACTATTCCAAAAAGATCATCATATGATGAGAACAGTGGGTTCAAGGAAGTGTTTGAGTCTCAATTGAACTCTTTTGGTCATTTGTTTTTAATTAGGCATTTACTTGACATGACATTTTTTTCCCTCTTTGACTAGTTGCAAAGTCATTTTAAAAATCCTAGTGAGTGTAACAGTTGTCCATTTAACAGAATGCATGCTGAATTAGTCTAGTCATCCATCCATGGCCCGTTTCATCTAGCCTCATCTTCTGTACAACATTAGGTGTTTCAAAGGTGAAAGTTCTTGTGAGGCCAGATTTGTTCAGTTGGGTGAGATAGTAGATGAAGCAATGCTTGTCAACAGATTCGTCACTTTGTAGATTAAGCATCTGCTAAGCAACCATGCAACCAATACAAGACACTCTTCTTGTTGATCGGCACATCTTGACAGGGACCAGACCTTTCTGGCTTTCTTTGAACAATAGTAAATGGTTGTCCAATAAACTCATGAATGTTGCTGGTGTCTTGAAGTGGGGTGGAGTGCACGCAAGAGATGGAGACAGGCCACTCTTTAGAGCTCTTTACGACCCCCTGGAGACTCTTGATGATGGCGTGCCAGGGCAGAGGGCATCCAGAGAGCAAACCCAGGCCCTTTCCCAAACCTCAGAGGTTCAGCCCTACAGCAGTTACATGACTTGAATGAGCATGGCCATTATCTCAAATCCAGTTATGCATCCTGGTTTGTGTTTGTGTTTAGGACAAACAAACCAGATATACAATACTAACCTACAAACCACAACAGTGACAACCATCTTTTTCAGCTTTCATTTCCAATATTTTTCCCTATGTATTTTCTCTTTGAACCAAATCAAACAGGTCCAAGATGTTTGAATCAAGATTCCAAGATTTGAATCAAAAGCATTTGAAAATCAGAGAAAAGTACAAAGGTACTAAACTTACACTGTAAAAAAAAAAAAAAATCCCATAAAGTTTATGATAAAAAACGGCAGCTGCGGTTGCCAGAACTTTACCGTAAAAAATACGGTAGCAATGTTTTAGGTTTTATGGGACAGCACTGTCTATTTTACAGTTCAAAACTGTATAATTTAAAGGTTTATATTGTAATAATTGTAGTTCATAACTGTTTTTTTAACTGGATATAACGTCTTGGGTTACGCATGTAACCATGGTTCCCTGAGAGGGGAACGAGACGCTGCGTCACCATGGCAACGCTTTGAGGCGGATCCCAAAAGCATTGCCATGGCGACGCAGCGCGAGTTCCCTCGAAAGGGAATCTATTGAAGAACTAATATCTGTTTTGTACCTTTTGTAATACACTGACAGCCACCAAACAGAGTGGTGAGTCACATGATGAATCAAAGTTCATCACAAGCAGCTTTTCCACAAGCTGAGAAGGACAATACTAATATATAGAAGGTGAACACAGTGTCAAATACTAAACACCATCATGGTAACACACATGAAATTTTAAAAATGCAATAAACATTAATTTTACAACATTAGATGTAACATAAATCCCTAATGTACATAACTGATTAGAAAAAACTAAGAAGAAACAGTTATTTAAACGAAAATACATCAAATGTGAAGTGTCACGCAGGGAATTGTGGGACTTATTTTTCACTTCCAAAAACAGTAAATTTAACTTTATTTTACTGTAAAAATTAAATATACCATGAAATATACCATTAGATCTATTACAGTTATTCACTGTATATAGTACGGAAACTTTCTGTAAACCAATTAACTGTTTTTCACTGTAGCATTTTTACAGTCTTTTACCGTTAAAATCACGGTCATTTTTTACAGTGTAAAGGGTTAGTTCACCCAAAAATGTGTGCAAAAACAAAACAAAAATACTTTATTCAACAATATCTTCTCTTCTATGTCATTCTTGTATGCTGTTTACATTCAGCACTTCCAGGTTCTATGTCAGAAAATCTGAATTTATGGTTTTCAAATTATCTGAATCTATTGTTTTCACAAAGCCATATTGCAGTTTCAGAGCTCATGGTAGGTCTGACCTGAAAGTTTTATGTTAATTTAAAAAAAAAATTACTGTACACTCTAAAAACTAATTCAGGGGACCTTTAGTCATTACTTAAGTATACATATATATTGTTGTGAAATAAAAAATCAAGTTCTGAAATGCTGTTAGACTTTTTACTTGTAATTTTTATTTTATTGAGCTTGGATGACACACAAATTATGCCTATTGATTCAATATACTATCACGACTTGTCATAGTTTAACATTTTCAGTTAATCAAAAATGTATTTAATTTTAAGTTCTGTTAATGTAAAATACAATCTGACGTGTAAACGTGTTTCATTGTTTTGAGTTGTATGAACACTTCTTTTAATTTAGACGAATTTAAGTTAAGTGAAACTCGGCTTTGATTTATATTTCCCGTCATGCTTTGCTCATGGTACTTTAAAGGGAGAATAAATGCTAAAATTAAGTGTTATGTTTTTTGCACAAGATTAATGGTAAGGGAGATTTAGCAGTAATTAGTGTCTTGTTATGCTAATTTAGAAGAGTTTCTGTTAATGTGGGTTTTTGGAGATTTACCATCATGGTGACAAGCAGTGCTTGGTAAATTCATGTGAAATGCATTTTATTGTGTCCAAAAAGCGTCTTCACCTTACTTAAAACATTATGTTGGATCAACTTAAATAGTTGCATTCATGTTGACAATTATTAAGTTCATGTTACTTAGAAATGTGTTTTTATTGTGGCAAAAAAAAAAAAAAAAAACGTCTTCACCTTACTTAAAACATTATGTATATTGCTTTGAATTAATGTAATTCTCCCAATTGGCTTAAGTTAAAAATTCTAGTGGAAAACGTTAACATTTTTTATTTTTTTTTCAACCAATGTTTTATTTTTTAGAGTGTAGAAAAAGAGAGAAAATTACTTTTTTTTTTTTTTTTTTACTTGAATCTCTACATCTGTATATTGGTCTCAGTTTTAATGAGAAACCGAGTAATAAGTAACTGTAGCTGTGCTGCTTCATGCATCCTGATGCTATAAAATCTGTGAGAGAAGATTTCAAAGAGCTGAAGAGTGTGCTTGCTTTCTTCTGTGTTTATAAACAGACGTCAATGTCAGCTCTTACAGCTTGTGACAGTTTAGACAGCAGAGAACAGCCAAGAACTGAATGAGTGTTAATTGAAGGAGGACTGTGTTACAGTGTATCTAAAAGAAAGAGACCGTCTTGACCGACTAAAGTAAGTGATTACATTGAACATTTACTGGCAAACCCAGTCTGAGTCTTATGTGCTCTTTCCACGCACCACCTCAGTTGTTTCATAGAGCACTGAAACACTAATTACTTGACTGTTTAGTTAAAAAAAAAAGACATAACTATCCTGTTACAGGGAGCTAGAAAGGAATGGGAAGAAGGAAGGTATGATATGGAGAGAGGGAAAAAATAGTGTGTGTCAGGAAATGTATTCCACATGTAGCCATGCAGGACTGCTCAGTCACACGGAGTGCACCCCTGTTGAGTACCAGTGGTCAGGGAACCCTGCTATTAATCTGAAGAGGTGACGGGTCGGACCACTTCCGTATCCGGGGGGCGGGTGTGAGGTCCATAACAGAATCCGCGAAAGAGAGCATTCTGGATATGCTCATCGGCAACATGAGAAATGTCTTTTTGCTGGAAAGAGGATAGTCAGCAAGTACATAAAAAGATATATATTAATGTACTGATATAAAACAGGACACTTGAGGATATAAAGATGTATAGAAAAAGTTGTTATGGTGTTAATACTGTGCTTGTTTTACTGGATGGGTGATTTAAATTGGGATGCACAACTATTAATGAAAAGTCCAGTATTGCTGTGATATCATTTTATGATGGCATAAATTATACTACTGTATATAAACTGAAAAAAAGTATCAGTATTATTGTTATTTGTTATCAGTAAAATCAGTATTATTGGCAAGAATGTAGTACAAAATTGATTGAGGTTTATGCTTAACTAAAATTATTTTAAAAATTTGCTTAAATGTTTTTTTAAAGGGTCAGTTCACCCAAAAATGAAAATAATGTAATTTATTACTCACCCTCATGTTGTTCCACACCCATAAGTCCTTCGTTCATCTTCAGAACACAAATTAAGATATTTTTGATAAAATCTGATGGCTCAGTGAGGCCTGCATAGACAGCAAGACAATTAACACTTTCAGATGCCCAGAAAGACAGTTCATGTGACTACAGCAGTGTTAATTTCGTTGACGAATAATTTTCGTCATAATTTTCATCAATGACATTTTTTCACGGACAAAAACGAGACGATGACTAATAATTTTATTATTAATAACAATAATAATAAAAATGCATTTTGAATGACTAAAACTATGACTAAAATCTACTCTAATTTTCGTCAACGAATAAAAACGAGAAGAAAATGAAAAAGAGGGACGATTTGGGAAGATTTCCAGTCAGAACTACTGTCCTGTGTGGAAGATGCGCACATTTGAAGTGTAATGTGCTGATCTAACCGCGGGAAAAAGCGGCGCTGTTGCGCGCTCTACAGTCTCGCGCAGCTGCACTTCAGACTGCTTCGCAATTAATGAATAGTGCATATTTATGCCATGCGATTACTTATAAGCTAATGTTGATGAATTATGACAATGTTTACTACACGATGTTTATATGGTAGAATGTTTTAGATGGTTGTAAGAATGCATATTTTATCACCCTCATGAGCAGCCTGCTACAGTGCAGACTGCAGACATTTCAGAATAAGAGTCACGGTGTATTTCGGTATGATTTATAATTATTTTTTTTTTCTTCTGGTCATTATTGTTATTTTGTTTAAACAATGAACTGTATTTAATTTAATTTCTATTTAATTCATAGTAAACTACTGTATCTTCTGTCACAGGAAGGAAAGACTAAGAACATTATTTGACACATTATTCAATATATTTATTGTATAAGGGTTATTATTGTTAAAGGTGCCCTAGATTCAAAATTTGAACTTACCTTGGCATAGTTGAATAACAAGAGTTCAGTACATGGAAAAGACATACATTGAGTTTCAAACTCCATTGCTTTCTCTTTCTTATGTAAATCTCATTTGTTTAAAAGACTTCCGGAAAACAGGCGAATCTCAACATAACACCAACTGTTATGTAACAGTTGGGGTGTACGCCCCCAATATTTGCATATGCCAGCCCATGTTCCCAACATTATGAAAGGCATTAGACAAGGGCAGCCAGTAACATCTGGATCTGCACAGGTTAATCAACAGACTAGGTAAGCAAGAACAACAGCGAAAATGGCAGATGGAGCAATAATAACTGACATGATCCATGATAGCATGATATTTTTAGTGATATTTGTAAATTGTCTTTCTAAATGTTTCGTTGGCATGTTGCTAATGTACTGTTAAATTAGGTTAAAGTTACCATCGTTTCTTACTGAATTCACGGAGACAAGAGCCGTCGCTATTTTCATTTTTAAACACTTGCAGTCTGTATAATTCATAAACACAACTTCATTCTTTATAAATCTCTCCAACAGTGTAGCATTAGCCGTTAGCCACGGAGCACAGCCTCAAACTCATTCAGAATCAATGTGAACATCAAAATAAATACTTTACTCACATAATTCGAACATCTTGTAAAGATCCATTTGAGGGTTATATTAGCTGTGTGAACTTTGTAAATGTGCTGTAATATAATCGAGAGCTCGTGTGGCAGGGAGCACGCGAATTAAAGGGGCAGCGTGCTGAAAAAATCAGTGCATAGTTAATGATGCCCCAAAATAGGCAGTTAAAAAAATTAATTTAAAAAAATCTATGGGGTATTTTGAGCTGAAACTTCAGACACATTCAGGGGACACCTTAGACTTATATTACATCTTGTGAAAAAGCATTCTTGGGCACCTTTAACTAATCCTAAAACCAAAGAAATCTTCATTACTTTAAATAAACATTAACTGAAATAAAAATAAACATAAATTAAAAACTTATAGACATTTAAAAGCAAAAACTAAAAGACATAAACACAAAAAAATTACAAAAAATTAACTAAAATTACAATGAAAGCAGAAAAACTAAAAATCAAATCTAATATAATTTTTTAAACGACAACTATAATAGTACTTCAATGATAAGTGTGTCAATCCCTGACAAGTACTGAATTTTGCTCTTTCGTGTGTTTTTGTACTTTAACGGTCAAAAACCTTCCGCTTTGGCGAGCAAAGTACAGTTGGGTGAACATACAGTAAACAGTTTGGGGAATATCAGATGTACCTATATCAGTGTATAGGATTTGTGTATTGTTAGAGAAATGCTTAATGCATTACAAATTAACTAAATTAGATTTTAGTTGACTAAATCTATACTGTAGATTTAGTTGACTAAAATCTTATGATATTTAGTCGACTAAAACTAGACTAAAACTAAAACAATTTCCGATGACTAAAATATGACTAAAACTAAATGGCATTTTAGTCAAAAGACTGTGACTAAAACTAAATCAAAATTTGCTGTCAAAATTAACACTGGACTACAGTGGTTCTATCTTAATATTAAAAAGCGACAAGAATACACTTTGTTTGTTTTTCAAAAAAACAAAATAACGATTCAACAATATCTAGTGATGGCCGATTTCAAAACACTGCTTCAAATCATTTTTTTCGATTCAGCTGCATTTTTTTCGATGCCAAACTGCTGAAATCATGTGACTTTGGCGCTCCGAACCGCTGATTCGAAACAAAAGATTCAAAGCAGTGTTTTGAAATCGCCATTCACTAATTATTGTTGAAAATTTGTTATTTCCTTTTTTTGGTGCACAAATAGTATTCTCGTCGCTTTATAATATTCAGGTAGAACCACTGTACTCAATGAACTGTTTTAAATATGACAAATATTTATAATACAAAAAAAAAATCTTAATTTGTGTTCCGAAGATGAACGAAGGTCTTACGGGTGTGGAATGACATGAGGGTGAGTAATAAATGACAGAATTTTCATTTTTGGGTGAACTAACCCTTTAAGGATATTCGGACATTTTAGGCATTTTTTAAGCATGAGAAAGTACTTTTTAGGGGCCGCTTACATTACTCTGTTTTCAACTAAAAACGGCCGTTCATTTAGATGATGATGGCATTTTGGGGGCCTGAAAATGAAAACTTTTAAAAACCGGTTTCAAAGTGCAAGTTTTTGAAAACAATACCATTATTGTCTGTGTGTAAACAATAAAAACGCAAATTTGTTAAAAAAACGGTGATATCATGCGCATGCATATTATGTGTTCAGTCTATCAGCACATAGCTTTTCTTATAAAGTGACATCGCCAACTACTGGCCTGGCATGCAAAATATAGCATTTTAAGTTGTTTTCGTGGATCCATGTGAATAGGGATCGTATAGAGAACGTTGTTGTCTGTATGCAAAAAACTCAAAGGCAAAACTTTTCCATTTTTAGTACATCTCTGTTGTGTAAATGTTCCGTTAGACTTTAATAGACATCAGTGAAAGGAGCTTATGCTTTTGAAGAGAGTCTGTTTAATTGTGAACTTTAGTGAACTAAAAAAACAGGGCCTTGCAGCATCACAACACAATACAAGCAGACGAACATTTTAAGCCAGAGAGAAAAAGATAAAAGCAAGCACACACTTCTGACAGAATGCAGCGATAGTCGGGCGGAAATGCTTTACGACTGGGAGTCATTCGTTTGGTTAGTGTCTCTGGCATGCAAACCACAGAAGCAGGGCCTTTTGCAGGATGAGAAACATGTTCACTGCTACAGACACACACACACAGACATACTTGCAATCACAACCCCCATTACCGTGGGCCTCGCTTAAAAACACACTCAACTTAAAGCACATTTTACTGAGTTTTTAATGAGATATTTATCTTGATAATGATCTCGCATTTTAAGAATGGCACATATTTCAGGGGTCACTGTGATGTCATCCACACGTCCAGACAGAAGTGATGGTGGTGATTTGGGTGAACGAATCAGATCGCAGGTGCTCTGCTTATCCAATCAGGCGCTGCAAATCTGAATTGTGTGAAATTTTCTAATCAATCATAAAATCTTGAGTGTTTCTTTTAGGACACCAGTGGGGTCAGCAGCAGTTCGGTTTTTAGCCATTCAGAATTAAGCTGGAAAAGTACTTTTGCGTGAGTGAAGTCAGTGCGTAGAACCATATCATCAGATCTTAGAACATAGGTCATCTGGATTTGCTGAATGCGAGACATGCAAGTTTTGGATAATTTCAACAATTGATCAAATATTAATCAAAATGTATCAAAAAGCTGAGCAGATCTGTATTTAATTTAGAATTCCTTTGTGCTATAGACAACACAAGGGGGGAAAAAGGCTACAGGCAAACGTTTGAGTGAGCAACCATCTTGTTTCTTGAGCTTTTCTGCTATGCCATAAAACCCACTTTATCAAAACATAATGAAATGGGAGGGCTAAAAACAGTGGGAAAATGTACCCGGTGTCCTGTTCTTCTCATCTGATGGCCTCGTGTTTAATATGAGATCATCCAGCTGTAAACACACAGCACAGTATTTTCCCAGACAGCTGTGAGTGGAACTGCAGTCAGTTTATGTGTACGAGAGAAGGAATTGGTCACGGAGAAGGAATTAATTGAGATTAATTAGAGACTGATTAAATCACATATTAGCAGATTAATTCAGAGTTGTCTGATTATGATTATGTATGGCTTACTTGCTATTCACACTATTACTGACTGTTGTAGCTAATATTGTGAAATATTATTACAATTTTAAATAACTGTTTGCTATTTTTATGTTTTAAATGTAATTTATTCCTGTAATGGAAGTGATGTGATGAATTTTCAGCAGCCATTTTCTCTGGTCTTCAGAGTCACATGATCATTCATTCTAATATGCAGAGTGTTTGGTATGGTAATCGATTTGACAATGTTGATATGTTTAGTCTTTGAAGAATAGATCTGCTACAATGCTGCTGCTGTTGAGCTGTTGCTGTTGCTGCAAAGCAAGTATATGGGACTTGCTATTGCCAATACATAAACGACACACTGCTGTGAGCAAGTAATGGTGTGTTCACACCAAAAGCGAATTTAATTATTTGCAGCAGTAGATTACATATAAAGTCAATGCAAAGAAGTGAATGATGCAAATTGTGCGAAGTGATTGCTGTGTACGTGCAGTATTCCGCGCAAGTTGAAAAATTTCAAATCGAGTGGAAAAATTGCCATGGCATGTTGTTGCGCAAGCCAATCACACATCCGGTATAATGTCAAATAATGTCAGTGTATCTACAGCATTAAAATGCAAAACACACATTAATGATAATAATAATCCAATATATAATACACTGACAGGGAACATTTTAGTAGAATGTATACTTTTGATACTTTAAGTAAATGTTGCTGACAATTCACAGGTTTACACTAGCAGGTTATGTAGCACTGGAAGTGGCTGTCATTTTGAGTTGTCAGTTGTGTGTGCCTCTGGATGGTGCTGTGAACCCAGGCACATCAGCGTTTGGCTTTCTGGTGTATTTGGGACTTCCACAACAGGTACAGAGCAGCAATAGTATTTATCTCCAACATGGTTAATGAAGACACTCATTGTGTGGTATTTTTATTCTCGCGATTGACGCGAAAAACAAGTAGGAATCCCGTGAGTAAACTAGAGCGAATAGTACGATGCGAATATTCGCTTCACTTTTGGTGTGCACACACCATAAGACATGCTGCTGCTGTACAATATACATGAATATACAAATTACCCATAGCAGATCTATCCAGGTGGAGCTGGGGAAGGTGGAGGGTTTCTGAAAGTGCACTGCAACTGCTACAGCAAATGCTGACCAAATATTTGAAGGTTGAGCAGCAAGCTCATTGGCTACGAGTCTCAACTGTCACCTTTGATCAATTTAATGCATTCTTGCTGCATAAAAGTATTTATTTCAAATAAAATATAACTTACTGACTCAAAACTTTTGAATAGTATATATTTGTATGTGTCACTTTTTTTTAAATAATAAAGGAACAGTAGCGTGTATTTCAGGCTTAGAGTCTGGAGTTACCAGCTTCAGCGGAGCAAAATAAATAACACTCTTATTTTTAGGAAATCACTGGTGGCTGGTGACAGTTGACCACATTGTAAAAAAAAAAGAAAAAAAGAAAAAGAGAAATGGGACAGAACCACAGTGTATTTCTACAGCTATGTATGTGTACAAAAGATACATTTGAGATACAGTATTGTGGATTTTGCCATATGAAGTCAAATTAATTCAATTTGGCATATGAAGTAATGAATTTTAATCACATACCGTACACATATATCCATTTGTTCAACCTAGCATCGACCAATGGCTCACTCAAAAGGAAAATGTGTTTCACATCCATCTTTAGCGATCTGTTTCCCATTCTGTTCTTTAATGATTTAAATTCAATAGCCAAAATACTTAGACATTCTCAGCTGTCTGAGTGTAAATTACAACCCTTCTCATATTGATTTAACATGGAACACAATTTTGTTCCCTTTTTTGTTCCCAATTTTGTTCCCTTTCAGAAAATTCTGAAAATATACAATATACTAGGGTTGGCAACGCTAGGTCAAAGGTTACCCAGGACTCACACTCTAAGTCTGAGCTTTACAGATGTTGTGTTGTGCATCACTTTTTCTCTTTCACACCATCTTTAATGTTATCCAGGACAACTACATATATCAGAGTTTGATGCCTTCCAGACGCAACACTAATGACAGCACCAATGAAACCAGCAGCAGGCTGAAACTATCTTTGTAGGATATGTGGATATATTTCACATCTGGAATGAAACCCTACCCAAGAAGACATAGCCTATTGTCCATTTTAGTTATTGATATATGTCAAATTGATGGTTAACTTATTTTTAGGTGCTGCATGTTCTTTAGCTGTGCTGTAACATACAAAATCATGCTTTAATAGTGTTTGGTAAAGGTATAGTGCTGCACAATTAAAGGTGCTACAGAGGATGTTTTGTTTTATACATTTTTGCAATATTACTTGAAACTGTCTTTACTAACTGATAAAAGACTATTTATTAGGTGCACTGAAAGGAATAATATTAATATACATCATCTGTGCACGAGGTTGGGCCTTAAAAACATCAACATCAGCCACTGGCCCTCTGGCTTGTCAATCACTGCCATGACGTTCCTTGTGAGAGACGTGCGCGGCTGCGCGCTCCAGTAACTTTCCACACTCTACAGGCGCCGCATGCAATGTTTTTGTCAGGAGACAGGAGTAACAACTGCAGATTATGAGTTACCTGCGGTGAGTCTGACATAATGAATCCACTAACACGACACAGTGAATGCCGTTGGTAAACACTCGTGTTCCAATACTCTTGCACGAGCTTTGGGAGGCGTTCCCTCGAAATGAGCTGTGAAGGAGGGGGGTTGTTCTTACGCATGCGCTCATTTCAAAAACTCACTAACAGTCTTTGGTTTATCAGTCGACGAAAAGATCCTCTGCAACTTTAATTGAGTTTGGGATTATATATCTTATACAATTTTGTTTGAAAATTTCTTTCCATTTAGGTGTACTCCTGTTGAATTAAAATATTAACAATTCTTATAATGGTTGAGCTTTGTTACCACAAACATGTCAACTGAATGCATGAATGAAGTGACAAGTCATAAGATTTTATATTTTGTCAGTAAAACTTCTCTTTTGTTAAAAATAGTTATCTAACATGAACTAATAATGCTTTATCTAACATTGCTTGTGTCATGTAAACAGTCCTTACTCTGATTATTGGAAATAATCGCATTATTGCTGCACATGTAAACTTAGTCACTTAATAATAATGAGTAGTATATTTTCATAGCATTAATTAAACTTTGTTTATAAATTAAATAAGTAACAGATCATTGTTCATTGTTTTCATTTAAAGGTGCCCTAGAACTTTTTAAAGATGTAATATAAGTCTAAGGTGTCCCCTGAATGTGTCTGTGAAGTTTCAGCTCACAATACCCCATAGATTTTTTTTTTACTTCATTTTTTTTAACTGCCTATTTTGGGGCATACTTAGAAATGAGCCGATTCAGGGTGTGTGGCCCTTTAATTCTCGTGCTCCACTCCCCAAGAGCTCGCGCTTGCCTTAAACAACATAAACAAAGTTCACACAGCTAATATAACCCTCAAAATGGATCTTTACAAAGTGTTCGTCATGCAGCATGTCTAATCTCGTAAGTACAGTGTTTATTTTGATGTTTACATTGATTCTGAATGAGTTTGAGGCTATGCTCCGTGGCTAACGGCTAATGCTACACTGTTGGAGAGATTTATAAAGAATGAAGTTTTGTTTATGAATTATACAGACTGCAAGTGTTTAAAAATGAAAATAGCGACGGCTCTCTTGTCTCCGTGAATACAGTAAGAAACAATGGTAACTTTAACCACATTTAACAGTACATTAGCAACATGCTAACGAAACATTTAGAAAGACAATTTACAAATATCACTAAAAATATCATGTAATCATGAATCATGTCAATTATTATCGCACCATCTGCCATTTTTTGCTATTGTCCTTGCTTGCTTACCTTGTCTGTTGATTCAGCTCTGCACATCCAGATGTTAATACTGGCTGCCCTTGTCTAATGCCTTTCATAATGTTGGGAACATGGGCTGGCATATGCAAATATTGGGGGCGTACACCCCGACTGTTACGTAACAGTTGGTGTTATGTTGAGATTCGCCTGTTCTTTGGAGGTCTTTTAAACAAATGAGATGTATATAAGAAGGAGGAAACAATGGAGTTTGAGACTCATGTCATTTCCATGTACTGAACTCTTGTTATTTAACTATGCCGAGGTAAATTCAAATTTTGAATCTAGGGCACCTTTAAGTTCAGAGTGCATAAACTAATGTTAACAGATTTTAATAAAGTGTTAGTAAATGTTGAAATTAACATAAGATTAATACATGCTGTTGAAGTTTTGTTCATTGTTAGTTCATGTTATTTATGTATACTATACTGCTTTTCAAATATTTGGGGTTACCTAAGATTCTTTTTTTTTTTTTTTTAATAAATTACTTTTTTTAGTTGGCAAGGATGCATTAAGTTTATCAAAAGTGAAAGTAAATGTATTTATAAATTAAGAGATTTCCATTCCATATAAATGCTCTTCTTTTGAGCTTGAATCCTGAAAAAAATGCATCACTGTTCCACAAAAATATTAAGCAGCACGACGGTGTTCAACATTGATGATAATAAGAAATGTTCCTTGAGCACCAAATCAGCAAATCAGAATGATTCCTAAGGATCATGTGACACTGAAGACTGAAGTAACGGCTGCTGAATATTCAGCTTTTTCATCAGAGGAATAAATTAATTTTTAAAATATTTTAGAATCGAAAACAGTTAATTTAAGTTGTAATAATATTTTACAATATCACTGTTTTTACTGTATATTTCATCAAATAAATGCAGCCTTGGGCAACAACAACCAGTCCAAGTGAGTTTTAAGCAGTCTTTGTCTTATATGAGTGATGAAGTGCTGTAGAAATATCATTTGCTTTAAAATCAAAGCAAAAAGTATCAGTGATAATTTCTTCACAATGACTTGTGTTCAGTCAGTAGTGGAGGACGTCTGATTCACAAATAACACACAGTGGCCTCTGTGGCTGTCTTTTGCTCTGTCAGTAGCTGTGCTGTTCCAAAGAGGCCATGCTATTCTCCTCATTTCACTCAACTGCAGTTCCCTCGGCCCTGACCCATGCAAACAAGTCTCTGAATCACAGGGACCTAATTAAGATGTCTCTCTCTCTCTTTTTTTTCTCTCTTTTTTTTTTAATACTCCTTCCTCTGTTTTGCCGTAAAGAAAACAGTTGCATGCATTAGAGTTTTCCCTTTCATCAGTCCAAACACCCTGGAATGTGACCCCCATTAAATTCATTTCAATTACACTCAGCATCAGCAAGCGTTCAGAAGGAATATGTGTAATTTCACACAGTGAATGTGTGTCTGACGGGTTTCTCTGAGTGGAAAATAAGTGTCTGAGGCTAACAGACGGGGTTTAGTGACTGCCGCGCCGAGTTGTTTTAATCAGCATTCTTTTGGTATAATTGTGTCCTAAACTGTTGGTCTTATTTGATGGTCTTATTTAAAGGTGCCCTCGAATGAAAAATTTAATTTTTCTTGGCATTGTTAAATAACAAGAGTTCAGTACATGGAAATGACATACAGCGAGTCTCAAACTCCATTGTTTCCTCCTTTTTATATAAATCTCATTTGTTTAAAAGACCTCCAAAGAACAGGCGAATCTCAACATAACACCGACTGTTACGTAACAGTCGGGGTGTACGCCCCCAATATTTGCATATTCCAGCCCACGTTTCCAACATTATAAAAGGCATTAGACAAGGGCAGCCAGTATTAATGTCTGAATCTGCACAACCAAATCATCAGACTGGGTAAGCAAGCAAGAACAATAGCGAAAAATGGCAGATGGAGCAATAATAACTGACATGATCCATGATAACATGATATTTTTTAGTGATATTTGTAAACTTGTCTTTTTAAATGTTTCGTTAGCATGTTGCTAATGTACTGTTAAATGTGGTTAAAGTTACCATCGGTTATTACTGTATTCACGGAGACAATAAAGTCGTCGCTATTTTCATTTTTAAACACTTGCAGTCTGTATAATTCATAAACACAACTTCATTCTTTATAAATCTCTCCAACAGAGTAGCATTAGCCGTTAGCCACGGAGCACTATCAAACTCATTCAAAATCAGAAGTAAACAATATAACAGTATACAATACTCACATAATCCGACGCATGCATGACGAACACTTTGTAAAGATCTATTTTGAGGGTTATATTAGCCGTGTAAACTTTGTTAAGGCACTGTTCAAGGCAAGCGCGAGCTCTGTGGGCGTGGACCACGGGATTTAAAGGGGCCGCAGCATAAAATCGGCGCGTTTATAATGATGCCCCAAAATAGGCAGTTAAAAAAATTTATAAAAAAAAATCTATGGGGTATTTTGAGCTGAAACTTCACAGACACATTCAGGGGACACCTTAGACTTATATTACATCTTTTTAAAACATAATCTAGGGCA
This sequence comes from Megalobrama amblycephala, assembly GCF_018812025.1. Lineage (NCBI taxonomy): Eukaryota > Metazoa > Chordata > Actinopteri > Cypriniformes > Xenocyprididae > Megalobrama > Megalobrama amblycephala. The sequence continues at coordinate 20,482,413 of NC_063053.1, read as the reverse complement.
CCTTTAACTAATATTTGTTTTGGTAACACTTTATTTTGATAATCGACTTTAGACATTCTGCTAACTATAAGTAACTCTGCAACTACAAGTCAACAACTAGAGTATTACTATCTGCTTAATATCTGCTAACACTGTATTTTTATGGTCCCCCAACAGACATTCAACTGACTAAGTAACTTTGCAAGTACATGTAAATTTATTCTACTAATCCTAACCCTAAAACCAAACAGTCTACTCCCAGTCTACTAATACTCTAATGAAAGTTAGTTAACATGTCACTTATAGTTAGTAGAATGTCTAAAGTGGACCATCATCAAAATAAGGTGTAACCAAGTTCCTAAATACATTTTTGACACTGACTATAGATTTACTGCAGTAATACAGATTAAGGTTTGCAGCGTCCTTTGGGCCGAAATGCAGCCAAACTCGGTGAAAGTTAGGTATGACTAGTTTCTTTCCCTGAAAATTTGTGTCTCCCTTAATCTACTGTGGTCTTAGCTCAAACTCAGGTAGCCTGTACATAAAACCCAACAGTCCATAACTATGCTAATCTGAACGCTTCACTGATTTTTAATGAAGCCCATTAAACATGTGTTCTGGGGGTCCTTCAGCACTGTGTTTTAGGGCCCAGCAGCAGGGGGTTTAGTGGCTGATGCGTCCCCAGGCTGCCACGCTGATCAACACAGCAGTTTTATGGGACTGGAATTTTAGAGAGTGTACTGGAGAAGGAAGTGTCGGCTGTAGAAACTGTGGCTTCTCATTTGTTCAGTGAGGGTGATCAAATACAGTGGCAAGGTAAGAAACAGCCAGACAGGCAGGAAATAGAGCAGAGACAGAAAACAAAAAAAAAACAAAAACAAAAACATAAATGAATAGTTAATATTTTTTCATCCACATGACTTTCTTTCAAAATTTAAGAATATGAAAATCAGGTGAATTAAAACTGATGCTTCAAGCTTCAAAATGACTAAAAATCACCATTATAAAGGTGGTCTGTGGTCTATGGAAGAAAATCATATGGGTTTGGAAGGACATGAGGGTGAGTAAATAATGACAGAATTTTTATTTTGGGCTGAATTAATCCGTTAAGCATTGCAATATGTCTTCTGAATCAGTGCATATGCACATGGGAGTCAGATCAGTGCTGCCAACTGCTGAATAGATTAATGACTTTCAACCCAAGGTGTGAGGTACTTGCTTTGTTTTGACAAGAGTTGTGAATAATTGTGATAAATTAAATTATGCGTTCAAAACTTGTATCAGCCTGTGTAAATGATCCATGCTTTCCACAGGAGGATCTTTTCCAGGGATTAAATGAACTTTTAATGGCTGGCCTCTAGATGGCTCTGCACTAAGCGTAACTGAGTTCTAATAGTATAAGATCAATGTAGAATAAAGGCCTGGAATAACTGTGGAATGATTTAGTGTTTGAGGATGTAATGAGAGCACCTGCGTTCCCTTTTCCTTTTTTTTAAAAACTCATGGTGATTTAGTAAAGAACAGAGATCTCTTCATTAAATGCAGAGAGAGGAAAAGATCTGAATGTTACTCGTTGTAAATTATGCTTAATTAAGGTCAATTAGACTCAGCATATGTTATACTAGATTCTAATTGTTGTAAATGCTCTACTCAAAATTCACCTGTAAATGTTTGGATGATAATGATCTGTGAAACAAGTAGGACGAAAGCAAACAGCCAAACACGACAAACCTATTACTGTATAGTTTACATGTCACTCACGACTCACGAGAACTGCAGAGGAGGAAACAAGCAAGAGAACGAGAGAATGAAGGGCAAAGTGAGGGTTTTCCAGGAGCATTTAGAGCCATTGGCCGTAATCATATAATTGTAGGATATCCTCTCTCGGAGCTCTACTAGTCCAGTGGATGGTGGGCCTCTTAATGACCCTTGACCTTTGTGATCCATTGACCTTGAGAACGGGAGTTGAGGGAAACAGATTGGAGAAGATGTCAAATCTGTAGCATTTATCCGTCAGTACTGCATTTAACCCTGGAGCGAGGTGGTTACGACCAGATGCATGCTGGAATACTTGTGTTGTAGTTTGTATTATAGTGTGTGTGAATCTGTTTCAGGGTTATCGGTCAAGTTTGGGTGAATCTGTCCCCTGATGATATTTTTTGTGAACTTTACTTTTTCACTTGACTCATATTAGTATGTACACTACCAGTCAAAGGTACTGAGTCACCCCAAACTTTTAGTAGTGTGCGGTTACATTGGCGTCTTACACAGAGTTCAGTTGTAGCCATAATACTTGTGTCCTTAGAAACCTGCTTAGGTAATTGTAATGTATTACTCAATACATGCACTTATCTTATAAGAGCTGCTTTGCTTAGACATTGACTGCCAAGAACATAAACATAAAGCTAAATAAATGTACACACTTTAGTAAGCCTGGCTCTTCGTCAAAGATCGCTGGATCTGGCAACCCTGCTCCTATCCTAATATGTGATGGACTGAGAGGAGGAAATATTGGGGAGATTCCGAGAACTTTCTAATGTTCGTTCACCCAATCCAGCAATGATCTGGGAATCCGAGCAAAATTGCAGGATGCTGTTTCACAGATGGGAATAAAGTGCAGAACTGTGAAGGGCAGATGCTTTAAGAGTCCAAAGCCACCCTGATTGTCGACCTCGGACACTTTTCCATGCTCATGATATGAAACAATTTGCAATACTGCATGTGATGGTGAAGTGTTTGTATTGAAATGAACATGTGCTGGTTTAGAGCTGCTGCTCATGGGAATATTCTGTATATTATTTTTACTGCTTTGTTAAAAGCCTTTGGTGTTTCTGAGTGAAGCAAACCAGCTCTTCCTGTTTTCAATTCTGCTTAATGCTCTCTCCAATCCCCTTTTTCTTTTTCTTTTGCTTAATCCCCTTTGTTATTAAACAAGCTTCCACAAAAAAACTTTGAAATTTGAAATGTCCAGAGTTCTAGAATTGTTCTAGAATGTTTTAAAAAGCAACTGTTTCTCACTGCAGAAATCTTGAATTTTATTTATTTAAAATCATGGCTTAAAATCATGAATTGGTGCTTCTACATCAGTGTTATTCATCTATCATTTCCCTCTGATTTTTGATATAACTTTTGGGTAGGGTTAGGTTTAGGGGTAGGAATAGATAAAATTTAAGATAAAATTTTAAGACTAGAATGTTGTTCCAGGATCAACAAAATATGTTGACCCAGGAACGCATCTAACTCAGCAATATCAGGACGTGCAGTACGGCTGCTGGAGTTCTTACTATATGTATGCAGAATTTTTTTATCTGATTTGAGCTGCGGGTGTGGGCAGTTTGAACATTTGTGGCTAGACTATACGCGACAACCCGACAGGATAGGATGCATAAATTTTTTATTGGGTAATGACGGCTTCACGACCAAATTGAAGTTCAGTGCAAATGCCACTAGGCATTTGCTAAGTAGACAAGGAGCTATCAAGAGCGTCACTGAAGTATGTTGCGTCTAAATGATCATCTATGCTCTCAGAGTTTGTACTAAATTCAATGAAGTACATCCTGGACATTCTAAATTTTTAAAGTCTAAAACCTCTTCGACTCCCATGGCCCATGGGATAGCGAAGTGTCCACTATTTGCACGTTTCTCAGAAAACTCATCAGATTCTTTATGATGTTTTGTTTTACCTGCTCTTTCATGAATACTGCTTATTCAGACATCCCAGTACTAATTTGACACTGTCTATTGCATACTATATTGTAGGGTAGCACGCATATTCACATATGTTGCTTGTTACGAACGTGGCTAGTTTGGACAAACTCATTTACATGGAAGATATAGCTTTTCGTGATATTGCGCCATACCTGGTTATGACACGTTGTAACAAATTGAGTTTGGAACATGATTTGAATTCTGTTTACATTGGTTCTGTTGTCTCTTTAGCACTAGGAATAGAGTTGTATTTACTGTAGGGGAATTTTATTACTCCTCATATGCCTTTTACCATTGTAGCAGTGTTTACAGTATGTAGCAGAGTTGAGCACTCTTCTGTCAACTCTCATCTCAAGTCTGTCTTGTTTATGAGTGTTGTGTTTGGATGTCACCTCTATGGCTGTCAGATGTAACGTAGAGTTTGTGTATGTGAACTCACTCCATCAAATGTTTCTTACAGAAGTAGATGGACTAAAACGGCAGTTCTCTCTCTCTGTAATGTGACTAATGCGACAGCGCTGACTAGCTCCAGAATCTTCTTCGGCCAAACACTCTGGATGACACACGGGCTCCATGATGACTGTTCGGGTAGATGCAGTTGTAAAACACAGATATATCTGTCTGAGATAGGCCAGGAGATGAATCCTCTTGTTAATTCATAAAATGTAGGGAATACACTGAGGTCTTTTTCTCACAGTCCATGTTTGGCTTCTTTCATTTATTATAACTTCTACTAAGGAAAACAGTGAGCGTGGAAAATAGAACTCATGTTCAGCGTATCTCTTATGTCTCTTTCTCTCTCTCTCTCCCTTCCTACCCATTTAACAGGATAAATAATTGTTATCATCATATTTTTCACATTTGAAATGTTGTGTTTGCATTGGCTCATGTTTCTGGAAGCCGTGTACAGTCAGGGTCATATTTTTCAAAGAAGCATTTTTCAATTTAGCGAGCCAAAACAGCGATCTGCAGTAGTTATGTTGACCAGCTTGGCCAGACCAGCAAAATATGGTTAACAAATTGAAATAATATGGCATACATTCAAAAAATAGTTCCACTTTGATAACTACAGGCCAGTTTTGTTTTTCCAGCTAATTATAATGAAATACCACGCATAAGCAAGACCATTCTGGCACAAAGCTGGACCGTTTAAGGCATTTCAGTGTGCTACAGACAAAAATATTTTCTTTTGACTATTAACAGAAGAAAATGGTGTTTAGGCAACCTAAAGAACTGTAATCAGCTTGTGTAATTTTCGGGCACTCAGGTTAAAGTGAAGTTCAGTACCTAAACTGGAGTGATTACTTCAGTCAGTAAAAATAGCTTTAAAGAGAGGAAAGAGAGGGATATGATGCAAATAGATGAAACATCGATCAAAATAGAATGAGAAACAGAGAGTTTGATTGATTCCTGTACTCTTAAACGATTTTCTAGATGAAAACATGTTCTGGTGTGCTTCTCTCTCTGATGAATAGCAGACGAAAGGAGGGTGATCAACAGTATTTTGCTGTGGGGAGTGAAGAGATGAGACGGGATTTGAACCGCACTAAAAACAACAAAGCTAGCCCTTGCTCTCTGCCGGTACATAGACAACACTATTTCATTCATGCTACTGTGTAAGACGCATTGCCTTCAGAAGTGGGAATACTGACCCTGCTCTTTTTTTTTTTTTTTACATGTGGAAAAGGTTAAAGCCACTCAGTGTTACTGTTGAGCTGTTTTCTTCATTTAAAAAACGGGCTAAGGGTGCCAGGTTTATGTCAGAGCCCAAATCCAATGACTGCGCAGGATGTTTTTGTTTTCTGTGTGTGTGATTGTCTGTTAATGCTGCACTCAGTATTTTTTTTTCCTTTAAATTGAATCCATTTTTTCACTAAAGATTTAAGCCTAAAGCAGTTCTATGCCTTACATGGAGTGGGTCACCTCATGGAGGACTCCATGTTGAGATCCAAAAAAAAAAAAAAAGGAAAAAAAAAAAAAAAAAAAAAAGTGCACCTTTAGTGGAGTAACTGAGTATGTGTATATTAGTTATCTTGGGGTAAGTAAGACCTTTTTTTTTTTTTTTTTTTGAAAGAAATATGCAGCAAGGATGCATTTTTTTTGTGTATTCATGTATTTTTTCAAATAAATGCAGCCTTGGTGAGCATAACAGACTTTCAAAAACATGAAAACAAAAAAATTAGACAACAAACCTTTGTATGCATATGTATATGAGATGTTTAGTGGTCTTCTTGGTGATTGTTTTGGTTTTCTGTGTGTGTGTGTGTGTGTGTGTATGTGTTCTCACACTTGATTGGTTGATTCTGGCTTATTATTGTCAGAGGTCAATTAGCAAAACCTCTTGCCGACCATCCCTCCCTCTGATTGATCCTACTGTGTAAACACACACACACACATGCTCACACACACTCACACACACACTTCTGACAGGGGGCTTAGTACGTGCCATTTTGCATTGACAAAGTGGATTCTTACCACTGTGTATCCTTAACCTTTGCATTCCGGTCAAGCACTCACTAGATCCCTAAGAGACATAATAAACACACGCAAAGATTTCACAACCTGCAGTAGTTGCTGGTCTCTGGTTGGAGGGTCTTCGAGTATAAAGCAGTGAACTTGGTTGGGAGTATTACTAGGTTCAAAGTGTGAACAGATATAGTGCAGGTATGTTAATCACTTCATACAAACATGACTTAATGACCAGTTTTTTTTTTTTTTTTTTTTTTTTTGTATTGTTATTATTTCAGCTGCTATTTCTAGGTTTGGGGGAAGTAGTTTTTTTTTTTTTTTTTTTAATGTATTTATTTATTTATTTATTTAAGAAATCACTACTTTTATTCAGCAAGGATGCATTAAATTGATCAAAGGAGGCAGTAAAGGCATTTATGATGTTACAAAAGATTTCTATTTCAAATAAATGCAGCAGACAGACTGTGGGCGGTCCATGGGCTTGTTGTTTAAGGCTTAGACGAGTTAGCACAAACTGTCTAAGGCCAATTCCAAAATTCATAGTACTTAATATAGAGGAGAAACTACTTTGTTGGAAAACTACTGTGTTTACACTTATGGAGAGTTGGTAAATTTCCACTCAGTGGTGACCTATGAATACTAAATATTATTTGTTTCTGCTCCATGACAATCCATCTTAGCAAGGTTCTTTAGCTACCTGTATAGACAAATAAACCCGAAAGAGCCGGTGCTTAAAAGTTTAAGGGTGACATATTTGACAGCCATTGTTCGAAAATTCAAAGGCTTCCTGTAAGCACCTACCACATTCCTTTTTTCATGTTGAATTTGACTCATTTTCTAATGGAGGAGGAAAAATGGCTTGCAAACATATTACCCAGGAACAAAGCATCAAACAAGTGTTCTGTTTGAAATATGACTGAGGAATATTTTCACATGCTCCAAAATGCAGGAGTGCCAGACTCCAATTCTTTGTGACATGTTTCATAAATCTATACTACATGTACCATTGAGTTGAATTGTAGCTGCGGGTTACACCAAGAAACAAGATCAACAAACATGCGTGAGTATTAAGAGTATCACTGAGTGTTCGTTTTACCCCACTATTCATTTTCCAAACATTGTTCGTTTTACGTAAATATATTCACAGTTTCCACATCTTAGTTTTACTCAGTATCGCTGGAAATAACAACAGACCGGATCACTGTGAGACATTGGCAGAAGGCCGTTGAATTGTTACGGCATGTTCTGTTCTGCATTTGGTTTAACATTTCAACTAGGATTGTCAAATGTCAGATCCAGTAATGATATATGCAATTTCTTACAGATAATTAACCAGAAAATCAATCTATTCAAATTTTGGAATTGTTTGATGTGCTGATTAATTAATCTCAACTATTTTTTTTAGTGTTTACTGAAAATCCTTTACAGAATTTACTTATGAGCTATTCATTAATTTCATTATTTATTATTTTTATTCATTAAATAAGTTGCATTTTTAATATAACAGCTCTAATTTTAACACTTTAACATTAACAGTTATTATTATTATTTTATTTTTAAAAAAAAAAGGCTTTGCAAAGAAACAAACTCCTTGTAAATAGTGAGATTTACTAAATCTTCACCTTCATTTCTTCTCTGTTTGTCCTGTCTCAAATTGTTGACACACTGATGGGCCGCATGTCCCTCTAGGTCAGACACGTTTCAGTGGGCTAATAATCTCTCCCAGATTAGCTCAGATTATAGTGTTTATTTTTCACAACTGCTGAGATATTAACTACCTAATCAGCCACAGCTGTGTCTGCCCCTCTTTCTGTTTACAAGAAAAATTAGCAGCACCTAATTACCTGAGGTGCTTAGATGCCAAGGCCTTAGTTTCACTTCTCACTTCTAAAGAAGTAAGGAATTCTAAAGATGGGTTGGTTTTCCTGAATAGTTAACCAATTGCCTTGGAATGTTTTTCCACTCTACTTTGCCAAATCCTCAGAATGAGCTCTTGTTGAGATAAGGTCACTATGCACAATATGCATAGCTCCATACTATCACATCAGTGTTTACTTGATATCACATGTGAAATGTGACTAAACTTGATGGTCTATTAATGGAATGTTATCTCACTCACCTTAAAATTTCTAGTTGTTTCCTGTATTGTGTGCACATCCAACCCAAATTGGGTGCATGTTCACCCAAAAATGACAGTAAGTAAATAATTGTCATGAATTTTCATGTTGTTCAAAACCTGTATGACTTTTTGTCTTCTGTGGGACACAAAAGATATTTTGAAAAAGTCTCTTTTTTTTTATCAATAAAACACACACAACATTTAATGCAATGAAAGTCAACTGGGTCAGTTGGACTCCCTAGACCTTCCCTAGAATGTGTGGACATAAATATTTTAAACATTTAAAGGGATAGTTCACCCAAAAATGAAAATTTGATGTTTATCTGCTTACCCCGAGCGCATCCAAGATGTAGGTGACTTTGTTTCTTCAGTAGAACACAAATGATGATTTTTAACTCCAACCGTTGTGGCCTGTCAGTCAAATAATGCTAGTGGATGGGAACTTCTACTATAAGAGTAAATAAAACTTGCATAGACAAGTCCAAATTAAACCCTGCGGCTCGTGACGACACACTGATGTCCTAAGACACGAAACGATCGGTTTGTGCGATAAACCGAACAGTATTTATATCTTTTTTTAAAACTCTAATACACCACTATGTCCAACTGCGTTCAGCATTCGCTTAGTGAGGTCTGATCGCGCTCTGACAGTGGCAGTGATGTCTCGCGCATATACTTCAATGAGAGTGAGACATCACTGCCGCTGTCAGATCGCGATCAGACCTTACTAATGAGTGCTGAACGCGGTTGGACATAGTGGTGCCGCAGGGTTTAATTTGGACTTGTCTAAGCAAGTTTTATTTACTCTTATAGTAGAAGTTCCCATTCACTCACATTATTTGACTGACAGACGGCAACGGTTGGAGTTAAAAATCATAATTTGTGTTCTACTGAAGAAACAAAGTCACCTACATCTTGGATGCGCTGGTAGGAAGCAGATAAACATCAAATTTTCATTTTTGGGTGAACTATCCCTTTAATGTTTACTTTTGTGTTTAAAAGGATATGAAGGTGAGTAAATGATGATCGAATTTTCATTTTTGCATCATCTAGACATTAAAGGCAAGGTAGGTGATTTTTTGTTATGCTGGTTAAAAGTCTTTTCACATCCCAATAGCAAACACATGTATTTATATATTCTGTGGAAGGCGTAGGACCATAAAATGTTTGTCCAATCATATCCCTCCATCCGAGGGATACGATAGGATGTCCTAGCTGCCTGTCAACGTATGTTTTTACATACCTTCGCGCACCCTGTTCACATGCTACCGAAAATTTGATAATTCCCACTTATAATGTCGTGATTATGAGCTCATTGCATTGAATATTCAAAATGAGAGGGTGTTCATGTGCAATTTTTATCTTGGAAACTGGTATTTATGATAATTCCGAGAGCACTTGAAGGCAGAAATAAGACAGACGCCAGTCACGAGCATCGCAACCAAAACAGCAGCCACGTTTTACAGTTTCTCCTGAACCAAAACAACAAGCTTACGCTGCATTCATGCTATAACTACCGTAATTTGGAAGAGCTGGAAACCTGTGATGTTATACTCAGCGGTTTGTGACTCTAATTTATGCATTTCAATGGCAACACTATCAATGCCGAAAAGAATCTGCAGCAGTCAGGTGGTACAGGTCAGAGCTCTTTCAGTTGTTTATGTTCATTATTATTGTAATGTTATGTGCTTTGAGATATGAGGTAGTTTAACGCCGTCTCTCGTGATGTTTTTGTTTGCTCCCTGCTGTACTCGTTCATGTGTTTTGGAGGAGGTGTGGATTTGGAGATGCTCTGAAGGGAGGGTGGGATCTTTTGCTTTCCTCTTCGAAAATGACCTGCCCTACCTTTAAATCAAAGAACTAAGAGTTCAAAATGCTGGACTTGTTAAATTAAATATCAGTGTTGTCTGTGTAAAACCAGGTAGTGCTTGGAGTAGATCACCTATCTCATTCATAATCTATCAGAAGTGGAATCAATACTTTAACAGCTTTTCCCAAAAATGCTTTTCTCCTTGCTTATTTATCACATGTGTACAGGTTATCTCAGGTGAGAAGGCAGAGATAGTAATAAAGACATAGTTTTCTACAGTGACCCCCATGTTTCCACATGTAGCAGGTCTGGTGTAGAAGCCAAGGGTAGATTTCAGTGGGTAGCAAGAGCTGGACAGATGATCATTATCTTTGAAGTTTAACTTTTGCCAAGCCTTGGCTCCATGAGCTGTCTGTCTACAGAGCCAAGACGCATATGTTTTTTTTTTTTTTTTTTTTGTTTTTTTGTCCGTTTTGGAGGCCAGTACTCAAGGACCACTGTTTTTGTGGCTGTGCCAACATCTTACACAATATATTTTTTTGTTGATGATGGATGGAAACCATACCACATTGTATATATGTTTTTTTTTAGAGCTCCGTAAGAAAGAAAGAGATCGGCCCTTGTTCAAAATGGAAAGAACACTGTTATCTAAATGAAACATGTCTGTGGTTTTCAAGGATGTACTTGGCCGTTTTTTCCCCTTAGAGGGAACTGCAAGGATGCAGTTTAATGAAGAACCCAGAGAGGAGCAGATAGGTGAGAGGAAGTTTGAAAAATGTCTAAGCGAAGACGTTTTGGTCCGTTCATGATGGTGAATCATCATTATGAGGCTGCTTGGAAACCTTAGGTCTGAGATATTTTAGTAATAGCCTACTCTGGTTGGCATAGGGTATTTTGTCAGTGATGGACAGTATAATTTCATTTCAATATAGGACGATTTGAAATGAGCACAAAATGAAATGTTAAAAGTTTATACAAGCAGCAGCTAGTATAGTGTTGGCGGTGTATCAGTGGCCATGTACACATTTCAGCCTCTTCTGAGTACTTAATCCTGTTCTGTACACACCGAGTTCAGTTATTTACAGAGCTACGTGTTATGACTCATTCGCTAATTTTGACACTAGTCTGTTTCCCTCCATCATAGTTGCTTCCAACAGCTCTGCGGTCAAGGACTAACCCATACATTACAGTTCACAGAGAGCACACTGTTTAAAACAGCAGCTTAAAGAACATAAACACAGCATCTCTGTTGACGCTGGCTTACTTAAAATTGTTAATGCGTCTCTTGTCAAAAACAACAAGTGAGTTTCGTTTTTGGCATACATGATTCTTTACAGGTACGAGATGCTAAAATGTTGCTGTGGATACCACTTGTGGTTTCAGGAGCCATTCTAGATTTAATTTAGGGGATTCACTACTGTAATTACAGTGAATGCGATTATCACTCCTAAAGCTTTGCAGTGTGTATGTGGTATGTCTTTTCTCATATGCTAACAGTTATCCTCAAAGTGTTGGTGCTCCTCAAGGGAAATTTAAATAGTGATGTTTGATATCATAATGATGTCGTAGTTTCTTTTCTTTGGCTGTGTGTAATGCCACTGCACTGACAAGCTAACTGGCATATGAATATGAGGATAAGCAGGTCATCCCAGTGCAGTACATATAGAGTAGATTTTAGGATGCTTTATATTTTACCGTTTCTCCTAGTTTTATATACAGTACATCTGTAGTAAGATGAGAAAATCCTGACCTATTGTTCAACTGCAAAATGTTTTGTACATTTAAAATTGAACGTCTTACAACTTCCAGAAGATACATTTTACAATGTGGTGCGATCAAGTGTAATATTTAAACTTTTGTGTTTCCAAAAAATTGGAGAAAGGGATTATTATGTGACTCACAGCTAAAGCAAAAGATTATATTACTGGATTCTGGCCAGAGCATAATCAAAATGACTCAGTATTAAGTGATGTTCTGGTAGAGAGCCACCGACAGTCTTCTCTGAGTAGATGCAGAATACCACGCACACTTATTTAATCCAGTGTTTAGATAACATCCTTGGGAACGGCTTTTCAACAGACTGTTTGGCATTCATTTAGCATAGTTAGAAGGTTTATAAATATGGAAGAAATTGTATTTATTGCTTAACATTAATTTGCAAAGCAATAGACCAGAAAGTTTTGTTTTAGAGCTGCGCTCGGTCATTAAAGACCTTTAGTCGAGGTTATAAGACGTAAGAATTCTGTCTGTTTTTTTCTTTTTTTTCTTTTTCTCAACTATGGGCACTTTTGGACTTTTAGAAAATAAACTCTCTTAAACACATTTTCACTCTCACTAGTTTATTTGGTTTGCCTGCAGAGTGGATATACATGCATTTTCCAGAAAATCATGAACATTTCTACCGCAACATCATTTCCTATGACATCTCAAATAGCGTTTTGTGTTTAGTAATATTTTGCGGTGGAAATGACTGTGATGAAAACAACATTTTTAAACTTTTTTTTTAATAAAAAAAAAAATAAAAAGTCTTCTTAAGGCTTTTTCATAGTTAGCTTTTTATGTATCCAAAATGCACACCATTAAATAGTATTTACATACATAATTTGACAATTAATTGATTGGAAATGCCATATTGATTTGTTTGTTTTCCTCACACATACACTAACTTCTGAAAAACTTGCCGAATTGTTGGTTGTGGAGGAAAATTTTATATATATACAGTACAGTCCAAAAGTTTGGAACCACTAAGATTTTTAATGTTTTTAAAAGAAGTTTCGTCTGCTCACCAAGGCTACATTTATTTAATTAAAAATACAGTAAAAAACAGTAATATTGTGAAATATTATTACAATTTAAAATAACTGTGTACTATTTAAATATATTTGACAAAGTAATTTATTCCTGTGATGCAAAGCTTAATTTTCAGCATCGTTACTCCAGTCTTCAGTGTCACATGATCCTTCAGAAATCATTCTAATATGATGATTTGCTGCTCAATAAACATTTATGATTATTTTCAATGTTGAAAACAGTTGTGTACTTTTTTTTTCAGGATTCCTTGATGAATAGAAAGTTCAAAAGAACAGCATTTATCTGAAATACAAAGCTTCTGTAGCATTATACACTACCGTTCAAAAGTTTGGGGTCAGTAAGAATTTTTCTTTTTATTTTTTTGAAAAGAAATTAAAGAAATGAATACTTTTATTCAGCAAGGACATTTATAATGTTACAAAAGATTAGATTTCAGATAAACACTGTTCTTTTGAACTTTCTATTCATCAAATAATCCTGAAAAAAAATATTGTACACAAATATTTTGTACAATTGTACACATTAAATGTTTCTTGAGCAGCAGATCAGCATATTAGAATGATTTCTGAAGGATCATGTGACACTGAAGACTGGAGTAATGATGCTGAAAATTCAGCTTTGCCATCACAGGAATAAATTACTTTGTGAAATATATTCAAATAGAAAACAGTTATTTTAAATTGTAATAATATTTCACAATATTACTGTTTTTTACTGTATTTTTAATTAAATAAATGTAGCCTTGGTGAGCAGACGAAACTTCTTTTAAAAACATTAAAAATCTTAGTGGTTCCAAACTTTTGGACTGTACTGTATATATATATATATATATATATATATATATATATATATATATATATATATATAAGTTTCTGTAATTTGGTACATTTGGGTAATTGGATAATTGAACTTCATATGCTGTTCAGTGTTTCATGTTGTAGTAACATTTTTTGCTAGTGAGACACCTCTCAATATTTCAGTCCGACAAATTTAACATATTGCTACTCATTTGGTCACGGTGAAGTGTGTGCAACTGCTTACATGTTTACCTGTTGTAGGTTATACACGTTGTGTGCATAAAATAGATGCTGAAGAAGTGAAAACGTCAATGATTTTAGCCCTCCAAGACTATTTCGACCAAAACTGAAACTTTTTGGTTGCTGTATTGGATTAATGTTTTTGATTGCTGAAATGTTGGTGCTTCATGCATAATCATACATAAATAGCATATGAAAGTATCAAAGATAAATGATGAAGCCAGAAAAAAAAGAAATCTTAAATATCAAACCCTGGGATATAAAAGTGGCCAAAGTTGGCGAAACACCCCTATGTTATTTTTATGTCATCCAAATTTATGAAGTCACCAATATATTCTGTGAAAGACCGGTAGATTGATGTATGTTTGGGGTGTGTGATAGAGAGAGAGAGAGAGAGAGAGAGAGAACATACTCCTCAGCTAAGATCTATGACCTAGTGAATCAGTGTTAGTAAAGGCTGAGCTGTTCTTGATCTGTTTACAGAAGGAGGAGTGTGGGAGATAAGAGAGACACAGATGAACGGCTATACAGCAGCTTCAGCTCTGAATCACAGAAGGGGGTGGACAAGAAATAACAGCCTCATTCAGATTGATAAGAAAAAGAAGAGCTTGAGTGCTGAGAGAACGGTAATGTTGACGACTCACTCACTTGCGTTGCTATAGCACCATTCGAAAGCTGCTTTCAGACTTATTTACAAATGTTGAATATTTGAGCCAACAAATTAAGCTAGTGAATCAGTCTACATATTCAGAGCTTGTTTTATATCCAATGTGGTTTCAGCATTGAAAATGATTTTTTTCCCCACCTCAGCAGTTCATTTGTTTATTTGCCCTTTCTTCTCGTGTGGGGGATCTGTAACGTGAGATGCGGTTTTGCCAGTCACTGATCAAACTCTAGAAGACATGACCTGAGGTGAAAAGCCAGTCCATATCATTTGCCTTCCATCTTTCTCTTGCCTTCAGTGTGTACAGATTTAGAAAGGGTTCCATATCTCCACATGCTGTCGGACGGCTGCCAGAAAGGGCAATCGTTTTGCTACCTTTTCAGCAGCAGACATAAGTGATTAGCAGGTGAAGAATCGGCCATGTGCTTGGGGTCATGCTGCACTGGGCTGGAAATTTCCAAAGCAAACAAATGCACTAATAGCAGCTATCTTGAGGGAGTGGGTTGTATTGTGTCTGCAATTTTCGATAAAGCAAATATACTCTTTGCCTTATTCAAATAGAGCTGTCTTGCAATCTTCTGTATGGTTTCATTATTGGTGTAATTTGTCATTTGAGAGAAAAGTTTAAAATAATGATTTGCTCATTGATTTTTTTTTTTTTTTTTTTTTTTTTTTTTTTATGCCAAAAGATTTTTTTAACATTAGTGTAAGCGTTGGGTATCATGAACTTTTTTTTTTTTGTAACAGCATTTATTAATCTAGGTTAATGTATAACTGTACTAGTTATAATACTATAATACTATACTGTCATTTATAATTTTATGTGTAATTGAAACAAATACAAAAATACAGTACTGTTCAAAAGTTTGGGATCAGTAAGATTTTATTAAAAAGTCTCTTATGCTCGCCAAGGCTGCATTTATTTGATCAACAATAAAAACTTTAATATTATTAAAATAAAACTTCTAAAGCTTATTTTTAAATGTCAAATGATATTTCTACAGCACTTTATCACTCATCCAAGGTAAAGACTGCTCAAAACTTGGACTAGTTGTTGGTTGTTGCCCACCAAGGCTGAATTTATTTGATGAAAAATACAGTAACAATAGTATTGTGAAATATTATTACTATTTAAAATAAATGTTTTCTATTTGAACATATTTTAAAATGTAATTTATTCCTGTTGATTGCAAAGCTGGTTTTCAGCAGCCATTACTCCAGTCTTCAGTGTCACATGATTTTTGAAGGATCATGTGACTGAAGACTTTCCCATAAGAGGAATTACACTTTAAAATACATTCAAATAGATTTATGTTCATGTTTATAATCTTATTTCTTATCAATTTCAAAATAATTTGTGCCGCTTAATATTTTTGTAGAAACTGCTTTTTGATGCTTTTTTTTTTCAGAATTCTTGATGAATAGAAAGTTCAAAAGATATATATATATATATGTTTTTTTTTTATATAATTTTATTTTATATAATCTGGACATTTTATTTATTTATGTTTATATATTTATAGAAATGAATGTTACCAAGATTAATGTATTGTTCTGTATATAAATAAACATATATATACTAAAGTGTTACTAATTTTCCTTGCAACACTGGAAGATTAATTCAGTAATACAATTCTGAATGGAACAGTAATGGACAGAAATAGCCACTGCTGTGTATAACATTTCATTATGTTGAGTTAGACATGGCCCTGCTTTGACCTCAAGCTCATGGCAGTTCCTACTGTACTGGCACCCGCAGCTGTGTGAGCCGTACACGCTTCTCTGGAGGTTCATAATGTGGTATGATGTCAGAAAGGACCTTAAGTTTGGCTGTGTGACATTCATCAGTCAAAATTCCCATCCTGAGTGCCAGCACTTGGAGATATGACCTCACAACGCTACGCCTGGCCTGACCAAACTCCCCCCGACCCGTCCAGAACCCTGGCCCAATCACTTGTTGCCAGGCAACTCCAATGAAAATATTGCCTCAGTGTCTGCTTTATAAATACTTTTAATTAGTTGTCATTTGAGTAAAAATCATGGTTATGAGTCAAAACGGGGTTGCAGTGGACCACAGGTCTTTGCCGTGTGGGACGCAAGTGGCTTAGCTGGGTCAACGCCATGTTGGAAGTACAGCCCAGTCTGTAGACATTTTCCCAGGTTCTCTGACATGCTTTAAACCCCATACACACACACACACACACATGCAACAAGTTGCTGTTCCAATGCCAGAACTAAGGTTAATACAACTCAGCATAGAATTAAATTTACTACAGAGACTAGAGTACACTGTAAAATAAAATCTGTGAAATTTAAGGTAAAAAACACAGTAGCTGTGTTTGCTAGAACATTATTGATTATATTATCATTATTTCAGTTAATTAAATATACAAATTACTAAAGTCTTTTTTTTTTTTGGCTTTATACTGACAACCACCTTAAAGACAGGTGTTAAAGAGAAAGTCACATGATAAAACAAAGTTTATAACAAGTAACTTTTCCACAAGCTGAGGTAAATACTAGTATATAGGTGATGCAAAACACCATCATGGTAACACATGACACTACAATAATGCAATAAACATTCATTTAACAACAGAAGATGTTAATAACACGAAACTATAATGTACATAACTGAGAAGAAAGAATCTAAAATTAAAAGCTTATTTTAATTTAAAAAAAAACATCAAATGTGAAGTGTCACAAAGAGAATTCTGGCAATGTCAATTCATGGTTTTCACTGTAAATTATAAGGCCTTGTTTACCCTAGTACATTTTCGTATTAAAACGCATAAGGTTTGCTAAGGTTACACTACGCTGGTGTTTTCGAACCTTGAAAATGGAGACTTTTGAAAACGCTGCAGACCTCGTTTTAGTTTGAAAACACCAGGGCTGCATTTCAGTATAAACGGACCAAAATGGAGACTTTTCAAAATGATGGCGTGGCTGCCCACGTTCACTCTACGTATCCTTGATGACCATGTAAACAATAACATGGAGACTGAACTGCAATCTTGGCTGGCTTTGTTGTCATTTTTAGCAGCCATTGTTCAGTTAAACTCTGCATTTTTTTTTTTTAATACTGCAGCTGCCTACATGCGCAAGAGGCACACTGCAAAAAATGCTGTTCTTACTTAGAGTTTTTGTCTTGTTTCTAGTCAAAATATCTTAAAGTTCTTTAATCAAGAAGCATTTTCACTTAAAACTCACTTAATTTTGACTTATTTTTCCTAAAAACAAGAAAATAATTTTTACTTTTAATTTTTTCTTCTTGATCTAAGAATTTTTAGATATTTGGACTTGAAACAAGACAAAAATTCTAAGTAAGAATAGCATTTTTTGCAGTGCATCCGTTTACACTTGTACGCGTATACCCAGTGTGCAGGAACGGTCATGTGACAAGCGTTTTCGATCGTGTAGTATAGACAGAGATCATTTCTGAAACGTCAGTGTAGACGAGAATCATTTTCACGAAAACGCACTAGTGTAAACAGGGCCTAAGATGACGTTTTTTTCCACTTCCAAAAACTGTACTTTTAACTGTAAAATCACATGAAATGTCTCATTAGATCTATTATAGTTTTTAATCTTATAGAGTAAGGGAACTTACCATTAAACATTCAACAGTCTTTTACCATTAAAATTGTGCTTTGCTTTTTTTTTTTTTTTTTTTACAGTTTAGAATAGAATCCAAACCAGCTAAATTAAGGATTTAAAAGCTGTAGAGAGTACTATGTAAATGCAGGAGGGCAGATCTCGAAGGGCAGAGGGATTCCAGATAAGCGAGGAGGTGCTGAATGAAAGGGAAGACATACGCGCGCGGCACTCGGAGCGAACAGACCTCACACACCCACTCATCGTGTGGTTTGTGACATTCCCCCCTCGCTCCATTCCTGCTCAATCTCAGGTTTCATATCTGTCAGTTTTTACGAGCAGTAATTTGTTTAGGAGAGCTGGGGGAGGAGAATAACTGCCTAACACCTTTACAGCTGCATGACCAGGGGGTTTGCTGAGAAGTGCTTTCACTGATTTGTGCTTACAGACACCAGGGTGAGCCAGTGATGTCATCAGCACGCGCCTGTATCGTCTCAGACGGGCGGACTGACAGGGTCATCCTGTGGGTGTGGCCAATCCAGGGTGCTCTGCTTTATGTACAGCTCTTCCATTTCCACCTAATGCTGGGCGTGATGAAGTCTGATCTTCTAGCAGAAGGACATAAATTGCACCAACGTCAGAGGAGAACTGACCCCCTGACTGAACCTAGTTTCTACATTTCAGTCACCTGATGGAGTTTGGGTTTCTTGCCACTGTCACGTTTGGCTTGCTTAGTTGGGGTTTAAAACTTAATATTCAGTAATATTACAGATTTGACTGTGCTTACACTATCGGATAAGAAACTTGAATTGAGCTTGTTTTCTGTAGATCTGCTTTACAGCTGAATCAAATTTATTTCATAATTGAAACCATCAATACTGTTATTGTATTGAATTAAATTGAACATTGAACTGGCTCAAAATGAATAATGACACTATTGTCTTCTGTAAAGCTGCTTATAGCTGAATTGAAATCATTTCATAATTGATTAACTTTACAGTAATTGAACTGAACTGAACCAACATATTTGATGAAGTTTGTATTCTGTTATTTTTCTTTTTTTGTTACTGTGAAGCTGCTTTGAAACAATATATACTGTTTAAAGAAATATATAAGTAAAGGTGACTCGCCTCTACTTGTTGACAAAAGATGACAGCAAGTATCGCAACCAGTACGCGTTCGAAGTCAAATCTTTGCTTAATTGCAGTGTATAAGGAGTGCAGGTCCGATTTCCTTTGACCGATCTAATGGAACTTTGGGACAGAGGATCTGGTGATGTCATTTCAACAGCTTAACCATTCATGATGCTTTTACTTCATGCTTGAATGACAGAGGCATCACATAACAGCTCATGTTGAAACATGGCCTTGCATGTGCCACCCTTTCTCAGATGCTGGTTTTTAGCTTCCTGCACTATGTTTAAAGGTAAATCAGTTCATTTGTTGTTTGTTAAAGGTCTTGACTCATTGTGATGGAAGTACCTGCATCCAAACACACCCCAAATTACCAGAAACCGCAATCATAACCCCCCAAAAAACCTGTAAAAAAAACAAGGGCAGCTCAGGATGACTGTTTGGCTCGGGTGCACTTGGCCTGAGGTTGAATTATTGTTAAATGGAGCTGTTGGCGGTGTATCAGGGCAGTTTGAAAGTGTCTTTGACAGTCTAATGCCATTGTTGGAGCAAAGATGAGGAGTCGTGTTGTCTCTGGCTGGGTGCAGGAGAGCCGAGAGCAGAGCTTGGCATGTTTATTATAATACGTTTCAGTGCGGCCCAGTGGGACCTGGCCTCCCAAAGAATCTCCTGCATGGACCCCTGCACGGTGGTGCATATATACCGCACGCTTTACAGTACAGATGAGACGTACAAAATGACTGGGTGGAAGGGTCCAGAAAGCTGAGTTATGATAATGACTATTATCTTGATAAGTTTGCATTTGTGTTGCACCATTTGGAGCCAGGATTGTCCTAAATGGTCAATAAATTGTCAAAGGATGAAAACTTAATTAGAACGTCAAACTGTACTTTGTTTAAAGATCACGTTCTAAAATGGCTCATTTTACTGACGATCCTTGACGAGCTTTCATGAAGCCAGTATTTACAGAATTAGCTGCCAGTCGTATAGAATAGCGAACATAACCGTCAGACAACAGTAGATCCGTCAGTAGACCTATACAGCAACTATTTGTTACAGTTGTTGAGATGTCGTACGAAAAAGTATTATCCAACATTAAATCCCTCAATAGCTAACATCTTTATGTCTGTTAGATATCCGTTCATTACAACAGAATTATAGCTAGTCATAGTAGCAGGAGAAGTGATGCATGTTCTCCACACTAAAGGACACAGCTGCCTGGACGCAAATTTACAATTACTGCCAAAATGGCAAGATGTTACGTTAAGAAAACACTGGTATTAATAGACAGCACTCTAGAGAATCGTTAACCGAGTTCAGGCTTTGCCTTTTAATTAATGAGAGTAGAACCATTCTAAAATGCAATGCTTGTGCAATCACCGTGGCATAATATTTATTCTATGTCAGTGGTGTTCTTCGAACACCTGACAGAATTTCTGAAGCTTTCCAAAAAAATAATTTCAAAAAATGTTGTATCAGCCTTTTTCATGGGAGTCAATTATGGAGGGGAAAGCGGACTTTTAGAGTTTGACATGGATGATTTCATCACCATCACTTTTTGCTTGCTGCTTGTGGCAGCTGCAATTGTCTATGACTAAGAAGAAGCATCTCCAGTTTTTCAGGGAGTTTTCATTTTGTTAGTGTGTTTTATAATGAGCTCAAATTTGTGATTTTTAATGTTGAGTTGTTTTGTTTATAAAGTGAAAACAAGTGTGTAACTTTTTATTTTTACTTCACTGAAGATATATTAATACTGAAGATATAAAAACAAGTCTTACTCACTCGTGCACTTAATTTCCAGTTAAAATTTCCAAAAAAACCTTAAATAATTAATAATTAAAAATATAAAAAATAATTAATGTTGTTGCTTATATTTTAATTTTGACTTAGTAATTATTCTGCTACAAACCTGATCAATCAAAACAGTAGAAGATTTGTTAAATTATGCATGACCTAATTATTATTCATGAGCTGAGCCTGTACCATTTTGTAATGTAACTGTAGGGACTTTATTGTTCACAATTAATCCAAATTAAAGCCACCCACCTTGTGTAAAGTTTGAGGGATTCTTTGACACACATAATCCAAGAAATGATCTACATACCTAATGTTAATGCTAAATTCATTATTTATTTTCAAAAGAAAGCAATAAATGGTTAAAGTTGGTCTTTCAAACAAGAGCTGTGTCCGAAATTGCCTCCATACCCTTAAATAGGACAGTATTTGAGGAGACAGCCATTTGTATTGGTGTCCAAACCATAGTGGATGTTTTCTAGTGCACTCATTCAATCCCATAATGCACCTCAATATTGAGTATAAAACTGATGTACACTCAACGGCTAGAGAATACCCATAATGCACTGTGAAGGTCTTGCCGAATGAATTTCCACGTCTTGCCAGAAGATGGATCCTGCAGCTCAATCATCTATCCATCCATTTTCCAATCCGCTGGTCCAATGTGGGTACGGCATAATATCATACAGGTTAAAAAATTCCTTTTAATTGATTATTAAATAGTTTAATTAAGGTTTATACATGCTAGTGTCCATGACAGAGATCAAGGTAAATCTTTTCATTACTACTGGAGCTGGCAGTTTGCTAAGTTTCAAATCATTATTAAACAGCAAGCACAAACTATGCAAAAGTGGCAGCCTTTCCGGTGCACTCAGTGTCCGAATTCCAACATGTCCTCCAACCAGTACGCCCATATAGGTCATTTGTCACTTCCCTGAAATACGACCCATAGGAGCGTTTACTAAAGTTGCGCCCCTATCGACAATGGTCATATTTTGGGTTTCGCGTAGCTCAATTGGTAGAGCATTGCAATATACAACAAAATGTGATTGTGCGATCGTGGGTTCGATTCCAGGGAACGCATGTGCTCATAAAGTGAATATGCACTATAAATCGCTAAGGGTAGGTTTAGGGTTGGGGTAGGTGTAGTTGTTAATAAAAAAATGCGTTTTGCTAAATGGAAATAGGACAAATGGCGGGTAAGGGGCCGTGTAAAAAGTCCACACATTGCATTTAAATTAACACGCATTTTGATTGGTAACGACGGTCATACGCCATTTCATGACGACAGACATAACACGACACTGTCATTATTTTACACCAGCTAGAGGGCGCATGACTTTAAAACGTAAATATAGGTCGTAATAAGGAGCTTGAAAAAACAATCTATAGGGTCGTTTTTTGGAGGAGGACAGTCTCCCGAATTCACTCACTCATTTTCATTCACTCCTTCAACTGGATTGTATTAGGGGCTGTTTACACAACACCATTTTCAACTAAAAACAGAAAACTTTTTTGTGTTTTGCTCGATCATTTATATGACAATGGCATTTGGGGGCTTGAAAATGAAAACTTTAGAAAAATGGTTTTAAAGTGCAAGTTTTTGAAAAACGATACTGTTATCATCTCTGTAAACAACAAAAACACGAATCTGTGAAAATAATGACGTCATGCACATGCGTATTACATGTTTAATCTATGGGCATGCGTGTTTGTATGCGTATTCGGCATAGTCTTTCTTTACAAAGTGACATCGCCAACTACTGACCTGGCAGCATAATACAGCGTTTTTAGTCACTTTCACGGATCCGGAGATAGTTTTGACATCTATACAAAGAAAAAGCTTGTTTTTTAAACAAACCCTTAGTGGACTAATGTAGGGAATAGTGAATGAGGGTATATGGGCCGATTTCGAACACAGCTAAGGTCTGGTCAAAAGCTGTGTGCTCTCTCCACCTTCACAACCTGAATCCAATTTGCCCTCTTCTTTATAAAGACACCGTACAAAATAAAAGTCATCACCTTTAGATTCATCAAAACCACATGGTTCAAGTCAACAATTAAGTCACATTAAATACAATTCAAACATTCAAAACATAAATGGCTCCAAAAATCACAGTCAGCACACTACTTTTTTTTTTTTTTTTTTTTTTTTTTTTTTTTTTTTTAACACAGTGATGCCCATTCTTCACTCTAAAAAATGCTGGGTTAAAAACAACCCAAGTTGGGTTGAAAATGGACAAACCCAGCGATTGGGTTGTTTTAACTCAGCGGTTGGGTTAAATGTTTGCCCAACCTGCTGGGTTGTTTTAATTAAATCAACTATTGTTTAAAAATTGCTATATGGCTAGCTTAAAATGAACCCAAAATAGTTGGGAAATTAAAAACCAGATGCAATTAGAGGCAACAATAATAGACAAAAGGTGAATGTTTATTAATAAGCTTTAATATTTTATTAATATAGTTTAATAGTTTATTAATATAAATTTATTAATAAGCAATTTAATAAATGTTTATTGTTTAATAATTATTCATTGAACATTAATAAATGTTCATTTCCAACATACTTTGGGTTAATTTTAATTAAGCAATACAGTAATTTTTAAACAATAGTTGAGTTAAATAAAACTACCCAGCAGGTTGGACAAACATTTAACCCTACCGCTGGGTTAAAACAACCCAATTGCTGGGTTTGTCCATTTTCAACCGAACTTGGGTTGTTTTTAACCCAGCATTTTTTAGAGTGTTGCTACCATGTTATTAGTTCATGAAGGCTTACTGTGCTCTATGAATATTAAAGTTATAAATCATTTGATTTCTCTACCTCAAAGCCTACCTGAGCATGGCAGACCGTTTGAAGAGTCTCTTGGCAGCCCCAGTGATGGATCGGCCGTATCAGGGCACATGCAGGGCCCAAAGGAGCTGGTTCACTGGCCTGCGTAACGTCTGCTCTTTACAGAACCTCCAGCTGCATAATTGAGCTGTAATTAGGACTGGCAAAACAGTGCAGAAATCTCAGAGTAGCCAGAGCTAAGTGAAGATATGTTAAATGTAGCGACGCCTTTGAGCTGAAGTTTAAAAGCCAGTGGAGAGGAAGTTGATGAGAGAGAGTCTGTATTATACGGTTTAACACTATAAAAGTTATAGTCAGACTGGTGAGTGCAGGCAGGGAGCTGTTTTGTGGCAAACAGTACATATTACTAATGAGTTTTTGTAAAGCTTATGTAAATGTTTTGCACCCTACGGGCCTCATATATAATGGACAGAGTTATTATTAAATAAAAGTAAAGCATTTTATAAAATTGGCTCAGCGGAATACAAAAACATGAATTATTTAAGCAAGTGTGCTGGGTAAAGATTTGGGTAAAGATTTGTCAAAACCAATTAAATCTCTGGTCCAAAGCATGTGTCTTTTTTATTACTTTGTGTCCAAATATCTGGATTTTGACTCCTATCATCCCATGTTCAAAATTCGACTCATTCCCACAACTGCACCCGACAGAGGGGAGTCAAGTGGTTCCAGCACAGGCTTGTAAGGCGATTACATAGTGCCAAAATGGGGAAACAAGACACTAGCAGCCCATTACCTCAATCACGACAGAATTATGATATTTCCTTCAGTTCACTCCCTGCTGGGATTTGCCAATTTCTCCGCATTTGCTGTTTGGGTTTGTCAGTGTGGAAGGATGGAGGTGGTGCACCTTTAATCACTCGCAGATTAAAGTCATCTATTATCCTTCACAGGAAACGGTTTATGTTAATAGGACAATTGCCTGGTCTTTTCATAAAAGTCAATTATACTGTCATTAAAACACATCAATGAAACTAATTTGAGGATTTTGCTATCAAGTCAATGGTTCATAGAATCCTTTGGCATTCTTTGAAGTTAAAATACATTGAACAAAATCATTATAGTTTATAGTCAGCATTTATGAATTGGATCTAAGATATGGTGAATCATTTTGTCTTATTAATATGTTTGTGTTTGCATTTCTGTGTTCTTAATATAAAATGTATTTCATACTAAACATTTTAAAGAAATTAATTATTGTGTTCATCAAGAACCCATTAAAATGATCAGAACAGTAAATACATTTAGATTTTAAATAAATGCTGCTCTTTTGAACTTGTTCATCAAAGAATCCTTAAAAAAATGTATCATGGTTTCCACAAAAATATGAAGCAGTACAACTGATTTCAATATTGATAAATGTTTCTTGAGCACCAAATCGGGAAATTAAATGATTTCTAAAGGATCATGTGACGCTGAAGACTGGAGTAATGATGCTGAAAATTTTCAACTTTGCCATCACTGGTATAAATTACATTTTAAAATATATTAAAATAGAAAACATTTATTTTAAATTGCACTAATATTTCACAATATTACTACTACTACTACTATTTTGATTTGTATTTTTGATCAAATAAACGCAGCTTTGGTGAGCATAAAACCTTAATGACTGATCACCTCATGAAAGGCTTATATCATCCTTTGATGACAGCTTTAAAATAATAAGAACTTTATTTCTAGAAATTAAGACGCCCCTATATTTATTTAAAAATTGGATTTAAGGATGTTTGAGACCACGTTGGCCTGTCAGACTGTGATTGTGTGTGATGTTGTTTTAAGAGAGAGAACTAGGGAGTAGAGGAAGTGATGTTTAAAAATGATCCGTTAGATCCGTCCATCAGCCATAATCTGGTAATCACATGAGTGGTGGTTAATTTCCTGTGAGGGCTCAGGGCCGTACTGACTCACACCTGCAGGGGGGCAGCGAGTCAGTGATACATCCACCAGCTATGCTCATCAATACATACATCAGCTGTACAAGTGATGTAAAATTTACATTAGCACGTTCACATTTGGATGTAAGCTAAAACAAGACCTTTAAAGAACAACTATGTAACGGTTCATGTCAGAGCTAAAGTTCAGGTGGTTTATTTGTATTAACAGTCATGTGACATATGGAAATGTTTTCTGGAGTATTTGAGAAGTTGGCTGTAAATTTGAAGTAAAAGGTGACCGAGAGAGCCATAGACTCATGGGAAGAAACTATCAAATATCTGGATTCATAGTTTTTTTTTTTTTTTTTTTTTTTTTTTTTTTTGCAAATCCACCAAATTTGACTCACCAAGAGACATAAAACTCCTTTGGTAGCTCGCTGTTTCCATGAATCGTTCACTTGTACTTGTCTTGGATTTCTTTTTTCCCCTCCCAAAACAATGAGTTGCTGTACAAGGCCTCTCAGTAGAGGCAAAAGTTGGTTTATAACAATGTTTTGCAGTAAAATAATATTGATGTAGTTTCAACTGGTATCACCTGGCCATTTATCCTTCTTTTGGCCTTCAGTTGCATTTTTATCATATTCTTGTGGCTTCAATGACTAATTGTTTGTTAAATCATCAGCCCCGACTGTAACCACTAATTCTGTGCAGGGTTGTATGATATGGCATTATGTTACCGTGACATGGTTACTTATCATTGCTGTTTAGTTTGATAAAGTTACATATTTTATGGTTAAATGACATACAGAATCATATCTTTCGTTTTTCAAGACTACCTGAAGAATGATGGACTTGAGGGCCGTCCCATGTCAGATTACGTCATATCTGTCATTACTAACGGTGAAGAGTCTAATGTGGAACTGCTTGTCTCAAAGTGATATTTGATTACAGTGTAGCTTTACCTTCCTGGCTCGGTCCTTAAAGCTCAAAACCCAGCTAAGGGACAGAGCATGTGTATATGGAAGGTTTAGGAGCTGTGCAGAGAGAGGAGAACACATGTTAACCATTAATTCCTGTATTACCATTTTTCACCCTGTCAGGACGCGCAGCTACATGGTGAGAGCTGTTCAGTGTACGAAGTAATGCAGAGTGAGTTAAACTAAGCAGGACCGAGGAAACCAGCAGCTGAAAGTGTATCAGAGAGATGGAAAGAGAGAGGGAATGCTATACAGGGGAACAGATATGCTAACATGCTTTTTTTTTTTTTTTTTTTTTTCCCTCAAGAGTACATTTCGGGATACGTATCCGTTTGAGGACTTATGCCTGAAGTTTACACCAAGAATGAAACCAGTTCAAAGCACTGTAAAAAAAAAATAATAATAATAATAATTTTCATGATTTATCACAACCTTTCTTCTTTTGTCAAATCAACTTCAATAATTAATGTGGTTCAGATAGCATAATATTTTGAGTTTATATTGATATTATATTATATCTTCATAGTATTGACTCAAATTTTTAATTTCAATCAACTCAAAATTTTAAGGCAACCAGGTAACTTACTTTTTTTTTAAGTTAACTGTTATGAAGATACTCCATGACCATCTGTGGACTATGGGGCACGTTCCCTCATTTTACATGTACATACTGTACACACATTATACATTTACACTGACTTCAGGGGTTTTGCAATATAGTCTCCATGCTTCAAAAAGAACAAAAAACACACCATAAAAGTAATTCATTCATTGTACTGTTTCTCAAGTCTTCTGAAGTCATATAGCTTTGAGGCAGACTGAAATTTAAGTCATTATTAATAATCTTATCCTTCAGTTAGCTGTTAACAGCTGGAACCTGAATATTGAGTCTGTGAGTTGAACTCAAGAGCCAGATCAGTATGATTCATGAACAAATTATTTTGTGAACTAGATCCTAGGTCTTCAGCCCTGCTCATGGAGACCCACTGTCCTGCAAAGTTTATTTCCAGTCTGGCCTGCTTCAGCTCACCTGCATGGATTGTGATTTTTCAAGTGATCCTGAAGACCTTGATTAGCTGGTTCAGGTGTGTTTGATTAGAGCTGTAGCTAAACTCTGTGGGTCCCCAGGAGGGTTGAAGACCTAAGAACTAGATCAACTGATTCATTAAAAAGATCTCTCTCAAATGAATGTTCTCTCAGGAACTCTCATGAAAGCACTAAATAAAACCATAATGGATGTCAAGATTTTTAAGTGAAATAATGACTTAAATTTCAGTCTGTTCCTCACACAAAGCTATCATATGCCTTCAGAAGATGCCCTATAGAACATTTTTTATGGTTCTTTTTAAGTTTAAAAGCTCCAGTCTCCATCCATGGTATTTCTTAAAAATGTCCTTTGTGTTCCATAAAAAAGGAAGTCTGGTTTGGGAATAATTTGAAGTAAATAATAACAGGATTTTCATTTCTGTGTGAACTAATCCTTAAACCTTGATCCAATACCCAAAATCCAATGGACTGCCAACTCTTTACTTCTTTTCTTTATCTTTAAGTGCAAAAAATTGAACAGTCATCTAAACCACATCATCTCATAAAAGCCTCTCTCTTTCTCGTGTTCGCTCTCTGATGGAATTCTCAGTAATAGTGCCACTTTTCTACAGCCCACTTCACAATGCATGTGATACATAGTTCTGGCTTTCTCATTACAATGGTGTCACCCTCTCTCTGGCTCATGAATTCCTCTGAACTATTTTTATGACACTCCTCCCATCAGTCTTCACACTTGAAGGAGGACCTTAAAGGGATAGTTCACCTTTTTTCAATGAAATTTTTTGTTCTGGACCCCGTTGACTTTCATTGTACGGTCAAAAACATCAAAGTTCTGAATATTTTGTGTTCTGCAGAAAGTTGAAACTGATGACAATTTTTGTTTTTGTGTGAAATATCCCTTTAACATTTGGTAACTCAAAATATAGTTAGATTGTATGATCCACTAACCCAGTGCAGGACACTTTTTTTAAGAGCACATTCTGAAGTGGAGGCATCTAGCTTTACCTCTGCATAAAATGTATTGGTATGACATGAAAATCCTTTTAAAAATCTGAAATGTTTAGGTTTAAACAGAGGTGCAAGTTGGTACATTTCATCCTTTCAAATGTTCTTCATATCCAGCCTGTAATCTGCAGTGACACAGCCTTGACGCCCATTTACTGTAAATCAACACCAAAGCGAAGTCATAAAACTTCCAACATCTTTTCATCTGCCAGGCTGGTGGAGGCATTACCAGTTCATTTGCTCTCTCTTTCTCTCTCTTTCTCTCTCTCTCTCTCTCTCTCTCTCTCTTTCTTTCTTTTATTCCCTGACTTCAGTTTCAACTTGCACAGTAGTAGCTACCACAGAGGGGCCGGTTAGGTCCAAATGAGCATTGAGCACTGAGAGGATGTCAGCCTGCCATGGCGTCCCATTCCCAGCCAAACCTCCTCTCCGCTCTCCCTTCAGCGCCCGTGGCCTTGCTGCGTTTCAGTAATGGAAAACGGACCTTCCTCAGATTTTGATGGTTGATTGCAACCATATGGGGAATGTATTAATTTTTCTTTTCGTTTTTTAGTCCATTTTTAATAGCCATCTCATATTGCTCGTTCAGCTAACTGGTGTTGTTTTAATTTATTTAGAAATTAACTTTCTGAGGGTTGAGGGATTGTTAATTTGGGATTATAAGCAGCCAAACCATTGGGAATGAGTCACTGTCAAGTTTCGCAGGTAAAGGTTGTAACGGAATGATCAAAGTTTCACCACAACTGCCAAACTCAGAGCAGAAAACTTCTGGGCTTTGCCTTCGGATACTAAAAGCGGCCAATGAAGGCACAGGGACGTGGTGAGAGTGTTTACAGCAGGATCCGAGAGGTGTCTGCCAGAGTAAATTTACTGGGCCATGCTGCTCTGGGGTTTCTCACCCTTATGGGGCATTTGAGGGTCATTATACAATTACATATCTTTCAAATATAAGCAAAGTCATAAAACATGATGACAGCGGCTTGTGACATTAAACCTGCACTGGAAGACCGAATGATACGCTGTAACATAGTTGTGCTTTCTGATGCTTTACTTACAGGACACTAAAATAATATTGATTGATGGTGATAGAACTCTGGAAAATGTAATCTTTAGTCTTTTTTGACATATCTCAGTGAGGAAAAAGTGCATTTGGGCTGCTCAGTGCAGCAGGGAACTGTTCTGGAACTTGTATTTTCACCTGTAGTTTGTATATGGGGGTCCTTTGAGACCCTGGTATCCTGAATTAATGCTATAAACAGACATAAGCATTATGCTGAGATGACTGAGCTTATGAAACCACTCAGAAATAAACATTATGACAGCTTTTGTTCCACTGGACCTTTCTTCTTATCTTGCCCACTGGAGCAAATTCCCAGTTCTCAGTCTTTTGGCAAAGCAGAATACAGTGTTTGGAATAGACATACTAAATGTGGTTAAAAATATCTAGGTTTTTGATTCTAGTATGATGCGATTGTTTGACATGACATGCTTTAGCGAGTAAAGGTTCATGTATGAATGTTTTTAATTTTATTGTTGAATTTGGACATGTTGAGACCAGACTGCTGAACTGGACTGTGAGACCTTTTTCCGCTGACAATGACCTGCCTTTGTTTTATTTAAAATCCAACTCAACTGTAGCAAAACTTTTATAGTCTTAATCGTTCAGCTTCACACTGGGGATAAAAATTGCACTTTTGGCTGCATTTCCCATCCGATCCTGAAACATTGCTCCAAATTATTCATATCCACCGATTTTTCACCTCACCCCTACGCCCACATCGGCTTATTTTAGTCTCTGCTTCCCGAGCGTTTTATCATCGGGGAGTCACCCTGACATCTTTCTTACCTCAGCCCTTTTGTGCTTGCGGCCTTCTGCAGTTCCAGCCTGCGTCTTTGACACGTTCTTCTCCAGTGAATCCCAGAGATTTAGCCAAAGGGTCCATTACCAGCAGTTTCGGTACTGAGTCTCCAGCTCACTTCTCAGGGGAAGTGCTGGTCATCCTGTGTTAGGGTAATGTACATTACAAGTGGTGCAGTCATAAAGCTTCAAAAGCACACCATGAGTTAGAGCATGAATATGAGGCCTCAGGGACTAGAGTTGGAACCGAATCTGATTTACCTGCATTATTCGTAGTCTAGGGCAGGAAACTGCTGTATGGGTTAAGAGTAGAGAGTTCATTACTGTGGCCTCCAGTGCTGTTCCTTTTGGACTCTTTCCTGTTGGACTCTTTTAGACGTTCTCAGCTTCTCTTCTGATCAGCACATATAGGCTTTAGTAAAATTAAGTACATTTCTGTAGAGAGACTACACTGTTTTTGCTCGTTCTCTGCTGAAAATTGCTTTTAGGATAGCTGTCAGTTGCTAATTGGTCATAATTGAGTCAGTTTTTCAGTTTATTAAGTGTGAATTTGAGTTGAATCTACCACACTTGGACAAATGCAGACAGACACCAAACAATGGCAACAGACACTTTGTCGGGTTTTGTTGGATCAGTGTATATTACCTGTCGGTGTCAGTTGATGTTGGCGCTTGTTTTTGCCAATTGTGCATGTTCATTCAGCATTTGTTGGGAGGTGGAATGTCTGAGAAGTGACATATTGTAATCCAGTGATTGTCTGCTTTGCTCAGCGTCTAGCAGTGTGGAAAAGGAAAAAAATGAGATGAGAGAAAAAAATATTTTAACGCTTGCATTCACTCGCAAAACCTTTGTATTTTCCTTGAAACTTTGTATTTGCTCGCAAAATTTTTAATATGAGCTGGGGAAAAACTCTATTTCAATGCTTTTGCAAGAAAATGCAAAGTTACTCTGGGAATGCAATCCTTCTGAAAGAGAACATAAAAGCTTTGAAATATATTTTCCCTCTCATTTCTTTTTTATTCATCATGTACCCTTAAGGACTTTGTAAAAATTATGCTTTTTGCAGTTATGTCTTCACTTCCTTAAATTCAAATTCAAATTGCACTTCTATATCCTGTTTGCTATCTCGATTCAAACTGAGTCCAAAATCTAAAACTAAACGGCTCCCATTGTAATCAATGAAGCTGTCAACACTAGAAGCACCTGTTTGTGACACAGTTTACAGAATAGACCATAGATTTCTGCATGACATTTTTTTTTTAATTGTGCTGTGAAAATACTATAAACAGCATAGCAGGACTTCAAAAGGTTGACACTTTTCTATGGTTGCATGAATTGAATCTCAGTGAAAAAAAGTGATAATGAGAGAATCATGAGATGGCCATAATGTGCTCGATTGGATCTGGAAAAAAAGAGAGATTGTTCTCAATGCCTCATTAGCCTCATTACATCTTCAACCTCATTCATAGTCCAAACACCTTGACAGGCCCCAGATGACAATCGTTTTCCCATTCAACTGCAGGGCGATTCATAAACTCTGTCTGTCATTTATTAGCGTCTCTGAGAAGCGTGCTAATCCTAATGGAATTAAACAAATGCGCTTTTAATGAAACTTCTCATTCTGACTTCCTGCCTGGGTGTCATTTCTCTTAGTCTGACGATCATCCTCCCCTATCATTTTTAACATTGTCTCCTTGGAAACTATCATCTAAACAGAAGCTCATGCATCCTCTTTCCTCATGCTGTATCTTGGCTCTGGTTCATGCTGATGGGAGGATGTAAGTGTCTTATTACTGAAGAGTCTGACCTATGACTGCATCTGTTCAGAGAAACATTTTACTCTCATTAATCTCTGCTGTTTTTACTCAACCCTGTTTCTCTCTTTCTCTTTTCTGGTACATTAAGTGCTGCTCTATAAGGTATATGTGGGACTGTAGCCATACTTTAGGTTTGTTGGTGCCAGGACTAAGGAAATGAAAGTATTGTGTTTGATTTCTCTGCTTTATCCCACACCATTGACAGCATTAATGAAGCATTTCTGAGCTTTGAAAGAGGAGGAAGAGTCTAACTCCTCTCCTCAGGGTAAACAGTATGTATTCCGACTACCCCATAGCCCACACTACAGACCTGCCTGTTAATCGATTTAACAGGGAATCACAACACATGGTGGAAAATTTCCAAGATAAATGGACTGGGAATTCAGTACCCATCAAAAAATATATACGCATTAAGTAATTATTCTTGGTATCAATTTTATGGCCATCCATCCATCCATCCATCCATCCATCCATCCATCCATCCATCCATCCATCCATCCATCCATCCATCCATCCATCCATCCATCCATCCATCCATCCATCCATCCATCCATCCATCCATCCATCCATCCATCCATCCATCCATCCATCCATCCATCCTTAAAAGTTTCACCACTTCTTTTTCCTAGGTTGTTCGATCGACTAGAACCTCCAATTAGCAAGTAGACATACATTATAATGACAGATCCATCCCAGAAAACTCTTAGGAATCTGTTTGGTGTCAAACCTGGCCTGAAAAAGTCTTGTTGGTCTGTCAAAAACTGATGAGCTACAAGAGATGAGTAATTTTAAGTCCTTTCCTTCATCTGCAGTGTTTTAGTCCAGTAAGCAGTTGGGGACAAAACTCTCCTGGGCCTCCTGAAGACCTCCAAACACTCACTCTCTTCTTTCTAGGCTGACCTGAAAATGAGGTCAAGCCTGCTGTCAAACAGATGAAAAGCATGATCTTCCCCAGGAGGAGAAACAATGTGAAGTGCATCCGCAGCCCTCCCTGCTCACATCCTTCGTGGAGGTGCTCATAATAGTGCCTGGCTCTGGACAGCCAAAGCAGAAGAGAGGGAAAATTCCTATTATTCATATTATCTTGATGCAGAAGCTAATCTCTATATTTCTCTCTCTCCTCTCTTTTTCTTCTCCTCTCTTTTCCAGCGTCTTTTGGTCTTTCTTTTTCATTCCTCGGCTTTATTTTAGCAACAGCTTGGGTGGTGCGACTTTGACTTGAACTCTAGTACCCCTATAATTTTGTACTACGCACTGTGACTTTCCTTGTCTTCTTTATCTAAGCATTGTTTACAAACCCACTATCTCATCTAACATCTTCTCTGGCTCTAAAGGTCATGATCTCCTTGATTTCTCCTCCTCACACTACTTTCCTTGCTGGTCAGACCCAATTCCATTGAAATCGATACCGCAGGAAGAGGTTACTCCATCGCTCCTGCCTGTCAACTTGGCCCAGCACTTCTCTCTCCACTGACTTGAGTGAGTCACCTGCTTAAAATGAACCCTTAGAGTAATAATGACTTCCTACGCTCCACACTCATACATAATCTCTGCTTTATCTCTTGCCCTATTCTTATCGTTCTCCAGTTTCTCAATCACCCCCTTCTTTCTGCATGATGTTTTTGCCTGGGAAATGTTTTTTAGAACAAAAAACTATTTCCTTTTCCATTTTTGGTAATATAAATGAATTGATTAAGCAGTGTTTCATCAGTGCTGACATTTACGCACACGCACACACACACACGTTTGGTGTGTTTATATATATATAAAATATCTTACTGACCCTAAACTTATTGTTGAAACTTTTTTTTTAATGTGATTATATTTTTATGTACACATTATATTATATATTAAAGCCATAGAAGAGCATCCAAAGCTAGCACAGCTACTCTGCAGGCTACTCCATAATCCCGTAAACCATTTCTGACGGACTCTGCCATCCAACACCAACAATTACCTCAAAGGTGGGTGTTTGTGCTAGTGGTTTGTCAGTGTTTTAACTTATTCTCCCATACGGTCATGGAAATCTCCAACAACCCAGTGTAGAAATGTGACATAAATCTGTGTTCAGAAGGAACGAAAGCCACAGAGAGAGTACGAGAAGTCAATTAACTGCTGTGTAGGGGCCTTTTTTCCGCAGAGAAGTGAAGGAGAGCTGGTTTTTTAGATGCATGTAAGGGTGAGGGTCACCCTTGGAGAAGTGATCAGAAGTGACTATTCTGAGAAGAGGTTTTGGTTATTAAAAGGCCACACTTGAGGATTAAAAGCACATTTCGAAAATGTTCAAAATGAGGCTTTTACAGCTCAAGGACCTCAGGGTGATTACGACCTGGAAAGTAGTGGCTGTCAGTGGTACAGCAACAATGAACACCACCAGGCAATGGCATTGCCATTATATATCCTTCTGAAGTAGCTTGATCCATGTGTTCGCATGTACAAAGTTCCCACTATAATGACAAAAGGAAAGCCAGGAGAGCTGGATTTATAATAGATACAATAGGTATATCTTAAACTATAGTTCACTCAAAATTTCAAACTGTCTCCCCCTCATGTTGTTCCAAAACCTCAAAATCTTATATGATTCTTCCATGGAACACAAAAAGGGGACATTTTGAATTTTCCCCTGCTTTTGCCCAACTTTTTTTCCACGCAGTTACAATGAACAGGGACAAAAGCTTAAAGAAAATTATATAAAAGCACCATAAAAGGTTATCTGAATTTCTATATTCCGAATCTTTTGAAGCCATGTTACTGCTTCGTATAGGGAATAGACTAAAAATGAAGTTGTTATTGACTAATAATATTCATAAAAATTTGATGAGAAAATAAAAGTCCTTTAAAGTGAACACAGCAGGATTTATATTATATCTAGAAACTGTAGAATAAACCGCACCACCTAGAATCTCACTCTGGAATGTTTTTAACTAGTAGCGTCAGCTGCAGTATTTCATAAATGTAACTGTTTTTTCTCTGAAACCTCCTAGTATCGCAGCAATAAATAAATGTCTGCTACTGATAACTTTTATGTCATGTAAATGATGCGGTCATTGTGTAAGTCTGCCATGGTACACAATGACTTGCCAGAGAGCACATTTACTATGTCTCTGTTAATGAGACAGCTGTTTGTTATTTAAGTAAATATGGCAATTACCAGCTGTTCAAAAGACTCACTGCAGGCGTTAGAACTACGTTGCCTTATTTTTTAATTCCTGAAACAAACCATATTCTCAATCTTTCCTTGTTTAGTCCTTGTATATGATGCAGTTTCTTTATTTCTCTTTCTCAGGCAGATGTTATAATCAGCAGTGCATGCATTGCTGTCCTTTAACAATGCAAATGTGTCCAGTTAATGACCTCATAGTTCTTAAACAAAGAGAGGGAGTACGTCGGAGTGGGAGAGAGAGAGAGAGAGAAAGAGCGGAGCCCACGGGGGAGCTTGCAGGTGCGTTGGGACAGCTCCAAAACCATCGCGGGTACATTTCTAGGCTGCTGCTTCACCACTGAACGGCGTCCAACCTCACAGTAAAAAAACAGCTTTGTGATCAGGGACTATTTAAGAGCAGGTCCCCTCCTCCCCACCACTGCAGCTCTGCCAACTGGCCACGGGAAAAACACGTGGGGCGTCTCCTCAAAGCCGAGTAGCCAGTTTTACTGAAGCCAAACAGAACCGAATTACAGCAACGGGACATTTTACACAGTGTGCGAAATAAAACCGTGATTGAGAGCGCTGAAGCTTGGGGCTCAGTGCAAACGCACCTCTGTCCATCTCTCCTGTTTACGTGAAATGTTGTCAGAATAGATAGGTATGATGGGGTGTATTCTGACAGTAACATTTGATTGCCAATGTAAATATATTCCTCTAGAGGTAGAAAAATCTAGGCTAACATTCGGTTAAAGACTATCATTATGATTATTCAACTCTGCGTAGCCTCATTTCAACTAACATGAAGCAATTTCATTCACTTTCAAAATTAGTTTCTGTAACAGTTGTTGTCTTGGTTAAATCTATATGTTCCATGTGTTTGGAAAGTTTTACATGCTTAAAATATCCAAAAAATATTCTAATGTTGTTGCTGGGTTTTGGGATAGTGAGTGAAGATACCCTGGGAGATTACAAATAAGACTTATTATTTATATAATAATTATAGTATTATATAAATCATATATTAAATAAAAAAAATATTTTTACAATAATTATTAGTAATAATAATTCAACAATATAAACAGTAAATTGCTATAAAATAGAATAATTTTGAAACAATAATTATAATACTAAATCTTCATATTTTAATACTTACAGGTGCTGGTCATATAATTAGAATATCATCAAAAAGTTGATTTATTTCACTAATTCCATTCAAAAAGTGAAACTTGTATATTATATTCATTCATTACACACAGACTGATATATTTCAAATGTTTATTTCTTTTAATTTTGATGATTATAACTGACAACTAAGGAAAATCCGAAATTCAGTATCTCAGAAAATTAGAATATTACTTAAGACCAATACAAAGAAAGGATTTTTAGAAATCTTGGCCAACTGAAAAGTATGAACATGAAAAGTATGAGCATGTACAGCACTCAATACTTAGTTGGGGCTCCTTTTGCCTGAATTACTGCAGCAATGCGGTGTGGCATGGAGTCGATCAGTCTGTGGCACTGCTCAGGTGTTATGAGAGCCCAGGTTGCTCTGATAGTGGCCTTCAGCTCTTCTGCATTGTTGGGTCTGGCATATCGCATCTTCCTCTTCACAATAGGTCAGGCGAGTTTGCTGGCCAATTAAGAACAGGGATACCATGGTCCTTAAACCAGGTACTGGTAGCTTTGGCACTGTGTGCAGGTGCCAAGTCCTCTTGGAAAATGAAATCTGCATCTCCATAAAGTTGGTCAGCAGCAGGAAGCATGAAGTGCTCTAAAACTTCCTGGTATACGGCTGCGTTGACCTTGGACCTCAGAAAACACAGTGGACCAACACCAGCAGATGACATGGCACCCCATACCAAACTTTACACTGGACCTCAAGCAACGTGGACTGTGTGCCTCTCCTCTCTTCCTCCAGACTCTGGGACCCTGATTTCCAAAGGAAATGCAAAATTTACTTTCATCAGAGAACATAACTTTGGACCACTCAGCAGCAGTCCAGTCCTTTTTGTCTTTAGCCCAGGCGAGATGCTTCTGACGCTGTCTGTTGTTCAAGAGTGGCTTGACACAAGGAATGCGACAGCTGAAACCCATGTCTTGCATACGTCTGTGCGTAGTGGTTCTTGAAGCACTGACTCCAGCTTCAGTCCACTCTTTGTGAATCTCCCCCACATTTATGAATGGGTTTTGTTTCACAGTCCTCTCCAGGGTGCGGTTATACCTCTTGCTTGTACACTTTTTTCTACCACATCTTTTCCCTTCGCCTCTCTATTAATGTGAACAGCCAGCCTCTTTTGCAATGACCTTTTGTGTCTTGCCCTCCTTGTGCAAGGTGTCAATGGTCGTCTTTTTTTTTGGACAACTGTCAAGTCAGCAGTCTTCCCCATGATTGTGTAGCCTACAGAACTAGACCGAGAGACCATTTAAAGGCCTTTGCAGGTGTTTTGAGTTAATTAGCTGATTAAAGTGTGGCACCAGGTGTCTTCAATATTGAACCTTTTCACAATATTCTAATTTTCTGAGATACTGAATTTGGGATTTTCCTTAGTTGTCAGTTATAATCATCAAAATTAAAAGAAAAAAACATTTGAAATACATCAGTCTGTGTGTAATGAATGAATATAATATACAAGTTTCACTTTTTGAATGGAATTAGTGAAATAAATAAATTTTTTGATGATATTCTAATTATATGACCAGCACCTGTATATTACTACTACTACTACTACTACTAATAATAATAATCATTGTTGTTATTCATAAGAAAAAATAATAAAATAAATAAATATATAAATTAATAAAAAATTTTCCTTTTCTAAATGCTTAAAAATGGTTAATTTCTTATTTTTAATAATAAAGCATTTATTATACATTTATTATTATGCAAACAATTCAGTAAATAACAAGTTCACAGACCGTAATGGGTATTTTATAGTATGGCTAACCATGTTAAACAACAACAAAGTTGCTTTAGTTGATTACAGTAAGCATTTGTGTCTATTCTGAAGTATCTTCGCCTGTTATTTAATACTTTCCATGTTTGCCAGCAGCATAGCAAGTGTTAGTAGGAAAGTTTGACCAAATTAGCAAGAGTAACTTGGTGGGTGTGGGTTAGCTAAGGGTCAGCTGTTGGGCGAGGAGTGTGATGGTTTGTGGGAAGACTATGCTCTTTAAAATATGAAATACTGATGTATTTATGTTGCCAGTGCTGCTGATTCAGATTTGAATCATTAGTGGTCAGTGGCTGAATTTGGTCAATGTCTTTTTTTTCAATATGAAATGCAGATGTTATACGGCTGCAGACAAATGAGTCTCCAATTTGGAGGAATAAGTTGTCAGCATACAGAAATCTTTTAATTAGGTTAATTGCAATCCTCACATCGCTGAGTTTGAACTAAGGTGACTGATTTATGCAATCAAAATTTTTTTGTGAGTTTAGTGTTTTTTTTAGTGTCATTTTTCTCTTTCATACAGCACACACACACACAGAAGAACTCATTTTCTTGAACTATTAAAAGCAGACAACTAGTCTGGCTCTTCCCCTTGGCTTTCTTTGACAGATTTTATACCACAAGGATTTTAAGACAGGTGTGTGGGTGTGTAAATCTCTCTTTCTCTCTTTTAATGACTCTCTCTGTTTTTTACCCTATTTTAGGCATTTATGCTTAGTCTCAGTGATGGTTATTGCAGGCAGAGTTAAGTCTATCTGATAAGGGCCTGTCATAATGAAATATCTTTAGATTCTCAGGTGCTCGGTAGTTCTGGGTGGTTCAGTTTCAGATGCTGGTTTATTGGCTCCATCTTAAATTACATGTTTGATCTAAAGCCAAAGACATGTCACATGCGTTGTCCATTTACATTGATTTCTGAGGGTCAGTGAAAAAGTTTTTTTTTCTTAATTGAAGTTGTTGTTATAAAAGTAAAGTTGTGATCTCATTTA
The DNA here is from genome assembly GCF_018812025.1 of Megalobrama amblycephala. NCBI lineage: Eukaryota > Metazoa > Chordata > Actinopteri > Cypriniformes > Xenocyprididae > Megalobrama > Megalobrama amblycephala. The sequence goes on along the minus strand of NC_063053.1, from coordinate 20,442,778 downwards.
GTCTCATTGTTTGAGGGATTGACTTCTTGGCTCATCTGGTGTTACATCTTGAGTCCCGTTTTGTCTCAACTCACATTGATGATAACATGGAAGGTTGGGGAGAATTTATTTTTCCATTAACAAAGGATCATCCCATTGCTTATGTTTAAACCTCTTGTTCTAGGCCTATTTTAAAATGTAATTGATTTATGTGATGGCAAAGCTGAATTCTCAGCAGTCTTCTCCAGTCTTACTCTAGACTTTAGTGCAACATGATCCTTCAGAAATCTTTGTAATATACTGATTTGGTGCTCAAGAAACTTTCTTTCTTATTATTGTCAACGTTCTAACATGGCTAATGGCAAAATACTAACTGTAGAGACTAATTTCTGTCCTATGGACTTAAACTGTAGGTGTTGAAATAATGGATTCTACTATATAGCCTCTTTATTTACAATCTGTCATTGACAGGGCCGTCACTAGTGGGGAGAAAGGTGGTGATGATTCTAGGGGGTGCCCACAATTTCAACCGAGGGGGACCCATCTACCATCCCAGCCAGGAACACGATTACAACCGAGGGGGACCCCACTCTCCCACCCCGATATGCGATTTCAAGGGGGCCCCAGATACCCGGCCCTGGTCACTGATAAAGCTTTTGATTAATATTAAGGGCTGTACATGTGTAGAGACTCTCAATGTGTGCTGGTATGCTTTATCATTGAGTTAAACATACACATATAGCCAAATGTGACAAAAACTAGCACTTTTCTGTTGTTTTATGGTTTTTATGTTTGGAGTTGGAATGATTAGAAACAGGAAAAAATACCAGAGGAGATGAAGCTCTTTTAACCTCTGACCTCTGCCAACACAAATCTAAGAAATAAAGAGACAGCTTATGTTCTCCTTTCCTCTTACATGACAGATATGGCTAATAAATGCTAAATGACAGTTTCAGGGATGGTGTCTCTCTTTTCTTCTGCTCATTTCCCATGTTGTGGTGTGCTTTGTTTTGTACAGCCACAGTGACATGGTCCATTTCAGGAGGGCTGGTGTTGACGCTATGCAGGGACTTTCCTCATCCTGTTGGGCTGTGGTTCAAACGTTCGCTCTCCATTTTTTCTCTTTCCTTTTCTTTTCTCTCTTTCATTTTTCCAAGGAGCTGGACATACTTAATACACATTATCTCTCACATCCATCACTCAGCTATGTGCTAAATGACATCACCCAGGCAACCAATGTAAAGAGAGAGAGAGAGAGAGAGAAGAGAGGAACTGAAGCTGAAGCTCTGAGGACAAATGTGTCTACCGCTTATGTTGCTTTCTTATAAACCAATTTAAAACATGTCATAATTGTTTGAAATACAACAGCTCAAAGAGACATTTCTGGTTATGCATTTTAGTTACAAACAACATTTGAGATTTTTGAGAACTGTTTGTTCAAATGGGAGAGTCAAACAACCACCAAATTAAGTTGACAGTTTGTTTCTTTATACTGGACTTGATTTGGTTTCTCTGGCTGTACGCTGGTTTGGCTTTATACTGTGCCGAATGCTTTGCCACTTTAGTGTCTCACATTTTTTACGAGTGAGAAACACCCTGATCTCCAGCACTCTGAAGGGTTTTAGTTGAGGGGAGTTGCCCTGAATCACAAGCTCAGAAGCACCAATCCTGGTCAAAGGCCAGGTTTTTTAGCCAATCAACTCATTTGTAAATATCATGTGACTAATCACTTTGGAGCTGCAGAAAAACAATGTCATATACACTACCGCTCAAAAGTTTGGGATCGGTAAGATTTTTAATGTTTTTAAAAGAAGTTTCGTCTGCTCACCAAGGGTGCGTTTACTTCATTATAAATACAGTAAAAACAGTAATATTGTGAAATATTATTACAATTTAAAATGACTGTTTTCTATTTGAAAATATTTTAAAATGTAATTTATTGTGTTGGCAAAGCTGAATTTTCAGCATCGTTAATCCAGTCTTCAGTGTCACATGATCCTTCAGAAATCATTCTAATATGTCAATTTGCTGCTCAAGAAACATTTATTGTTTACAATTGTACAAAATATTTGTGTACAATATTTTTTTTCAGGATTATTTGATGAATAGAAAGTTCAAAAGAACAGTGTTTATTTGAAATCTAATCTTTTGTAACATTATAAATGTCTTTACTGTCACTTTTGATTGATTTAATGCATCCTTGCTGAATAAAAGTATTAATTTCTTTAATTTCTTTTCAAAAAAATAAAAATAAAAATTCTTACTGACCCCAAACTTTTGAACGGTATTGTAAAATGTTACAAAAGCTTTGTATTTAGATAAATGCTGTTCTTTTGAACTTTCTATTCATCAAGGAATCCTGAAAAAAAGTACACAACTGTTTTCAACATTGATGAAATAATCATAAATATTTCTTGAGGAACTAATCATCATATTAGAATGATTTCTGAAGGATCATGTGACCCTGAAGACTGGAGTAATGATGCTGAAAATTCAGCTTTGCCAACACGAGAATAAATTACTTTGTAAAATATATTCAAATAGAAAACAGTTATTTTAAATTGTAATAATTTTTCACAATATTACTGTTTTTACTATATTTTTAATTAAATAAATTAAGCCTTGGTGAGCAGACAAAACTTCTTTTAAAAACATTAAAAATCTTACCGATCCCAAACCTTTGAGCGGTAGTGTACATACATATATAATTATTAAAGGTCCCGTTTTTCGTGTTTTTTTTGAAGCTTCGGAATCAGACCCGGTGATTGGACTGTGGGATGAAAATAACAGCGTTTCGACGACATGGCGACAAACACACACTACAAACGCAACTCTTGTGTATTCCTGTGGGCGGAGGTTAGTCAAAAAACTGTTTTAGTGACGTCATTAAAGAAGGAAGTAGAGGGATGTAGTCCAAACTGGCCGTTCGATGTAGGCGACTTCTGTTAAATAAAATATCTCGCTTGGCATTGAACTTTGAGCTTTAACATTTTACAGATTTTATTTATACTCTAACAACATTACACACTAACTAAAGTTTGAAACATGGGATCGTGAAGAACGGGACCTTTAAAGAAAATAATATTACTAATACTTTTAGTCAGAAAGGATGTATTAAATTGATCAAATCTGATAGTAAATATTTAAAATCATATAAAAGATTTCTATTTTAAATAAATTCTGTTTTTTTAAAACTTTCTATTCATCAAAGAATCCTGGAAAAAAATATATCATATAGTTTATATGGATCTTTGAGCATTGTTTCTACAGAACACTTCTATTGTCATTGACTGTGTCGTGTATGAAATATAGCACTGTTGTGAACAGAGCCATTAGCAGCTTCTGGCTGTGCATCAGAGAGGCTTAAAGGTCCAACTGCTGCTCTGTGGGGGTTTGGAGTGTATTTCACATGTGAAAAAAAAATAAAAAATCACACGCACTCTTGATGAATGCGTTAAAGCGGCAAGAGCGACTGCAGCAAGCTGAATATTAGCCTCTGTGGCACCATAACAAAATTATGGCAGAACGTTTACTAAACGCTCACTCAAAGGACCCCCATAATGCCAGAGGCCCCAAATCTCTCCCTGCAGCGTCCCAGCAGGAAAACACCGCCTCTCTGGCCAAGCTGCATTCCTCATAATGGCTTTTTACCTTCCAGACTCACAACCACAGAGCTGTGAAAATGACTTGATTTTAATCATGCGACTGCATCTTTCAAAGCATTCTGCTGCGCAATTAAAAAAATAGAAAAATCAAGACCTCTCCGATTTTTACAGGGGTGAGAAAGCAGCCGGCCCGCCCAGTGTGTGTGCGGGGGGGAAATGAAGTATATTTGGTAGGAGAAACCATGCTGGTTATGGCTCTGTAAATGTGCACGGTTTGTTGCGTCTTCAAAGAACTGAGATGATTTGACTACGGAGAGAGAAAAATGGCCTTTGTTACGTTTTTTGGATGGAGAACGGTTCTGTTTTAGATCTTTGGTGAGGGGGTGACGTTCAACGAGCTGCTGAATGGCTGTCCTTAAGATTGCCGATAAGGTCTGTCAACAAACCGCCTGACCCCGTTTGATGGATATTGTCTTGGTGTTTGATTATTTGTAATGTCAATACATCACCATTACCAGATCATGAGCTATTGTGAAATAGTGATCAGTCTTTGGTTGAATCATTCCTTTGTAATCTCTCTTTGGTTAAAAAAAGCATCTTCCAGAAATATAAATGTAAATAATGTTGTTAAAAACAGACCGAAACGCGAAAGAGCATTGGCTTCCGCTCATTACATCATCAGCACAGTTGTGGAGTGTTCTGGCGCTGCTGTTAGAATGAAAACAGCGCTGGGCTCTGACCTCGCTGGTACCAAGAACACACCACATAAAACCTCACCAACCAGCATCTTTTTCCTTCAGCCAACTCCATAAAACTCCATTTCACCCCTTACAAATACACACACTCTTTCTCTCCCTTTCCCCCCGCCCCTGCCTTAACACACTCTTTCTCTCTTTCTTTCTCTCTCCCTTTCATTTTTCCTTTTACACACAAACCACTGAATACACTTCATTAGAAGGGTCTTTAAAGAAGAGTCATAATGTACTGTCATCATTTACTCATCCTAAACTCATTCAAAATCCTTATGACTTTCTTTTCAGGATCAATTTTGAATAATGTTCTGGTAGGTCTTTTCCATGCAACTGCAATAAAAGGAGGCTGGAGCTTTCAAGCTTTAAAAAGGACACAAAAGTACTAGTAAAAGTTTTATAATGATGTCCATACGACTCATACTTTGTCTTCCGATTGGTTTGTGTGATGAACAGACTGAAATTTAAGTCATTATTCACTAATAGGTTGTTTGCACATGACGTCACAGCAGCAGCGCGAATGAGTCTGGAGGGCAGGAAGTGATTTTTCTATATAGGAACCCTATCAAAAACTCGAAATTCGTATGCTTTGCATCGTTTATGGTTGCTCAAATCGATAAAATCGAGAACCCAGAAGGTGTTTATATAGTTTACATAACTTATATCGTTTTTTATCTTTAAAAGTTGTCGCCTTTAATAGCGTTTTGCGTCTGCTGATACTGAAATGAATATGGATACCTGCTTACCTTATTTGTTTTTGACTTAAATATCCACATTCTTCATGGTATCGTTTGCAGGGAAGAGAAGCTATTTTATACCATTGAATGATAATTTGATGTTTTCACTTCAGTTTTGTAGTATTCTGTTCACAATGTTGATCTGGTTACCATGAGAACAGTGTCACACGCTGCTGTTTCAGCCATTATGGTAGAAAATGTCCAAATAAATAAATGTTTAACAAGCTGACAGAAGTCGATTCAACAACAAAGATAACACAAAAACACTCAGCTATGTGATTATTTTATTGAGTAATAGGGAGTGGGTTAAATCAGTGACATTATTAGATTTGATATACGGCGTCTCCCCATCACCTCCTCAATCTGCTTCCCTTAGTGTGTTTTTACACGTATAAAAGGCAACAATTGTATAACACTGTCGAGTTTTTTCTTTGAACGATAATGTGAGCTCCTGTTGCAATTCTCGATTCAGCATAAATGACCTACAATGGCGACATTTTTCACAATCACGACAGAAAATCAAAATACTGCCCTAACTTCACTAGTAGAAAGACAGCGCGATATAAACAAACCCAGACTAGAACTGAACGCGGCGTGACGGCAGCTTCACATTCTCTATATTTATCTCCTCGATGGCAATCAATCTTCATAACAAAGATCACGTCCAACATATGTTGTGATTTTCTGTTTATACCTTTCTAAACCAGCACAGAAAGGACTTTTCTCCATCTCTTCCATTCTAATTTTCACAGCTTGCCCTCCACCGGTTTTTCGCGCGTCACCAGAACCACGTGATTGCAAACAACCTATTGACTCGGAACGGATTAAAGAGGTAAGTTCACCCAAAAATGAAAATCTTGCATTATTTTTGATGCTCAGTTGACATTCGATCCCCACATTAAAATGGTCTTGAAAACAGCTTTTGTCCACCAAATATTGCCAGACTTAGACCTTCTCTTACCTTGCCTGATTTGGAAAGGCTTGTTCATGCTTTTATTTACCCCTTCCTAAAGTCTCTTTTGAATGGCAAGTGTACCACGAGCGGTACAGTGAAACGCTAACAGGTTAAAAGGTTAGTTCACCCAAAAATTCTGTCATTAATTACTCACCCTCATGTCATTTCACACCTGTAAGACCTTCGTTCATCTTCGGATCTTCGTTCATCTGAACTACAGAGGTTCAACCTTAATGTTATGAAGTGACGAGAATACTTTTTGTGCCCCAAAAAAACAAGATAACGACTTTATTCAACAATAGTGATGGGTGATTTCAAAACACTGTAGCTTCAAAACTTTACGAATCTTTTGTTTCGAATCAGTGGTTCTGAGCATGTATCAAACTGCCAAAGTCACATGAACTATTGAAATTTCAAAACACATATGACGTAATGAAGCCTTGTTTACTGAAATCATGTTATTTTGTTTTTTTGGCGCACAAAAAGTATTCTCATCGCTAAGGTTGAACCACTGTACTCACATTAACTGTTTTAAATATGTCTTTAGTCGCTTTCTGGGCATTGAAAAAGGAAATGATCTTGCTGGCAATGCAGGCCTCACTGAGCCATCAGATTTGATCAAAAATATCATAATTTGTGTTCCAAAGATGAACGAAGGTCTTACGGGTGTGGAATGACATGAGGGTGAGTAATAAATGACATAATTTTCATTTTTGGGTGAACTAACCCTTTAAAGGATTAGTCCACTTTCAAATAAAATTTTCCTGATAATTTACTCACCCCCATGTCATCCAAGATGTCCATGTCCTTCTTTCTTCAGTCGAAAAGAAATTAAGGTTTTTGATGCAAACATTCCAGGATTTTTCTCCTTATTGTGGACTTTAATTGACCCCAAATGGTTGAAGGTCAAAATTACAGTTTCAGTGCAGCTTCAAAGGGCTTTAAACGATACCAGACAAGGAATAAGGGTCTTATCTAGAGAAACGATCAGTCATTTTCTTATAAAAAAAAATACATGTATATGCTTTATAAACACAAATGATCACCTTGCAAGGACTTTGCCATTCTGCCTCCCATATTCTTCAAAAAGCTTACGCTGTATGTCCTACACCTTCCCTATTCAACTTACGGAACGAACGCGCCAGTTTCGTTTTTTCCATAAGTTGATAAGGGAAATTGTAGGACATACAGCGTAAGCTTTTTGAAGAATATGGAAGGCAGAATGGCGGATGCACTTGCAAAGTGATCATTTGTGTTTATAAAGCATATACATTTGTATTTTTTTCTTTTAGAAAATGACCGATCGTTTCTCTAGATAAGACACTTATTCCTCGTCTGGTATCGTTTAAAGCCATTTGAAGCTGTAATGAAACTGTAATTTTGACCTTCAACCATTTGGGGTCAACTGAAGTCCACTATAATAATCCTGGAATGTTTTCATCAAAAACCTTAATTTCTTTTCAACTGAAGAAAGAAAGACATGGACATCTTGGATGACATGGAGATGAGTAAATTATCAGGAAAATTTTATTTGAAAGTGGACTAATCCTTTAATGTGCAGTCACACTTACCATTGTTCGGTGAAATTTCATGGCCCATATCCAGTCATTTAAATAGGAATCCACACAGTTGAGAGTTTCACACAAGGGTGAAAAGCTTCATGTTGGTCTCATGAGTTTGCAGCTTTGACCAGCAGAAAAAGTGTGGCTCAAAAGTGATTTCTGTACAAGTGGTGCTTCATACATCACTACGCTACTGCAATGGAAAATAGACCGTTTTTGCCCAAGAAATTTTACTGAAATGTCACTAATGTGACCGCACCTTTAGTCTGATTTGTGAACAAATCATTCAGATTCATTGTGAATCACATCAACAGATTCATTAAAAAAACAAAAACAAAAAAAAACTGACTGAAAAGAGCAATGTTTTTAAAATGAACAAGCCAAGAAGGTCTAGGGCAAATGCCAAAATTTAAATAATGACTTAAATTTTAGTCTTTTCTTAACACCTCTTTTGTACAGGTTTGGAATGACATGTGGGTGAATAAATGATGGCAGAATGATGGCTGTTTTATATAACTGTCAAGATGTAGACTTTATAACTGAAATAAGAGCACTGGAGACTGAGTGTATCACCTGATCTGAAGACAGAAGGGGATAGATGAGATGTAGAGCAGGTTAATGTTGGAATAAGCTAATAAGACTCATTTAAGATCTGTGCTCTAAGAGATTCTATGGCTTTCTATTAGAGGGACAGCACTGACAGTTCCCCCTGGTGGACAGTGCTTTATTTGCACTGATGGAGTTCACGCTCTTCTGCTGAAAAATGCTACCTGGACACAAGCCAATAAAAGCAGCTTCATTTGCTCTCTTACAGATCTGTATTCAGTATAATGGAAGAAGGGCTAGAGCTAGACTTATAGAGACAGAGTGGTTAGAACAAATAGCCAGAACCATAAATATCGCTTTCTGAGTAATCTTCTGATTTCTTTTCTGTCAGTCTTAAATTTGGCCAGCATGTCGCATGCCTAGCATGTAGCCTTTGCTTTAATATGGAAATGAGACGCAAGGCTGAATTCCCATCGGCCACACTGATAGTGAGCTTTATCAGGGTTTTTATACCAGAGTAACATATTAAAGAACAAACAAAGGGAGTGCTGATATTCCCGCTAATGTTTATAGAAAGATTCTGGTTCTGTTGACCAAACGTCTCACTCAGATAAGGAATAATGCTTTTGGCTTAGAGAATTACCCACAAACATACGCAAAATCTCAAGAGGACGTATTTGTTGCCACTAGGTTCATAATGAGTTGACCCAGTGAGATGGAGTTTCCCAATATAGTTTTTGACCTTTGACCTATGTCATTTACTTAAGCCAAGTTTGCTACTGTATGATTTAAAAACATCACAAGTCAAAATTTAAAGGTATAGTTCAGCCAAAATTACATTTCTGTCATTATTTATTCACTCTCATGTCATTCCAAACCTATATGATGGACTGACTTTGGAAGACAAATAATAATGATTTAAGTTTGGTCTGTTTCTCTCACAAAGATCATCATGTGGCTTCAGAAAACTTTGAATATATAGAGTAGACTACTTTTTTGATGAAGTCATAGAGGTTTGGAATGAGATTAAGGTGAATAAATGATGACAGAATTGTCATTTTTGCATGAACCATTCCTTTAAGGATGAATAAGTAGAGCGCACACACTTTTTGAACATACACATACATCCCGACACACTGTTCGATGGCCCGGTCATCTGTAACAGCTGAGCAAAAAAAGCCTACTCTGCAAAATCACTCATCGCACACACACAAACACACACACAACACTGTCCCAGCAGTGACCTGAGGCTCTGGTGTCTGTGGTCCATGTAACACGGGCCCCTCCAGAGTGCACAACCAGCTAGAGCACCACAGAAAATAGACACACATAGAGATGCACACGAGCAAACACACACTCACTCATACTCAAACTCTCATACATACACATACTGTGACACGGCCCAGCTGGAGGCAACACACCGCGGTTGGCCTGTCGCTATGGAGCTTCCTTCTCTGTGCTGTGCTTGGCAACCGATCACAGCACCCCCCACATGCTGCTGAACTGGAAAGCTGCCTTACAAACACACACACTCACATTTACTCCATCTCTATGTGTACTGACCATGGCATTCTGGGATAAAATGATGGAATTAGATTAAAAAAAAAGTCTGAATTGTAATATGTAAGTTTACTATTTAGCATTTTTTTTATTTAATATACACACACACACACACACACACTATAGTATATATATATATATATATATATATATATATATATATAGTTATATGTATTGTATACTGCGTATATATACATATGTATCTATATATGTATAGCACTGAGACCGCTCTTGTCCGAGTCACGAATGACCTTCTCACTTCTGCTGACATGGGTGTTTGTAGCATTTTAGTTTTGTTAGACACAATATGTCATGCCATCCTTCTTGGAAAAATGTGCAAGTGGTTAGGCATTTATGGTTTTGTGTTTGATTGGTTTAAAACTCACTGATCATTTCCAGTATGTATGTTTGCAGAAAAATAAATCTGAACCAAATTTATTACAGCAGTGTGTCCCGCAGGTGTCAGTGTTAGGGCCCATTCTCTTTAGCATATATCTGTTACCTCTTGGAGAGATCGTTTGAAAGTTTGATCTTGGGCTTCATTGTTATGCTGACGACACACAGATTTATGTCAGCACACAACCTGACCTTAACTCTACAATTACAGTACAGTTCTTACAAATTGTTTGGATGAAACAAAAAACATAGATGCATGTAAGACAATTTTCTTAAACTCATTGAGTCAAAAACTGAAATTCTACTTGTTGGTATGCTGACAGCTCTGCATAAACTTAATAATTTCATTTTGCAAACCGATTCCAATTCACTATCTCCATCGCTTCAAATGCTCAATCTTGGCATTATTTTTGATGCTCAGTTGACATTCGATCCCCACATTAAAATGGTCTTGAAAACAGCTTTTGTCCACCAAATATTGCCAGACTTAGACCTTCTCTTACCTTGCCTGATGAGGAAAGGCTTGATCATGCTTTTATTTACCCCTTCCTGGGTACTGACTCAAGTCTCTTTTAAAATGGCAAGTGTACCACGAGTGGTACAGTGAAACGCTAACAGGTTAAAGGGTTAGTTCACCCAAAAATGAAAATTCTGTCATTAATTACTCACCCTCATGTCGTTCTACACCCATAAGACTGCCGTTCAGCTTCGGAACATAAATTAAGATATTTTTGATGAAATCCGTTGGCTTAGTGAGGCCTCCATCGCCAGCAAGTTAATTTATACTTTCAGTGCCCAGAAGGGTACTAAAAACATATTTAAAACAGTTCATGTGACTACAGTGGTTCTACCTTAATATTATAAAGTGATGAGAATACTTTTTGTATTCTCATCACTTTATTGGATTTCATCAAAAATATCTTAATTTGTGTTCTGAAGATGAACAAAGGTCTTACGGGTATAGAACGAAATGAGGGTGAGTAATAAATTACATTATTTTCATTTTTGGGTGAACTAACCCTTTAAGCCTAGGCTTGATTATTGCAATGAACTCTATGGTCTTCCTGATAAATCCATTAAGAAACTTCAATATATTCAGCTGCCCGGGTACTGACTCATACAACTGTTCACCAGCATACTTCCCCTGTACTTTATCAATTAGTTTCCCATACCGGCACGTATTGATTTTATTCATGGGACAGCTCCTGCCTATCTCTTTAACCTAGTTACTCCTTATATTCCAACTCAGTCTCTTTGCTCTTCTGGTCCTTGTGCTCTTCAGCTGCCCTCATTTAAATTAAAGTCTAGAGGGGGTCGAGCATTCTCTGTTTCAGCTCCACATGCAGTTATGGAATGCTCTTCCTTTGGTGATTAGAACTTCCCCAACACTGGACTATTTTAAAAAGTCTCTTGAGACTCATCTTTTTAAATCAGCTTATTGTATTAAAGTGTTTTTTGTTCTTTTGCTTGTTTGTATTCTTTGTTTTCTTTGTAATCTTGTTGTATTACAGTTGTAGTATTGTATAATCACAGCCTGTTGATATACAGCCATATTGCACGACTATGCGTGTGATATTGCATTTATACAACAGTTCGACAGCACGAGTGTGTAAATAAATAAGAAATAACAACGGAGTGTCTTTAAAATCCTCATTGTGCAGAACTACTTTCTTCCGCCATGGATTCAAGCTGACAGTCTGGCCAAAGCTCCGTTAGTAATTCTAAAACATCACTTTAGAACTTAACGAAGGAATTTTGAGTCCCTCCATTAAAACTTGTATTTTGTAGTGAGTGAGAGAGAGTGAGAGAGAGAGAGAGAGAGAGAGAGAGAGATTTTGAATGTAAAAAAACTTTTATTACAGTGAAGTAATTTCATTACACCATTCTACAAAATACATATACCAAAAAAAACAACAACAACAAAAAAAAAACACACATTTACATATACAAAAACACTCTTTATACTGTCAAATACAATACTGTGAAATTCTCCTTGACTGCAAAAACAGCAAAACTTAATGTCCCTTCACAAACAGAACATCATACCTCTATTCAACACCATTTCATTTCAAACAATGACAAATCATTCATTGCCTTGAGAAAATTAAAATCTGTAATTACTCTTGACTTAAAGGTCCCATGACATGCTACTTTTTGGATGCTTTTATATAGGCCTAAGTGGTCCCTAGTACTGTATCTGAAGTCTCTTTCCCGAAATTCAGCCTTGGTGCAGAATTTCAGCCACTACAAGCCAGTCCCACAATGAGCTTTCCTCAGGACGTGCCATTTCTGGGTCTGTAGCTTTAAATGCTAATGAGGAGGAGAGAGGCAGGGCAAGCTGAGGGCAAGGTAGAGGGTGGGTGTGGCCTTTACCAGCTTGCGGCCACTGTACCATGCGCTAATGTTGACAGTGGATGTATCGCAATGGCTCGTAGACACGCAGTCATTCAAGCTTTCAGTTTGACCCAGAATCTGATCCGGATGGAGAAGCACCGGATGAAGAAGTTGCAACTCAGCGGCTACAGCAGGACGTCTCCGAATGGTTAGTTTAAAACATTGTGTCTGGATACGATACTTTAGTTGGTTTATGTAAGTTATGCTGTTACAGTTATTATCATGTAGCTAATGCTAGCCTACATTGTTGGCTCTTTATGTTGCTCTGATTTGCTATATATATATATATAATTATCAGCTATAAACACTAACCAGCCCCACAAAATAGTCAGACCTCTGCCATTATTATCAATACCTTTTCGGATAGGTGCCCATTGTGGAAAATGTGCTACCATGCCAACATCATTTATTTGTTTACATATTTTATATTTCATAAATCTTAAAAGTTTTTACAATCTTTCTTATTACAATTACATCAAGCTCTGCAATCTGGAAATATGGATATCGCGTGCGCCAACAGCAGAACTGTTATCCGAACAACAAAGAAATGTACAACATTCGCGTTACAGTGTGTGTATTCACACACACACTTGATGCTGTCTACCTTTACATTAGCGACAGTAACTGGGCTGTATTGGCCCACGTTGAGGAAACAGTCGTCGGTGAAATGTGTGGCGCAGACATACAAAACTATGGGAAGTTGTATCGGCGCATTACCAGAGAAAATAAAATTAACCCACTGTTTCTTCATAGACTCGGATGAACTAAAATAGACTTCGGTGTTCATTTGTACATCCAAACACTGAGCAACTGCCATGCTTCGCTCGTTTACAAGGCATGGTGTCTCTCTCTTTTGAAAAAAAAAATATTGTGCTCGAATCTCACGGTAGTAGCTCATTTTCTCATGGGCGGGCAAAGCACAGAAAGGGGAGGTAACCTTTCCCCGTATGACGACATATATGGAAGATTCCAGATTGGGTTGTCGGAGCTTTCATTTTCTCAATTTACCCAGGGCTCGATTACACCCATCGCCTTTTCTAGCCACTGGGATGAACAAATGGAAAGGGTCTTCTTCATTTGGTTTTATTAGACCTTGACAAAAGTCTACAATGCTTCTCAACTCTTCGTCTTTGAGCTGACCTCCACTTCATTAAAAGTTGATGAACCAACCTCAAAGATTTAAACCCCAACTTTGCTGCTACCCCCTCAATATTCTCAAAATCCTGTCCTGCAATATTTACTAGATGTCTCAAAGTCATACAACCTGCTTTAATTAAAAGTCCAGTATTTGCAGGAAAATGAGAACTGTCAAAGCGGGTTCCATGGATCAGTGGTTCTTGAAGTAACCAAAAAAGTGATCTTGAATTTTGCCCAATAGTAACATAAAACAGATTCCAGTCTTTAAAAATGTCATGATAAAAAAAATTGGTGCATCCGATGTATCAATTTTCAGGGGGTCCATCAAAAAAAGAGACTTATCAAGACCTAAGCCTCCCAAGCTCTTCAAGATCTCACAAGCAACAACCTTCCAGTTTGAATTTGGTAATCCATATAAAAGTCTGTGTATAAAACGCATACAAAAAGCTGCAACTCTGCTTTGCACATTTATAAGGCCCTGTCCTCCTTCATCTTTAGATAAAAATAACACACTTTGGGATACCCAGTGTAGCTTCTCCCAAAAAAAAAAAAAAATCTACTAAAACCTTCTGAATATCAGAAAGTAAATACAGAGGAGGATCCACACATGCTAAACAATGCCACAAAGAGGAAGCTGCAAGGTTGTTAATAATTAAAGTGCATCCCCTGTATGACATTTTTGAAACCAACCACTTCCACTTATTTAGCCTTCCTTTTACTTTTTCAAGAACATCATCCCAAGCCATGCTCAACCCAAGCTTTGGTGTACCCCGTAACCAATGGCTGACCAAAATTGCTTCACTTTTGGCCCAATTTATCTTCGATGAAGATATTTTCTTAAAATCATTTAAAATATTTACCACTGTATCAATGTCCTTTTGGTCACTAATTAAGACCACTACATCGTCAGCATTAGCTGACAGAGAAACAGTTTTACCTGAAAAAGGTAAACACAAACCTTTGATGTTTTCTCTAACCTTGCATAAAAGAGGTTCTATTGCAATAGAGTATAACATACCAGACAAAGGACAACCTTGTCTTACACCTCTTTCCTCTTTCCTCTTTAAAAGGAGAACATAAGCCACCATTAACCTTAATAATACTTTCAATATCATTAAATAAAACCTTATTTTTTTCCACAAAATTTTTTGTAAAACCAAAAGCTTCTAGATTTTTTAAAAGATATTGGTGTTCAACCCTATCAAAGGCCTTCTCCTGATCTAAATAGATTAGTTCAACATCAAACTCAAAGATCAAAAATAGACCTCTCAGGGATACAATATGTTTGATCAGAATGAATCACCTGCTCTAAAACCGTCTCAAGTCTGTTAGCAAGGGCTTTAGAGAGCATCTTATAGTCACTACACAACACAGACACTGGTCTCCAACATTTGATTTCTGTGAGATCTCCTTTTTTTGGTAGAAGGGTAAGGACAGCTCTACGGCAGCTCAAAGGCAAATGGCAAATCTTCCCCCACCACAGACCAGAAAGCCTTGAAAAAACTCTACCGGAAGACCATCTATACCTGGGGCCTTTACAGTCTCCATATTCTGAACTCTTCATAAAAATTGGCAATTCTTTTACGAATTTCGTTAACATTAGTTAACATCTTCCCAGACTCAGATCGCAATGAATGAGAAAATCTTTTCCAGGCCAAAAAAAAATTTAGACGGTACATCCATTTGGTCAACATTTTGAAAACATGACCTAACCAAGGCACCTTTTGCTTTCATCTCCAGTAAATTGTTCAATTTGGATTTTTTTCTCTGAAATACACCTCATAAAAGTCCAATCTCCAGTAGATTCTAGCTGTTCTTCCAATTTTACAATTTCCATCTCTAAAATTGTCATTGATCTATCTATATTTGCAGTAGAAAATATTTACAATTTACATTTGTAGCACGCATGCGGTCGGGTAGGAACATGTAGTCTGACATTTCTTGTCCACGACACAAGATTTTAGGAGTCAAAATCGTATAATCTGACACAGTGACTATCGTGACCGAAAAAAATATTGTGTAGTCTGAACCCGGCATAACATTCATTCTTCAGGTCGATGTCCATAATATTATATTCATAATATACATTTGAATGTCCGCTAAGTAAAGCGATCTTTGTATTTGTCATTTTTACAGTTATGGGAATTTTCCATACCAGTGCTAAAACAAGGTCCTGTCAATTTAAAAGTCTCTTGCGACTGACTCATTCACTCAAGTATAGGTTTGCCCCCATCTAATGGCGTATTAATGTAACTTTCACTCGATCCATATTATGCACTAATGGACCCTTTCGCAATACCAAATACAACATATTATTTATATAAAATAATATTTATTGAACAACAATATTTAAATGCACAACAATAGCCATTATAAATGACAACAGGAAATAAACACAATTGTACAATTCAGTGAAACATACAAAAAGGAGTGCTCTACAGGATGTAAGTTAAATATAGCCTTAATATTAAATTATTAAATTTAACAGCCCAATTCGTTTTGCTCAGGAAAAAGTAATTTGCCCATTTTATGTACCCAAACTGAATTATATCTCATATTTAACTACTATAAGAGCCAGCACCAAATCCACAAAGCACTGGCTGAGATAAAGCTGTTCTCAGCGGGTACACGAGCACTGAACAGCCGATGACGGCCTGGAGCTCACATCTCCGAAAAACGTATAAACAAATTGTAAAGTAGTCTAAACAACTACATTCTCGCCTAAAAAAACTCTTAAAACTACAGTTTGTGGCACAACAAGTGTAGTATAAAAAAAATACAGCGGATTTGCTCGGCCACCATGACAGTTGCTTCAAGCGGAGTGATACAAACGAAAAGGTAGGAGTGCTGTTATATATATATATATATTGTTACAATACCACTGGTGTATAAAGCACACGACAAGGAGATAAGACCAAACAAGTCTTTTACTAGCTAATCCAACTGGAGAGTACAGGACCATACACCATAGCATACCCAACAACCAATTGAACAGAAACTGGAACTTAAATAGACAGACTGATTAACTCAAACGACAGACAGCTGTGATGAATTGGATTAGTGTCCATGGATACTGATTGTGGCGGGAAACTAGGAACAGGTGACAGACGACAACAAACAAACTGAAAGTCCATGTGCATGTAACATATATATACTTTAATAAAGATAATACTTTATATATTGCTAAAGTATTACATATAATACTTTAATAAAGATATGTACATTTATAAATATAAATTAAATGATAGAAAAATGTATTCCCTCCATTTGTGTGTGTGTGTATATATTGCTAACATCTTATGTCGTGTTATGCGATTTTATTTGAAATACCTTGTAAGCTGTGGTATATGGATATGTTAATCATTCAATAACATATGGTTCCTTAACAGGGGTACATAGGCCTAGTGTGTGGAATTGGCCAGCCAATGAGAGAAGAGAACTTTGCTCCGTGTCCATCTCATAAAAATGTTTATAAAAGTGGTCAGCGGGATTTCTGCGGAAGAGCTGTGGGACTTAATGAGTTTATAACTCCTTTGCAGCGTATGTAATCAAAGGTTTAGAGTTCAATCCTTTGTATATGAGTGAGAGTTTGATCAAAGCTGATTTTCATCTGGCTGATTTTTCTTGAGCCTGGAGGATGAGCAGGAAATCAGACTGAAATCTCACAGGGCTGTTCTTTTTCCCCCCTCCTTTTCAGCCACTATTATCTCCCTCTCTTACCCATGAGAAGGTAATCGAGCAGGAATACACACAAGCAAAGAGTGGGAGGAATAGAGCCCTTTCTCTCTCTTTCTCTCTCTCTTTCTCTACGGGAGGGCAGCTTCAGGGCTACATTCAACCCTTGTGGCTTCTCCTAAACACTTGCACGCCTGTCAGTGGAAAGAGAGAGAATACAGAATGAGGAAAAAAAGAAGATATAAAGATGCAACTGATATCCCTCTGAGGCACTGGGTGTTTGTTTTTCGTTGTGGGTGTCCTGTTTCCAAAAGCTGTGATTCTGTAGGCCGTGTTCTGCTCCTTACAACCGTCCGTTGTTTGAAACACATTATTCAGCAGATGGAGTTTGTCCACATACAGGAGGTCGGGTAGACAACAGAACCAAGTTCATAGCGACCAACCTGCCAGGAAAGAACAGTGTATGTCAGTGACATGACTGATGTATCTCCCAGCCCCGGGGTTGGTTTACTTTAGAAAACATGACAGTGAAGGAATTTCATAACAAAAAAATGAAGCATTCTGAAAGCGTTTGTTTCGTTTTTGGCCCCTAGCGTAGTCTCGTGGTTACACAGCATGTGTGTGTTTGTATGCTGCAGTCACATCAAAGCATCTTTGTGTCGAATGAAGTTTTAGCTGCTTTGGTTAATGAATGGAGGTCTTGTCATTGTCTACAGTAGCAACACAGTTCAAAGAACCTAGTGAGTGAGTATATAAAAACTTGTAGGCCAGAAAGTGCAGTTCAGTCCGTGTTGTCATGCATATTATCGAATTGAGTCTGATCTAATGGTACATTCAGTTCAAAATACACAAATGCAGTACTGGAAGGTACAGTGCACATTTTTAACAAGGAATAAGACGCAGTAAATATTCGTCTCTCTTGGACATTGATCCATGAATAATGTCGGATGTGCAAATTTCAGCTGCCATGACGGCTGTTTTATTTCATTAGCCCCTTAGTTCCTGCCAAAATGGGCCCTGATGCTTAGATTTAGCTGTGATTGGGCCAGGAGCAGCGAGGGGAGGGCACTAGAAGAATGGCGTCCTATCCAAGAACTCCTTGTCAGGAAATTCAGACCTGACTGTTTTTTTCGAGTGGCCAGGACAAAATCCTTACCATCTGCACCTTTCAGGCATTAAACTGTTCCTGCTTTATCTTTAATAGGGAAATCGAAGACAGTCCCTTTGGGATCTGACTGAAAACACACACACACACACACACACATACACACACTAGCATAAAAGCATTCTGCACATAAACACACTCATACTAACACTCAGACACACACAAACACGAATAAACACACTCATACAAACACTGGGGCAAAAACAGACATTCATAAACACACTCCCGACCACTCACAAAGAACATGTGCTCTAACACACACACACACACACACACACACACACACACATCAGAAGGGAGTGCCTCTCTCTCTTTGTGCCATGTGCTCTGGCACGCCATGCCACCTCCTATTAGTGTGTTTTCAGTTCAACTTGAACTTTGGGCTTTATTTACTTTAGGTCTGATTGGTGAAATCAACCATTTGTGACATTTATGCGTTTTTAGATGGAACTCATAAATAGGAAATATCTGAGAGCTTTGGATAGAGCAAAGGGAAAATATTCTGATATCGGTGATCCAGGATAAAAGCTTTTATTTTAGAACTCTTTAGCGCAGAGAATATGGATTGTCCTGACCTTCCGTTATACACAGATTGTCTCCCGTCAGAACTCTGATCAAATACACGTAATGGGAACGCTGCATCTCTGAAGACATCAAAGCAGAACGGGGAGATGGAGAGACATAGAAGGGAAGTAACTAACATTAAGTAGGAGAGACCGGGAGCAATTGTAACATTTTCCTTCATAATTCACTGATTACTGCAAATCTACCTCCCATCTTTTGGTATAAGAAACATTTCTATGTGCCAAAAAGTAAATATATTAATAGACTTATAAGGGGATCATAATATTGAATTGAATAAAAAGGTCAGAGGGTTACAATCACTCCCATTACATCAAATTTAACACGTTTAATCCATTGTATTTTTTTAAGCACACAATGAAGTAATAATAATTGCTTTACTATTTATTGAGTAGTTTTTACAGCAAAAGTCTCAGTGGGACTTGTAATGTATTTAACTTTCCTGAAGCAAGTTAATTTTTGTTTTACTAAAGTACCCTTGTGAAAAAAGAAGTGTGTTTGATTGTATTTAATATGCACTTGTACTGTACTTTAAATTTTAAAAAATATATATATTAAAAAAACTGTACTTGCAGAATATTAATAAAATAAAAGCCCACTTACATGTACTATAAAACAAAGATTTTAAATCTTTGTTTTAATTATTTTGTATTGCATTACATTCATTTTGCAGTATTTGCAAGTATATTCTTTTAAAGTTCACTTTTGAGATGTATGCTAAAATGTACTTTTTCACAAGGTTATTGATCAGCTGATGAGTCAGAAACTAGATATTTTAATGGAATAATGTTTATTGTGTATTTTAATGTGTATATATATATATATATATATATATATATATATATATATATATATATATATATATATAAATTCAGTTTTATTACATCATTTGTTTTACAGTTGCCTTGCTTCAGTCATACAATCTTGGAGAAGAGAAATAATATTATCAAAAAAAAAACCAAAAAAAAAACCTTTCATTTCATCATCTCATCTCATTTTTATTAAATATCTCACCAAGTAAATCGTTCCCACTATTTTTCTCAGATAGATAGATATCTTGATTGAGCATGTGTTGAATAAGTGTCATCACTCTGGCTTATTTGTAATTGAAGAAATTTAGTGTTACAAATCGTCCCCTGTTGCAATTGCTCCCGGTCTCTCCCATGCTTCATTTTCTGGATTAATGATGTTCAAAGATAAACACGCATACACAAATTGTTTAAGTGTGTTTTGACTTTTCCCAGCTTGGGAATCTCAGAGCAGTGCGGTGGTGATGCTACGTTATCTTCTGCTCCCAGGTCAGTTAAAGGATACAATCCAGACAGTGGATCTCTTTCACTGCACTGTCTGCTTGATTTTTTTTTTTTTTTTTTTTTTTTTTTGTCCCTTGTCTGATATCAGCATGAGTCTCTGAGACCCCACATGTGAGGGGCTTCAGTGTGAGATTGGGATTACTTCCTGTAGAAACTGTGAAGGTTTTATCGTACAGATGATAACTTCTGTGTGTATGTGTGCCCACAGCATCTTTTTAGTGTGAGGGCTGTCTGAAAAGGAAATTAATTCACAAGCACTGATAAACTGGGAATATCTTTTGATGTGCTCAGTCTAGACTGGATCATCACATCAGCTCTGATGTCAGAACCCTGGAACATCCAATCAGGCGACCCAACAACCAGCGTATATGTCCTCTATTCTGTTTCTCGCTCTTTCTTCTCATCCAAGTTTTATTTAGAAATGTTCTTTTCCAGTTGTGCTGTGGTATTAAAGATGTGTGTAATGGAAGTAGTGATAGATATTATTTTATTTATTGTGACATATATCTGTGGGAAACGGATTATCGAAAAGGAAAAAAATGTAGGGCAGGGACTTGGTTCTATCCATTGGTTGTTGATTGAATTGAGGTAGATCTGAATGCGAGCTTGAGGATTGGATTTAAGAAAGAGCCGGGTTTAAGTGGACTAAATGACTGGGGATGTCTGGCATATGACACCAGAGGGAAGTCTGCCATTTCACCAGAAGATCAAGTAATGACATTTTGAGTAAGAGAAGGATAAAAAGTGAAAAAAAAAAAATCCTTTTCAGTAAAAAATCCTTTCAGTTCTTTCAGCAGGCTTGAAGTCCCTAAACGTTCTAGCAATGCCAATTCGGGAATGACATTCAAAAATGAAATTTGCTCATGTTGTTCATTCTATATATTTCTTTGGTAAAACACAAAACAAAATGTTAGGCAGAATGTCCAATCTTTTCAATACAACAAACTTGATTTTGAGTTTCACAGAAGAACATTATGCGCGATTGGAACTACGTGAGGGTGAATAAACGATGACAACATTTACTTTTGGGTGAACCATCCATTTAATATCAACAACGGGTGCACACGTCATATTTACCCATCATGTACAATGCTATGATAAATATTTTATTCTAAGCTGTCTTCCATACAATCAAATAGAAATGAACTCATTGATTTGTAAAACATATTGTTAAATCTTTCTGAACTGAATCCTTCATCAGATGCTGGAATCCTCTGAGCAGCAGAGCCGAATGGTAAACACACAGGGTACTTTAAGGCCATTATGTTCTCCGCTCCCTGGAAATGATTTCTAAACACTGTCGTAAATCCCAACACTCATCACGGAGACCAGAAGAGAGCCCTCTCCTACTTCAGACCCAGATAAACACTTCAAAGCGGACCGGGCGCTCAAATTTGAGAGTGGAATTATACGTAGGGCATGTTGGGTTTACTTTGCCACTGAAACTTAAACAGACCGTACACTAAGAGAGGTGTCTATTAATATTACCGCCACCCACATGCTAATGGCTCCTGCCAGCTCTACCCTCATTGACTCAGTCGGCTCTAGAGTACTAAAGCAGCTTTTTAATAGGGGACGTCTCTTGAGTAAACAGAGCCAGAGAAGAGCGATGACATGACTCGCTGAAGTACAGGAGGTTTCCTTTTTCTCTGGAGTTAGCGTCAGCGTCAATGCATCCATCATTCGGATGACTGGATCGGCAGAGACTAATCGCGCCAAGGGCACACGTACTCGGTTACTGGTAACGGCTTGGCAGACCTTCGGCTCTCTGGAGGAAAATTTGCCATTCACAGTGTTCCGGCGGCTTGTACGCTGTTCCCTCCCAAGAAATAATGAATGTTGTGGCAATGACTAGAACATCACCAGAGAACACTATTTCCCAGAGTTCTCGGAGGTCACTGTACTGCTCTTGGGATTCTTCCACCGCTGGAGAAGTGATCAGGTTCTCCCCCAAAGTTATTAATATTGTCATTAATAATTGCTAAGAGACGGTATAAGCATTACGAAAACGGAAACTCTAATGCAGATCCCGGATTTGGTTTAAAAAAAAAAAAAAAAAAAACTATGCGTAGTCAACATGCTAACAAGGGGAAGAAACACAAGACTGGGGGGAAAACACTTCTGACAATTTGACGGAAAAATGAGCTGTCATTTTAAATACTGAGGGCGTTTTCCCAGTCGTTGCCCAGTGGCATGAAGAAAGATGTCTGAGCTGGCTAATAATACCACAAAGGGCACTTCCATTCAGAAATGATTCCACCATTCCACAGGTACTTCTAATGATGTGGTCAACTTGGCTGGGCATTTTTCATAGAAACTGCATGGTCATGGTAACTCTAGATTTGAACAACAGATTGACTGACTGTGTTGTGGAGACAGAGAGTGGAACACTTTCACACGCGTTTAAGGCCGCAGAAGACAGAACGTCAACCCCGGACCCTTATTCACCTGAGGAAAGAGAATAACACTAAGACTTGATCCAACATCTCTGCAGGAGATTGCAGTGTTCCTCCCTTTCTCCCATCTCTTTTCTCCGAGAGTTGCTTGTTTCTCTCCAGGGAGCCATATACAAGTGGAGGAGGGAAAGGAACTTGAACCAACCAAATTAAACACATGAAATAAGAGGGAAAGTGTTGTCATAGCATCCTAATGACTCAATGAAACCGCTGTAAACCCTGTTGAATTCAGGCCCTGAGCTGTAAATTGAGATGTCCTCACAGGCTTTTGATGTCATGTGAAATTTAAGAGTATTTTGAATTGCCCTAAAGGGAAATTGCCCTAAAATACTCAGTTTGGTGCAAATTTGAATGACAGGTACGTTTACCATACCACAAATCGAGAGATTTTAGACATTTTTAAGACAATGTTTTATAGATTTGCGAGGGTAAGGATGTTAATTGAACATAATCTTATTTTTGTTTTTATTTATCCATAAATACATATTTTCTCCAAAAAGATTTTAAATTTATGTTACAGTCATCCTTTGATTACACCAAATCAGGTAAACTTAATGATATAAGTACTTCCATCAGGTCATGCAGTTCTTTGTCCATTTTACTTGAGCCACATAAATATGTTTACTTAGATTTGCTTAGAATTTTGAATGCTTTAAGTTTTTCCCCCTCAGTGAACTGAATTTGAAGATTGTGGGCATGTTACTATTTTTCAAGGATTTTGTTTACATCTTTGGTCCATTAGTAGAGTGTTCTGGAATGGTCTTGCAATGGATACGTGAGGATATTTGTTAGTAAGTTTTCCATGAAGAACATTCATAATTGTTGCTGCAATACAGGCCCTGTGAATTGTTTTCTTTTGTGGCAAATATTTTGTTATTGTGTATCCACCCAATCAATATATTCTGGCCCATTAAAGTCACATTTCATTCTTTTCATGTAGTTGTGCTTGAACATACACTCTGGGTTCCAGAGCCAAAATGTAATGGAGGCATAGACTCAGATCCATTCACTGACTCAGTCGATCAGTGCAAGGAAATGCTATTAGCCCTTCAAGGCGGTGGTTCCCCGCTACAGTCAGCAGCTAGCAATTAGTGAACAGGAACGTTGAACGTTTCCCATCGTTTTGACCCTGAACTCCTCCCTCTCTTCTCCTCAGCGTCATTCAGTGTGTTAGTGATGAAGTAACCCTTGATTGGTTTTCCATATGTTTGCAGCCTAATGGTGGTCTTTATCCTATAAAATGTCTTTGTTGACCACTGAAGGAAGTTTCCTCATTATTTGCTACCATTTGTATGCTTAGGGACTTTACACTGGGGACAGACACATCAAATTAGTTTAACATCATTAGCATACCTGTATCAAGATGTCACCATGCTGCGCAGCTACAGAAAACTGATGTTGAAAATATAAGTTGCTAGGTTATTATGCATAGTAAAAATAATGTACTTTAGGATGGTGTGCGGTCAGTAACTCTTTGACCTTATGAAAGACTGACACAAATTGTTGATAGCTGCTGTGTCAGGCCTTTGTGAGCACTTAAGGAAATAATGCTTTTGGGATTTGAAACATATAATTAACAATCAGACCAAACACCAAATAAGGCCAAGTAAGACCAATTTCAAGTATGACTAGTGCCATCTTATCATTTGAACAATCTTTTTTTTCTAATTAATTGTTTCATAAATGATATAATCAACAAATTAGAAAGAATAGTGTGCCATTTTCTCACAAAAAAAAAAAAAAAAAACTCATTCGTTACTTCACGTTAACACTAGACAAAAAAACTAGAGAGAACTGAGGACTTAAATGAAGATGATAATTAACAGAACTAAGAACAGGTGAAGTACTAATTAGGAACCATGGAAACAAACTAGTGCATGAAAAGTAAATATAGAAACAAACAAGGAACAGGAACACAGGTGAACAGGCACAGGGAAAACCAAACTAATGCTGGGTACACACCACAAGATGATCGGGCTGATTTTGGGCCGATTTCTCCCCTTCCGACAATCCTAGGTAATGTCCTGATTATCTTGATGGTTTTACAGATTATTTTATCAGATTTTCCTGTGTTTTGAGGTGTGTTAAGAGTGATTGAATCTGCTCGGAAGAACGTCAGAGCCACCCCGATTGCGAATCATAAATATTGAACATGTTGAATATTTACGATCAGAAATTCTGATGTGTGGGGGGAACCCCAAGGACAAACACGCACACGATCTGGAGATTATCACTTGAAACTAAACAATATCCAATCAGAAAGCGAGTTGACGGAAGACGGAAGCATAACAAATGCAGTTGTGGCACAGCACAAAGTAAAGACCATGTTCCTGCTATCTCCATGAGGCGGTCTCATTTAAAGGTGG
This sequence comes from Megalobrama amblycephala, assembly GCF_018812025.1. Taxonomy (NCBI): domain Eukaryota; kingdom Metazoa; phylum Chordata; class Actinopteri; order Cypriniformes; family Xenocyprididae; genus Megalobrama; species Megalobrama amblycephala. The sequence continues at coordinate 20,417,601 of NC_063053.1, read as the reverse complement.
TAAAGAGGATGTTTTATTTTATACATTTTTGCAATATTACTTGAAACTGTCTTTACTAAGTGATAAAAGACTATTTATTAGGTGCACTGAAAGGAATATTATTAATATACATCATCTGTGCACGAGGTAGGGCCTTAAAAACATCAGCCAATCGTTTACACGATCATCGCGTAAACGATTGGCCCTCTGGCTTGTCAATCACTGCCATTGTGAGAGACGTGCGCGGATTGGCCCTCTGGCTTGACAATCACTGCCATGACGTTCCTCGTGAGAGACGCGTGGCTGCGCGCTCTAGTAACTTTCATGCGCCGCATGCAATGTTTTTGTCAGGAGACAGGAGTAACAATTGCAGATTATGAGGTGAGTCCGACATAATGAATCCACTAAGTGTGTGCGCGGCTTAACGATTGTAAGGCCGATTATGAATGTAAATTTATACTTATGACTGATCGCGCTCAAATGCGTCCAGTCAGAGCCAGTTGCGTTCAGTCTGCGATTACAGTCGGTGTTCAAATTCCATGTGAAAGTATATAAATCTGCTTCAGGAGCAGGAAACTATCGCTGTATGTTGAGCACAGTCAGAATGTTTTAGCTAGTCGTAAAATGTGTATCATTTCAAACGCTCATTTCAAAAACTCAGTCGACGAAAACATCCTCTATACCACCTTTAAGAAAAGTAACCGTTAGATTAAGAAATTACAGTATTTTACACCTCACAAGGAATAACAGCCAATTTTATTATGGTTACTTTTCTTAAATATGACGTCCTTGATGATGTATGTGTCACAGTCACCAGATCAGTCACCAGATCAGTCACCAGCACCGGCACTACATTTCCCAGTGTCCCTCCTGTTCCTCACCTGCACTCGATCATCATCACCCGCACCTGAAGACCATCACCATCATTACCACTCAACAGCACTCCCTTTATAAGCAGTCACTGTCCTCACCACAGTGTCCGGTCTCGTATGTTCTAGAGTTGTGTTGCGTGTTTTCCTGTTCCTGTATTATCTCCCATTTGGATTGTTATGTAAAGACTTGTTTGAAATTCATCATCTTCTTCGTGTGTGTTTCCTACGCAAGCAACGCGTTACAGAAGACCGGACCACCCTAATGGATGAATGGGAAAAAGTCATCAATGTGGCTCAGGAGAGCCACGATTTCCTGTCTTTCTCGTCAGCATTTTTTCACCTCACCATCACCAGCCTGCTGGAGGATGAAACCCTGAAGACCTTGTTCTGGATCGGGGTGAACTTCCACGGCCCCAGCAACCTCCCAGACACCATCAGCTTGAACTGGAGGGAAGCTCTGTTGAAGTGTCTGGAGAGCATACGGCCCTGATCCAGAACCCTGCCTAGCCAAGTTCCCAGTCAGAGACCCACCACAGATGGAATGAACGACTCCGCCGTGACGTCAGAGCCCACGTCAGGAGGATCGACCGAGCATGACATCACCCCGGAGCCTGAGGGATTTCCATCTGAGGAGAGGTCAAAGTCGGCAGTCCAAGTCGGCAGTCCCAGTCAGCGCCGAGGGTGTCGGAGACGAAGGGCTGGTCAGAAGCCCTGCCCACCTGCCCATCACTGAGAGTGAGTTTACCAACATCTACACAACTCCTCATCTGCCTAACCATTCTATACTGGACTCACTGGTCCCACCCAGCCTCCCTCTCCCACATCCTCTCCTTGATGTTTCTGTCAGCTCGTCGTCCCAGCCTTCTTCCCAGACCCCAGCCACGTCTGCTGTCCTGCCCGAGCTGTCCCCCATCAGTCCCGCTGCACCACCATCATCTCCTCTCAGTGATGTGGTAGCATCGCGGGCATACTGTGAGCCACCTCCTTCTGGGCGTAAGGATCCCGTGGCTCCGCCTCCAGCTTCTGTCCTCGTCTCTCCTCCTCGACCCGTCGCCCTGACTCCTTCACCTGCGCTCCTCCCTCCCTCGACGTCTGCTGGGACCTTCAAGCCATTGGCTTCGCGGAGCTTCCTCGGACCGTCGGCTTCACCCGGGTCAGACGTCGCGTCACCTGCGCAACAGACTTGCGGGCCGTCTGTTGCTTTCTGGCCCTCCACCCCTACCGCTTCAGCTAGCCTCCGCACTCGGTCGCTCCAGCTACACCTCAGCCCTCCAGATCCCTGCATCCATCTCGGGGGTCGAGCCATGGTGGTGATGGCTTCAGCGCCGCCGCTGTGGTCCACCATGTGACTGGCTGGGGACTGGGTCATCACCTGGCTCATCCTCCAGCTCAACCGTCCTCCTCCTGAGCCACCTCCAGCATCTTCCATCTCACCTTCACTCTGTCCACCTCCAGGACCCCCTCCGGCCCTCCCCTTTGGATCTTCCATTACGGCATGAGGACACGCCTTGCAGGAGGGGGATGTACTGTCACCGTCACCAGATCAGTCACCAGCACCGGCACTACATTTCCCAGTGTTCCTCCTGTTCCTCACCTGCACTCGATCATCATCACCCGCACCTGAAGACCATCACCATCATTGCGTTACAGTATGCAGCCTTCAAATGCGACCTCCGGAGGACACAGCAGCTCATTACTTCACCCTTTTCTTTTTATCTGTGAATTTTCTGTCAAAATCATTCCAAACACTATCTTTTTTTTTTTTTTTTTTTTTTTTTTTTTTTTTCCTGCCTATCGTCCGCCATGTTTATTCTAAAGTCTCGAGAGATTTTGCAAGATCTCCTGTATTCACAGTCAGTACTCTGGTTGAAAATCTGTTTGTTCTTCATGGCACACCACACACTGTAGGAGGTTAAATCTAGGATTTTTTGTCCTCATGTTTGTGGTCTCTTTCATTTTGAAAATCTTATAAGATTTTAAAAATCTTTCAGTGTGTAAATGGCCTCTTATGCTATGTACACAAGTTTTCAACAAAAAACAGAAAACTTTTTATGCGTTTTGGCCATTCATTTACACGACAACGGCGTATTAGGAGCCTGAAAATACATGCATTTGAAAACCGGTTTCAAAGTGCAAGTTTTTGAAAACTATACCATTTATTGTCTCCGTGTAAATGACAAAAAAGCGAATTTTTGAAAATGGTGATGTCATGTGCATGTGCATTACGTGTTCAGTCTATCGGCGCATAGTTTTTCTTTATAAAGTGACATCCCCAACTTCTGGCCTGGTTTTAGTTGTTTTTGCAGATCCTTTTGACCGCATTGTCATCTGTACACGAAAAACACAAATGAAAAACTTTTTAGCTTTTAGTACATATTTGTTGTGTAAACATACCCTTAAATGCAATGAAACTAAACAGAACCAAAGCATAAACCTGACACTTACTTGCATCATTTTGTTTTGTGTCTTTCAGGGTTTAATCCAGAAGTCTGGCACTGGGAAAGAACAATATCTACAATATATCCTAACAAAAGTACAATTAAAGCCAAAACACCCCCCCCCCCCCCCCAGTTTTCCCCACTGCTGGAATAAATCAACAAATTGGCAAGCCCATCCTAACCACTCTAATAATAAAAAAAAGACCTGGCCACATCATTTATAATCGATAAATGGGAAAGAGATCTCAATATCGTGACCATTTACAAATCTGTAAGTAAACCTCCATTGTGTCCAAGAAACATAAAGCTAATCCAATATAAGGCTGTTAGCAGAATAAATAACACAGAGCACAAGATAGCTTACACATCATGGGATTCACAGATTCAGATAAATTGACATCATTCACTTAATACGACTAACAACTGCAATCTGGTTCTGCCCTGCAATGCATCACTTTTGGAAAGGAACTGTCTTTTGTTTTTCTTGTTTTGTTGTATTTCCTCATGCCATTGCAAATGAAAAAGAATGTGATATTTGCTTACAATATGAGCATGTTGTGATATTCTGTGTGTATGTCTACATGGAATATTATAGGGGCTTTTTAACAAATGTGATCTCATTAGTAATCGTAGTTGTTCATACATTGTGTTGTTCTAGCATGAATATGTTTGAATAGATAGTATTGTATATTATTAATGTATTGGCAGCATCTAAAGCATAAGAATTTTAAATAAATAAATATATTATAACTTACAGAAATACTTTTAGGTTTAAGATGCTGTCAATACACTCAACGGTAAATATACAAACATACAGAAATGAAAGGTATGTGTAAATGTTACATGAAAATACCTACAAATACTAATGAGATCAGACTGTTAGCATATTTAATTGCCCTGTGAGTTTTATTTGCAGAGTGAAACAAATATATTTCTTTTTCACTGTACGTGAAGGGGTCCACAAGGATGTTTAAAATCTTGTTGAAAATTCACGCGTGGTGTGAATAAGCCTGTGTTCACAAAAATGAGTTACTGCATCTCCGCTCACAAAAAAAACTGCCTATATTGTTTCAGCTCCATCAAACACAAATGGTTCACCTGCTAGCGCCAAAAGAGCCAAACCATGTCCCCACTGTTTTAAGAGGAGGACATTACTCTCCAGGAGCATTTTACACTTTAGGGAGGATGTCAGTGAATGATTTGGGCGTCTCTGAGTTTTTCTTGGCCTCAGCCGGTCACTGTTTTGCTGCTTTGATGACTTGCTTGTGTGTAAAGGGTCAGCATTGAAAGGAGAGCTTTACGAGGGAAATGAAACATTGGTCATTAGGATGAAATCCAGCTTCACTCCCTCTCAGCTGATACATTACCGAGTGATTAGTGAATAAATTCATCTTTAATATTCATTTGCATGAGCAATCCGGTTATGTCCATTTATTGCATTGCTCGGGTCAGGAGCGACATTCATATACGTTAAGAATGCGCATAATTCTTAGACTCAAGAGATTCCGTGAAAATTACTTGACACCATCATGGAACTTTATCTTGAATATGTATAGCCAGGGTTGGCAGCACAGCAGTGTAGAAGGTGTAGATAGATATTTATCTCTACAAAGAGGTTCATCTGAGTCCATAATGGCTGACATGAGAGCTAGCATTGTGTGCCTCCATTGTTTAACAAGGCAAGCAACTGAGTCCAGCTTTAGTCACCTTGTCAAAAGTAATGATCCACCATATTACTGTTGCACACTGAATACTGCTGTCAGCTTGAGCTGAAAAGCAGCAAGCTTAAGTTGCCTATTTCCTGGAGTGAAATATCACCGTTAATTTCCTTAAAGGAATAGTTTACCTGAAAAATAAAAATCCCGTCATTATTTATTCATCCTCATAATGTTTTTTTTACTACTTTTTTTAACGTCGGTGTTTCCATGTTTAATGGGGACTTTTCCTTAGACAAAATGATTTTTATACCCTACAAAGTGTATACCCATTAAGAAAACTTTTACATTTTCAAAAAAACATCATCTAATATGATTTATAAGCAATTGACTATTCACAGTAATTATGTACGGTCAAACTCCAAAAAGGACATAGTAGTTAAACTCGTAGGCCAGGGGGGGGGGAATTATTCATTGATTTCAAAGCTATTTCATTGATTAGCAGGATAAACGTTAGTTTTCTTGGTAATATTTCAGCAAAAGACCTGTGTACTGCATTCTGTCGTTTCTTTAAAACAAGTGATTTGGGAAATGAATGACTCTTTTGAATCAGTGCTTTTTAGTGAGTTTCAATTGATCAAAGCAGTTCCAGCAAAAATGACTCACTCACTCAACTGAATCTCCCTCTCTTTCGCTCTCTCTCTCTCTCTCTCTCTCTCTCTCTCTCTCTCTCTCTCTCTCTCTCTCTCTCTCTCTCTCTCTCTCTCTCTCTCTCTCTCTCTCTCTCTCTCTCTCTCTCTCTCTCTCTATACAGTACCTGTCAAAAGTTTGGAAACATTTACATTTTTATATGTTTTTGAAAGAAGTCTCTTATTCTCACCAAGGTTGCATTTATTTAATAAAAAAATACAGTAAAAACAGTGATATAAATATTATTACAATTTAAAATAATTGTTTTCTATTTTAATACATTTAAAAATTTAATTTATTCCTATGATGACAAAGCTGAATTTTCAGCATCATTACTCCAGTCTTCAGTGTCGCATGATCCTTCAGAAATCACTCTAATATGCCGATTTGCTGCTCAAGAAACGTGTATTATTATTATTGTCAATGTTTTATGTATTATCAAACACTTTTGTGGAAACAATGATATTAAAACTTTTGTGTTAAGATTATAAAAGAGAGAAGTGACAGTGAAGACATTATATTACAGAAGATTTCTATGTAAAAAATGCAAATAAATGCTGTTCATTGAACTATCTAGTCATCAAACAATCCTGAATAAAGTATCACCATTTTCAAAAAATGTTAAGCAACTGTTTTCAAAATTGGTAATAATGATAAGAAATGTGTCTTGAGCACCAAATCAGCATATTAGAATGATTTCTGAGGGATCATGGTGACACTGAAGACTGGACTCAAATAATAATGATACTGAAAATATTTTTGAGCATAGGATAATAATTGTAATGTTTCCAGACTTTTGACAACTTTTGACACATGACTTTTTGTGTATGTATGTGTGTGTGTGTGTGTGTGTGTGTGAGAGAGACCGTACGCACACTCACGGCTATTTGCGGCAACCAGCAGCTGTTCAAAATCATGTCGCGCCACAGTTTACCATTCAAAGTTTTTTTTTTTTTTTTTTTTTAAAAAATACAATGATTTGGGACGGATATACTGTAGGTCTATGTACATTCTGACTTCACCACCCTAGTCTGTTAGGTGATTCGATTCACTCTTTTGAACTACCACATTGAACATGAGAATGCGAGTAGCCTAAAGAAAGACTGGACCGATGTTCAGTATGGCCTACCTGTGAGATGTCCGAGGCACGACCGGTTAATGCTCCAACCTGTTCTCATAAATGCTGCATGTTTAAGACTGTTGCCCAAAAAGTGTCTTTATACACGCAGGTAAGTTTAAGGCTTTCATTGAGACACAGTTGCCGTCGATACTAACGCGAAGGGCATACTAATTTTGGGCATGATTTTCATTATTATCGGACGCCTTTGGAATGAGAAGAGGTTGGCTTTTTTGAATGGATATCAACAGAAGAGACTTTGACTTTTACATTTCATTTATTCTACACAAAAATAAATCACATGAAATATATAGGCCTAATCACATTCATATAATATAATGTATTCCTACACATTATCTTGTAGAGTGAGCTATATTTAGAGTTTACAACCAAATGAATGAGATTTTTTTTTATTTATTTTTTTTATTATTATTGTATTTTTGTATTTTAGTGGCATCTGCTGTGATATATATCGCAAAAATCTTTGTGCTTTGTTACTTCTGATATGAAGCAAAGTCTCAGATTTCAAATGACGTCCATCTTATTATAAGATTCAAAAAATTACCGTTTTGGCGCTGTTGAATGTGTCGTGACAGACCACTTTAGCGTTAAAGAGAAGCGGCAGCGTGAAGCGCATGTTAACATCCTCTCCTCCGCTTTAATACCAGTTACAGCGTGAAATAAACATGACTAAACATCTGAAGGTATGTTAAAAGATACAGTACAACTTAGTGAAATCTGTATCATGTCTCATGTAATAGCTCAATCAGTCTCTGTTTTGTTGACGTCTCGGAAAGACGTCAATAAAACAGCTTGTAAACATAACGTCACATTTACCTCAGAAAAACATATTCAGTGACCATAAACTCATTAGTCAGCTAGAAAAGTGTACTCTAGAAAGCAACATTCAGTAACATCAAATGTCATTAGTTCTTGCGTTATCTCATAACCAAATCCCATGATATCAAACCTGTCATAGGCACCAATGACTGTTCCTATTCCTTTAATATGAAACAAATTAAAATGGAAAAAATGTGTTCAATGAGCAAACCAAAAAAAAGTAAAGAGCATGACACATTCATTGCTATAAAGAGCTGCACTAAGTCCAGTTTATGACCAGTGATCTTTGACATCACATCTATGGGGAGTTCAGTGTATATTGGGAGGCTTGGCTTTAGTTGTCTGGCTGCTGTGGTAGTAAATAGTTCACATTTTTGTAGCAGTAAAGAACATGTAGTTGTTCATTTGTCCATTTATTGTGTTCAAAAGTTGTCAGTAAGCCTGAAATTCACTTTTCTGCTTTGAAATGCAATTGAAAATGTCTCTTAGCTAGACAAAGTGGAGACCCAGACTATGGTCACTTGTATATCAAGCCAGCATAGAGCAGACAGGGTCGGACATTGCGGCTGAACCAGAATCTGTTAGAGTTGCCAGAAGCCTTGAGCAGCTTTGAGAATGACAGCGTCTGGTTTTTCTCTCCCTGATATGAGGCCACTTCACAGTTTCTGAAGCTGGACTTACATCAAATCTGGACCGAAGCCAAATTTGGGCTACAGTTAAATCTCAACATTTGAGATTTCCTCTGTATTTCCCATGGGTTTGCAGACACCAGGTTCATTGGTGTCTTCGGACAGACAGATTTAGGCTCCTGAGAGCGTAGGTTCTGGAGTGGAATTACACAGATCACAGCCATCTGGATAAAACATTCGCTCTTCCGTCCATTTGTTATAAAATATATACTGTTACTGGAGCAACTTTAGCCTTAAGTGACAGGTACCAGATAAACTCTACATGTTCGCTAAACCCCTGACATACCTCTTTTCACCTCTCAACCGAAAAACAAGTTATAGAGAGCCCTCTAAATGACTCTGAGACCTTCAGAAAGCAAAGAATTGAACCTCAGCCCTCCCATATGGGCTGCATGTGCTGGGAACTCCTCACTGGGCTCTGCTAGTGCCGCCCAAATCCTGCTGCCATCGGCCGTCATAAAAATCACTGCATAAACTACACAATCTTTAAATTTTAATACACCACTCAAATGTCAACTGTAGGCTCAATCAATAAAATAATGTGACTCACTGAATCATAAAATGGATGAAACGATGAAATAATTAGATGCAGATAATCTACTTTCTCATTATGAGTGTGAATAAACAAATCCAGCTGCCCTCGAGATAGCTGCCCTTTTGAGGCTCTATGGGATGCCTTGAAACTCAACAACCACGGTGAGTTACTGTGACTCTCTCATGGGATAAAGGAAGGCAGAATGGATAGCATAGTATTGATGATAAAATAAATGTCATTATTTATAAGCCAAAGGACTGTCACTGCTGTCACTGTTTTTCTAGTGTATAGGGAAGCAGACAGGTTTATCAAATTTCTCTGCACTGTAAATTTACCAATTTCCTTCACACTTTCTTTATCATTAAACCAATACTTCCTTTAGATGTTTCAGAACTTTCTGATATTGGTTTGTGCTGGAAAAAGGCTCTTTGAAATCAACCAAAACAAACCCACCCCTCTCTTCATTGCTCCGCCTCCAAAACTCACACTCCAATCCTAACCACCCAGTTCTGAGTCAGGCGAGGCGAGTGCACTAACAATGACGCTAAACACCTCATTCTCTAGCGGTCGTCAGTGTACAGTGGTTTAACAGCAAAACTCTCACTATCTGGCCACTGTTACACACGCAATGCCAGTGGATGTCTGTTTATCACAGCTGACGCGCTACAAAATAATCCTTCATGAAAAATAAAGTGCAGTTGATAAACAAACAAGGAAGCACAACAAATGCACATACAGTATAAGAGTAAAGTGTCGCAAACAGCACAGCAGCTCCAGACAAACAAAACCGTGTTACTCACATGAGCGGGATTAAAGCAGCCTCCACATCTGTTTTCAGGCCTTCCCACTTAGCTCTCTCCAGCGCTGTAAAACTTTTCTAATATAAATGTGGGTCCCTAAAGCACAATTGAGTTTTTCCACAAAAATTAGTTAATTAAGCCCTTGTCTAGCGATCCCAATGCTCCAAATAGCTATTAAACATCTAAAAGTGTATTTATTTTTCTGAGAGGAGTATCTTTCCTTTGACCATGAAAAATGCTGTTTTCTCTGCTCGCTTCTCGACTACTGGCGCTTCCCTCAGCACAAGTTTGGCATCGTTTTAAAGCGCAGCATTCCAACTTTGTGAATATTCATAGCAAATTCTCGATGGCACAAGTCTGAACCAATGAAATCTTATTTTCAACTCATGCTGATGTAAACAAAACAATCTTACTCATGCTGACTGACAGATCTGAAGCGTGTGCACAAAGACACCTCAGACAGCACGCGATCCAGATATACGCATTTACACAATTTTTTTTTTTCTCTTCCCTATACAGGTTTTGATTTGATTTGTTAACAGGGATTTTCCTAGATGATTTTGTTTTGGAACCTTCAGAAAACTTTAACTTGATTTTTCTCAAAATTGACTTCAAATCGAATCAATCGAATTCAAACAGGTCTAGCTCAGTCATTTTTGAATTCCAACAATTAATACATCATTTTGAAGGTTTTTTAATAGAGAATGTGTGAATAACAATAACTCATTTTTGAAAATTTGCTCATTGCGACTCATTTTGCTAGCACGGGTCACATACTGTATACAAACCCGATTCCAAAAAAGTTGGGACACTGTACAAATTGTGAATAAAAACAGAATTCAATGATGTGGAAGTTTCAAATTTCAATGTTTTTTTCAGAATACAACATAGATGACATACCAAATGATTAAACTGAAAAAATGTATCATTTTAAGGGAAAAATAAGTTGATTTTAAATTTCATGGTATCAACACATCTCAAAAAAGTTGAGACAAGGCCATGTTTACCATTGTAAGGAATCCCCTCTTCTTTTCATAACAGTCTGCAAATGTCTGGGGACTGAGGAGACAAGTTGCTCAAGTTTAGGAATAGGAATGTTGTCCCATTCTTGTCTAATACAGGCTTCTAGTTGCTCAACTGTCTTAGGTCTTCTTTGTCGCATCTTCCTCTTTATGATGCGCCAAATGTTTTCTATTGGTGAAAGATCTGGACTCCAGTATGGTTTTCCGGCCTTGACCCTTACGCACAGAGATTGTTCCAGATTCTCTGAATCTTTGGATGATATTATGCACTGTAGATGATGATAACTTCAAACTCTTTGCAATTTGTCTCTGAGAAACTCCTTTCTTGCTTCACTATTTTTCGCCGCAGCATTGGGGGAATTGGTGATCCTCTGCCCATCTTGACTTCTGAGAGACACTGCCACTCTGAGAGGCTCTTTTTTATACCCAATCATGCTGCCAATTAACCTAATAAGTTGCAAATTGGTCCTCCAGCTGTTCCTTATATGTACATTTAACTTTTCCGGCCTCTTATTGTTACCTGTCCCAACTTTTTTGGAATGTGTAGCTCTCATGAAATCCAAAATGAGCCAATATTTGGCATGACATTTCAAAATGTCTCACTTTCAACATTTGATATGTTATCTATATTCTATTGTGAATAAAATATAAGTTTATGAGATTTGTAAATTATTGCATTCCTTTTTTATTCACAATTTGTACAGTGTCCCAACTTTTTTGGAATCGGGTTTGTAGTATATTTCAAAGTTTATCCTTGAGTTCCACAGAAGAAAGAGATACAAGAAAGACCAACACAAGACACACAGTACATCTTTAAATGTGTATTGTCCTGGATAGGCACATCCATATAATGCTAAGAAGCATGTGACACAACAATGGCTCCTAGTTTAAATGCACGGTATGTAAGTTTCACCGCTAGAAGTCATTTATTCAAAACAATAACAAAGGCGTAGCTTGATGATGCCGTGAATGAGCGTGGAATCGTGGGAATTGTCGCCTTCACCTCAGCAGCTGATGGAAAGCAATCCGTTGGGACTCGGGCAGAAATCATGTTCATGGATGAGCTAATGTATTAAAGTTTTATTAACATTACTGTGGTATGATGCAGGATGGAGCCGAGAGCCTGTGACATTTTAGGCTGCTGTTTTTAAAATGCTTATCCACCTTATTCCTATGCCCCATGACACTTTGCACGAATTATGGGAGTAACTTCTGTAAAGCTTTAAACAATCATTGCAAGGCTTGCTCAATGAATGCAATAATAGTTCTGTTTTACTTGGTCAGAAAAATCATACTAAAAGTACATTTGAGTTTGTTGAAAGTTATGTTAACGTTACTTGTGCGTTTGCTCGGTGGCTGGTATGAGACACTTGTTGCACATTTTAGTAAGCTAGATCAATATTAGAATATCATATTAATAAAAGCTGGATGACTTGTGTTGCTAAATGGCATGCAGTTAATTTTAAAATATATTGTATGGTAGAGAAAATGCTGTATACTGTTACTATAAATAAAGCTCTTTCTGATTATGCTATGCTAGACACTTGACAAAATAGTGTTGTCTCTGAGGCATGGTACAAACATGTTACTCGCAGTAAAGAAAACAACAGATTCAAACAATAAGACTAATCATGTTGAGCTTAAGCTTTGGATAAAGGTATCCAAATAATTGTCTGTTAAAACACATAATATATTAAAGCATCTTTGGTGTGATGCAAGTACACAAGTCAACAAAATATATAACATTGTTCTAGTGTTTTTTTTTAGATATTTTAATCCAAAAATGTTGCTTTTAACTCCACTGTCACAACATTTGAGCCCCTGACACTAACCGGCTGGAAGTACCATAAGTGTCCTCCTGTAAAATCATGTAAAATCCAGAATGTTCACACACGACACGCAAGCACGTGCACAAATTTCCACTGAAGTATCTGTTCAGCTTCTCTGTCCTTTTTACCTCATTTGTTCCCTTTCTCTCTCTCCTGTGCTTGGCCCTGTGCCCACTCTACAGATCAACTACACTGAGCCAAAGATCCTGTATCTCTTCCTGTTTACATAGTGGCATGTGGAATGAGATGTGTGGATTGCTTGGCCTGTTCAGCACTATAGGAATGCAGCTTGTGCTGAGCATGAGAGAACAATCACACGGCCAAGGTTAGGGATGTAACACTTCACCAGATCAGGTGAGATACATATACTTGGTTCATTATACAGTATATACAGTCAGTTAATCTGGGGTATTTGAGAGGTTTTACAACAGTAGTCCATAGACACAGACGTCCAGTACAGTGTATGCATGCTACAACGAGCTGAAGTCTGATCATAGAAAAAGAATATTTACTATTTGATGAATCTGACAGTGAAAGGACTAGTTAAACTATGTGTCATGAGACTGTAGTGCTCATAAATGTAATGAAAATATTATTAGCCCTTTGAAATATTCTTCCGCATTTCTCCCTTGTGCTTGTGTTCATATATTAATATTAATCATTCTGTATAATGAGTGTGTTGCAGGTCTGTTTCATTGATTGTTCTCTCCCCTCTTTCCCCCCTCTACACTCCCACTTTTCCAGAGCTTTACACATTTTCCCAGTTTTGAGGTGTGAACGACCAGGCTAAAGCAGGTTTCATGACATTTTAAAGGTGCAATGTGTAAATTTTAGCCGCATCTGGCGGTGAGGTTGCGAATCGCAACCAGTGGCTCAGTCCACTGCTCATCCCTCCCTTTTGAAGCACATAGAGAAGCTACAGTGGCCGACACAGGACAAAGATGTCGTCATCTGAGACAGCAGAGAGTAGCCAGTCAAGCAAATGTGCTCTGTAGAGCAGTTTGTCCGTTTAGGGCTACTGTAGAAACATGGAGGCGCAAAATGGTGAATTCAATGTAAGGGGACCTGCGGTGTATGTAGATTTCATACACCACTGAAAACAAAGTCATGTATATTATATTGCATTTCTGTCAATAGATCTGTCAAATTGCTCCCGAAAACCCATAGATTATTTAGACTTATTTAGACAGAGGCAATTATGAGATTAAAGTTTATTTACTTTTTTAAGTTGATTTGAAATCAGTTCTATATCATGGAGAATGGCTATTTGATTGATTTGATGTGCAAAAGCAACAGCAACAACAACAAAGCAATCACTATGTAAAATCTATTTAGATTGTGTTTCTTTAAAACAAATAGGGCAAATATACTGGAATTGTCACATAGAAATGAATGGGTAACTTTGGTAACGGTGATTTGTTTCTCCCACTAGTTGACAAGGCCTCCTCGCCTTGACTGTATCTATAGAAACATACTTCTCGTACCACCTGTGTTTATTACTAATTCTGCGTGAAAACGGTAATGACCTCATTGGTTGCATCTGGAATGAATGGAATGGAGAGAATCGTAATGAGACTTTCTGCCCGCTGTTTTCGAGTTGATTTTGGGGTGAAACTGCTTATGTTTGAATGCATGTAATGTTTCCATAAGACACCAGAGCGGACTGATGCTCCACTCTGGCCTTTAATCTGTGTTTCAGAGAGTGTGGATTCCCCTCAGCTCTCTCCTGGATAAACACCATTACAGGCTGATGCTGAGGAGCTCAAAGTTGAGTCAATATTATCCAGAGCAATAAAGTCCTGCACAGTGCGCTCTGCTCCCCCTGTGAGACCAGGATGAGTTCATTTCTAAACTGCTGAGGTCCGGGAGGACCTGGACTTTGTGTATGAGCAGTAGAGTTTGAGTGCAAGAAAGTATGTACTGTAGAAAGCTTCTATGTTTCTAATCCAGACTATGTTCAGTAACATTTTACTTCTTCAAATTCCATAAACCCATAATGAATCAGGCAAAATTGAGAATTTTGGAAGATATTTGGAAAAATGTAAGTAACCAAACAGATCTCGCCCCCATTTACTACCATAGTAGGGAAAATAAATACTATGGTAGTAAATGGGGGGCAAGATCTGTTTGGTTACTAACATTTGTGTTCAGCAGAACAAAGAAATTCATACAGGTTTGGAACAACTTGAGGGGGAGTAAATGATGACAGAATATCCATTTTTGGTTGAACTATCTCTTTAATCTCATCTCAATTGAGAGTAGGCCTACATCCTGATGTTCTTGTTGAGGTCAGTTGTAGCATATAGAGCCCAAACTTAAACTCAAGCCCCCTAAGTCCTGCCCTGATGAAGACGGTTGCTGTCAAGCTTCAAAAAGTATGAAAAAGCATTATTCACTGATAGTCTTCTTCTTCAATGAGCTGTTAACCACAGAGACCAGGTCATTGAGTCACTGAGTTGTGAAAAAATCATTCAAACTGATTTTGTGAACTGGATTGACTGATTCATTGAAAAGGTCTAACAAAAAATGATTAGTTCACAAATTATGATTTCATTTACAAATTGTGAACTAATCAATGAACGTGGAAGGCAGAGCTACAACAGATGTCAACATTTTAATTGAATAACCACTTAAATTTCCGGCAGTTAATCACAGAACATATTGAAGTAGTTCTGAAGAGTCATATGGTACAAATTTATTATACTTTTATGGTGCTTTTATGTCATTTTGGAGCATGACAGCCCCAGTCCTTATTCACTTTCATTGTTGTACTACAAAGAAAATCATACAGGTTTGGAATGACACAAGGGTAAGTAAATGATAACAGAGTTTTTGGGTGAAGCTCATATTAATATTGTTTACGAAGTGATGAGCTAATGCTCACAGCCTCTCTGACTGCTGACAGATCTCTCATGCCAGGCCGATCCAAGCGCTTAATATTCTTAATAACAAACTCTCTGTTATTCCTCATTATCTCTGGTTTGGACTTTGATCGTTCCTCGCTTCTCTGACAGCAGGATATCAAGGATCAACTAAAGGTCATCAAAGCCTAGTCTGACGGTGTGAACCCATCCCTGGCAAAACTTCTGTGTGAATTCAGATCAACCCTGTCATCCAATTCCCCCAGTGGACCTCACTTCTTAAGAGTTGCCCTACTGCTCTAACCTGTGCACACTTGTTTGTTCAAATATCTCACTTTCACAGCAGGAACATTTTTCCCCATCATACCTTGGGTAGGCAGGCCAACAGAAACATGGCTGAGCCCTGGAATAACACCCAGTGAAAGCTGCTGGTGTTTCTTAATTGGACTCAACTCTTTCGACATTGAATTCTTTTGAACTGAAACAGTTTAACCACAATACAACTTCTGTTCTGCTCGCAACAATGGGCTGTTGTGTTATCTTCCTGTTGGCTTAGGTGATATTGCCCCAGGACTGCACACTTATGCTGTCAGAGTTTTTACATTGTTTAAATATTACAGTCACTGAAAAAAATGTCAAGAAATTTCAGGTTCTGTCAATCATGTTTGTTGGAACCAAATAATAAATGAATTCAGCATTGACTTTGAAATATCCCAGGAGAAAGAATGAATAAACTGAATATTATAAAATGCGATGTTTAAAAAAATCAATTACAGGTGCTGCAATTGGCCAACATATTGCTTTTCGCTTGCAACTAGTTTCCAGACATTTGAAAATTGTACTTACTTCTTTGGCTAAAATTGAGCTTTTGCTTGGCATCTAGATGAGTCATGGGATCTACTGTGTGTGTGTGTGTGTGTGTGTGTGTGTGTGTGTGTGTGTGTGTGTGTGTGTGTGTGTGTGTGTGTGTGTGTGTGTGTGTGTGTCTGCTGCTGTGTGTTCTACATCTCCTGACAGGGGTCCTTCTGACAGGCTTTAAAAGCCAACAGTCATCTCTTATAATAACAAACACACCAATCCAGCCCATCACCATGCAAAACTTGAAACACCTTTCTTATGTGTTTTCATTCAGGAGACATGCACGACCGAACACGTTGAATGTCTTTCGATAACACGTCAGAGGATCTGTCTGGTATGTTCCTGTGGGAATTTTTTTTTTTTTTTTTTTTTCAGCAACAGTGTAACGTATATTCAGTCCCTAATATCACAGAAACACTAAAAACTCAAGCGTGTGAACGGTAAACTCTAATGCATAGTAATGAACTTACAGTAAATACACTCTCTAATTATGTGCTGTCATTTTTGACAAGTGACAACTTACATACATATAACAGGAAAACGGATCCACACAGTGACATCTGCCAAAAACACTTTATTTGGAGTTGATTGCTGTCAGTTTTTTCTCCATTTTATATTTATTTAACTTGAACTGAGGTCAAGTTAGCATAGCCTCAAAATTACCAATGTATTCTGTCAATAAATAAATAAATAGTGTATTTGCTGTTGAAATTGTGTGTGTGTGTGTATGTATATAGATAGATAGATAGATAGATAGATAGATAGATAGATATAGAACTACTGTTTCAAAAGGAAGATAGCATATTAAATAGTGTATTTGCAGAGAGAGTTAACCACATGTCGGAGAAATTCTTGGTTATCTGCCTTCACATATTCTTTGCTGTCTTTTCTCTAATTAAGCCTGACAAGCAGCTGCACATCAAACAGCATGTGGATGTTTTGTGACGCCACCCAGCATTTGCCTATAAAGCAGCTTAGACGTTTACCTGATAGACGCGGGATCGAGTCTCGGTCCAAGCGATGCAGCGCTCTATCTTTTCATCTGTTATCAGACTCTAGATCTGAGCAGAGGGAAGAGACAGAACTGGGAGACAAAAGCAATATTGTCCATTCGCTGGCAGCCGAGCACAATTCCAAGCACTTTGAAAGAATGAGAGGTGTTTTCCAAACACAACACGCACAATTCCGCATTGTCTATGATTTGGCAACTGTGCGTTGAAGATGTTGCAAAAAAGAAAAACAGAGTAACATACCTCTTCTTTTGTTACTCCCTTTCTTCATACACTTCATCATCTGTTATTAAAGCCGTAAATTTCGTAAAGACACCATGGGTTATTTGCTCTTCATGAATGTAAAAATGTAAACAGCAGGACAGGCGCATGTATCTGAATCTTTAATCTGATTCATTGTGCTTCATTATCACTACTTTGAAAGAGGCTGCATATAGAATTTATTATTATTATTATTTAATGCCATATACATTCCTGCATTCAGGCCAGCCAGTCTCTCTCCATTTCCTTCTCTCTGTCTCATACTATTTTTTCCTTATACAGCTGCTCTGGCTCTGATAACCACTGACAGTTTGAATTTCATTTGGCTCAATGGTTCTAGATTCAGGGGTTTTCAGGGGCCCAGGGACCCCCAGTGGACTGCAAGGGAGATCTAGGGGGTCATAGAAATTTTTAGAGAAAAAAAAAAAAAAGATTTTACAAAATGTATTTTAGGGATGTCAGAGTTAATGTGTATCTATCTATCTATCTATCTATCTATCTATCTATCTATCTATCTATCTATCTATCTATCTATCTATCGTAAAGCTTGAAAACCCCTGCTTCTTTTAGTTATAGGGGTCATGACACGAGAAATTTGATATGGATCATATTTTCAAAACACGTACTCACGTGCAATATCAAGTGGGCGTTGATGCTAAGGGTGTATCGATGCATGTATTCGTCCTGAATCTTTAGTCAGACAACTGATACAGTCAGTCACAGGCGATCCACACTCCAATCTAGAAGGGGGCACACGCAGTAATGCAACGCTGTTTGCTAGCGGCCACAACAGGAAAAAGAGCAAACAAAAAAGAGAATCTCTACACCAACCCAAAACAAGAATGGCGAATTGTGGCTATACACACTGAGCTTCGATTAATTTTTGTGACACGCTCCACTAACTTCACAGAAAGGATTGAGTCAACGGAGTGAAGATTAATCTGCAGCTTTTATTGTAGTCAAGTTCACAGACAAAATAACAGCAAGAATTAGCCAGTGGCAGAAACAGTGACACGCAGTGATCTGGGTAGGCAGCAAACAATCAGAGTCTCAGGGCAGGGAGCAAACATACACAATCCAGGAACAGGCAAGGGTCAAGGCAGGCAGCAGAGAATCAGAAATGAGTAACAGTCCAAGGTCAAACACAAGAATACAGAATCCAGGGGAAATATCAGATGGTGCTAAACAAGACTTCGCATGGAGGTGTGGGTGCAAGTGTCTTTTATGTGTGTGTGAGTGAGTGAATGTATAATGGGTAGCAGGTGCAGGGTGATCAGTCCAAGGTATGAGGGTAGATGGGAAATGGAGACCAAATGATGTGTGTAGTCCAGGATGGAGTGTCCTTGGTGGCAATGACGGGCACTCTCACTGGTGATCATGACATAGCCCCCCTCCTGAGGAGCGGCTTCCAGATGGAAAGGAAGAACATCCATGGAAAGGAAGAAGGCCTGGAGATTGAGGCAGGGCAGATGGCCCAGGTGGAGAAGGCTGGACAGATGGCCAGGGAGACAGGCTTGAAGACCCCCACGGCGGAGCAGAGGACACCACGGCAGTGCAGACAGGTTTGAAGATCCCCACGGTGGAGCGGATGACCACCACAGCAGATCTGGTAACACTAGGAACCAATATGGCTGCTCAGGTGATTCTGAAACAGAGCTCAGCGCGGTTAATTTTGGCCACAAGGGCCGTAATACGACAGGCAGGGAGCTCAGGAACGCTCTCCAAGGATCTGACTAGAATGTCCTCTCTGGTCATGTTGCGGCAGGTAGACAGTTCAGGAACGACCTCTGTGGTCGTGTCAAGGCAAACAGACAGTTCTGGTTTGACTTTTACGGTATTGTCGAGGCAGAGAGTAAACTCAGGGACGACCTCCGTGGTCATTTCAGGGCAGACAAGGAACTCAGGGACGACCTCCATGGTCGTTTCTGGGCAAACAAGGAACTCATGAATGACCTCTGTGGTCCTATCAGGACAGACAGGAAATTCATAGCATACAAGGCTGAGCTCTGGGACCGGGGCAAACTCGGGAGTAGAGTCATGGACAGAGGTGGACTCAGAAGTGGAGTCAGGGACCGGAGCGGGCCCTGGAGCAGATTCATGGACTGGAGCGGATTCATATACTGGATCCGATGTGTATGCAGCCATCTTGGCTGAGGGCTCAGGCGTGGCAGCCATCTTGGCTGAGGGCTCACAGACAGCCACCTAAGCCGTGACGGGACAGGGCGATAGTTCATAGACGGCCTCCTTAGCCACGACAGGACAAGGCAAATGTTCATAGACGGCCTCCTTAGCCGTGACAGGACAGGGCAAAAGTTCATAGACAGCATCCTTAGCCGTGACAGGACAGGGTAAAAGTTCATAGATGGCCTCCTTAGATGTGACAGGACAAGGCGAAAGTTTAAAGCTGGTACCACTGCCACCTCTAGAGGGTCTGCAGCGGATGCCGCCACCTCTGGAGGTTCTACAGTGGTACTATCGGAAAACAGGGAGGAATCATAAATGGCCTCTGTGGCTGATTCTGGGCAAGACAAAAGTTCACAGACAGCCTCTGCGACCAGGTTGAGACCGGACAAGAGTTTGCAAACGGCCTCTGTGGTTGATTCAGGACAGGATGAGAGTGTGTCGCTGGACGCCACCACCGTGCAAGTAACTGAAGCAAGCACCGCCGCTTCGCGAGGTTCTGAAGCATATGCCACCACCTCTTGGGAAAATGCAGCGGGAGTAACTACCTCCAGAAGTTCTGCAGCATAAGCGGCTGCCTCTGGAGATTCAGCGGTGATGTACGTGGCCCAGGTACACCATAAGGCAACTCCCATTATGGGGAGCACTGCAGACAGGGGAATCTGTTCAGGAACAGGAGGGCTAAAATTAATTGGTTTGGGAAAACCAGTTGCTCGTACTGACACCAGTGGTGGATCCTCCACACTGGATGCAAACCTCTGACGCTTGATGACAGGTTCTGAGACGTGACGTGGCTCTGAACGATCTGTGGAGACATGACGTGGCTCTGGATGATCTGCGGAGACGTGATGTGGCTCTGGACGATCAGCGGAGACGTGACTGGACTCATGAAGATCAGCTGTGACTTGACTGGATTCATAAAGATCAGCAGTGATTTGACTTGACTCACGAAGATCAACTGTAACTTGACCTGGCTCATGAAGATCAACTGTGACTTGAGTTTTGGCCGCCATTTTGTGAGCGTGTTCTAGCGCAGCTGCTAACATACGAGTGAGTGCAGGATCGCGTTCCTCCTCGACACCCACAGTAAACGCTGAACCAACAGTCCACAGAACATAATCCAAAAAACTACCTAATGATGAACGAGGACCCTCATGAATGCTCATGAAGGCTGATTAAGGCCATCACAGAAAAAGTCTATTAATATACAGTCCGGTAATTCTGAGCCATTAGCCAAAGACAAATATTCCCCAATGTAACCCTCAAGTGATTGTGTGCCCTGCTTGAGCACTAGCAGCAGAATCGCTGCGTTCATACCTGACCAATGTTCCTTGGAGAAGCCGCTGGATCCTTGTTCGGCGATGTCTTCTGTAAAGATTGAGTCAACAGAGTGAAAATCCATCTGCAGCTTTTATTGAAGTCAAGTTCACAGACAAAATAACAGCAAGAATGAGCCATTGACAGAAACAGTGACAGGCAGTGATCTGGGTAGGCAGCAAACATACACAATCCAGGAACAGGCAAGGGTCAAGACAGGCAGCAGAGAATCAGAAATGAGTAACAGTCCAAGGTCAAACACAAGTATACAAAATCCAGGGGAAACGCTCAGAAATATCAGACGGTGCTAAACAAGACTTTGCATGGAGGTGTGGGTGCAAGTGTCTTTTATGTGTGTGTGAGTGAGTGAATGTATAATGGGTAGCAGGTGCAGGGTGATCAGTCCAAGGTATGAGGGTAGATGGGAAATGGATTCCAAATGATGTATGTAGTCCAGGATGGAGTGCCCTCTGGTGGCAATGACGGGCACTCTCACTGGTGATCATGACATTTCCATTGTTACAATAAGACAAAATCATTTGGCATTGTGCTGATTTGTGTCGTCGAAGTCTCACTACTACTGTCCAGTGATGAAATATGCGTGTCCTGGAAATGGGAAGCCTCAAGATCCACTTCACTCTTTGTCTCCTCGTGGAAAGGTGAATTAGGCTCTCTTTCTCCTTCTCACTCATATCTCCTTCTCCTTAATTTCTTGAAAAAGCGTAATATTGAACTTTGTGCATCCGCCATTGTCAACTAATCTCTGCAAAAGTTAATTTTTCATTTTATAACACAAGAGATGCTTTTCAGTTTTGTAGCTGATTGTGACTAAATACCTTTTGTTTTATATCAGCCCTACAAAAAATATGACCTATAAATATAAAATATGCAAGAGTGCATTGTTTACTACTTCATGCTTAATAGGAGGCTGTACCAACTACCTCAGGGGGGACTTAATGTTGACTAGGTGGAACAAACTGTTATTTGCACTATACTGTCAGTTCAAAAAATAAATAAATACAAAAAATTAAAAGAAACCTAGCATTGGGGATTTGTTACTTTTTCCTGTTGTACCGAACCTGTATCGAACCGTGTCCCAAAAACTGAGGTATGTACCGAACCGTGACTTCTGTTTACTGTTACACCCCTAGTTGATACTGTTTCCTATGAAATGACATTAGCCAATCATAACTGTGTGTAATCATAAACTGTACTAAACAGTGTTTTTTTTTTAAGTTTTCTGTGATGGTTAGGTTTAGGGGTAGGTGTAGTGTAGGGGGATAGAATATACAATTTGAACAGTATAAAAACCATTACGTCAAAAGTCCCCATAAACCACATATACAAGTGTGTGTGTGTGTGTGTGTGTGCGTGTGCGTGTGTGTGCGCCTGTGTGTGCCTGTGTGTGTGTGTGTGTGTGTGTGTGTGCACCCAAAAAAATCTTTATTAACATTATAAGTGAACCTCAAGGAACATATTAAAATAATAAAAAAGTCCATGTCATGACCCCTTTAAGATGAGCTGCTTACGCCGAATCTAAGACTTTCATTTATACTCAAATACAACCACAAGCATTTGAGAGAACACATTTGTGTGAATGTTTAGAATTTAGTCCAATATGTGCAAATTAATTTGTTAAAAAGTAATAAAAGCAAAAAACATGACCTACACCCACACATCAATCAGTGGTGACATCATCCCATTGCCAAAAGTTCCCTTAAGGCCAGTGGAGTGCTTGTTCCCTACATCCCACTGCTTTTATGAACCAACACAGGCCTGGATCTCTGCATCATCACCACTTTTATGAACACACACACACACACAGAGAGAGAGAGAGAGAGAGAGAGATGAACACAGGCCAGGTCACCTGCTGCACCACTGCTCTTAGTTATATTTTCATCTGTTCATAAATTTGAAATGTAATGGAGCTGCCACAATGTGTGTGTATGTGTGTGTGTGAGAGAGTGAGACTAAGGGGTTTAATCTATGATGCAAGTTTCATTTTCTCCCTCACTGCTATTAAATTATGTGTTAAAATGGGATCACGATTGAACAATGTTAGGCTTGGTCCTTCGCTAACACAATTTTAACATAAAGGAATCCGGGAACTTTTCGGTCCAAATGTAGAGTTCTCACAACTGTGGGTCGGGTAGCTTGTTAGAGCTCTATCAAGAGCAAGTAACTTAGTCTCTGTATTTTATGTTAAATTCCTGGCGTATGATGCTGGATATACTAAAGGTTCATGTTCTACAGCACTTGGCAGGTGAATGTTTTTATAAGCAATTAATTATGGCTCTGTCTGGCCTGGATTTCTGCTATCAAATATTTTCTCGTCTTATGTTGCCATGGCGAACAATCAAGCTAAACAGAGTAGTGAGTGTCTCAGGCCGAGCAAAGGACAGAGCCGAGCTCATATCTGTCTTCAACGTGCCGGTTCAGAGGGTTAGACGTCTTATCTGCTGTCTCTTCACTGTCAGGTCAAACTCTCCATCCACCAACACCAGCTGAAAGACGTTTGACTTCTCAGAGGGATTTTAAGAAAGCAAACAAAATGTCTACAAAAAAAATGTCTATTGGACTACTGTTGTCAGAGGCAGGGATTTGACGATTCTCTACAGCAGAGATGATTCTCTGCCGGTTTTACACTCTAAAGAAAAATGGTTCTGAACAGGGTTCTTCGGCTTGTAACAATAGCAGAACCCGTTTTGTTGCTAAATAGAACCCTTTTTATAAGGTTCTTTAAAGAACCATGCTTTGAAAGTGCTATAGGACCTCAATAGTGTGATAAAGGTGCCAGTTACAATTTGAAATTTGTAGACATTTTAAGAAAGAAATCATTTACCTGTTGAGAGTGTGTTGAGAGTATGATGTGTATGTAGCCTATTTGAATGGCTAAGCTCCAGAAAACCAGTAATGATGTGGCTTTGACAGTTAAAGATTTGAAAAGCAAAAAGGCGGGAAAAAAGAACCCTAAACTCTAACACAAAGAACCATTTCAGCATGTAAAGGTTCATGCGGTTCTAAATAGAACTGTTACTACGTGTAAAGAACCTTCAAAGAAACATCTTTTTTTTAGAGTATAATTGCTTGAGAATTATGTGTAAAATTGCATATACTGTCAAACCAAAATGTATTCAGACACCTTGAACATTTCATTCATTAGTAAAGTTTATTCACTATAGTGATGGTAATAATGGTAATAAAATATGACAAGATCTTAGAGTTAAACTGTGTCAGAAAAAAATCTATCTTAATTATGTCAGATAACACTTAAGCAAAACATGGTCAGGTCAAAGTGTCTGCATAATTTTTGGTTCCAAATTTTTATCAATTTTACTGTAGTCCACTGTATGAAGAATTTTTGGGTATAGTATGTATATTTTTATGTATATTTTTTTTCAGTTTATTTTGCTATCCTCACTTAAAAAAGTGAACTATGGTGTCCTGCACCCACTAGTAAAAAAATATCTGAATAATGTTTGGTTTGACTGTATGTGTGTTTGTGTTGGTTTTGTTGTTGGTTTTGAAAAATAAAAAAAGTTCATGTCCCAGCATTGATATAGGCCAAGTTTTTAAACTTTCAAAAGGCTAGAGTAACTGATGTTTCTGGAAAGTTTTGTTTTTAAGCTCTCAAATTATGTCTCATGTGAGTGTTCTGTATTGCTTTGTCTGTATTGGATAAGCTAACAATATTAAGTTATAATATTGAGGACGTTATAATGGTTATAAGTTATAACATTGAGGAATATTAAGGAAAATTTGTAACTGTAAAAATGACAATTTATATGCTGGTACGTCTTGTAAATAACATAGCTGACTTGTTGCGTGATGATGCTACAATATCTTTTTTCAACTCAGTGGATATGCATGACACGTATCTGACCCCATATTTCCATGATTTGTGAAACAGGAAGAGGAAGTCAGTAAGATTCTCACAAATGAGTTACAGTAGAAAGATACGCCCTTCAGAGAGAGAAAGATTTAAACTATCCCTAAGGAAAACTGCTCCCTTTAAAGGAATTACTATAATAGAAAATAACAGGTTTCTGATCAGTGGATCTCAGAAAGTTCCATCAAAACATTCAAGCTTACCAAGAAAATTATGGTGTGATCGGTTGGTTTGCTAACGTATATCACCATATTGTCCAGCAGTATGTAATACAGGGTAAAAGATGATTTTAATAGCAGAGTATCTGTCAGAATCTCAAAGATAAAGTGCTTCCAATTGAACGCAGATGTGTTTACGGCATCATTTTTTTAACCTGGGTTCATGGTACATTCAACCCAGACCACTTTTGATGACTGGTAGGAGAACTTGGTTTGTGTCATTCGCAAATCTATCCCTCTTCACTCGTCCACTGCCTCGCTGAACTGCCCGGCATCTCCTGCTGTGGCTTTTCTAACTCCCATGTTCCTGTCTGCCTTTCTCCGAGAGTAGCAGTGCGGTTCTCGTTTCGTTGTTGAGTGGTTTTCCCCTCTGTGTTACACATGTAATCAAATCGCCATCCAAACCACACACCTCACCACAATGTCAGCGAATCACCATCACTCGCTACCAGAGCTGTGACCAATCACATCAGGCCTGTCCGTCACACGAGGGGTGAACCGTGGGGCGAGGCATCCACATTAATCATACCTGACAGGGTTAATGGACGCCTGACGTTCCCCCCTCAATTACCAGACGCAGGTTCTGATATTAACGCTGAGAGAAACTGTATTTTCCTAGCAGCAGTTCATCCAGGTTTTTTGTTTTTTAAAGTGACATTTTCCCAAGACTTTAACTGTGTCTGAATTGAAGCAATTTAGTAATTTGAATGTTTTTTTTATGGATCATTGATGCTGACCTTCACACTATATACCTTAAATACCTGTTAGCATGAACAATGTTTCTTTGTTTAGATGTGTCTAAAATTGTATTTATATACATAACTATGTGTTTAAGCCCAATGTTCTGTATGTGGTCTGAGACACCCAAAGCTGGTTTAATGGCATTTAGGTATCATGTTAATATATTTCCCTATCTTATTAGAATGATTTTTTTTTTTTTTTTTTTTTTTTTTTTTAAATGATAGCATGCTTCAAATGTTATCCATTAAAAATAGTACTTATGTTTGGGGGCATAGAGACAGACCCTGGCTAGAACAGATAAATTTGAGTTTTATTATTATTATTATTATTATTATTATTATTATTATTTTTTTTTTTGTTATTTATTTTATTTTATTTTAAATATGATTTAATTGAATAGATAAGCATGGATAAATTTGAGTTTGATTGGCATACACAACAAATGCTTTGTTTTTTTCTTTTTTTTTTTTACTGTAGATTTTTTTCTCTGCTAAATTTATTAATACATTAATACATTTATTTATTTATGTGTTTGTTTGTTTGATCCCAAAATAGAAACAGTGTTACTATGAGTCTCATTTCTAAACCATCTACTTTGTGCTACATATATATATATATATATCTGGATTTTAATTAAAGACAAAGAAATGTGTTAGAAGGATAAAGAAGGTTAGAATCTAAAGGGAAAACATGGAAAGGGAGGTTAGAAGCTAAAGGGAAAGGTTAATTTTAAAATTGTTATTTTTACATTTACATCACTGGGGTCTCTGGTATTCAACACATAAAAAAACATACAGTCAGTTTTCATAGAACATGAGGTTAAATAAGTTCATTAATATAATTATTATGCTTATATTTATTGTAATTGCCTAATTTAAGTAGTAATCTCACATGGCATGTGGAAATGAGACCAAATTCAAATTCTAATGTTTATGAATTTCATTACATTTGGGGTCATCTGGTAATGCAACACATATTTTCATGCAAAGCCTCTGTTAGTGTATAATTGCTCTAAAATATGACCTTGTTCTTGGCTTGTGGGGTTTTCATCAAAGTTTCACTGAGCCTCTAGAGAAGAGTGTTCTGGGAACATGCCAGTCTGAATCTACCCATAACTGAACAAATTTCTAGCGCTCCTATGTCGGGGCACATGGTGTTCTGCACATTTGGAAACAATGACACAGGAACATATCACCACACAATAGTAAAACCGCTTTGTTCTGTACACACAAATACACCTTGTGAGCCAGATAGATTTGTGTTTGAGAGGAAATGGGTTGCTCTAAACAGTGATCGCTTGAGTATATCATGTGTACAGTGGAAATCTGTGAGGCCCTCATACTGTAGCCATTACACTGCATATGTTAGCATTCAGAGAACTTCCTAAACATTTCCCATAATTGACCTTAAAGGCAGTGTTACTATAACCTGACAGGAACCGTTCTGCATTCACTGTGGCACTATACTGGATGTCAATTGCAGTGGGAAGTGTCAAATTCACACATATGGTACCTTACACGGTGGAGGTTTATGTTTACTCAATCAGTGGTTTTCGTAGATGAACAAGAATAAACTAAACCCTGATTGCGCTTCTGACAGCACTTTGTGGATGGAATGTGCTAATTTAACTGCGTCTGCTGATAGAGTGGTTTATTTGTGCACATCAGAGAACATTTAGCAAAGCATCAGGTAATGATGCAAACCTGCCCAAAAAATTAGTGCTGAATCTAATTTGCATGATGCATTTTCCCATCTTACAGGCTGCTTCTGAGTGCTATGTTGTGAGGATGCAGCAGAGTATGGAAATTTGGCATATAAAGAACCTGTTTCATGGTTTAAAAAATAATAATAATAAAAATACTGGAAATGATGAGGTTTAGTTCCACTAATGTTTCTGAACACCCCCAATGTATGTGAAACAGAGAGTGTGATCAGAGTACAATGAATGACTTATATGAATTGGTTTCTTGTTAGTGAATTGAAAACATAATGTACAAACAGTGTAGTCCATTCCTGAAAAAATGACTGTTATGAGTTGATTCTTTTTAGTTAATTGAAGACATGCAGCACAACTATAGTGTTGTCCATTTCCTGAACAAGAAACTGTAATCGGATTATTCTTTTTAGTTAATCAAAGACATGCAACACAACCAGTGAATAAATGATTGAATAAATTAATACATTATAATGATTACTGAATAAATGATTCTAGTGATTCTAATTTATTTTAGTTAATTGAAGACATGCAGCCCAAACAGTGTAGTCAGTTTCTTGAATAGAATTCTCAAAAAAAAAAAAAAAAAAAAAAAAATGTATTTTTAATTTAGTGAATCAAACACATTCAGTTTAACTGAGACTTAAATCTGTGTAGTTACTGATTGGTTGTCCTTTAACATTGCATATTAAAGCTGCAGGCCGTAAGTTTTGCCTCTTTGTCGCCATCTCTGTTTGAAACCTGCAATTGCAGTTATTTATAGAATTATCATCTTTACGTGGGTTGTGTATCAGCACGGCTCCTCAGCACGGTGAATCTAATGTTTGTTGTCAGTCACTACATCGGTGTGGATACTGTACTTCAGAATCACAGATTCTATGTCTTGGAAGTATGACCAAAATAAGAATTTTCATCGGAAAATGTCATCTGAACAAGTAACATTTCTGCCACTTTTGTTCTGACCAACTGAGAAAACAAGCATTACAATAAATCGCTCTGCTAAGGATCGCTTGTCTCGGATCACGTCGAACCGTACAAATTATTATTATTATCGTTATACTTTGTTCTCAAATTGTTAATGTTAACAACATCAGCATTGCGTGTATTTAGTGTGTATTAGCGTTACCTGTAAATTTCAATTTCTGTAGCCACTCTGCAGTCCGAAGTCTTTGGCTTTTGACTACGGGTGAATCTCCAGTTGTCACTGATGATTGTAATTTGGACCTTTCTGGATTGCAATCTGCCATCAAAATGATAAGTTCAATTATTGCAGCTGCTTTGAGAAAAGGCTATAAATACCACTACCAGCAGCATCCTCCACGTGCCATATAGCCTACAAGATGGGACTCCTTTAAGTAAACAGATGTGGCGTAATGACGCAAAAACGAACGGCTACATGAACAAATTTCCCGCGGAAACCTATCAGTACCACCCGCATTATAAAACATTATTACAAAATTTTGTATAATTTTTAACCAAAACTAAAATTACGGACTGCAGCTTTAAGATTATGATTAAGATGCATATTATGAATTAAAAAATAAATAAATAAATGAATGAAATGTATATGTTACCACATGTTTTGTTTTAGTATTTTTTTAAAGGTGCCCTAGATTATGTTTTTAAAAGATGTAATATAAGTCTAAGGTGTCCCCTGAATATGTCTGTGAAGTTTCAGATCAAAATACCCCATAGATTTTTTTTAATAAATTTTTTTAACTGCCTATTTTGGGGCATCATTATAAACGCGCCGATTTTATGCTGCGGCCCCTTTAAATCCCGTGGTCCACGCCCACAGAGCTCACGCTTGCCTTGAACAGTGCCTTAACAAAGTTTACACAGCTAATATAACCCTCAAAATGGATCTTTACAAAGTGTTCGTCATGCATGCGGCATGCATGCGTCGGATTATGTGAGTATTGTATACTGTTATATTGTTTACTTCTGATTTTGAATGAGTTTGATAGTGCTCCGTGGCTAACGGCTAATGCTACACTGTTGGAGAGATTTATAAAGAATGAAGTTGTGTTTATGCATTATACAGACTGCAAGTGTTTAAAAATGAAAATAGCGACGGCTCTCTTGTCTCCGTGAATACAGTAATAACCGATGGTAACTTTAACCACATTTAACAGTACATTAGCAACATGCTAAGGAAACATTTAGAAAGACAGTTTACAAATATCACTAAAAATATCATGTTATCATGGATCATGTCAGTTATTATTGCTCCATCTGCCATTTTTCGCTATTGTTCTTGCTTGCTTACCTAGTCTGATGATTTGGTTGTGCACATCCAGACGTTAATACTGGCTGCCCTTGTCTAATGCCTTTTATAATGTTGGAAACGTGGGCTGGCATATGCAAATATTGGGGGCGTACACCCCGACTGTTGCGTAACAGTCGGTGTTATGTTGAGATTCGCCTGTTCTTCGGAGGTCTTTTAAACAAATGAGATTTATATAAAAAGGAGGACAATGGAGTTTGAGACTCACTGTATGTCATTTCCATGTACTGAACTCTTGTTATTTAACAATGCCAAGATAAATTCAATTTTTTATTCGAGGACACCTTTAATATATAGGATTGCATTTATGCCTAAAAAGTATTCAAAAATCTGTGTGAACACATTTTACAGGAATTTTCAATTGATTTATTATTGAAATCATTTCATCATTTGGCAATGAAATTGCTGGGTTTTATCCCCAAATATTTATTCCTTACAATTGCTAAAAGAATGAATGTCTTTCTTTATGAATTTCATCCCTTGTGGTTAGCAACTAAGACGTGGTGCAATGGTTTAGTGGATTCATCCCTGTGTGATCCTTGTTTATGTGCAGGGTAATTTTATTCATCTGTGATTTAATTGTCATTTTTAAAGTGATGAAAGTTTGGATTTGAGAAGATTTGCCAACGATATTCTAGCTCTGAAGAACAGAAGCTCTGTTGTACTCATCCTTTTATTCTCCTCCATCCTCTCGCAGAAGACAAGAGCCTCTAACACTCCTCGAACACACCCCTTCCTCTTCCCCCTCGTTCCTCAACTCGAAACATGTGCGGGTCTGATTTCCATGCCCTCGGCAAACCACTCCACCGGGAGCTTTTGTGGAAAACTTCATACTTTTAGCAATCATTTGTGGCCGACTAATTTGCTCCCTAGTTTGAGTTTACATTCCGGAGTGTGACATGATCTATTTTTGCAGAGATCCGGAGTGAGAGAGCGCTTACATGTCATGTTTGGCCTCCAGACCTGGAGAAAAGAAGGAGTGAGATATTTACATTTTAAATGCATAGTTCTAACACTGCTTAACTAAATCACAAATGTAATCTCTCTCACACACTCTCTTTAACATCAGTCTGTATACATTATGGAAGGCTCGGAACAGCTGTAATGAAGCAAAACTATGACTGAATGGTGAAATTTTGTCCGTTTAAATCGAATGAATGACTTGAATCAAACATGACAATGAAGATCACCCTTGTTGCGTGTATTTACATCGGAAGAAATGCTTTGTTTAGACTCTGTTTGGTATGTGAATTCTCCATCTCTCGTCAATCCAGAACTTGTGCAAGGGGAGTTTTTGTTGGATGCTTTCATCCATCCACAACAACAGCGGGAGATTATTACTTACCTCCTTCTCTAAATCCTATTAGAGCATATTGAATATCCAGCATTTGGTTTAGTTTTTTCGTGGCTTGTGGATGTGTCCATTTGTAAGGTCACTGGCAGACCTCATATGTCCTACCGTCTCAGGAGTTTCGTACTGGAAAGTGGCTTGTCCCGGCCAAGTCAAACGGGATGACGTAGGTTTATTTGTTATGGTCAGTAATCCATTTATCCTGTCATCCCAAACCGCACACACGCCCACACCCTCACCCCCGAAACCTCAGAACTCTGTACGCTTTCTTTTGGCAAAGTTTAAGCAAATATCAGCGCAGGCTGGGTCCCCTTGTTAAACACACTCTCTGATCTTTGTGTTTCCTCCCCCTCTCTTTTTCTCCATCATCTCTTTCACCCTTTGTCCACTTTCACAACATTTTCTGATGAATGCAGTGGCCAACTTCCATCTTATTGATTTATTGATCAATGCAGTGTGTGTGTGTGTGTGTGTGCGTAAGTGAACCAGACTGCTTGTGTATTCCAGCTCTGTTGTGAGTGATGTTGTGAAGGTTTAGGGTTTGTCTCTCCTCTCTAAATGTGTGTGATCTCTCACCAGCTGAGGTAATTGTTTAGCATAATCGCCAGGGAGCCTCTTCACAAGTCACAGGTATTTATCCTAAAGTGGCACTGAGCTTCACATTCACCTTCCCGCTGTGGTCTAGCGCGTCCCCTGCAGCCCCGACGCTCTCTGCACCTTTTATGAATAACTACGGCTATTTTAGGTCCAATAACCATCCACCCATAATTCCATTCACTGTGGTTTTGTTTAAAACTCAGATAGGCCTACAATCCAATCAATCAGTCAATTTAAATCAATCCTTTACATGCTGAAATGGTTCTTTGTGTTAGAGTTTAGGGTTCTTTTTTCCCGCCTTTTTGTTTTTCAAATCTGTAACTGTCAAAGCCACATCATTACTAGTTTTCTGGAGCTTAGCCATTCAATTACGTAGACTGTCAGCACACTGTCAACAGGTAAATGATTTCTTTCTTAAAATGTCTACAAATTTTAACTTTCAAATTGTAACTGCTTTCCTACCAATCACCTTTATCACACTATTGAGGTCCTATAGCACTTTCAAAGCATGGTTCTTTATAGAACCTTATAAAAAGGGTTCCATTTAGCACCAAAAAGGGTTCTGCTATTGTTACAAGCCGAAGAATCTTAATTTGGTTTGGCACTGTTTAGATAGAAACATTTTTCTTTAGAGTGTAGTGATCTTAGATTTTGATCACTGTGTATAATAATGATAAACACTGTTTATGCTATGCAGAAGTATTAAATACTTCAAACTGGACAGATTCCATTGATGACAGATGGAAGAGCAGTATTAGCCAGAAGTACAGAACAAGTTTTCTTGTGTTTGAATGTGATGATCACAGAGAACATGAGCTACTGATCTTATCTGAGCCATTTGGTGTTTTAATCTCAGTGGGGTTCAAAATCACCCCCGGTGGGTGTTTCTCATTCAGTCGCTTTAAATGTTCTGTCCCGTTCTGTCCATTTGCTGTTGAATTTTAGTCAGTGTGAGCTGGTCTTCAACTACCTTGATAACAGAAGTGAAAGATCACAAATTGTAAGTGTGAAACACACCTTGTCACAGCAGCACATTGTGAGGGGTGACAATGTGACACTGTGGCTGGTGATTTTGTTAAACTTGACACATTACTCGGACAGTAGCGCCCATTTAACCCATAACAGATCTAGACTGACTTACCTTGATGAAAACACTAATTTCCTTTGTTGGGGAACCTTATAAACTAGTTATTTTTAAGTAGTTAATTAAATAGCTACTCAATCTACCCTTTTATTATGAAAAAAAGAAGCTACAACTACAACTATTTTTTACACTACCGATCAGGAGTGTGTTTCCCAAAAGCATCTAGCCAACTAACATCATAAGTTCCGTCGTTATTAACACAGTTCAACGATTTGGTTCAAAGTTCAAATGAACATTCGCAAACTGCATGGCAAACTTAGAACCTCTCAAGCTGTGGTTAGATGCATAGTTTCTTGTTCTTATCACATGTGAACTTAATAAATCGTTATCTTGAGCAAAATAAGCAAGCTGATATTCAGTACAAAGTATATCTTTTATTTAGAATATATACAAACGTCATTTACATATATTTTTTGTCAAGAGATTTTGAGCACCGTTTTTGAAGAGTGCGCATATGCGTGTCTGCTCTGGTACGTAAGAACGTGCCTATAGACCTTATTTACCAGAGAAACAAGCGCGCCGCCATCTTTATAAAATTGTCTTTGAACTTCCGTTTTGCGGTAGCTCTGTACATTTCTATGGCATCGCTGTCAAAGAATAATTAGTTGGCTAAGTGGATTTACTTGTTGTAGAGTTAATTAAAGTTATCATGAGCATTGTTATGTTTAAAGCAGATGTCTTAACAAATGTCAGTAGATCGGGAAGATTTTAAAACAAGCAGTTCATTCATAAATGTAATATCGCTGTGGAAATACAAACCGGAAGTCAAAAGACAACGAGCGCAACGCTGAAAAGGGGCGGGGCTACATAAGGTCTATAGGTGCGTTCACGCGGCCTCGTAATTCCTTTAGTTACGAGATTCTAGTTTGTAAAAAGCATTCACGTCCTCGTAGAGCTCGTAATTACAGTTTGTAAGCTGGGAGCTTTCTGAAAGCTCCCACATGTACCACGTGGCCGCTGTACCACCTGACCGCTGTAGATTCATTTAGGCGTTGATAGTGGTGCCATGGAAACGCATAATTCCCAGTCCAAAGGACTTGAACAGCTCCGAATATAACGTCACGTGTTGTCATTTCAAGAATCCGGTAAATACGAGGTTACGTGAACGCAGCATAAGATTGAATCTGTAAATAAAGCAAAATAACTGAGAAAAATGAGAATTAGTCCTCAGATGCCATGTCCACATTAATTCGATCCCCAATGGATTCATTTAAACAAGTTATTACTCCACCACCTGCGTTACATCATTCACCAATGTGGCTGAGCGACAGATTTGCGACAATATGGTTTCGAGAAACAGTCGCGACTAGCTAGTTGATTTGTTCAATGATGCATCGTAGTGGTAGTGAAGCACTGAGTTACATCGTTGTTCGGGAAACTCACCCGAGTTTGTGGTAGGTAGATTTTTCAATGTTTTTGGAAAAAGTCTCCTATGCTCACCAAAGCTGCATTTATTTGTTCAAATATATAGCCAAAACAGCAATTTTGTCAAATATTACAATTTAAAATAATTGTTTTCTATTTGAATATATTTTAAAATGTAATTTATTCCTGTAATGGCAAAGCTGAATTTTCAACATCATTACTGCAGTGTCACATGATCCTTCAGAAATCATTCTAATATGATGATTTGGTGCTCAAGAAACATTTGTTATTATTATCAATGTTGAAAACAAGTGTGCTTTGAATAGGCAGTAAAAAAAAAAAAAAAGAATTTCTTATTATTCAATTAACTTTTGAATTGTAGTGCATATACACATATGCTCAGGATGACCTTGACTGGACTTTGTTTAGTTTTTATTGTGTCCTGTCTGGGTAGAGAAAAGAACCACAGAGGAAGATGTTTGTGTGTTCAGACTGACATATATTGTGTGATATATAACGATAGATAGATAGATAGATAGATAGATAGATAGATAGATTGTTTTCCAATTGTTTGACATGACTGCAAGCCATTATGCATGTGTGCAAAGTTAAATAAATGAAATGAAATACATTGCCACACCTTCTCTAAAATCACTGCGGCTCAAAGGTGTCAGAGACATTCTGTGCATAGGCTTGTCTTCGCTCAGTTTGAACCAGGGTCACAGGCAGGCGTCAGGAGGCTTGTTTGTTATAAGGTTCATATTGGTCTTTTTATTGACAGAGTCTAGAAGCTTCTGTTTGAACAGGGTCCCTGCAGAATGAAAAGACGGTATGTGGACTACGAAGGCTGTGATAATTGCTGCTCTTGACAATCAGATGATAGAGTGCTTTAACTGAGACTTGTGAGCTCCGCGACTCTCTAACACACCTTCGCGTGCTCGCAAACACATGCACAGACATAGAGCTGATGTCTGCCCTGCATGCTGTCTTCTGCACATGTACGGAGATGACAAAAGGGTTTAGATGTTGCGCACGAGAGGAGGGATGTTGACACACATGCTGGGTGTGTTTTAGGACAAGTTATAAGACTTTACGCCCCATGCTCACAAACTACAGAGAATATACAGTAGCTCCTAAATGTATTTGGACAGCTTAGTTACACTTAAAATGTATGAATGTCATTGCATTTGAGAAAAGAAGCATCTGCAAGCAAAAAAATGATAATTTTTTCCTGCAACATTTTTGCAACAGTTTTCTTTAAAATAAATCCCATTTGGTTTAATATATTTTGCTATGCAATGGCATTCATACATTTTTAAGTGATGCTCAAATGCAGCAAAATATGTTTTGGGGCCACTGTTTGTCCAGTAAACTTATAAAGCAACTCCACGATCACATTTTTCCACAAGTAAGCAGATTCAAAGTGTTTCAGACACTAGAAAGCAGACAATACGCACATGGCACAATCCCTGTGTTTTCTTTTGTGAGCGTTTGAGTGATCCGCTCACAAAATGTTTAGGGGCCCATTTACGCCTGTATTTAGTGATGACCGCTTGTGATCAGTTCACTTAAAGCAGATGTTAATTCCAGGTGTAAATGGGGTCTAAATGTATATCAGGGATTTAAAGAGAGTCTCTGAACATTGTCTAAAGAGAGAGGATTTTGCTTGTTAATTATATGTAGAGATTGAAGGCATTTGCTCTGTCTGACACAATCTTTCACCATGACAAATTCCTGGCAAATTATTACAGAATCCTGTTGGAATTTCTTGTGGCCACAAACACCAAGCAGACATTTTTGTTTGCTTGATTTCTTTCTTTTTGAGTGTCTGGGAGCCACCCTGTGGCACATCTGTCCAGACTGTAGCTCAGCGGGTGTGTTAGTCGTGAGCACTTCTGTGGTTTTCAGATCCTGGGGATTAAATGCCGCTGGAAGAAGAAGACGAACACTTCTCTCTCCCATTCAACAGTCTCAAGAGATCTGCTTAACACTTTTCACAGAGAGAGAGAGAGACAGAGCACTCTATTCTTTCCTTTGTCTGTTTAAGGTGCATCTCTTCGAGGAAATGAGAGAGCGATCAGGGTTTATTCAGAGAGATCAGTCTGTCTGTCATCAGCTTACATTACATGAAGCTTTTTGTGAATGTGGAAGTGTTTTGCACAGTTTATGAACTCCAGATATTCCATTTCATTAAGATGATCACTAAAATACCCTGATGCATGATTATTTAATGGTGCTGATTGTATTCGCCCTCCCTCATCCTGTCTCTAAACAGATGAACAACCCTGATTTTTTAACAGAAGGTCTTATTTTTCATTTCTGAGGGTCTTTTTTCTTCCTCTGAAATAGAGAAAACAGTTTTATGGACCATGAGAGAAACAGTGTGTTCTCCACAGAACAGTTTGCAGGCCCATCAATCTACTTACACAATGGAAATGCGTGAGTCAAAAGCACAAGATGACCAGAGGAAATCAATGCCTTTATCTTTCATGAGTATGTACAATTGCTAATGATCAAAAACGGAAATGAGGGCTCTCTTAAATGGATAGATCATCCAAAAATAAAAATATGTACATCATTTATTCATTTTCATGTCATTACAAATTTTGAGCTATAAAAATTATTTAAAAGCATTGTTTAAGTATCATAAATTAGTCCATTGACTTTGCACAACATTCCAGTTCGTTGGAAGTGTCAAGTCATATGAAAAATAAAAATTTGTGAAATCACTGATATTTAAATCAAACTCAGGAATCACATCACATTCGTAAACAAATCAACTCTCGTGAACTCTCATGCTAGAATAGAAGTTAAAGATTTAAATATGATTATATTATATTATATTATATTATATTATATTATATTATATTATATTATATTATATTATATCATATTATATTATATCATATTATATATTCTTTATGGTGTAACTTTGCGTGACTATTCCTTAAGATAGTGACTTTATAAATGACAGAATCATGTTGCCTGTGAGTAAGTCCTCCTGCTGCTCTATATAGTTTCACTGTTTCACTGATCTCTATAAAATGTTTGCAATCTGCTTTTGCTTACAGTACAGTACTCTCTCTCTCTCTCTCTCTCTCTCTCTCCCCCCTCCCTCCCTTTCTTTGATTCTCTCTGTAGTGTGCTTTGTCATCCCATTCAGTCTATTACAATCCCCTTCTGAAAAACATTCCTCTCACTTTCAGTATTGATAATGCTGGATCTGAGACAACACCACAGTACATTCCTCTTTTTCTGTCCTCGCAGTTTTTTGTCTTGTTAATAATCGATTTATTTTTGCCTTTGTATTCATTTAGCACACATGTGACATGTTGTCCTTTCAACACAAAGATCATTTTCACTAGAGGAAAGCTTTTGTGTTTTATTTATTTATTTATGTTTCCAGGCAAGCTGAGTTATCCAAGTAATATGTCACAATTAATGATGTTGGCACTGGTATTTTTATTCAGATTAATTCGATTTTCCTGTCTGAGATAGGCTAATGAGTATAAGGGAGTGGATGGTGGATATGCGCCGGGCCAAGAACAGATGCTCTAATGAACGTCCATGCGCACGATAGCGGCAGGACAAGGCAATCTTTCCCGGATGACGGAACTGACCACGTTGTAACCGTACACAGTACGGCGGAAACTTTTCAAGATGGAATGCAGCAAATTGTATTCCCTTGTGCAATGAAAACACACAAAAAAGTTATTGCCACATGAGAAGGTTGGAACAAAGGCCTGGAAGAGCGAACCTGTCTGAAATGATGATTAAGTTTTCTGTGAGCCACAATCGCTCCCCCACTTTCAAGCCTGTTTCGAATTTACGTAAGACAAATTCTTAGCCTGTCCGATAACATGCTTGAACATTGCCGTTCTTTACAACTATTGATGCTCTAACGTATAAGCTCTGCAGGGCCTTCGTTTGCTGTACGTTTTCAAGAAAGCGGCGTTATCATTTCCAGATGTG
Organism: Megalobrama amblycephala; assembly: GCF_018812025.1. Taxonomy (NCBI): domain Eukaryota; kingdom Metazoa; phylum Chordata; class Actinopteri; order Cypriniformes; family Xenocyprididae; genus Megalobrama; species Megalobrama amblycephala. The sequence continues at coordinate 20,379,369 of NC_063053.1, read as the reverse complement.
GGTAAGGAACGAAATGCAATATTTATCAAGGACAATTTATTAATCAGGCCTGCCTGCAGAGGCAGCGGTGTGGAGAGAGAACTATGGCGTAGCGCGACGGGAAGATGAAAGCTTGTATATGATATGGGGGCCACTGTAAGCCAATCTGGCCAGCATTATAAGATCAGGTTTCTGCACTCTCTGTCTCTCTCTTTTAATGAACAGGTTCATTTTACTCAATGCTCATCAAATGCCTCTTTGGTTTTTAAAGCAAACTTTGTGTCAGAGCATATTATGGTCCAAATTATTTAAAGGAGACAGAGAAAGGGAAACCAGTGGGCATTTAAAAAAAAACCCAAAAAAAACAATAAACTCTGTCCTATTATATGCTATTTGAGTCCAGATGGTGCTCTCATGTGGTACAATAAACAGTAAACTTAAATGATGCAATTCAGCTTTCATATAAAATCAGACATAAATGAAAATGAAGCAGAAAAAAAGTTATTTTGTACTTTAATGAAACCAAGAATGCTTGCAGTTTGTCTGAGCATGTTAGAATCAGCTCGTTTGTGAAGAAAAAAAAAATGCAAGTGTTTTCTGACCTTTATGGTTTTCAAAATCATGATCTAATTATCCAATCAGATCAAAGCCCCCGTGTTCCAGGGTGGCTGTTACCGTAGTTCCTCTAAGTGGTTGAACACACAAGCGGGTCTCACCTCAGGTGTGTGACCTCACACAGGAAAATGACAAACAACATGTCAAGGTGACACCACCAGTTCTCACCCCAGCTGCTTCTGTAAAGAGCCAACAGACTAATAGCATTACTATTACTATAGTGTTAACCGTCTCTGGTTAAACTGTCGTATTATTTTAAGTATTTAGATAGCCACTAAACATTTATACCGCAAGTTTTCATGCACTATATATGGATATTGAAATTCTTACCAATATAAATAAGCCAATAATTGGTTTCATGTTATGGCTTATAGCTAATAAATGGCCAGCATTTAAAATTCAATACTATTTTGTCTAAATTAAAAATAAAACATAAAAAAATCAATCTATAAAGGGAATTTAGGCATCACAACATTATATCAAAAGATATTCATTTTGAGATTTGCAGAAGATTATATTTAGCAGAGTTAATTAAATTATTATAATTAAATTATTATTCAAATTATTATAATTAATGTTTTTAACGATTAAGTGTGTTTCTATTATTTGTGTTTGTGTTATCAAAGTTGAAAGCAGTTGTGCTGCTTAATATTTTTGTCATTTCGTGATCCTCACAATAACATTTATTTGAAATAGAAATATTTTATAACATTATAAATATCCTTTCTGTCATTTTTAATACATTTAATCTTTCTTGCCCAAACTTTTGAATGGTACACTCTAAAAAATGCTGGGTTAAAAACAAGTTGGATTGAAAATGGACAAACTCGCAATTGGGTTCAATGTTTGCCCAATCTTGCTGGGCAGTTTTATTTAACCCGAATATTGTATAAAAATTATATGGCTGGTTTAAAATTAACCCCAAATAGGTTGGAAATTAAAAATCAGACACATAAATACTAGAGGCAACAATAATAATCAAAAGGTGAACATTTATTAATAAGCAATGTAATAAATGTTTATTGTTTAATTATTATTCATTAAACATATTAATAAATGTTCATTTCCAACATACTTTGGGTTCATTTTAAGCAAGCAATACAGTATTTTCTAAACAATAGTTGAGTTAAATAAAACTAGCTAGCAGGCTGGGCAAACATTTAACCCGACTGCTGGGTTAAAACAACCCAGTCGCTGGGTTTGTCCATTTTCAATACAACGTGGGTTGTTTTTAACCCAGCATTTTTTAGAGTGGAGTGTAATATAAATGTAAAAAATATGGGAAATGACCATCAGTCAATACCAAAATATTATTCAACTTCTAATATTAGCCAATATTGCACTAGTATATAATATAAATATTAAACATCCACAAATATCTATTTATCGTTATTTATATCAGGTTACTTTACAACTGTACATTTTACATTTAGATATACAGATTTTATTTTTAAATGTTTCATTTTTTTATTCTCTGAAGTTACACTCTGTAATGTAAACTAACCGACAAAAGCACTATTTTTAGGTGCTATGAAAAATGCCAGTCTCTTTTTATAAACCTTACCATACATTTGGATGTGAATTTCAAAGGCCTTAGAAACAGAGCAGCAATTTCCTGACCAACTGCTGATAAATTAGCAGTCTGCACAATTTGTTACCCAAATATCAGTGTCAGTCCCTGCCGCATGCCACACTCTCAAATGTTAACCTGTTAGCCAGGCAACACACAAATGAACCTGTAATTCGGTCTGTTTTTGAGCTGTGCAACACAAAGTATGGCATACAAATGACTTCTGTGTATCGTTAGTCATTCTCTTGTGTTCTCTTAGTGATCCTACTCTCTAATATTACTCAAATAATAGGGTTGAAAATGAAACCTCACCTGCAACCTATCCATGTCACTCATATTACATGTTGCTGTAATTTACATCATAAAAACAGCAACAATGTGCAATTACAAGCAGCTCCACAAAACAATTACACACAAGTACATGTAATTCAATGCAGTATTCATGTACTGTAATGTGAGAACAAGTCACGTTGGCCTCTTTTTGTTCAATGAAATACAAGTTTGATGATATATATAGTGTCACTGTCAAATATCTCTCATTCATTGATTGCATTACCAGTAGTAATGCAACCTTCTCTTTAGTAAATGACGTTTGAGAAAGTGACCTTATAGCTGTCAATCAAAAACATTGGGTGAAGCATGTGAGTTTGCAGCAGGAATGTTGTCTCTTTCTCACACACACCCATGTTCTGTCATAAATCAGTTCCTGTGAGCGTGCGGTTGTGTGTCCTTGAGTCGTTTCATTCTCTTGTATCACTGTAGTTCTGTTTCAATCTGGTATGAAGAAAATGTTAAAGATTTAAACCTCGTGGTTTATTTTGATGACTGTCTTTTCTTTGGACTAAACTTCTCAGTACTGTAATCCTTCAGCAGCTTCGAACCCTGATGAAATTTCCAAACATTTATAACCGAAGCTTTTTTTATTTATTTCGTCTGTGATGGGATTTGGGTGTCCTCTTTCCATATGTATACATACAATACATCCATTGAGGGGCCATGATAATTTAATAATATCAAATACCAAAGTTATCACTGTAAAAATAGCCTTGAATTTTTGGAGTAATTCTTGTAAAATATACTCTCGCATAGTCAAAGCGGAACATTTCTCTTCGCTCCCTCATGTCCTAGGAGCTTCTGTTAAGAAATGAAAGCGTGATTAATTAAAAGAGGTTTTGGAAAATACAACAGGCCTTTTTTTTTAGCAGTGGTTGGAATCCAAGTAAAATTTTCAGTGTGATAACTGTTGTACATTTTAAAAGTGAAACGTTTAAGGGATTAGACCGCAGGTATGTACATTATGGCAGATGAAGCTCGAGTGTGGGTGTGCAAAAGAATGTTTCTTGGGCTATTTTTACAGCTGATGAATAAAGCATTACAGTGTGGGGAAATCAAGGTGTATTATCCTGATAGGTACAGATTTGTCTTATGTTTGGTAACAGAAACCGGTCTTATGAACATCGCTCATGTATTCACCATGATAACCTTACTTTTCAAAGTTTTTTTTTTTTTTTTTTTATCACAATGGTGGCTATAATAACAAAGTTTTATTGTAGTTAAAATCCAGCTGTACAATTTTTTTGAAGTCAACATGAAATTAAAATCCACCCTTTTAATTAATGCAAGTTCCCGAACGATTCGTCAGTACACATATTTGAAAGACGAAAATAATTTGTCTCGTAATCTTTAATCAGAATGTAATAACTTGCTCCTCCGAAATCCTCTGAGATCCTTCTATTTTGCTGATGTCACTATTTTTAGCAAAGTCTCATTGGATCTGGCACTATTCTTGTATGTAACAGCCACTTTACACCATTTGTTTGATTCCCACCCTACATTTTTTCACATTGAACATTCTGTTTCACTTGGAAATGCATTAGGCCTATATTACGTAAGTAAAATGAGTTGCAAATGGCAGTCCACATTGACTTTGACACTATGTTGTTGGGTTTTTATTAAGGTGAGATGAAAGAAATTGAGGGGTGAATTAACTGTCAGGGGTGAGTAATTAAATTAACAAAATTAAAAAAAAAAAAAAACCCACAAACATGACAATATAACAGGTTTTTTTTTTCCCTATAGTGTGTGGAGTGCCGCAATGTGACCAAGACCAAACCACACACTAACAGATTCCATTCACAAACAACCAGAATCCCAACTGTGAACACAGGAAATCTCACAAAATCTCTTGTGGTCAAACGTGACTTTAGAGTAAACAAACACGGCGGACGACGAACAAAAAGAAATGGCTAATAGTGTTTGGACTGCTTTTTTACAGAAAATTCATGAAAAAAAGAAAAAGGTTTGGATGAAGTTGTGTTATGATTCTGTCTTCCGTCAGCTCACTTTCTGATTGGATATCGTTTCGTTCCACGGGACAATCTGCAGAGTTCGTGCATGCTTGTCCTCATGGTTCCCATCACACAACAGGATTTCTGATCGTAAATATTCAACATGTTGGATATTCTCGATTTGAGATCGGTGCAGCCCAGACATTCTTCAGAGCAGATTCAATCACTCTTAACACACATCACACCACAGGAAAGTCTGATAGAATAATCTGGTGAACCATCAAGATAATTCGGGACTTTACCTAGGATTGTCGGAAGGGGAGAATTGGGCTTGTAGTGTGTGGGTGCCTTTAGTTGATCTTGAACGGTCTTGTTTGTTTGTTTGCAGTGTATAGTATAATCACAAAGAATAAAAGATGATGATGATGGTCAAGATATGATGGTCAAAAAGACCCAGGTTAGCTGGCACAGGGTTTGTTTAAGGTTTTTAATTGGATGCTGTTACAAAAATGTGCCATCTGAATATTTAACCTCATGATCCACATGCATTAATTATATCTAAATGTTAAAAGATTGCAACTCACTTTACCTTTACCTTTTATGTCATATGTATATAAAATTTAATAGACCCTGAAAAATTGTGTCTAACATTGTTAATGTAAAAAGTGTGTGTTGGGAAGGGTAGTACACCACTTTACAATTTTTATATTAAAATAAAAATATAAATTTTTAACATTTATTTTTTTTTGTATTTAATTAGCATAATTGTAAAACACACTTTTAGCTATGTATGAATTAACAAAAGTTTGAAAATATTTAGTGACATTGGAAATGTTTACCCAAGAATTCATTTGCACCTAATTGTGTGATCTAAAAGGTCCCGTTCTTCGTGATCCCATGTTTCAAACTTTAGTTAGTGTGTAATGTTGTTGTTAGAGTATAAATAAAATCTGTAAAATTTTAAAGCTCAAAGTTCAATGCCAAGCGAGATATTTTATTTAACAGAAGTCGCCTACATCGAACGGCCAGTTTGGACTACATCCCTCTACTTCCTTCTTTAATGACGTCACTAAAACAGTTTTTGACTAACCTCCGCCCACAGGAATACACAAGAGTTGCGTTTGTAGAGTGTGTTTGTCGCCATGTCGTCGAAATGCTGTTATTTTCATCCCGCAGTCCAATCACCGGGTCTGATTCCGGCTCAAATTGATAGGGTAAAATTAAAGACATGTTTACAATAACACTGAGTGCGTGCATCTCCACGTTATGGTAAGAGGCGTGACCTTTCCGGGCACGGTGCGCTCAGAGCTGTCGAATCACAACACAGGAACCGCTGGCACAATCAGAACTCGTTACATATTTCTGAAGGAGGGACTTAGAACAAGGAAGTCATCAGCCCGTTTTTATGACAGTGGAAACAGCGGTATACAGATAAGTAAATTATGTGAAAAATACTGTGTTTTTTCACACGCGAAACATGAACAGATGTTATATTGCACACTATAAACACAATCAAAGCTTCAAAAAACCACGAAAAACGGGACCTTTAACATTTTTACCACCACAGATATTCGTTAAAAAGAATGACAATTTGTGCCATCCAGTTCCAACTTACACATTACTACAGACATTCCCTTTGTCCTGGATCTCCATTAATTTTTTTGGTTAATGTTCATTTGCACTAGATATTTGGCTGGTATCTTGACAGTATCTTGACCAGGAGTCAATAAAACAGGCCTGTTTAATTTTCCTATTAAACATGAGGAAGCTCATCATTCCCTTTGTTTTTATAGGTGGATGGAATATCTGCAAATGTTATTTCCCACACAGTGCACATAGAGACTCATGTAATTAGACGTCTGACAGGGATTTTTACGGTTCGTCATGAGGGAGGTCAGCGAGTAAAAATTTCCAAATGCATATTGGATTGAAATACGGCTCTTTACGGGGGGAATTTTCAAACTCGGTACGTTCACGTAGATTTGGAAAGGTGGACTGCAATTTCAGACACCTGTATCCAGATTTCCTATCTCTCGTTTAAATAATACAGCTGTATGTTTCCATCTCCGTTCTTGGGGATGACAGCTCCATGTGAACCGAGCTGAACAAAAACATTTCCAGAGCTCAGCGCGACCACAACAAAGAGCCAAACGTTTCCACTAAAACGTCAGTGCCACCCTGCCTCTGACAAAACAACATGCTGACAAGTGTTTTGTCTAGAGCTTCACAGAGATGCCATTTCACTCAGACACCTTGAGTGAAAGGATCTTTCCAAGTGTGTGTGTGTGTGTGTGTGTGTATGTGTGTGTTTCTCAGAGGGGTGTTGGTTTTGGAGGACAATCAAACTGGCGTGAATCGTCAGTGGTCTTCATTGTCGTTCTGTTCAACCCGCCAGTTTTATTGTGGTTAGAGTTTAAGATAAACTCCCGGGCCGGCGGAGGGGTGACTCCTCGCTGCGACCGCTTTTTTCTTTATTTACTCTCTGATGTATCTTTTGAAAGACTTTCAAACGGAGGAGAGGAGAGATAGAAGGGACTGGAGATAGAAAAGAAGGTTTTATTCTGTCATCATACATTCCTCTGCGGCCTCTGGAGGCATCGAGAGGCATTAAGCGATTCAAAGACCCGAAAGAGTGATGTTTAGTGCTTCCAAATGTTGAATGCAAGCAAATACGAATTTAATCTTACCTGTATCGGATCATATGAGTTTTTTGTTAATCAAATAATGTCTCTCTCTCTCTCTTTTTTGCTTTAAAAAAAGTATTTTCGTGCTTTCACTCTCTAAAAAAGAGGAGAGGAATTCCTTTTCTCCTGCTTTGTGTTAATCCAATTACCCAACACCTGCAGAGTACACTCATCTGCCAAATCCTCCCGTCCTCCTCCTCCTCTTGCTCCCTCTATCATCCTCCCTTTAAAAATGGTTTTGCGGAGAAATGGAATAATCTGTCAGACTGTTAACGTGGGTCCAGTTACACACCTGCCAAGTCTTAAGCTGAAAGAATAACACCAAACTGTTTTGAGGTATTTGAGAATGGATTAGAGAGAATTCAGGTACAAATCCAGAAACGCACCAAAATCCGGGGCCCTCGTGTTGTGTGATTCACAGTGTGCTTTACCTTATATGTTTTCAAGACGTTTGAAGATTATATGAAACTTGGCTGGCATGCCTTTTTTTTTTTTCAGTGGAAGATGAAAAGGTGTCACCGTGTCTTCCGATAACTTCTGTCCGCTGTGCTTCGTTTCACAGGAAGTTATTGATATGATGGATGGCGCAGGACGAGCTTTCAGAACAGCAAATTTACGGAAAAAATGTGTCTCTGTGACTGTTTGAGCTCACCAAGACATAAACCCGTCTGCTGAACATCTTTAATCCTGAGCTGTATCCTGAAATCTGTCGTGAGAGAATGGGGCGATCATTCAAAACAGAAGTTCCTGCTTCTACTGAAGGACGAAAACCAGAACAAGCCCAGCACACCTTACAGGCCTCTGTTTGACTTCCTGTTTAATGTTCAGCAGACAGGTGACAACCAAACTCCGTCCAGTCAGCCTGTTAATTTAGAGCCTCTTCCTTTAGGAGCAGAATGACTAGAATAGGATTTGTGTTGTTTAAGAGAAAACGTGATCCTCTTCCACATCTTCAGGCCAAACGGATCTAACCGTAGTGTGTGCATGTGTGTAGAGATATATATATATATATATATATATATATATATATATATATATATATATATATATATATATATATACGCACACACATGTTGGGTTTTCATGTTTTATAGGACATTCCATAGACATAATGGTTTTTATACTGTACAAACTGTATATTCTATCCCCTACCCCTAAATCTACCCATCACAGAAAACTTTCTGCATTTTTAGATTTTTAAACAACATCACTTAGTATGTTTTATAAGCTGTTTTCCTCATGAGAACCAAAAGAATATCCCTACAAGGACAAGGATTTCGGATACTGCCATCTTTGTGGGGACATTTTGTCCCCATGACATAGGGTTTACCTGAATCCAAGGTTGCATTTATTGCAGTTATTTGCATCTATAAAAACAGTTATTATACACAATATTATTATTATGTTTTTAATATTTATTTATTTTGCTGTACTTTCTAGAGAGCAAAGTAGCGACAGCAGTTGAATTTTAAATAAAATCAGGACACATAATTATGTGACATAAACTGAGCGAATGAGCCAAGCTTAGAACCAGTTTACAGTAACAGAATGAAAGTCAGAGGTCATTCCCTTGTCATGGGGTATTTTTATGTTTTGCAAGTGTTCATGACAAAGTAAATCCATATGATTACTCACACCCTGCTCTCATAGTCCGTAATAAGCAAAATAAAATACTACTCGGAAAATAACATTAAAACTCACGTAAGGGATTGCGCAGATTGTTCCATTATACTTTTATAAGAAAAATGTGTGTAATTACACTGAAACCTGTCATAACCGACCCACGTCTTTGAATAATGTTTGGGATTGTTGAAGTGAATTTATGATTTTTTTTTTTACTTTTTCTCGTGACACACCCTTAGTGACTGTGTTTTGTGGGTCTGTAGCAGAGGAAGTTCAAATCTTCTGTTTTTCTGAATCTTGGGCTGAATCATTTGATGAAGCAGGATGGAGAAACTTAGTCTTCTGTTTCGGTTTGTTCTTCTGAGCACCAGGCCCAGGAACTGTTCAGATCAAAGGAGAGCAGAGACCCCTCTGTGTATGTGTGTGTGCGCGCGCTTATGTGCATTTCTTACTATGTCCCATTTGCCTTGTTCTTTGTTCTATTAACATAACATGTCATCAGTAATTTGACCTTGTGAAGCAGCTAACTGTCTCTCTTGCAGAAAAAAAAAAACAATAAAAAATTTCAGAGGAAAGGACAAAAAAGCAAGCGGTGAAAAAAGATCCCCCTTGAAGAAAATGGCCATCAGCACTCGTGCCATCTGTATTACCCACTCTAACCCTTTGTGATTCAAACTCCATCGGCTGAAATCAAAAACAGACCGGCCGGAGCACTTAAAAACAGCTAAATTTAAAAGCCTTTTACAGAAGGAGAAGTTTAAAGTTTTTGCTAGAGGCCTTTTTTTCACAAGCTCTGAATCAAAAAAAGAAAGAAAAAAAGAACTTGAAATAAGTAGAACCTCATTTCAAATAGAAATGGAATAAAATAATGTTTGTTCTTCTGTCCTCACATTGTGAGGGCAGAATAGAAGAATATTAATGTACAAGCATGCAGACTCCTTTTATAAAGTTGAAGTAAAACTCAGTCCCTTTTGCCCTTATTAAGATTGACCCTTAGAGACCATGTTTCTTCCTCATGGTGATACGGTTCAACTTATGCGGTTTAAGGACATAAACATTGTATTTGCATTCAAGCATGTAGATTTACTTCACTGTCGTTTTCTATTAAACGGAAATCTAACAATACCTAAATCAGCTCTCGCACTGTATGAGAGCAGGGCTTCATGATGGATAGTTAGGCCTGAAGGCACTCATAAGCTGATTAATATATGTGTATAATGGCTGGCAGTGAGGGGGAACCAAACTCACCCAGCACACCTGCCCCGAGACAAAATATCAACATAAGAGGGGAATGGAAGAAAGCGCAAGCACATACATCTATCCCTACAAACACACATGAAATAATCCAGTTAAAAGCAACATTTTGGTCGAAATTGCGCACTGTAAAAAAATATTTTCATGATTTGTTATCACAACATTTTTTCTTTTGTCAAATCAACTTAATGTGGTTCTGATAACATAATATTTTGAGTTTCTGTTGATTAAACTCAAATTTTTAATTTCAATGAACTCAAAATCTTAAGGCAACCAGGTAACTTACTTTTTTAAGTTAACAATTCTTTTTTACAGTGAGGTTTTCACAAAAATTAGTTCATTAAGCCCTCGTCTACTGATCCCAATGCTCCAAATAACAATTAAACATCAAAAAGTATCTTTATTTGTACGTTTTCTGAGAGGAGTACCTTTCCTTTGACCATGAAAAATGCTGTTTTTCTTTGCTCGCCTCTCTACTTGTGCTTCCCTTAGCACAAGTTTGGTATCATTCTAAAGCACAGCATTCCAACTTTGTGAATATTCATGGAAAATTCTCAATGGCATGAGTCTGAACCAATGAAATGTGATTTTCAGACTCATGCTGATGTAAACAAAACGATCTTACTCACGCTGACTGACAGATCTGAAGCGCTGTCTGTTTCATTAATGTTAATCAAACAATTGTTGAATCATGGGGGGGAAAGTTGAATATAAATATTTTTTCCTATAGATATGGGTTTTGACTTGGTTTGTGCCAAATTCGGTGGTATTACAAGGGATTTTAAGGTATCGTTGCTTGGTGATTTTGTTTTGGAACCTTCAGAAAACTTTAACTTGATTTTTCTCGAAATTGACTTTGCTGACTCTATTGACTTTAAACAGGTGTAGCTTAGTAATTTTTTTGTCTGATTCCAACAAATCATACATCATTTTAAAGGTTAATAGAGAATGTGAAAATAACAATAACTTGTTTTTGAAAATTTCCTCATTTTGCTCATTGTGACTCATTTTGCCAGCATGGGTCACATATATAGAATATAGAACATTATGTACTTGAATGTAAATGCAATGTTTATATGTTTATAAAATTACAAATATAGTATCTTCATAGAAAAAAAAAATTAAATTTGACTTTCACTTGAAATTTGTGTTGGGTGGAACAAAAGTCTTATATTTATTTTCTTTGAATGTGTTCAATTAAACTGTTTGTGTTTCTTGACCTTGAAAACTCAGTAAATTATCACTCTCACTTTTGTGAATATCGAACTTGGAGCACAAGAGATCCGCGCAGGTCCCTGTACACTCCACACCGCACGCAGATGCGCACTTATTCATGTTAATAAAACCCCTAAGAGTTTCATTTCATATTCTGATGCAGATGTCACTATTAAACATAAGCCAAACAAGCTGTGTGAGAAAACACATTTCAGACAGTCCTAAAGATGGTCAAGGGCAGGTAGAAAAAGAAATTGAGGGGAAATAATGGACCAAGACACAAGTTAGTAGTTTGAACTGATGTACAGGGGAGAGCTTGTAGAGAAAAATGAGAGAGATATTTTTTCTTTACATATCTACATGTATATCCTGGCCTCATAACCTGTGTTCCCCGTTGCTCTCAATTAAACATTTCTGTATTCAAATAGTCTGTGGGAGGCCCCCTCCTCATGACCCTGCCAGAATCTGTGTGTGTGTGTGTGTGTGTGTGTGTGTGTGAGAGAGAGAGAGAGAGAGAGAGAGAGAGAGAGAGAGAGAGAGAGAGAGACGAATGAAATATCAGCGCTTTGATACCGAATCCCTCCTGTCTGTTAACTTTGGCCAAGCTGAAGGATTCTGGGGATGCTTGCCTGTATGTTCCAGTACCCTTCTTTCATATCCACCTACAGACATGGGTACACAGACACATGAATATTTATTTACATATATATATAGGAATGCACACTTACACAGTACAGTATATGAACCCCTACCTAGTTACAGGTCACACAGTTCTAAGTCAATGGGGTTTCTTTTCTTTTGAACGAGATGGTGGAGAGAGTGAGAAAGAGAAAGAAAGAGAGATTCCAAGTGAAGACAGTGTGAAGGGCTCTTGTGGTGAGCAGATATCTCATGTATCTTGAGAGAAAAGAAGGAAAACACAGCTCCCACTCTCCTCGTTTTCTTTTACTCTCACTTTTTCTGATGGGGAATAAAATCTACTTAAAGGGATAGTTTACCCAAAAGTGAAAATTCACTTGTCTTTCATTCACTTTAATTATAATGAAAAGAGAGGCCAGTATATTATTATTATTATTTTAAATATTCATGTACATTTAAATACAGTTTTTCCTACTGTAGCTTATTGGCCATTGCTTGGCTCAACCAACCTGATCTCACGGCAATTCATACATATTTTACAAGGTGACTAATTCGTACGAATTCATATGACCTCACACGTACGAATTAGTATGTTTTTTTTTTTTTTTTTGCTAAATCATATTTTAAGAGTTGCCAAATTTGTATGAATTTGTACAAATGACCTACCCCTAAACCTATCAATCTAAAAAAAAAAGTGCTATATAGTACTAAAATTGGTTATTGGCTCATAATCACTTTTGGTGCTCTTTAAAGGTGCTCTACAGCACCTTTGTCAAATGGTGCTATGTAGAACCCATAAGAGGTGCCATATCGCATTTTATTTCTTCAACAAAAATGGTGCTAAACGGCACCAACTTTGTAGGGATACTCCGATACTACCAAGCTCATGTACTTGTACTCGTACTCGTACTCGTAAAAATACCGCCAATACCAAAGACAGATACCTCACGTGACGTAACTGACAGAATTTTCCTTGCACAGAGACACCGGCGGCAGCAGCATAAACAATGTCAGCCTCAGGGGTGTGGAAATACTTCAGAATTAATGATGACAACACACACATTGCGAACTGCACGCTTTCAATCGATTAGTGAAGACGGGATAGGCGGAATCGCGCTGAATGACACAGACCCGAAGCGCGCGCTCTCGCACGCGCTCTCTCTCTTTCTTGCGCGCGATCCCAGTTCTCTCAGACGACGCGCGATCAGTTCTCCTTGCGCCTGAATGGTCAAATGCACACATAGTTGTCAAAATGTCCATCTTTTGGAGTATCTCACGTAAATAATACAGTCGGTTATGGCTTAAGTGGACGTAAACATTTGGGTGAAAACAGGACATGTGTCAGTATCCATGGATTCGGTCTTAAAGGGACCATAGACTATATTTGTCATTAATGTTAATAAAACAACAAAAGATGTTAAATAAATGTATACATGGTAAATCAACCTACTGTATCTGAAAAACAAGTTTATTTAATTTGTATCTCTATAGTATTTGTTGTATTGTTTGTAATTTGTTTACATGTCTTTTTATATAACAACAAGTATATATATTGGTAATTATGCCCTTTGAAGGTTATTGGACACTGTGAAATTTTTGTTCTTAAGTTTGTGACAATCACATAAAAAATATTACCTTTTTCATTAGAGTAATAATAAAGAAGCTGTCCTACATTCATTAGCTAGTTCACTCATGGTGTTGTAATTGGAAAATTGCAACATCACCCAAAAATAGAGAGAGAGAGAGAGAGAGAGAGAGAGAGAGAGAGAAATTAATAAACGTATAGGTATCCGCGAGTACTCAGTCTTTAAAAAATGGTATCGGTGCATCCCTAGTTCTTTGACTTGTAAAGAACCATACATGGGGTTAAAAGGTTCAGTAGCGGTGCTATATAGCACCTCAGTCTTCCCAAAGAACTGCTGTAGAACCACTGAAGCACCAAGATTTGGTGCTATACAGCACTTAAAGTGGTTACGAGCCAAAGAACCACTTTTAGTACTATATAGCACTATTTTTTTTAGAGTGTACCCGTCACTGGGTTTAGACAAATCGTATGAATTTGTACAAGTGAAATGGTACGAATTCATATGAGTTAGCCACCTCATAAAATACGTACGAATTGGTCGCTCAACCAATGGCAAGAGTTTGAGGCGGGCCTATCTGTTTGGCAGACCAATAGAAGATATGGTGAGTGGTCGAGGAATCTGTTTGGACACTGTCATTAGTTGTGTTCGACTTCATGTGGCGAGGGCTGTGCATTTGACTTGAAGCAGTGCATGCTGGGACTTGAGACAAGACTTGACACTTGGCTCCAGCATGTCACTGTAACATATTCCATTTCATTGCAACTGTAACTATATGTTTAAACACACGCATGTTAGTGTGTGTGTGTATGTGAGAGTGTTGGTTTTGTGTGAGTGTGTTTGTGTGTGTGTCTGAATAACTAGCAGTTTTTAATTTCATTTGGTTTTAAATTTTCATCTGGCTTATTTGTGTGTCTGACATGATATTAGCTTGGTTGCGTTTGTCTCGTTTTACATTCATATGTCTATAGCAAACTAATTAGATCTGACGCAGCGTTAACAGCCAACGAGAACAAGCAGAAACAGCAGCAGTAACACGAGTGCATAGGTTGCAGGGGGGTAAGTGGATTGTAGGACATTCATTTGTTTTGGGGGGGATGCAGGGACGGTCCTGTAATGAAAGTTGTATAAACAAACACCTCCTCCTTTCTTGAGGAACCATTGGGGGGTCCAGAGCCAGACTATGATCCCCTGGGAGCTCACACCTCCCCAGGTCAGCACTTAACAAACTACCCCTAATTTACACCCCCAAACCCCCGTATTAACTTTACCCAGCAGCTACAGTGTACATTGACACAAATTAACACACAAATTACGTTCACTAATTGCTTTCATACTAAACTTTGCCTCTCCGAACTGCTCTGAGTTTATTTCCAGCAATTTGTTGTGCTGTAATGGAATAATTGAACCCTTTGGTGAAGAGATCAGTTATGGATGTGTAGTCCTGGCTACAGGATTATTGTGTTTGTATATGTGTTTGTGTGTGTTTATGCTCATGCCAGGCTGGGTTGACCCACCTCGTCTCTCACGGACCCCTGGAGGGGCATGTGGTTTTACTGGACTCATGTGTGGAGATTGGGGTGGTCTGTACCCAACACTTTGAGTCTGGCTGACTCTTCCCTCACCTCTGCCTTATCAGTTGAAACCGACTGCTGAAGGGAGAGAGGGCGCGCTTCTCAAATAACAGTAAATACCGCACACACACATGTATGGACTCTTACAAGCTGACAGAACCAATAAATAGGAAGTGTGGATCAGAAGTGGACATGTGGAGAAACTTCCTGTGCGTATGCTCATGGTCACTGAAGCATGGAAACCCCTGAAGCTATTAAAGGACTGCATTCCATTGGTCAAACAGATCTGGAGGAAAGCGTTTAGTCCTCTGTAATAGTGTGCAAAGTTATCCAAAAGTTATCCTTTTTTTTTTTTAATGATTAGTGTGTTTTTCATTACTGGGATAAAAACATGAGATTTTGAGTAAAACTACACTCTAAGAATGATTTTTCAACGTGGTAAATAATATAAGTTTAAAGTGTAAATTAATACAATATTATTGTATTATTTTTAAACTTAAAAATTGTACATTTAATTTAATGTGCTTTTTCTTTGTAATTATTTGCAAAATGTATTAGCAGCACTTTATGAAGCTTCAAAGCTTTATAAATCTTTTGTTTCAAATCAGTGATTTGGAGCACTGCCAATTTTGAAACACTTATGACACAACAAAGCCTCGTTTACTGAAATCATGTGACTTTGGCAGTTTGAGATTGCAATGACAAAACATTTGTAAAGCTTCAAAGCTCCATGAAGCAGTGTTTTTAAATCGCCCATCACTGGATATTGTTGAATAAAATGGTTTTTTTTGGCGCACAAAAGTATTCTCGACACTTCATGACATGAAGGTTGAACCACTGTAGTCACATGAACTGTTTTAAATATGTCTTTAGTACCTTTCTGGGTGTTTGAAAGTCTAAATTAACTTGCTAACCCTTTAATTGCATGTAATTATGCATATTTTATACTTTTAATTATAGTAACTACATGTAACCTGTAACAAGGACACTAATAAAAACGTTACCTTATTATTGCTGCAAAATAAGTAAATAATTGAATTAATATGCTGCTTAATCAAAATAATTGCAAATAATCACATATCCCCCAATATAATACAAATCCAAGATAATTACAAGATCATTGTAACAGATGAGTAGCATTGACAGTAAATGAAAAACAAAAAGAAAGTGGATTGTCAGGAAAGCCTGTCACTGGTCTGATCCACTTAGCAATCAATTTTGTCAGTCTGTAAATGTAAAATTAGTATTCTATTGATTTTAAATTTCATGGCATCCACACATCTCAAAAAAGTTGGGACAAGGCCATGTTTACCACTGTGTGGCATCCCCTCTTCTTTTCATAACAGTCTGCAAACGTCTGGGGACTGAGGAGACAAGTTGCTCAAGTTTAGGAATAGGAATGTTGTCCCATTCTTGTCTAATACAGGCTTCTAGTTGCTCAACTGTCTTAGGTCTTCTTTGTCGCATCTTTATGATGCGCCAAATGTTTTCTATGGGTGAAAGATCTGGTCTGCAGGCTGGCCATTTCAGTACCCTGATCCTTCTTCTACGCAGCCATGATGTTGTAATTGATGCAGTATGTGGTCTGGCATTGTCATGTTGGAAAATGCAAGGTCTTCCCTGAAAGAGACGACGTCTGGATGGGAGCACATGTTGTTCTAAAACTTGAATATACCTTTCAGCATTGATGGTGCCTTTCCAGATGTGTAAGCTGCCCATGCCACATGCACTCATGCAACCCCATACCATCAGAGATGCAGGCTTCTGAACTGAGCGCTGATAACAACTTGGGTTGACCTTGTCCTCTTTAGTCCGGATGACATGGCATCCCAGTTTTCCAAAAAGAACTTCAAATTTTGATTCGTCTGACCGCAGAACAGTTTTCCACTTTGCCACAGTCCATTTTAAATGAGCCTTGGCCCAGACAAAACACCTGCGCTTCTGGATCATGTTTAGATATGGCTTCTTTTTTGACCTATAGAGTTTTAGCCGGTAACTGTGAATGGCACGGTGGATTGTGTTCACCGACAATGTTTTCTGGAAGTATTCCTGAGCCCATGTTGTGATTTCCATTACAGTAGCATTCCTGTATGTGATGCAGTGCCGTCTAAGGGCCCGAAGATCATGGGCATCCAGTATGGTTTTCCGGCCTTGACCCTTACGCACAGAGATTGTTCCAGATTCTCTGAATCTTTGGATGATATTATGCACTGTAGATGATGATAAGTTCAAACTCTTTGCAGTTTTTCTCTGAGAAACTCCTTTCTGATATTGCTCCACTATTTTTCGCCACAGCTTTGGGGGAATTGGTGATCCTCTGCCCATCTTGACTTCTGAGAGACACTGCCACTCTGAGAGGCTCTTTTTATACCCAATCATGTTGCTAATTGACCTAATAAGTTGCAAATTGGTCCTCCAGCTGTTCCTTATATGTACATTTAACTTTTCCGGCTTTTTATTGCTACCTGTCCCAACTTTTTTGGAATGTGTAGCTCTCATGAAATCCAACATGAGCCAATATTTGGCATGACATTTCAAAATGTCTCACTTTCAACATTTGATATGTTAGCTATATTCTATTGTGAATAAAATATACGTTTATGAGATTTGTAAATTATTGCATTCCTTTTTTATTCACAATTTGTACAGTGTCCCAACTTTTTTGGAATCGGGTTTGTATAGGGCTGGGCGATATATCGCATGCGATTCTCCCGCGCATTTCGTCAGTAAAGCCGGTTCCTTGATTACCTCTAAATCGCCTGCTTTAAAATGGAGCACCTTTTAATAGACAGAGCCGTAGTTCACTGATAAGCCACGCAAAATCGGGTTCATTATCGAAGTCGATTCATCTTCGATACTGAACGCGATTTTGCGTGGCTTGTCCGTGAACTACGGCTTTGTCTATTAAAAGGCTCTCCATTTGAAAGCAGGTGATGGCGATTTAGCGGTAATCAGGGAACCGGCTTTACTGACGAAATGCGCGTGAGAATCGCATGCGATATATCGCCCAGCCCTAGGTTTGTATATACACAACCGCTCAAAAGTTTGGGATCGGTAAGATTTTTAATGTTTTTAAAGAAGTTTTGTCTGCTCACCAAGGCTTAATTTATTTAATTAAAAATACAGTAAAAACAGTAATATTGTGAAAAATTATTACAATTTAAAATAACTGTTTTCTATTTGAATATATTTTACAAAGTAATTTATTCTTGTGTTGGCAAAGCTGCATTTTCAGCATCATTACTCCAGTCTTCAGTGTCACATGATCCTTCAGAAATCATTCTAATATGCTGATTAGTTCCTCAAGAAACAGATTTCAACAATTTACAATTTATGATTATTTTCAATGTTGAAAACAGTTGTGTACTTTTTTTTTCAGGATTCCTTGATGAATAGAAAGTTCAAAAGAACAGCATTTATCTAAAATACAAAGCTTTTGTAACATTTTACACTACTGTTCAAATGTTTGGGGTCAGTAAGAATTTTTATTTTTATTTTTTTGAAAAGAAATTAAAGAAATTAATACTTTTATTCAGCAAGGATGCATTAAATCAATCAAAAGTGACAGTAAATACATTTATAATGTTACAAAAGATTAGATTTCAAATAAAGACTGTTCTTTTGAACTTTCTATTCATCAAAGAATCCTGGAAAAAAAATAGTGTACACAAATATTTTGTACAATTGTAAACAATAAATGTTTCTTGAGCAGCAAATTGACATATTAGAATGATTTCTGAAGGATCATGTGACACTGAAGACTGGATTATCGATGCTGAAAATTCAGCTTTGCCAACACAAGAATAAATTACATTTTAAAATATTTTCAAATAGAAAACAGTCATTTTAAATTGTAATAATATTTCACAATATAACTGTTTTTACTGTATTTTTAATTAAGTAAATGCATCCTTGGTGAGCAGACGAAACTTCTTTTAAAAACATTAAAAATCTTACTGATCCCAAACTTTTGAGCGGTAGTGTATTTATATAAAAGAAAAGTTTCAAGTGTGTGTGAATGGTCAGACTCATTCATGCAGAGAATTACCCATTTGGCTGAATCATTTAACTAGTATTGCAGTCATAGATTTGATAAGGAAAATAACCCCCACCCTTGTGTCTTGTTATCTGAATGGTACCAATCCAGAGCAGAGCAGGAACTTGTGAACTCTGTTGGCATCAAAGTGTTTCATCTTTACCATCATCAGAACATCATCTCATTGGTTTTGCTTATCAGCTCACCTGCTGGGCAACAGGACCCCTGTCATTGCAATTTCACACACTGCAAAAACTCTGCAGATTTCTCTGTTGTTTTGTGTTGTAAAGTTAAATAAAATAAGTAAGTAAATTTTAAATAAAATAAAAATTATTAATTTATGTTTCATCCTGCACCACCATCTCATCTATCTATCTATCTATCTATCTATCTATCTATCTATCTATCTATCTATCTATCTATCTATCTATCTATCTATCTATCTATCTATCTATCTATCTATCTATCTAACTAATCTGTCTAGTTTCTGTCACTTTATTTCTTTGTTTTTCTATCTATCTTTCTTTCTGTCCGTCCGTCCGCCCCTCCCTCCCTCAGTCCGTCCGTCCGTCCCTCCGTCCCACCCTCCCTCTCTCCCATTTTTTGATTCAGTTATTGTGACTCTATTATGGTTAGGGATTCTAAAATCCCTAGTTTAATTATATTATGTTACTATATGAATTATGTTTCCTTGTTGAAAGTATGTATTTTGCATAATTAAAACCGGTGATCCTATCCATGATGTTGTCAGAGGCTTTAATCCTCCAAACTTAGGTGAGAATGTCACAAGAGCGACATTTCAGTGGTACAAAAGACAATGTTTTCCTTTTGAGACTTCTCTGTTCATTTAAAGCCCTTGAACCAAACCAGCAGCATTTCCTCTGATCAGGAGCAGTGGGGACAGGTCCGCCTCAACAGCTGCTATTTTTAGTCCAGCAGGAGAAGAGCTCTGAGATGACTCAAAATTAGGGCAGTGTCCAACATTCTGATCAAACCGGAGGAAATCCAAAACCATCTCGAGCATGTCCATAACTGGAGCGACCATTCGCCTGCAGGGGAACGGCCTTTTAAAATTACAAAGCACAGAATCAGAAACAGGCAACATGGATGCCAGGTCTTCAACCAGCAGCCGTACTTGATCTCTGTCACTGCTAGTAGCCAATGGGGCTTTTCTGTTTATGTATGTCTTGAAGGGTAATTATCACTAAGCAGTGCTGATTAGAGAGAAGCCATTATTTCATTCTGAAAGAGACAGCATTAAGATTTTCCTGCACCTACTCCAGGTATTAACTGAAGAGTTTAGTCTGGTAGCATTTGGACAGCTATTAGAATAATGGACGAGGATTAGCATGGAAGTTGGATGGCTAATCAGTAGCCTGACATGTTAGTAGCATTCAGATGTGGTACTGGCAAGCCATCCCACACACCAATTGTCAACCTTCTATGATTCAGACAAAACATTAGCATCAAAAACAAAACAAAAAGCTTTGCTGTCTATTTTTATTTCTCTTTATGAGAAAGACCAATAACATTTACCTCTGGCCGATTACTATTTTTATAAATTTTGGATGAACTTAAAGTCGAAACCTTTATCTAATTGTTTCCCTAAAGCATGTTTACTCTACAGGTCACTATTTACTTTATTGAGGGGTGAAGACGACCCCAGGTCAAACCCACCTAAACATCTGAACTTAGATTAGAACGACTGATACTGCCGCACTTTATGGGACATCCTGAGAACTCTTTCCCAACTCTGCCCCCATCTTACAAATAACTGTCTCCACTCAAGCAACAGAAATAAGGCTCGGCTTCCTGCACTGCAGTCCCAGAGGCCTTTCTCCTGTAACAAATGTTTCCTCTTTAAAATAGCATTTGTTTGTATCGGGTGTCTGATGGAGGAAGATATTCATACGGTCTCTTCTCAGAACTCATTACTGTGAACAACATCACCTGCACCACAAAAAGAGGTAAATCAAAAAAAATTAAAACAAAAAAACTGCTCACAAGCCAAAGAAATCTGAAGCCAAATCTTCATTAGTAATTTTTTTTATAAAAGCTGATATGTCGACGGAAAGCTGGTTTTCATATACAACAAGGGAGCAGCAGTAACTGTTCATTAAAACCGACTTATCAGGAATTCAAACAGATAATCAGAGCATAAATATACAGGAGAGAACTTTTCACATGAAGTGTTATATCACTGAAATATAGGTTTTGATTAAATTTACCAGCTACACGGATGGTTGGGGCAAGTTGTCACATATTCGTTGGTGCAAATGGTTATAGCTTATAGTAGCATATAGTAATAGGCTGTTTAGCACCAGCATCCAAATTCCTCCATGTAGTAGAGCATGTTGCCACAAAAGGAAGTCACTTAGAAATAGACCTGATGTAAATATGTTTGTAACTTTAAGGGGAAAATGGTGTTTAAAAAAACTTGTGATGACAAATATAATTTCACTGTTAAATACTGTAGTTTTCTGGAAATTAAAAGTGTGTGTACTGCACAATGTAATTTACAGTGGAAATCTATACTATATTTAACAAGAAAATACAAAATATTGTCAAAATAGTGTTTTTGAAAATAGTCATCTTAGAATTTACAGTTAAAATTCGACCTTCGAAATAAAATGTATCCTGAAATTCTTTTTTTTTTTTTTACCAACTTATGGTGATTATGAGTATGTTTTAAAGTACAGGCAGGTTTAAATATCAATTTCAGGTTGATATATCAATCGTATATCAGTTAATGTAAAAAAAAAAAAAAAAAAAAAATACAAGCACCAAACTGCAATCCCATAATGCCTGAAACACTATATAGTTCTCACTATAACTTTTTTTTTTTTTTTTTGCACCTTAGAAAGTCTTTTACTATTCCTCATGAATATGCTGTAACGCATTTACATTCACAACATTTAGAAGATTTGCAAAAAGTTCTTTATCATCATTTGCAAAAGCAGTTTGAGAAGAATGCTTTTAGATACCCTTTTTTTATTATTTTTTTGTCCACAAAAGAGCTTTCTGACTTTCTCTGTCTCTTCATCCAAGATGTCCAAACCAAAGGCATCTCTGCTCGGCAAGTGTCCTCCACCCAAAGTGCCCTGCTTGCTATTATGTGTGTAACCCCATCCAGCTGTCTTGCATTCACACAACACAAACTAGACGTCTCAGCACGAATAGCATAGGCCCATGACGTTTAACAGCAGAGAGGGAAAGAGACATACGGAACAGTTTCAGAGCTCTGATGAACAGAGAAATATAAAAGCTGCGGAGATTTATGGGCTGAAGAACGCCAGAGCAGCTTCTGATGGGAGCAGCCTGCCTGTGACTTCTCAGATCTCGGGAAGTTCTGGGTGGATGATCAATTGCAAAGTTTGAAATCACTAAACAGAAACTGATGGTTGGAGCGATTGAAATCGTCCTATTTCTCGGTGTCGCAGGACTGTTAGCATGTAAGGTATGTTCTAAACGCAGATCCTGTCTTCTATCTCTGGTAGACCTGTCCAGACCTTTTCCCACACTCTTTTTTTGTCTTTCTATCCCTATAGTTCCTGTTGTTGGGAAGTGTGCCAGCTTGGCTAGTGTGGTGCCAGAAAGGCTTCACTGAAGAGAGAGAAGAGTGAGAATGTTTGAGAATCTAAGAGGAGTTCACTCATATATACATGGAGGGGAAAAAGTGTAACTTGTAATAATAATAAAAATGATAATAGCAATTATATGGTTATTAAAATCTGATTTGTGTTCTCTCCCTCTCTCCTTAATCTTTCTCTATCTACATTGTCTTCTTTAGCTCTCTCTTTTATTCTGTTCTGTGGTCTACATTTTGCTGTTTTTGCAGTCTTTGATCTTTTACTGCACTCTCTTTTCTACACATTCCCACTCTCAATCTCTCTCCCTCAATAAGTAAACTGTTTTTATCTTCCTTCCACCTTTTTTATTCCCATCTTCCTTCTTTTAATGGGTCTCTCCCTTCCTGCTCTTTGGTTTGTTCTAGAGCTGAGATTTGGCAAAGCGGTGAAGCTGTAACTCTAACAAAAATGGAACACTTTATCATCTTTCACATTGAACAGATGACGTCATAATCTCTGTGTGTTCATGTCCCAAAAAAGTGCTCAGAGAAGAATGTGGCACTTTCCTCAATTCAAACAGTTTCTCAATTTGAATATCAGAAGTGGTAACATGCTAGTTGTTGCACTTTTTAGGTCAAATTCAGTATAGACACTTACCTGATAGTCTGGGCTATGAAAAGCATTTTTCCCCCTCCATTTCCTCCATTATTGCCCAGAAGAAGGTAGTGTTGTTGACCACTTTAATTTGTTGCAATGGAAACCAGCCATTAAACAGCCTATTATAGATTTTTCAGCAAGCAATTATGAAACACACAAACTAATAATTAATGTAACAGTAAAATGTCAAATATAACAAAATTTGCACGCTATTTTTTGATAACAGAAATTGTAGTTAATAAATCTGATAATATAATATAATATAATATAATATAATATAATATAATATAATTAAATAAATTATTTTGCAATTTTGGTTGTTTGTTTTAAAGGTGCCATCGAACGTTTTTTTATAAGATGTAATATAAGTCTAAGGTGTCCCCTGAAGGTGTCTATGAAGTTTCAGCTCAAAATACCCCATAGATTTTTTTTTTTTTTTTTTAATTTTTTAACTGCCTATTTTGAGGCATAATTAGAAATGCGCCGATTCAGGCTGCGGCCCCTTTAATTGCTCGCGTTCTCCGCCCCCTCCCGAGCTCTCGACTCTATCATTGCATAAACAAAGTTCACACAGCTAATATAACCCTCAAAATGGATCTTTGCGAAGTGTTCGTCATGCAGCATGTCTAATCGTGTAAGTATGGTATTTGTTTGGATGTTTACATTTGATTCTGAATGAGTTTGATAGTGCTCCGTGGCTAACGGCTAATGCTACACTGTTGGAGAGATTTATAAAGAATGAAGATGTGTTTATGCATTATACAGACTGCAAGTGTTTAATAATGAAAATAGCGACGGCTCTTGTCTCCGTGAATACAGTAAGAAACGATGGTATTTTAACCACATTTAACAGTACATTAGCAACATGCTAACAAAACATCTAGAAAGACAATTTACAAATATCACTAAAAATATCATGTAATCATGGATCATGTCAGTTATTATTGCTCCATCTGCCATTTTTCGCTGTTGTCCTTGCTTGCTTACCTAGTCTGATGATTCAGCTGTGCACAGATCCAAACGTTAATACTGGCTGCCCTTGTGTAATGCCTTGAACATGGGCTGGCATATGCAAATATTAGGGCGTACACCCTGACTGTTACGTTTAATTTAAGAGGAACATAACAAAATTTTCAAGTTGTTTATTATAATATAATATAATATAATATAATATAATATAATATAATATAATATAATATAATATAATATAATATAATATAATATAATATAATATAATATAATATAATATAATAATGATATGATATTGCAGTTTTATTTTGGTTGAGAAATGTTAAGATTGTTTTTTAATTTCTAATTTTATTTTTCTGCATGTAAAATGCTGTTTATTTACTGGAAGGATCTTTGGTAATCTAGGCTTTAGTTGAGAGATAATCAGACGGTAATTGCTCACACCTTTGCTCCCCCAAATCTCTCTTTAAACTCTACAGGAGCAGAGGCAGATGGGGGGCTGTCAGTGGGGAAGCATCCCTACCGCCGACCCTCATCAGGCAAATCACAGAGAAGCCCTAAATCATACACACACACAGAAGCAGACACTCGGAGCCAGAGGTATCGCTCAAACATTAGGGGTCATATTTACATTTGAGCTGTACCTACAAAAACATGCAAACACGTCCCTCTAGGAGGGAGAACTCTCATGCTGTGAATAGGAGAAAGGAAAACATTCCCCTGTGGTTCAATGGGGCGGCTGGGTCTGTTCACTGAATCTGCTTCTAATTTGAAAATGAAAATGGAATCCGTTCTGTACGTACATGATTTTACAAGAGAAACACCAACAGATCATTTACTATCCATTGTGACGGTAGTTATAGAGTCCGTATGTTTGATTTGTATAGGTACAGCTTAAGTAAAAGTATTTCCACCAGTTCCAGTCCTCAGAAAGCGATGATGGAAATCTTCGTTACGGCTCTGAGCTCAAGCATGCTGACTTACATAGACACACCCATTTGCACGTACACACAGACAGCTTCTGCAGATGAGAGATGCTGTGAGATCTTGTATTACTGAGGATCAGCTGCTTACAGGGGAAAGTATTTATTTGTTGGTAGTTTTTTCTTCTTTAGTTTCAAAAACGGCACATATTCCTGGCAGAGATTGCCTTCCTGTACTTTTAAACATAATTAAACAAACATGTCGGTATTGCAGTAATCTGTCCGCTTCTAGCCAACTTCTAAACCTGCAGAATGTCAGGCTCAATCCTGTTCAGATCACCCCGCAGGACTCCAAAAGCTCACCGTGTTCAGTGGAAACATTTCAGTACTGCCGTTTCAGGATGACCCTTTCTGACCCTCACTTTCAGACCCACCTGTTTGGCAGTCTGCAAAGAAACAAACCGAACATTCTCACATTTTTCAACCGTTCTTTCTAAAGTAAATATGTGTCTGTTTCGTCCATTCAAGATATTGAAATTAAAGTGTTTGCATAAAATTTGCATATAAGACGTGTGTGAGTAAGCAGTGAAAACTGTACTGTTTACACCATTTCATAATATAATGTCACAGTCAAAAAACATAATGATGTGTTTAATTTTTTTTTTTTTTTTATTATTATGATAGACAGATTGCTGCTCGCAGCTTGGTCTAATTTCTCTGCATATTAGGGCAAACACATGCCAACAAGTGTTGATACAAAGAGAGAAAAAAATAGAGAGTAAGAAAATCTCCGGCCTCTCTGCTGTCTTGTAAAACGCATGAACGCCTACATTATTGTGCAACCGCTCTGATTTATTTTGGCTTTTATTTTTATGGCTCCATATGTACTTCCTCTCTGCATTAGAGGGCCAAAATATGAACCATCAGTGGCAGCCAAGCCGAAGTTTGAATTCTTCAGCAATGTGCTAAACATTCGGCAGGCCCAGAAAGCCTAAACAACAACGATGGTTAAATGCTATCCACACTGGTATCAGTTATTTATAGGAAAGGCTGGTGCAGAACAAGAAACTCCAAGTGTTACAATACAGCAGGATGTGTCATGTTAACACTCTATACACTACCATTCAAATGTTTAGGCTCATCAAAAAAAAAAAAAAAAAAAAAGAAATCAATACTTTTATTCAGTGCAGATGCTTTAAATTGATCAAACGTGAAAGTAAAAACATTTATAATGTTACAAAAGATTTCTATTTTAAATCACTGCTGTTCTTTTGACATTTCTATTCATCAAAGAATTCTGAAAATGTTTTTATCATGGTTGCAAACAAAAATAAGCAGCACATCTGTATTCAACATTGATAATAAAAAGAAATGTTTCTTGAGCAGAAAATCAGCATATTAGAATGATTTCTGAAGGATTATGTGACACTGAAGATGCTGAAAATTCAGCTTTCCCATCATAGGAATAAGTTACATTTTAAAATATATTAAATATATTTATAGTTCTGTCATGAAACTCTAGATGGCGCAGGCTGATGGGTCTTAACGCAAGCTGATGATAATTACAGCACTATAACTACTTTCACAAGGTGATTGGTCCATGTCACGTCTGCAGCCAATGAGCTTGTTGTTCACACATTTAAATGCCTGGTTACATTCACTATAGCAGTTTGCAGTGCGCTTCAGAGTTCCTCTAAGGGGCCGTTTACATGACACCGTTTTCGTGTTTTGGCCGTTCATTTACACAACAGCAGCGTTTTGGTGGCCTGAAAATGCAAACTTTTGAAAACAGGTTTCAAAGCGCAAGTTTTTGAAAATGGTCTCCATGTAAACAACAAAAACACGAATCTGTGAAAATTATGACACATGCACATGCGCATTACATGTTCAGTCTATAGTGTTTCATCGCCATCTAATGGCCTGCCAGCAGAATACAGCGTTTTTACTCATTTTCACGGATTCGTATGAATGGGGATCGTTTTGACAGTGGTATCGTCTGTATGCGGAAAACTCAAAGGAAAAACTTCTCCATTTTAAGTATATCGTTGTTATGTAAACGTACCCTAAAACTCTCCACCTTCCCCAGCTCCACCTGTATAGATCTGCTATGGGTTATTGATATATGCTATTTGCGCAGCAGCACTATGTCATACTCGCAGCAGTGTATTGGCGTATGGATTGGCAGTAGAAAGTTCCTGTACTTGCTCTGTATATAATAATATACAGCAGCAGTGTAGCAGATCTATTCCGCTAAGACCAAATACATTAACATTGTCATATCCATTGTCATGATAACAATCTTCAGAGTTGTCATGATATATATATATACAGTGGGTACGGAAAGTATTCAGACCCCCTTAAATTTTTCACTCTTTGTTATATTGCAGCCATTCAGCCACACCTAATTGTTGACATTTTTGCAGATTTATTAAAAAAGAAAAACTGAAATATCACATTTTCCTGAGTATTCAGACACTCATATATTTAACTCAGGTGCTGTCCATTTCTTCTGATCATCCTTGAGATGGTTCTACACCTTCATTTGAGTCCAGCTGTGTTTGATTATACTGATTGGACTTGATTAGGAAAGCCACACACCTGTCTATATAAGACCTCACAGCTCACAGTGCATGTCAGAGCAAATGAGAATCATGAGGTCAAAGGAACTGCCTGAAGAGCTCAGAGACAGAATTGTGGCAAGGCACAGATCTGGCCAAGGTTACAAAAAAATTTCTGCTGCACTTAAGGTTCCTAAGAGCACAGTGGCCTCCATAATCCTTAAATGGAAGATGTTTGGGACGACCAGAACCCTTCCTAGAGCTGGCCGTCCGGCCAAACTGAGCTATCGGAGGAGAAGAGCCTTGGTGAGAGAGGTAAAGAAGAACCCAAAGATCACTGAGGCTGAGCTCCAGAGATGCAGTCGGGAGATGGGAGAAACTTGTAGAAAGTCAACCATCACTGCAGTCGGGGCTTTATGGCAGAGTGGCCCGACGAAAGCCTCTCCTCAGTGCAAGACACATGAAAGCCCATCTTAAGGACTCCAAGATGGTGAGAAATAAGATTCTCTGGTCTGATGAGACCAAGATAGAACTTTTTGGCTTTAATTCTAAGCGGTATGTGTGGAGAAAACCAGGCACTGCTCATCACCTGTCCAATACAGTCCCAACAGTGAAGCATGGTGGTGGCAGCATCATGCTGTGGGGGTGTTTTTCAGCTGCAGGGACAGGACGACTGGTTGCAATCGAGGGAAAGATGAATGCGGCCAAGTACAGGGATATCCTGGATGAAAACCTTTTCCAGAGTGCACAGGACCTCAGACTGGGCCGAAGGTTTACCTTCCAACAAGACAATGTCCCTAAGCACACAGCTAAAATAACAAAGGAGTGGCTTCACAACAACTCCAAGACTGTTCTTGAATGGCCCAGCCAGAGCCCTGACTTAAACCTAATTGAGCATCTCTGGAGAGACCTAAAAATGGCTGTCCACCAATGTTTACCATCCAACCTGACAGAACTGGAGAGGATCTGCAAGGAGGAATGGCAGAGGACCCCCAAATCCAGGTGTGAAAAACTTGTTGCATCTTTCCCAAAAAGACTCATGGCTGTAGATCAAAAGGGTGCTTCTACTAAATACTGAGCAAAGAGTCTGAATACTTAGGACCATGTGATATTTCAGTTTTTCTTTTTTAATAAATCTGCAAAAATGTCAACAATTCTGTGTTTTTCTGTCAATATGGGATGCTGTGTGTACATTAATGAGGAAAAAAAAAATGAACTTAAATGATTTTAACAAATGGCTGCAATATAACAAAGAGGGAAAAAATTAAGGGGTCTGAATACTTTCCGTACCCACTATATATATATATATATATATATATATATTTCATTTTTTTTATTTTTTATTTTTTATTTTTTTTAATGGTACTAAATGGTAAAAATATTTCACAATATTATTGTCTTTACTGCATTTTTGATCAAATAAATACATACTTGATGAGCATCAAAAACCCCAAACGTTTGAAAAGTACGATGGATGGATGGATGGATGGATGGATGGATGGATGGATGGATGGATGGATGGATGGATGGATGGATGGATTCTTATCAAATTCCTTTCCTTTGCTCTCACACTATAGTTAATGATATGGAAGAGATGCATGAAATGGTGAACAGGTACAGAGATAATAATTGTATCTGTCTTTATGAGTTTGTAAGAGCATAACCATCAATCACAATCACTTTCAATCATCTTCACCTCAGTCATGTGTAGTCTGTGGTCAGCCAGGCCTCTGATTAGTATGGTGAAAGTGATTGTGTTCAGGTTTAATGAACAGACCGCAGTACGGTAGACGGCACACACCATTTCTGCCATGTAACAAAATCCACTGTGACAAATTGACCCAACTGCTCAACAAGAGGCCAGCAGAGTTCTGTAATTCTCTCTGAGACCTCAGCATTGGAATATGTGCTCTTTTTTCTTTCTTTTTTTTTCATTAAAAAACTCCATTACTACTGAACACAAACTGATACTGGCAAAATTGTTTATTCCTCTCATTTTCTTGTAATATGCTTGTCTGCTCGATCAGTTAGACAAACGTTTGATTGCTCTTTTTGCTCTGTCTGGGCTATTTTACTTATTTCTACACACCTTTTTTATTTCTCTATGTGTCCCATTGGCTATTGAAAACATAATTTAGCCAAAATATTTAATATTTAGCAAACAAACAAGCGTGTGGATCATATGTACAATGTTGTAAATTATGTGCATTCTGTTCCTGTTAAAATCTGCAGAGCTTTCTAATGATACAGATTCCACGTGAGCCTGATTGTGACTAAAGGCCTGTTCACACCAAGAACGATAACTATAAAGATTATTATATTAGCGTCCACACCAGCGGACAATATCGTTCTATTTATTCAAAGCGTGTGCTTGTCTGTCATTTAAAATGCTTGAGCACTTAAAGCAGGATGGATTCTGATTGGCTGTCAATGTTTTGGATAAAATAATTCAGAAAGTGATTCCAACAATATTGTTTCTCTGTGGAGTTATCATTAGCTGTGGTGTGAACTCTGCTATTGTTTAATATTGTGAATGATTTTTAGAACTATATCTTTATTGTTATCTTTATAGTTATTGTCCTTGGTGTGAACGGGCCTTTATAGTGAGCTAAAATGGAAACGAAGGACAATGGGACATTTCTCAAAGCAAATCATTCCCATGAATCGCTGAATAGGTGAGATCAGTGCCAGCTGCTAAATAGGTTTTGATATGTCACCACTATACTGTGACAGTGGGTACGGAAAGTATTCAGACCCCCTTAAATTTTTCACTGCACCCCATATTGACAGAAAAACACAGAATTGTTGACATTTTTGCAGATTTATTAAAAAAGAAAAACTTAAAAAAATCACATAGTCCTAAGTATTCAGACCCTTTGCTCAGTATTTAGTAGAAGCACCCTTTTGATCTAATACAGCCATGAGTCTTTTGGGGAAAGATGCAACTAGTTTTTCACACCTGGATTTGGGGATCCTCTGCCATTCCTCCTTGCAGATCCTCTCCAGTTCTGTCAGGTTGGATGGTAAACGTTGGTGGACAGCCATTTTTAGGTCTCTCCAGAGATGCTCAATTAGGTTTAAGTCAGGGCTCTGGCTGGGCCATTCAAGAACAGTCATGGAGTTGTTGTGAAGCCACTCCTTTGTTATTTTAGCTGTGTGCTTAGGGTCATTGTCTTGTTGGAAGGTAAACCTTCGGCCCAGTCTGAGGTCCTGTGCACTCTGGAGAAGGTTTTCGTCCAGGACATCCCTGTACTTGGCCGCATTCATCTTTCCCTCAATTGCAACCAGTCGTCCTGTCCCTGCAGCTGAGAAACACCCCCACAGCATGATGCTGCCACCACCATGCTTCACTGTTGGGACTGTATTGGACAGGTGATGAGCAGTGCCTGGTTTTCTCCACACATACCGCTTAGAATTAAGGCCAAAAAGTTCTATCTTGGTCTCATCAGACCAGAGAATCTTATTTCTCACCATCTTGGAGTCCTTCAGGTGTTTTTTAGCAAACTCCATGCGGGCTTTCATGTGTCTTGCACTGAGGAGAGGCTTCCGTCGGGCCACTCTGCCATAAAGCCCCAACTGGTGGAGGGCTGCAGTGATGGTTTCTCCCATCTCCCGACTGCATCTCTGGAGCTCAGCCACAGTGATCTTTGGGTTCTTCTTTACCTTTCTCACCAAGGCTCTTCTCCCCCAATAGCTCAGTTTGGCTGGACGGCCAGCTCTAGGAAGGGTTCTGGTCGTTCCAAACGTCTTCCATTTAAGGATTATGGAGGCCACTGTGCTCTTAGGAACCTTAAGTGCAGCAGAATTTTTTTGTAACCTTGGCCAGATCTGTGCCATGCCACAATTCTGTCTCTGAGCTCTTCAGGCAGTTCTTTTGACCTCATGATTCTCATTTGCTCTGACATGCACTGTGAGCTGTAAGGTCTTATATGGTCCAATCAGTATAATCAAACACAGCTGGACTCAAATGAAGGTGTAGAACCATCTCAAGGATGATCAGAAGAAATGGACAGCACCTGAGTTAAATATATGAGTGTCACAGCTAAGGGTCTGAATACTTAGGACCATGTGATATTTCAGTTTTTCTTTTTTAATAAATCTGCAAAAATGTCAACAATTCGGTGTTTTTCTGTCAATATGGGGTGCTGTGTGTGCATTAATGAGGAAAAAAATGAACTTAAACGATTTTAGCAAATGGCTGCAATATAACAAAGAGTGAAAAATTTAAGGGGGTCTGAATACTTTCCGTACCCACTGTAACTAACAAAATCAAATCAGTCCATAACTAACATATTTTTCTTCTCTAAGATCTCATTTTGGTAATATTCCTTGCTTACGAAAAGATCTCTTTATCTGGTTGCAGATGAAATACTGTTCTGATCCGTTTTGTTTTGTTTTTTATCAGTCCAGCCCTGTTCTCATGCCCTCTCTGCTGGATTCTAGTCCCCTAGATTTATTTAAGATGAAGATATTTGCCATTTGCGTCTCATACACAAGTAATCATTATTTTAAACATGAATCCAGCCACTTGAGAGGCAATAAAAAGTAATGTTTCTCTTGTTTGTAGAGCAAATTTACAGGTGGAGTTTCAACATGTGACACCGGTGAGCCAGGGTTCATGTTAGAGTGTCCCTAATGACCAATTAAGCGATTTATTTAATCGTTTGCCTTATTTCAACTCAACCTGCCAAACAGTAATGTGTTGAGCCAGAGAGTACGGGGGTGTAATAACTTGTTTGAGGCTGTGCATACAGCGAAGGGTCCTTCCAAAGGTCTGTGAAACTGGCGCAGTAGTGCTTCAAATATCAGACTGAACTAGAGTAAGACTCGTTCTGCCCATTTGTCCCAGTGGGGGGAAAAAAAGTTTACGAGAGGACTCAGTGTGCTGATTTAAATGCTGTTTGTCTTTTCTTCCATTAATTCACAAAACACTGGGTAAATTGCACCACACAATACAACAGCTAATATATAAGACGTTGGTCATGAGGAATTCCTCATCGCTTATTGAAAATGACACTTTTCCTTTTAAACAAGTGCTTTTTATTAATGACGTACATTGTGTGCTGTCAATAGCTCATGAGCTAGAAGAACCTTTCTTTAGTGGGTGTTATGAAGTATTTGTGGTGTGTATGCATTTGAGAAATGTGTTTTGTGTGAACTATAGGGCTGCCGTAAGACATCAGCTTGTGCTTTTAAAGGGGAACAAACTGAATCGGGGGTTACACTAATTTCAACTATTTGAAACGTTATACCTAAGGAAATTTATGCTTAATCGAAACAAACTGCACACAAGTTTTGCATTTGATAATATAAACGGTTAAATTTAATCAAACATCATTGATTAACTGTAAACAGTGTGTGCCATAGTGCAAAAATCAAACTATTTACCCACTCTGTCTATATTTTTGCATTGTGAAATGAGAGGTTCTTGGTTAAATAGGGGTGAGCTCTATTAGGAGATTTAAAACTGGAACCAAATAGTCTCTCATTGTCCAAATGTACAATATCTGCCCTTCAGCTTTGATATGGAGGCCTGATAAATTAAAGGCCCAACGCAATGGTCTTTAAATGAGCTGAAATTACCAAGCAAACTGCAAACAGGGCCGTTTTACCCTGCAGTCTTTGACCAATAATACCTTGGATTTCGCTCCAGGGGTAATTGCTTTCCTTCTCTCTGGCATGCTTTAACTTTTCTCAAGGCTCCGCACCCAGTCAAATCATACTTCAATTATATTCCCCCTTGTTTCTTGAAATTATATCATAAACTGGTTTTATTGTAATAAATTTGTATTTCATCAAATAAAACCGAACCTCGGGCATGGGAACACTTCTGTGTCGGGATCAGACAGGTCTGAGGTAATGCGCGGTGTTGGACAAACATCCACCACGATCACTGTGCATTTGATATACACTTTATGAGAGTTTAAATAGGCATTTGAAGCTTTTTAATCTTTAATTTGATTCGCTATTGTTAGCCTAGTTTCTTTGTTTACGGTTTTGTTACACTGACCCACTGCTTCGGTTCAGCAGGAGCCACTTTACTCACTGTTCTCTCTGCCCATGTGCCTCTCAAAAGCATTTTCCTGCTTATTATTGGTAATTTCACTTTCAAACACACATTTACAAATGCACACTGCACATTTGAAACCAATCCGGCTGATTTGTAATTTCAGTCTCTCTATTGATAGCTCGGTAATTAAAGGGCCGCATTGGATTTCTGCAGGTGAAACGTTCTGCTTGCTTTACTGCAGTAGTGTAAAGGAACTTTAGAGGTTTACAATATGGTCGTGATCATGTGGTTGCCCTTACAGAAGCCACACACTCAGTGTATATCATTATTGGGCTGCTGTTCTGCAATTACACTTGCCTTTCCTGCCCGATTTTTAACAAGATGAAATGTCTCTGGTTAATAAAAGTTTCAGATCCATTCTACGTTTGCTTATATACTCACATTGAGCCGTTTCGTGATTCTCAGAGCCACAAACCTCATTTCAGAGCAGAGTAATTTGTCTTAATTTAGACGATTGCTTCTCCAATAAACATCACCCTCAGTGAAGACACTCCCCGAATAAAATCAGCTCCGGACTGAAAATGACACCCGATTGAAATAGTGTTGTTTAAAGTTTTACCTCAGACATGACCCCGAATCCATGCCGAGTTAAATTATGTCTGTAACCAAAAACAAAGATGTTGAGGTTTGTTCTGAAATCGTTGGGCTATTACAGGGCCTGAACGTTTCCCAGCCCGGTCAGCTCTAATGAGAGCTAAGCTTTCACTTGCGCCTCTGCATAAAATAAAAGTCACATCAAATTTAAGAGAAATATCTGACCGAGCTGAGGTGCATTACAGCAGCTGGCACTTACACAGTCAGATTTTTTTTTTTACTCAGCAATGTTAATATTATTATTATGAAATATGGCTTATTTAGACTTTAAAGCTTTATAATGTGTGAATGTGTGTGTCACTGATTCTTTAGGTCATTCCAGGGGGCGTAGGAACAATTTGAAAAGTGGGGTGGACATATTAAGGCCTTTAAAAAGCACTGTTTATCTCCCAAAAACTCAACAATTTATGGATTATTCCATTGTTATTCAGTTTGCTTTTAACTATATATTATAACTTATACTCTCTTTCACAGCGTTTCCTTTTTCTCTCATAAACTCACGCAACGATTTACCCCAAATTCACCTCTTGAACAGACTGTTTTTCCTGTTGTACAGCTGAAAGCTTCATGTGTATAGTGACATTGTGTCAGTTTGTGAGTAAAGGTCACACAGTCAGTGAACAATTTCACTAGTCCATTTCACCAGGACCATCTTTTACCAGCTGACTTCCTCTTTGTGTGTGCCTGCGTGTTTACATTAGCGAGCAATTTTACTGTATGTTTTACATACTGTAAGTTTGTGTAAATTTGTGTTCATTTAAAACAAATATTTTTGTGTTTTATGTATTATTTGTGCCTTAATGTATACAGTATAGGGGAGAGCATGGATAATTGTAATGCTCAATAAATTTAACACCAGCAATAACTTACACAATTCAATTCTTTAAGGTTCTTTAAGAAACCAAACCAGTTTTCAGTAAAAAATGTCCTCCTTATATGTTATTTTCAGGTTTATATGAGCGTAATATTAATTTAGATGAAATTATCCATAGTTATCTCTCCTAAAAAAAAAAAAAAAAAAACTAAAAAAAAAAATCATATTGTTTTCTTGATTTCTTGAGTATTACAAAAAAAAATAAATAATAATTATCCTGTCTGCATGAATTTAGCTAACAGGTCAGAAATGAGCATGAATACATACAAAACAATATAATGTCATTCTTAAAGCATGAGCTTCCTAGTCTTAAGATATGTCTAGTGTTTGAGAATGTTTTTAATGAACATGAACACATGAAATGTATTTTGTTCATTTTCCATTTACTGTTATAATTATACAGAATAGTTAATGAATGCAATTTAAAGTGGCTCAATTTAAAGGGTTAGTTCACCCAAAAGTGAAAATAATGTCATTTATTACTCACCCTTTATGTCGTTCCACACCCATAAGACCTTCGTTCATCTTCAGAACACAAATTAAGATATTTTTGATAAAATCCGATGGCTCAGTGAGGCCTCCATTGACAGCAAAATAATTAACACATTCAAATGCTCAGAAAGCTGACATATTTAAAACAGTTCATGTGAGTACAGTGGTTCAACTTTAATATTATGAAGTGACGAGAATACTTTTGTGTTATAAAAAAACAAAATAAAGACTTTATTCAACAATAGTGATGGGCGATTTCAAATCACTGCTTCATGGAGCTTCGAAGCTTTACAAATCTTTTGTTTTGAATCAGAGCATGTATCAAACTTGCCAAAGTCACATGAACCATTGAAATTTCGAAATGTTTCTAAACACTTATGATGTAATGAAGCCTCGTTTACTGAAATCATGTGACTGATTGCGCTCCGAACCACTGATTCGAAACAAAAGATTCGTAAAGCTTCAAAGCTTCATGAAGCAGTGATTTGAAATCGCCCGTCACTAGATATTGTTGATGTAGTCACATGAACAGTTTTAAATATGTCTTTAGTAGCTTTCTGGGCATCTGAAAGTGTTAATTATCTCGCTGTCAATGGAGGCCTCACCGAGCCATTGGATTTTATCAAAAATATCTTAATTTGTGTTCCGAAGATGAACGAAGGTCTTACGAGTTTGGAACAACACCCTGATTAATGACAGAAATTTAATTTTTGGGTGAACTAACCCTTTAAAGTTATAAATTTGACACGAGCAATGGCTGATACGTCAAAGATGTTTGAGGTCAAAGTTTAAAGATTTAGGTTAAATATTTTCTAAATTAATGAGCAAAATGACTAATAATCGTCTCTGCACATTGGTATAAACTCTGTAAATGTGTGTGTCTGTATTTGTGTGTGTTTTTTAATGGCCACATCTTGCAGGCTTCACTTCCTCTTCCTCCAGTCTGAGGAAGCCATGGACTCTGGAGGCCTGTGTGTGTCCGTCTGTCTGTCAGAGTGTCCTCTCTCCATCCTGCTGGCCTGCACTTCACCCCATCCTGTGCATGTGCACTGTGGCCCACTCATGTGTGTGTGTCACCTGCTCCTGAGTGTTAAATGTGTCATCGTAGAGCCACTGTCTGTCACTGCATTTGACCTCCTTGAACATCTCACTAAATCATACATCGACCAACCACATATGCTGAGAGTGAGTGTTCTCACTGCTTGTGTGAGTGTGTGTGTCCAGCTGATGTATTCGGTGTTGCAACACTGCATGAGCAATGTTTAGATTTACAGGAATATGGTGGTGGTGTTATTATTTGATTCAGTTGCATCAGCGCTCACTCATGGGGTGTAAAATGTTTTGAAGTCGAAGCAATGGGGCAAGTCTGAATGTGTGTGTGTTCCTGGCTCTCTTTCGGCAGAGGGTCAGTTAGAGATGCTGATGGACTGATGTGTTCCGGGCAGCCAGAAGAATGAAGGACGGGGCACACCTCCATCCTGTAACCTCCCTC
The DNA here is from genome assembly GCF_018812025.1 of Megalobrama amblycephala. Taxonomy (NCBI): domain Eukaryota; kingdom Metazoa; phylum Chordata; class Actinopteri; order Cypriniformes; family Xenocyprididae; genus Megalobrama; species Megalobrama amblycephala. The sequence goes on along the minus strand of NC_063053.1, from coordinate 20,342,111 downwards.
TCTCTCCTCCTCCTCCTTCTGTCCTTCTTTCTAACCCTTAGTTGACTTGCTCTAAAAAATGATTGCAACAAACTGATGCTGCTGTAATAAAAACCATATCTGAAGCAGCATAGAGAGTGTTTGTTTAAAAAAATATGATAAATACTTCTGTCAGAACTGATTTTATGCTTCAGTCTGATCTTCCTTTAAACTTTAATGAGTTTTTATGGATTTGTCTTGAAGCTTATGAAGCTAAAAGTACCTGAGAATTAGTCCTGATAGGTCATGAAATGATGTTGGCGTTTAAACCATCCCATATTTAAGTAGTGATTGTCCTCAGAATTTTGGGGGAAAGGGGGATTTTAGGTGAAGGTTTACTGTTACAGTGGTTTTGAGATTGCAGTCAACTTGGGAAGTATATAATTATAAAGAAAAACATATTGACTTCCTTTGGAGTAATCTTTTTTTTTTTTTTTTCTCAGGCTTAGCTCTTCAGTTTCAGTTTCTCTCTCTCTTTTTTCTCTCTCTCTCTCTCTCTCTCTTAGTGCGCTGGATTTTAGATTACAGTTTTTAATTCATACACAGTGCTCTCTTTCTCTTCATCTCCTCCTTTTTCCTGCTGTCAGAAAGGTTGAACTTCAAGGCAGTATATGTTCACACATAATGAAACATTGACCTGTGAGGCCCATCTGAGGAAATAAAATATAATATAATAATACAATATATAATATAATACAATATATTGAACATTTTTATTTTATTTTATTTTATTTTATTTATTTTATTTTATTTTATTTTATTTTATTTTATTTTATTTTATTTTATTTTATTTTATTTTATTTTATTTTATTTTATTTTATTTTATTTTATTTTATTTTATTTTATTTTTTTTTTTTTTGTTTTATTTTGTTTTGTTTTGTTTTGTTTTGTTTTGTTTTACCCTTGATGCCCATCTGATGAAAAAGCATTTTTATTTATTTATTTATTTATTTATTAAAACACTCAGTTTGGTAAAAAATAAATAAATAAATAAATAAATAAATAAATAAATAAATATTAATATACTGAATGTTTTCATTTTTTTGTTTTTTGTTTTGTTTTGTTTTTTAATTTTTATTATTTTATTATTTTATTTTATTTGTTCATAAAGTTTGCCCTTTTATTTAAGAATGCTTTTTATCGTTAATTAGTAAAAAATTATTTGTGAAGCTTATAGTCTAAAGAGCCGTTTACACAAGGCTTTTTTCTACTAAAAACAGAAAACTTTGTTTGCGTTTTGGCTGTTCATTTACATGAACAGCGTTTTGGGGGCCTGAAAATGCAAACTTTTGAAAATGGGCATTAAAGGGTTAGTTCACCCCAAAATGAAAATAGTCATTTATTACTCACCCTCATGCCGTTCCACACCCATAACACAAATTCGGAACACAAATTAAGATATTTTTGTTGAAATCCAATGGCTCAGTGTGGCCTGCATAGCCATGACACTTCCTCCCTCAAGATCCATAAATGTACTAAAAACATATTTAAATCAGTTCATGTGAGTTCAGTGGTTCAATATTAATATTATAAAGCGACAAGAATATTTTTTGTGCACCAAAAAAAAAAAAAAAACGACTTATATAGTGATGGCTGATTTCAAAACACAGCTTCATAAAGCTTCAGAGCGTTATGAAACTTTTTGTGTCGAATCAGTAGTTTAGAGCGCCAAAGTCACATGATTTCAGCAGTTTGGCGATTTGACACGCGACCCGAATCATGATTCGACACAAAAGATTCATAAAGCTCCGAAGCTTAATGAAGCAGTGTTTTGAAATCAGCCATCACTATATAAGTCGTTTTTTTTTTTTTTTTGACGCACCAAAAATATTCTCGTCGCTTTATAATATTAATATTGAACCGCTGTACACACATGAACTGATTTAAATACAGTAGTACATTAGTACATTGATGGATCTTGAGAGAGGAAATGTCATTGCTGGCTATGTAGGCCTCACTGAGCCATTGGATTTCAACAAAAATATCTTAATTTGTGTTCCGAAGATGAACAAAGGTCTTACGGGTGAGGGTGAGTAATAAATGACATTATTTTCATTTTTGAGTGAACTAACCCTTTTTGAAAAAAATACTATTATCGTCTCCATGTAAACTACAAAAACACGAATTTGTGAAAACGGTGATGATATGATATGTGCATGTGTATTGCGTGTTCAGTCTATAGGAATGTAGTTTTCTTTACAAAGTGAAATTGCTAACTACTGGCCTGGCATGTATAATACAGAGTTTTTAGTTGTTTAGCGGTGCTGTGTAAACGTCAATCATTTTGACAATTTATACATAAATAATAATGCTTTTTTTTTTTTGAGAATTGCTTCATAACACAGCATTGCAGTTCTCATCATACTGTAAGATGATTCTGAGAAGAATTCTGATTCCTCTGCCCATTGACCACTTCTTGCAAGCCAAGGGCGATGATGTCAGGGTGAAAGTAATCATGACTGTGCACGGAAACTCACATCATACACAAACCCACACACATGCTACACACTCACAAACACATACTTCCATTCCTGTGAACAAACCCAAGAGACCAGCTCTGGGTGTAGAGCAAGAACTGTATCACAGATGTTGTGAAAGTGTTTGGCACTTTGCTCACCATAGCAGAGGCTATAAATCTGATGTTGTGGTCTGAATTTGGAATGGTGAGTTTTTAAAGATTCTTCCTCATTTGTGTTTTTAAATTGTGCGTGGGTCCGAGCACCGGTTGAGAAATGCAGTTTCTGTAATGAGCCAATTCATCTGGGCCTGTAAGAAAGACTGGCTCTGATGATCCTTGTTCTTTGAAGCTTTCTGCTGCTAATTCTGGAGTTTAAAAATAGATCCGCCCAAGTTTACCTTGTTTAGTTAGAGTTTGCGCCGACTCAAGGATCTAACACTCCTGATGATTCTAGACAAGTCTTTTTATCTCTCTGAACACCACATTTAACCTCTGAATTGTGTTTGCAGGTGTGTCTGTTTACATTGATTTCTCTATGAATACATGAACTTTCATGCCCTCTGATGGCTTTTTAAAGCTACAGTGATCTAAAGCTCAGTGAAAGATCCAGGATGCTTATGAGGAAAGCAGCAGATGTCGTCCCCCAGGGCGATGTGAAGTCAATCCATGTCTTCACATCACGGATCATTATTTATTGATTTATTCAGTCAAGTGTAGAGCACATTGTTTATCCCTGCTTTTTGTTTAATGTTGAACTAGTCTGTGAAGACAAACCCTCTTTATTTGTGCCAGTTGTGATCGTGTATCGCCAGATTTTGCATTTCAAAAACGTGCTGAGAAGAATTTTATATAGGGTTAGGATTTGCATTGACTACGACAAACATGTGTTTGATACAGAAACGACTATTTATTTTCAAAAATAAGTTTAAGGAATCCAGTGATACATGTAAATAAACAATAATCAGATTAAAGTGCCAAATATCAGTTATACAAAAAGGAATCTGTACAAAAGGAGGAATTACATGATCGTAGGTGTCTTTGGTGAGAAGAAACGACTGCTCGACTGACTTTGGGTTTTAAATGCGAGAGCTTTGGTGGGCTCTCAGTAACTGCATAGGTCCGAAGAGTCTGCCTTCATCAACGACAATGTCAACAATATCTAGAAAAATCACTGTGTACAAAAATAAAACAACAGATCATTCGGAATGGAGCAGTGCAGACTAAAATCACAGATCTCACTATAGCTGTTCTCTTTGGTGTCGGCGCTCGTCTTGCTTATTTGTTCTTTCTTAAACAACTCAATCAATTTGATTGTCTTAAATCCATGTTAAAGCTTCTGCTCAGTTCCGTGACTTCTCATCCGGGTTCTCCATTCCTTTGTATCAGTCAAACTTTAAGGCATCATGGCTGTAGGTTATGGAAGGATGCCTTTTCAGGAAGCTCTTTGGTCAGGCCTAATCCATCTTTGGTGCGTGAAGCCGTGCGCAGAGGTCCACGGCCCTCGGATGGAGTCTCTGTGGCCTTGGAATGTTATTGGCTGGAGTCACTAGGTTTTGTTTTATAGTGTCCCCATTGATTGAAGCAGATGCCCTCACTTTATCTTGGCTGGTTTGAGCTCCTTGACCTGCATGTGTAATGTTTTGTGGACAGCAAGAGTTCTGGACTGACAGAAACCCTTTCCACACTCCTGGCATTTAAATGGCTTCTCTTTGGAATGGATGTACCTTTAGAGAACGAGAGAGAGAGAGAGAGAGAGAGAATAGTTGCGGTTTGTTAATGGATGTAGGCATGTTTACAACTTAAACAACACAGATTTTAAAGTGGTCTGAGCTTTTTTTCAAGGATTGAATATCCTGTGTTTCAGCATGCTGCCAAAAATGTGAACTATTGAAATGACGGCAATTTTAAATTGAAGATAGTGCAATAGTTAGCTGCCTTGTTATGACAAATCTTTGGGTCTGCAAATGTTAATTAAATCTCAAACATGATGTATATCTAGTGATAATTGTCAGTGAGGAAAAGAGCCAAGATCATTACTGAAGAATTGGAGGAGATTGTTCAGCATGTCTCAACTAATTTGAATCATTCTTATAGTACTGGAATATCGAATGTCATAAATCACCAGAGCAGGTGTGGTTTAAAAAAAAGAAACTTATTTGTTTCCATCTGTAGTGCTTGAGGCTTAACTTTAACCACATTAACGTTAAGCTCAGATCGTTATTTTATATTAAAAAAAAATGTGAATAACATTAATAAATATTTATATATATACTTGTTTTTTATAATTATTATTATTTAATAACAAACATTTAACATTATACCCCATGTAATTTTCTAACTGGAATGATGGGAGAGAATTACCAGGTGCGGTAATTCATGATGAGGTCACGATTGGAACAGAATCTGCGGGAGGTTGGGAGTTTGTGGGTGGGCCGGAATTCACATTACCGTACACTTTATGTATGAATAGGCAGGTATGAGCAGGAGTGTATTTCAATATCAGCTATAAAACATCTGATCTGTGATCAGTGTACTGATATGTCCTTACCTGTGGTCTCTCAGGTGGTCCTGCCTCCTGAAGGCCTTGTGACAGATGTCACAAGTGTACGGCCGTTCGTCTGTGTGCGTGCGCTCGTGGATCAACAGGTTGTAGGACTTAGTGAAGTGGCGGCCACAGAACTTGCACACAAACTCCTTTTTCGTCTTGGATGGCAGTCGTCCACGGCTGGGTTTTCTTTCTGGCGAGGAGAGCTTGGCCACATCTAGCAGGCAGCCTAACGAGGGCGAGCGCACGTGCCCATTGTTAGTGCTCAGATCTTCCGCCTTCAGGGCGTCATCCTGCGTTGCGGCCGCTGCCAGGTTGGCAAAGTCAAAACGGGGTTTGCTTTTGCTGGACGCTCCAGAACCAGGCCCGGGTGATTCCTGCTTGGCGGGCTGGACGAGATGGGGGAACAGAGGGATTGAGGGTAGAGGGAAGCGTGCGTCCACCAGGCCAGGCAGCTTGGAGAAGGTACAGCGTGGCAAAGTGAACGGTGGGTAGCCCAGAGTCCACTGGTGCAGGTGGACGGCATGCAGGGCACTGAAACTGTAGATGCTGGGCATGTGGTCGGCAGGCAAATGCAGCCCGTTGGAGGTCTGAAGGAAGGAGTAGTTCGCCAGCTGCAGAGAAGGATGAAGAGGCACGGGTGCTGGGAGCGTCTTACTGCCCATGTCTGATTCCAGAAAGTTTCTGTAGGAGAAAAAGACTAATGAGTAAAGAAAGAGCAAAACTAATACACCTGCAGGCATCCATGGGGAATACACCCGCTATGTTTACATTTTCTGTTATATTATAGACCTATATTATGCGTTACTTGGAAACAATTTGTTTTTGGTCCTTACAGGCTGAAGGGATTTCCCTAAAAAGAAAAAGAAAAACACGCGCGCGCACTCACGTCAAGACATAAACTGCACTTGTCAAGTGAGGCACCTTGTCTGACATATTGAAAGAGCACACTCCAATGTGAGCACAAAGCAATGCTCGAGCCTGCCAGATGAATGTGTGTGCATGTACATTTTGGCGTAGGCGTCTTCTAAATGCCGAAAATATGCCCATGGCCATGAAGACGAAAGACAGCAGGTGACATACCTGCCTCAACTGTTTAATCAGGTTGGATGAGAACAGACACAAAGCACAATAACTCCTCTTTGTCTCTTCAGGAACTACAAGCACACACACTCAAACAAACAGGCTTGGTGTGTATACAGTGTTACTCATGTGTCTGGAGGATTTTTTTTTTTTCCACACAGTTGTATAAGTTGGCCTACCACGTAAAATGCAACAGTGTGTTGTGTGTTAGATGATACTGTGAATACAAAACGAAACTATAGGGTTGCCAGATATGGTTCTCAGGTTATGATGGATGGCTGCAAATGTTGTACAACATTTTAAATGTGTCATGTTTCTAAAGTTCAAGAACGGTCAAGGAAAAAAAGGAAGTCACATCGCTAGAAACGTTTTCAGCTTAAAAAGTCTGAAATGTAAATGATGACGCTTATATTTCTATGTTGAATATATGCGGAGAGGGTCTGGTCTGCGGTAAATAAAAAGTGAAATAGTCCTAATTAGTCTTTCTGAAGCTCAAAGCTCCCCCGGGGATTTGGACGCTCTGATCATGGCGCAGAAGTAATTGACTTTTACTTACGGAGGTCATTAGAGGAGATCAGGACTCGCTCCCGAGAACAGGCTCGTACCCTTAACCCTTTGAAGTCCACATACCTTCAAAACGAGTGACGGAGGGGAATGTGTGAGGGAACTATCTGCTTAACCGTTAAATCTAACGCCAGTTGAAAGTTTTGGGGGAATAGACATTTCTGAATTGTGGGATTTCACAAGTGCTTGGACATTTTTCCGGGACTAATTAGTCGGATTTGCGCACTGTATCTCGATAAATCTCGCAGATTTTATCCCCCACGCCAGGCAGAATCAGTGTTGTGGAGCTAAAGACGTCTATCCCAGAAGGTGGTGAAAGAGTCGAGAAAATCACACCACAATTTGCTGAGCTCGGGGTCGGCTAGGCTACCCTCATCCACCCTGGGATGTAGGTCTCTAATGTGACACGTCCCCCCCCCCCCCTTTTTTTTTTTTTTTTTTTTTTTAAGAAATATTTAAAACATAAAGTAAAATCTAATTTGTTGTGTCTATTTGAAACCATAAACACTCGTCAGTGTGTGCAAATAGGCTACTCCAAGAATATTGTCAGACGCATGGCAAGTTTGCGCCCTCATTGTGGCCTCTGTCTATCAGTAAGCTTCCTTATCAATAACTGTGATTGCTCAGCATTCATCAGTTGCGCGTTGAGCGCGCGGAGGTCATCAGTGTTTTATCTCTCAGTAAGTGTGAATGTGCGCCTGTCGCGAGTACTGAGATCACAGAGAAATCTCGACGTGTATTACAGGAATTAATCACGGTCTCGAGGTTCATGCGTTAACGACGAGTCTTTGGTCAATTGTGCAACGATTATCATGTAAGTGTATGTTTTCCTTTTTCCACGCAGCCCCCCGAGAGGATGTGATCACTTAACCCTGGGGAGAGGGAAACACACCATTCATTAAGCACCGCCAAACAGTTCACTAAACATACAAATATATTTAAGTATTGTGGTAGAAGGCCTAGCTCTTTATTGTGTTTGCAGTTTGATGTAAAACGCATTTGCCTGTATCATAAGGAAAATACTTGACTGTAATATTTTAAAGTAGCTAAATAATGACCACAGCATATTGTGTCAAATTCATACTGATGCACTTTGCGGATTAGATCAAAATATATAACAGTTAAAGCTGAAAAGGTCACAGTCCAAATACTAAAACACTTATTAATTTTAACTGGTTTATATTTGAACTATGCTTGATGCAATATCGAAATTCGTTGCATTTTCTTTCTAAAAATTAAACAAGTCGAGTATACCTTAAATGTTTTAATAGTAGTCATTTCTGACAGGGGGCATCCAACAGATGTGGCAATTAATTTATGACAAAACATTTTTTACATTAATATTTTAGGCTAAAATGCTAAACGTTATTCATATCTGAAATGTTTCAATTGTTGGATAGATTTAGGTTATGCTTAAATGTCTTGTAGAATACTTTAAATGCAAAACTAAATCATTTTGGGACAAGAAAAAAAAAACTTTATTTATACATAGGCCTGTTTTAAAATATGCCCTTATTATTTTAAAATATATAGGTCTATATATAGGCTTCGGTCCATATTATTTTAAAAGAAATGACGTTTCGTTTTTATTATTATTATTATTAAAAGTCTCTACTGTTTAGGATTAATTGTAACTGGATTTTTCTTGGGTGACAAAATATATTTCGATTTATTTTTGACAATTTTGCTGCTTCCGCAAGACACGAGGTGAACGAATAGCGCTAAAAATAAACCGAAACAAACGAATAACTGCTCAACACCGAGCATCACTGTAAAACCATTCAAATCACGTCTCGAGATCACCGACCACAAGGCCACGCATGGTTTAGAAAAAAGAGAGCTTTCTACAGAGGCATAATACAATCTAAAGTTTAAAATTTGCTTGAACGAATTTGTTACAGTTTTGAATGAAAAACAACGAGTGACATGAAAGCAGTTTCAAGGCTTTCCACAGACGACATATTTAATTTACCAGACATTTGTGAATCTTAGTTTTGTTTGAGTAACATGTATGTAGTGCAAACAAATTATTTTATTCCTACAACAACATTTTAAACGTGTTCACACCATTTATAATCAATACGAATTTGGAACGCGCATCCCACCTGTTGATCACTGACCCGATCACCATTAAACACCATCATTTACACATTAGTAACTTTGCTGTGACTTTTATCTGCTTTAAGCAACAAATAACTTAGACATTGCAATGAAGTTAATTCAACAACTGTTCCAAATATTTTCCTTTAAACAGCTCAAGTATTAGAATTTGTACCCGTCATGCTTTACAAGCAATTTCTCGCTTTACTAATTCATTCTTAAATGCACTTGATCATTAGGCTACACATTTGTTGTTTACATCTAGAGCAGGAAATCACTGACAGTACAATAGTAGTAAAAGCTTGTCAAAATATTTCAAAAAGCCAGAAAATATTTACCAGGTCTTGGTGAAGCAGGGCGATCCAAAATAAGAAGATTTAGAGTCACTTAGTCTTCCCACAGCGTTTTTAAATTCAGTGCAAAACTCTCAGGCGGATCGGAGAAATGTTCGTCTTGCTCAGCATGTTCTCGCAGCAGAGACACGGGAAAACCCTGAAGTTCGCACAGCTGTGGTCCAGCGGTTGTGCGCTGTGAGTATTTGGTTACTCGGGGTAGAAACTCTCTCTCTGTGTCTTACTCTAGCTCTGTCTTGTGGTCCCAAAGTCAAACCGCCTCTTTATTGTAACCCAACCCGCGACGTCACACAGCCAAACCCCCAAAATACTGAAGTGAAGTTTCCTCCACTGGTACAGCAGCCCTCGACGCTAAAGCACCAAACACATGCAGACTTTTATCCCAGTATATATGCCAGAGGACTGAACTCCACTGCAACTTTTCAAACTTTTACGTTGGCATTAAAGGTCTTATGAGATAATAATGAGGGCAGTAGAAGGAAAGAGAAAAACAGAAATCATTAAAATGGGAACATTTTGCATTAAATATGATACGTTTAATGATAAACGTTATGTAGCCTACTTTTTCCCACATTATTATTATTATTAGGCTAATATTATTATTTCCATACATAAAGAAGTTTTAATTTCCAAGCTGAGTTTCGGGTAACAAAAAGTCTAATTAAATGAACGCTTTCATCAATAAGGCATGAAGCAGAAAGTCAAAGAATTCTTGTTTAAAATGAGCTTCTGTGCGAGGTGGGGGCGGCAACAAATCAAGCTTCACTTTGTATTAATTAAGGTAAATATACAACTGTCACCTTTAACTTGTGCTCTCTGCGAGAAAGAAATGAGAGACCAGTTTTAAACGTCCCAAAACCATTAGTCAATTTGTCACCCCGACCCCAGTGAAGACAGATTAAGAGCACGAGTTTCATTTTCCTTACGCAGGAAAGGTGAATTCAAGAATCTCGAGCACTTTAAGAAACCGAAGTGCGGTGGAAATTCTTGGTATAAACTTTTCCTCCTGGGGTCAAACACACCTAGGTTAGCGTAAACTGTGAAGGTGAAAAATTCACGTAATCTCACAGTTGTGTATATAAGAGAGAAAGGAAAGTTCGTTTAGTTTAAAATGAAAATAGACAAATTATTTAAATGACATGTGTACCGTTTTGAATGCACTGCTGCACGCATGTAACTTTTTAAGATTTAGGCTAAATGTTAGAAATACATCAAATTCTCATTTTTTTAAATGGAAATAAACAGTTAGTTTTCACTAACTTTGTTTTGTTGACTCAGGAAATCTCTTATGACGTCACCCCACATAAACTCCTCTGAGATGCAGATTACAGGTTCATTCGTTCGAGACGCACAGCAGAAACACTCAGTGGATCAGAGCAGGACAAGGACGCTAGAGCGCATCTGTTAAGCGCTCAATACGCGCCACCTGGTGGCGAGAGCGCGTAAATTTGCAATCCAGCTACTGCAGAGGCGCTCAGCCCTGCTTCTGTGGATTCTGTGGATTGGAATTTAGTTCCAATCATGTTCTAACACAACTACCTGTAATTTTCAAGTGATCCATAGACTTAGTCTAGCCGGTTCGGGTGTGTTTGTTGAGAGCTGGACGTAAATTTGGCGCACCTTATATACTGAGTCATTGTTTTTGACTTGTTTGAAAAGCCTGATGAACAAAAAACAATCATGAGTAAAAATTCAAACAATCGATTTCTTTAATGGGAATGTGTATTCATGTGTGAAGTGCTTGGGAGGTTTTGTTTAAGCTTAGAAGTTGGCTTAATTCCCCCTCTCATACAAGAATGGGATTGTTACTTTTATCTGATTTCAAAAGCATAAACTATCAAACTCTCCTTAAGCCAATTTTAGTGATCATCTACACAGAGATAGGCTAGGCCTATAAAATGCTGAGTGCAAAGGCCCATGCAGTTTATTCCGGCCGAATTTGCTCTGTTGGGTTTAAGAGAAAATTCTGGCTGTCTGTGAGTCCATGTTGCATCACTGAGCACAGCGCAATAGCCCTGACCTCAGGAAATTAATCAGCAAAACCTGCCACGGAAGCCGTGCGCCCACTCTTCGGCTGCATATAATAAAAAACAGCAGCTAGACATCATTTACATTTTTGGAGGGAAAAAGAAAACAAACTGTAAAGAATAGATTTGGTGCGAGCGCGAGCTGCGCATGTTTAAAGCGCGGCTCACACACACAATGCGTTCTGCACATGCACATGAACGCACACACGACTGCCTGAAGATAAAAAGAACTGTTTACAGCTCACTTACATATTTCATCACGTCTATTTACATCACTTTCGCTAATCTAAACACTTCAGCCACTGAAAGTTTAACATTTCAAAGTCTGTGAAGTAAGAGAGCTGCTCTCAAATTCTGAACTACTGACGGCTGTCTAAATACAGGCCCCCTGCCTGCGTCTATCATGCTCTTTAGAGTCTTGATATAGGCTAGGCTACACGTTAACATATTTTTCTAAGCCAAACCTGAGTTGTAGCCTACTTAAAGTAAAAACAGCCTGGGTTTTACATTTCCATTTAAATTTTACATATGATTTACTACGGATGATTTGTCCGCCAATCGCAAGAAATTCGTTCTCAATCACGGATCTCGGACTACCCTACTATCATGACAAAAATGCTTAAAGGGGTTAGTTCACCCAAAAATGAAAATAAATTTTGCCCTCATTTACTGCATTTTTGCAATCATTTTGCCATCATTTACTTGCCCTCAAGTTGTTCCAAGCCTGTATTGAACACAAAAGAAGATATTTTGAACAATGTTGGTAACCAGACAGTGCACCCAATGACTTCCATAGTAGATGAAATACTATAGAAGTATTAGAAATATATAGTAGAAAAATACTATAGAAGTCAATGGTTGCCAACTGTCTAGTTACCGACATTCTTTAAAATATCTTCTTTTGTGTTCAACAGAAGAAATAAACTCATTCAGGTTTGGAACAACATGAAGGTGAGTAAAATATCCCTTTAAAGGGATAGTTCACCCAAAAATTAAAAATTGATGTTTATCTGCTTACCCCCAGGGTATCCAAGACGTAGGTGACTTTGTTTCTTCAGTAGAACACAAATGATGATTTTTAACTCCAACCGTTGCCGTCTGTCAGTCGTATAATGCATGTCAATGGTAACAAAATCTATGAGTAAAATAAACATACACAGACAAGTCCAAATTAAACCCTGCGGCTCGTGACGACACATTGATGTCCTAAGACACGAAACGATCGGTTTGTGTGAGAAACCGAACAGTATTTATATAATTTTTTACCTCTAATTCACCACTATGTCCAACTGCCTTGAGCGTGCATTCGGGAGTGGTGACTTTCCACGTATTCCCAACTTCTGAGCTTGCTCGCCTGAAGTTATGGTTGATTGCTCTTCGGCTGGATATCAACACACCCATTAATGTACTAAAGTTGTTGAGGGTCTGCAGCGATCATTTTTCCCCTGATGATTTTACATACCCAGGAGAGGATCACGTACGATTTAAACCATCAGCTGTGCCTATGGTTTTTCCACATCCAAGTGAGGTATGTGAACAAGATCTTTGTATGTGTCCTTTTTACTTGTAAAGCTGCCCTTATGAAAAGTAACAAAATAAAATTAAGTTTTGATGTAATAAAACCATATTTTTTAGTGGTTTACTTCCATTTGTATGACAACTGTTGTACTACAGGCACCATGTTTAAACTATGCCAGAGCGCGTACACACCTCACACACCAGATGCCATGCACGCGCTCAAGGCAGTTGGACACAGTGGTGTATTAGAGGTAAAAAATTATATAAATACTGTTCGGTTTCTCACACAAACCGATCGTTTCGTGTCTTAGGACATCAATGTGTCGTCACGAGCCGCAGGGTTTAATTTGGACTTGTCTGTGTATGTTTATTTTACTCATAGATTTTGTTACCATTGACATGCATTATACGACTGACAGACGGCAACGGTTGGAGTTAAAAATCATCATTTGTGTTCTACTGAAGAAACAAAGTCACCTACATCTTGGATGACCTGGGGGTGAGCAGATAAACATCAAATGTTCATTTTTGGGTGAACTATCCCTTTAAGATGACAAACGGAACTAAGGTCTCTCTATCGCCATCTGTGGTTGAAAAAAATTCCATGTACTATTGGGCTTTACCCGTTTACGTTTGTTTGTTTGATTTGTTCAGTTATATGCTAGTCAGAAATTATTAGCCGCATTTCCACTGTTCGGCCAGTGCAAGCGGGGTCTATAAACGGGCCAGCCGGGGCTAATACCCTCTGACTGCGAGCTTCCAGGCCATAATCAAACTGGTATTTATCATTATTTCACATAAATGAAGGACGCACGTATTGAATCGCGTCTGCTCCGATTTATTTGTCATCACATGGCTACTTTAAACAGCTCCATTAAGGCTTGTAGGCCAAAAGAGCGCACATTTAGAAAGATATTGATACATTCTCACGTTCACGTCTACTTTCTTTACAGAGAATGATAATTTCTATTCATTTTCCAAAATTATGTGATCTTAAGAATTTTAAGCATTCTCTTCAACTCATTGCCGTCAATATATCTATGTATGCATGCATGTATGTATGTACACATTTAACCCTTTCATGCATGCATTATGACAACTTAAGTCAAGAATTTTCCTTTATTTATTATATATATAAGAATTTTGGTTTTAACTGAAGAGATACTGTAATATAAGGTTAGCTAACCCCAAAATGAAATTTCTGTCATTAAGTACTCACCCTCATGTCGTTCCAAACCCACAAGACCTTCGTTCATTTTCGGAACACAAATTAAGATATTTTTGATGAAATCCGAGAGTTTTTTTTTTTATCTCCAATAGAAAGCAACGAAATTACCACATTCAAGGTCCAGAGAAGTGGTAAAGACATCATTAAAATAGTCCACATGACTACAGTGGTTCAACCTTAATGTTATGAAGCGACGAGAATACTTTTTGTGCGTTAAAACAAAACAAAAATAACGGCTTTATTCAACAATTTTTCCTCTTCCCTGTCAGTCTTCTACGCTGCTGACACAGCGAACTCAGTGCAGGCTTCCGTGTTTACGTCCGACCGCCAGCTCAGTATTGGCTGAGCACCACGACGGATGCATGTGATGCTGACACAGGAGCCGGCCAATACAGAGCTGGTGTTCTGACGTAGAGCACAGAATCTCTGCACTGCGTTCACAGTGTCAACTGCATACAGAGTTGACGCAGATTACTTTTTGATGTAACAAGTAAAGATAATGTGCAATTCAGGTAACATGCATTTTGTAATCAGATTCCTTTTTTGATGCAACAAGTAAAACATTACAACTTGTAATGCTTTACTCAATACATGCGAATAGTAATGTATTACAAGTAATGTACATTACATAATCACATTATTTTTTTTGATGTAACTGCAAATTACATTCGAATACATTTATTTACAGCCAAAAATAAATGTACTGCAGCTGAAATATTTTCAAGAACAACAGTCACAGTATGTAGTATGAATGGTAGCTGAAATATAGCTTGTGATGCATGGTGCCCAATTTAGTGGACAGATGATTAATCAGAAATTCCTCCCAATCTAAAATTGATACTTGAAAAATTTGCCAATGATATGACTCCTTAGATGTTACTTGATGCTACAACATCTTTTTTACCTGCAAGAGTCTGCTAGAATAGAAGGAATGGATCGATATTCCAGAGCAACTTGGCATTTCTGACTGACCGTCGGCCATCTTGGTTTGGAGAAAAAAAATTCCACATACAACGGCTTGCCACTTGGTGGATCAAAATCCATGCATACACAAAAAAAATATTTTTGAATAGTTGTCTAGTGACCGAGTTATCACACAAGAAAGAGTGTTTTTTTCTGACCATCTGCACAATTGCAAATGTAACATTGATTTTATACAACAGTTCAATAAACAAGTTATTGAGTAACGTTCATAGACCCACAACACATTCTGTTATTGCTCCGTCAAAGAAAATAGAACAAACCGCTGCGTCTCCGAGCAACACAGTGTTTTCTTCCTCAACGAATCAGCATATTTGAACGAATCAGATGAGTGAATGATTCAACAGTCGTTTGCTAAGTTTAATCAATTAGCATTTTGAAGTGTCGGCGCTCTGCCCAAGAGACTATCGGCGGCAACAAAATTTCAGCATTTTTAAGCAAAACTTTCATAGTTTTGAAAAAATTGTGTTTAGCTATGATTTATTTAACTGTGGTCTGATAATTGTTTTCTTTTAGAGTCATTTTGGGTTTCGTTTTTTTTCAGTAATGATCTTACCAGTCTCACTAGAATGCAAAAATCAGGAAGAAACTTATGCATTAGCTAATAAAAGCAATCACAGCTGTTCATATATTAAGGAAAGAGAGCTGGAGAGATGTATAGGGCTGGGTTGTGAGTCAGCTGGATGGAATGGGGCTTGGTGCTTCTCAGGGAGGTAATCCAGCACGGCTTTACGTTCAAACTGAAACCGCAAAGCCATAACGATGCCCCTTTAGGTCACTTATTCCCTCTACAAAAACAACAGGCTTTTAATGGCTAATGAAGAACAGAGGTGTAGCTTCTCTGAACCTCTCGTGGTTACGTGAAACTGCTGTGTTTTTAGCTCAGATGGCTTTGGAGGTGATTGAGATAATTGAAAGCGCTCAGAGGCGCTTCTAATACTTTACGGGTAAAAAGCTGTGTTTAGACTTAGGAAGGATCATCTTTTGACTGACCTCTCAATAGTGACACACGCCGGATGGTATTTATGGAGGAAATGATTATGCATTTATAGGAAGTGTTACAGCTGCTGCTGATGATGATGTTTGCAATGAATATGCACAGGTTTAGTGCTCAAATCCTAGATGAATATGGGTCAGATGTTTGTTAATGCATTTGTGCTGTGTGAAGTCCACTCTCTCTTTAAGAACACGTCAGCCACTTTCACGAACAGGGTGTGAACCGAAGGCACTTGGTTTGACCCGTTTCAACAGTATCTGCATTTACTAAGTCTTCGCTAAATAATTACAAACATACACCCTGTGGTTGAATTTATGAGCCCTATGCTCTTATCCTAAGCCCGTCCTATTGAGTTTCATACCCCTGAGATAAAGCCAACATTAGAACATCGATTAAGCATGAACAAAAGTCATGGAGTGTTTTAATTTGATTATGTTACATAATATCTTTAGTCTCCTTTCCACAGAAGGACTTGTTTGAGCAGACATAAATTCCTGAGGAAAATTTAGTTATTTTTGTCCTCCAACCTCATTTTATGGAATCTGTAAGTTTCTTTGTGCCAACATTTACAAAACGAATCCTACTTTTATAATAATGCCTTTCAAGCTGCACTCAATACATAGAAAATACTAATGAATGTAAAGGCTTATTGTGTTTTTGATGACAGTTTAACCACTAATTACATAAGTCACACTTTTCAAGAGCTGCTGATGCTCGTTTATGACTTTTGCCAGAGTGTTTCTATAACCGAAATCAATTTTATTGTCAGATTTATGCAAGGAATTAAAAACAAGTGAATGAGATTTAGAGTGTTATCCTCTTAATTTTTCATATATTGGAGAAATGAGTTTTAAATAAATGCAGTAGGCCTATTTGTCATGCTGACCAAAGTGCAAGAGTTTTTTTTTTTTTTTTAGTTCTCTTATTCAACAAGTCTGTTCTTCATTTTTGCTGCAGTATGTCAGCATCCCTGTCACACTTTCTTGCTCTATGTTTCATCCTCTATCCATGCTGACCATGTAAAGAACAGAAAAAAACATCAGATGGAGCATTTGACCTTTTAAAAAAATATCCGCAGGACTTCATGAAAACAAATTCTCTTCAGCTGAGGTCTCTTTCCCTCATGTCCAGGCTAAAAGAGTGCGAGAGAGGGAGGGATAACGAGAGCAAGTGAGAGAGGGAGCTCGAAGGATAGATGTGTAACACCCCTCAGTTGCTCTTCTGACCCCTGTATGGCCAGTGATAAATGTTTTTATCATGGCTGAGCAGAAGTGTCAGCACGGGTCAAGCTCCGTGTGAGCCGAGGGATTGTTCCGCGCCAGAGAACGAGTATGGCTGAATGCAAAACATTTCAATAAAGCCGTAGAATAACAGTGTTATCAGATCTTAGGCAAACCAGAGGGGAGGAACGAAGCTGCGTTTTGATAAATTAAACAGCTGATGCTCTCAACACTCCCAGTCTCCGATTTATGCAAATGATGTTCGTAAAAGTTTCATAAAACATCACATTTCAAGAGCAAATACTTTTGGCCTACATGCAGCCACACAAATCATGTTTAAAGTCACCAAAAAATCAAAAATTGACAATTTTTATTTTATGGAATATTGCAGTATGTATGAAAAATTCTTCTCTTCTCTGATGGCGTGTTTTTCCTCAGCGCAAGGGCAGGACAACCTGTCAGTCACATGAGATCGCAGCATTAGCAAACAACAATGACTCAACAATCCAGTAAATTCCTGATGGACAAAATCAAGCCCCGCCCTACATTTTTTCTTGTTCGAGAAGCCATTTCACTCGGATATGCAGTACGTCGCAATAGGGAAGAAAAGACTATCGCAACTTACACTTCATGCCAACTTTAAACATAACGATCAAAATGTGCATCTTAGATTTGGGGCGGAAAGCTTTTTGTAACTGAAATGTCATATAATTATGACAAAAACACAAGTGTATTAAGTTTGTGAATGACCTTAGAGGTCATGACCCAGGTTCCAAATGGGTCTCTCCATTCATAATGGCATCTGTACAATTTCGAATCCAGGGCGAGAGTGTCAGAGGGCAGAGTTAAAATTATGAATACAGTTAACCCTTCTTCCAAATACTCAGAAATATAGACAAATAACTATGTTTCAGCATTTGAGTGTGTTTAAAGGTCAGAAACATTTTACAACTTCTGTTCTGCCCACCCACAGAGCCTCAAGAGAATTTTGGTTTCTTATTGGTCTATTTTGAAACTGAGAGAGAGTGAGTCTCTATATAGAGTATGTATGAATCTGGGAATGGGGATCTGGTGGGACCTTCCACTTTAGAACGCCAAGAGTGTGTGTGTTTGTGTGTGTACACGCTTTACTTTAGACCATCAGGGAGCTGTTGATGAGCCTTTCAGCTGTGCTTGGGAAAACATAGCAAATCCACTGCTCTCACCCCAGAGTCCCACAATCCAGTGTGTTTTGCCAGAGTTAGAGTTTATAGGTACCGATCGGCTCGCTCTTTAATCTGCTGATGATTTAAGATCTGCCGACGGACGCTCCGCCACTCTGTGGGTTCACTGCACTGATGGCAGGGCGATATAAGCGGCGGCGAAAGTTAAACAAAGCGGGCAACAGTAACGCGAACATTAGAGCAAAATTTGTATAATTAAAATTAGTCCTACCTTTTAGGAGCAGCTTGAGGACTTGATGTTTTCCAGATGTCACTTCAAAACGCTAGCATTTGCATCTTTAGCCAGGAGCGAAATACTTTAAACTTGACCTGGTTGACTGAGACATGTTTTGAGCTGTGTAAAAAATGATTTTACAGTATTTGGCCTTTGACCTTCTAAAGATGTGAGGTCCGGTTTAAAGCTGTCAGGGTCATTTTGGTAACAGTACTGAGCATTTGGTGCCTTGTAGTACTGTAAACACAGAGCGAGATCTGATGAGACCCAGTACTCTCTCAGCACATTTGATTTAGCTATGAGGTTTGGCTGCTACATTTCAGCAGATTTGTTTCTCCGCTTAATATTATTTTCGTTCTGATATTATGACAGTGTAATTGCTTCTAAAAATCTCAGACCAGGGATAGCAGTCCAATGTCTTTTTATAACGAACCTGAATGGTTTCAACATCTCCATGGCACTCACAAAACTGTTAACAGGTTGGTTAACATTACGTTGCCCGTTATCCACAGTTAATAATAAGGACATCTGGGCTAAAATGCAATATTTGAAATTCATGCTGGATCAAAAAACATTAAGGTTTAGGTTAGTTTACACAAAAATTAAAATTCTGTCATCATTCACTCACATTCATGTCGTTCCAAACCCGTAAGACTTCAAAACACAAATTAAAATTTTAATGAAATCTGAGAGATTTCTGTCCCTCCATTGACATTCCATGCAACAACCAGTTTAATGCTTCAAAAAGTTCATAATGAGATTGTAAAACTAATCCATATGAATCGAGCGGTTTGGTCCATAGTGAAGAGACATGATCGATTTATATGGTGAACAGATTTAATTTAGGCTTTCACATATAAACATTGATCAACAACATCAGTTACGTGCTTGCTTGACGTGCGAAAACCAATGATGTTCATTCTTGTGTGTCACATGGCACGTTTGAGCTTCTGCAAGAACCAATGAGGTTTGTTCTAGCGTGTCAAGCAAGTAAATACAGTTGAGCTTTTGTTTATATTCGCTGATCAATATTAATATGTGAATACAAGTCTAAATTCAACAAAGTGGTAGTTGTGTGGTCTTTCTTTGTGTTTCGAAGATGAACGAAAGTCTTACACATTTGGAACGACATGAGGGTTGAGTAAATGACAATTTGTTCATTTTTGGGTGAACTAACCCTTTAAGATTTCACTTTGAGTGGGGCTGCCCAGTTCAACTTTGCAGAAATAGAACCAAGCGGTCAACAAAAGGTTCATATACAGTGGGTACGGAAAGTATTCAGACCCCTTTACATTTTTCACTCTTTGTTATATTGCACCCATTTGCTAAAATCATTTAAAGTTTTTTGTGTTTTTTTGAAGCTTTGATTGTGTTTATAGTGTGCAATATAACATGTGTTCATGTTTTGCGTGTAAAAAAACAGAGTATTTTTCACATAATTTACTTATCTGTATACCGCTGTTTCCACTGTCATAAAAACGGGCTGATGACTTCCTTGTTCTATGAAGTCCCTCCTTCAGAAATACGTAACGAGTTCTGATTGTGCCAGCAGTTCCTGTGTTGTGATTCGACAGCAGCTTAGCGCTCCTTGCCCGGAAAGGTCACGCCTCTTACCATAACGTGGAGATGCATGCGCTCAGTGTTATTGTAATCATGTCTTTAATTTTACCCTATCAATTTGAGCCGGAATCAGACCCAGTGATTGGACTGCGGGATGAAAATAACAGCGTTTCGACGACATGGCGACAAACACACTCTACAAACGCAACTCTTGTGTATTCCTGTGGGCGGAGGTTGGTCAAAAAACTGTTTTAGTGACGTCATTAAAGAAGGAAGTAGAGGGATGTAGTCCAAACTGGCCGTTCGATGTAGGCGACTTCTGTTAAATAAAATATCTCGCTTGGCATTGAACTTTGAGCTTTAAAATTTTACAGATTTTATTTATACTCTAACAACAACATTACACACTAACTAAAGTTTGAAACATGGGATTACGAAGAACGGGACCTTTAAGTTCATTTTTTTTCCTCATTAATGTACACACAGCACCCCATATTGACAGAAAAACACAGAATTGTTGACATTTTTGCAGATTTATTAAAAAAGAAAAACTGAAATATCACATGGTCCTAAGTATTCAGACCCTTTGCTGTGACACTCATATATTTAACTCAGGTGCTGTCCATTTCTTCTGATCATCCTTGAGATGGTTCTACACCTTCATTTGAGTCCAGCTGTGTTTGATTATACTGATTGGACTTGATTAGGAAAGTCACTCACCTGTCTATATAAGACCTTACAGCTCACAGTGCATGTCAGAGCAAATGAGAATCATGAGGTCAAAGGAACTGCCTGAAGAGCTCAGAGACAGAATTGTGGCAAGGCACAGATCTGGCCAAGGTTACAAAAAAATTTCTGCTGCACTTAAGGTTCCTAAGAGCACATTGGCCTCCATAATCCTTAAATGGAAGATGTTTGGGACGACCAGAACCCTTCCTAGAGCTGGCCGTCCGGCCAAACTGAGCTATCGGGGGAGAAGAGAGGTAAAGAAGAACCCAAAGATCACTGTGGCTGAGCTCCAGAGATGCAGTCGGGAGATGGGCAAAACCATCACTGCAGCCCTCCACCAGTCGGGGCTTTATGGAAGAGTGGCCCGACGGAAGCCTCTCCTCAGTGCAAGACACATGAAAGCCCGCATGGAGTTTGCTAAAAAACACCTGAAGGACTCCAAGATGGTGAGAAATAAGATTCTCTGGTCTGATGAGACCAAGATAGAACTTTTTGGCCTTAATTCTAAGCGGTATGTGTGGAGAAAACCAGGCACTGCTCATCACCTGTCCAATACAGTCCCAACAGTGAAGCATGGTGGTGGCAGCATCATGCTGTGGGGGTGTTTTTCAGCTGCAGGGACAGGACGACTGGTTGCAATCGAGGGAAAGATGAATGCAGCCAAGTACAGGGATATCCTGGACAAAAACCTTCTCCAGAGTGCTCAGGACCTCAGACTGGGCCGAAGGTTTACCATCCAACAAGACAATGACCCTAAGCACACAGCTAAAATAACGAAGGAGTGGCTTCACAACAACTCTGTGACTGTTCTTGAATGGCCCAGCCAGAGCCCTGACTTAAACCCAATTGAGCATCTCTGGAGAGACCTAAAAATGTCCACCAACATTTACCATCCAACCTGACAGAACTGGAGAGGATCTGCAAGGAGGAATGGCAGAGGATCCCAAATCCAGATGTGAAAAACTTGTTGCATCTTTCCCAAAAAGACTCATGGCTGTATTAGATCAAAAGGGTGCTTCTACTAAATACTGAGCAAAGGGTCTGATACTTAGGACCATGTGATATTTCAGTTGTTCTTTTTTAATAAATCTGCAAAAAAAAAAAAAGAACTTAAATGATTTTAGCAAATGGCTGCAATATAACAAAGAGTGAAAAATGTAAGGGGGTCTGAATACTTTCCGTACCCACTGTATATGGAAGAAATAGCTCATTGGGGTTTTTATCATGTCAACCCTGGTTAGGACATGGTTTTAGAGAGCAAGTGCTAAATAAATTTGTTTCGGTTGGTTTGACGATTGGCCCCTCACTTGTTCTTTCAGGTGTTGTGTTGTAGGCTGGTGGGATTAGCAGACATGTGAAATACATGTTTAAAGCTCACTGAATAGATTTGTCACAGATTTGTTGAAGTTCCGTTGCTCAGAGTAGCATGTCTGTGAGCTCACGAAATGTGAGAATTCTCCTATGTACTATTGAAAACTCTCTCTTCCTCTTTGCTTTTATTTAGCAAAATGACCTACAAGCACAAGGGACTTTTAAACTCTGAACATACGTTTTATTGAGACATTACAAACATCTCATTCTCTCTCTCTAATTTTCTCTTTTCCTTCCTCTTTTACTTTGTCACATTGGCAGTGTTTCAAAGTAACCTGAGATCCATCATTTTAAATTATGTTTTATTAAATTGGTGTTTGCATCAGTTGTACTTAGGCCCTTGTGAAATGACGAAAAATGCTCCTCTGGAGGGTGTCTGAAATGGGAAATTTCAAGATATCATGAGACCTCATTAGAAACACACATGTGCATGTTGGTGAGGGGATTTAAAGCAAATAGGATTTAATTTATCAGGAAATCAGAAACATTAAGGAAAATATCTCAGAGTTAGAGTCCTTAAAGGGCCTTCTATTCTATTCAAACAGTTAAGTAGTTCTAAAATATTCACTGCATCCTTTAAGCAGACTATATTATAAAATACACTATACATGCAATTTTGTAATGCAGTGAGAACACACAAGTTATAGAAAGGCAGCATAAAGAAAAGATTAATGCATGTAAATCACACACTCAGTGGCTGGTTTGGAAAGATAACAGTAAAGACTGAAAGACAAAACAAGTGTAAGTAAAAGTCTTCATCTCCTAAAAGTTTTATATTGCCTAAGAAATGACTTCATGATTCACAAAGTTGGTGTTTTTAACAATTAGGTGTGTAAAAATGTTTTAATATTCACTTAGAAAAGAATGACAAAACCTAACAATCTTGCTCTGAATTAATGACAGGAGCGTTGAGTTCTCACGGCACACTCTCCCATTTCCCCTTTCAGTCCTTCGTTCTCTCTGTTTTCTTTAGTTCTGTTAAACGTGACAGTTAAAGTAATAAATACGAAAAGCACAAGGGATAATATTTTGAAAAAGATATAGAGACAGACCAAGAGTTTCAGATATATATTGCTATTACTTCTCTGGACTTGTTGGGTAAAATACGTTTATAATCCTACTAATAATAATTATTGGAGATGCATCGATACTAAATTTCTCCACCGATACCGATAGCCGAGAGTGATATCTGCCGATGCCGATACCGATACCGAAAGTTTGGGGGGTTCTGCCTTTTATACCTTCTTTTAAATTAATGATAATTTCATTATAAATAATAATTAATCATTATATTTTTAATTATTATATTATGAAATAAATGCAAAAAAAAAAAAAAAAAACGTTATTTTCTCCATTTCATCAATTTGTTTCAGATTAACTGGTATCAGTTATGAACATTAAACACATTACACAAATTAATATTAACACACATTAATTCTGAAGATTAAATTAACATTTCTTAACTTTCTGAATGTTATTAATTCATATAATTACTAATAATATTGAACATCAAACTGGTTTCTTTGCATTTTCTTTACACAAAGCACAAATTCAGTGTATTTTCCTGCCTTCTTTTGATTGACATGATATATCTGCTCTGCCAATAGCCGATAGTGTGCGAATTAGCTTTTATCTGTCCATAGCGATTACTTTTCTTTTTTTTAGCTTTTTGTTGTTTTTTTGTTTGTTTTTTGTTTTTTAGATTTGGAAGTCAAATCTGGCATAAATCACTGCAACATAAACCATCTACAGAAAATAAATGCACAATCATATTTCATTTAATCATTTTAATTAATTATGAGGCTGATATTCCATGTGTTACATCAATTATTTACATGTATAATCCTGATCATTTATTCTCTGTCTATTAATGACTGATCTGTAATCCAAAAGTGTCTTGAAAGTCTTGCTCAGTGATCCAATGATGCTAGTTAATGACAGTTCTGGGTTTAAATCAGTTTCAATCAGTTACTAGCCTAGATCTTTAACTACTAGCCTACACCACCTCAAAAAGTCTAACACTCAGATCATCAAAGGTCTGGTGGTATGTTTTGTGTGTGTGTGTGTGTGTGTGTGTGTGTGTGTGTGTGTGTGTGTGTGTGTGTGTGTGTGTGTGTGTGTGTGTGTGTGTGTGTGTGAGAGAGACAGAGAGAGAGAGAAAGAGAGAGAATCTTGGCATGCATGCAGAGAATAATAAATGATTATACTGCTGGCAGTAACAGTGCTTGTAAATCATGCTGTTTGGATGCTCTTATGCATCCAGTTACCAGATGAGAAACGGGGAGCATGGTATGGTTTTGTTATGCATTAGAAAACAGTAAAATGCTGCCCTGAATTATAAGCTACTGGAACTACAATATGCATAGATTTATTTATTTATTTATTTTTGGTAGCCATTTACAGTAAGGTTTTGCAATGGGTATCATGAACTAATAATGAGCTATATTTACAGAATATTAATATAGGTTTATAAACATGCTATTCTTCATTGGTAATTCATAAAACATTAATTAATGCTAATTTATACAACATGAAATATTAAAATGTATGTAGAAATTAACATTAACCAAGATGAAGAAATGCTGTTCATTGTTATGTCATGTTAGGTGTAATGTAAACATATATAAGTGTAAATAATATTTAAATGCTATTTTAAAATAAATATTGTCTGGAGGACTATAGCCTAATTGTCTTCCTAAAAGAAAAACTCACATTTTCCTTCTTTAAAGGAGAGCACAATGAAAATATCTGCGCATGTGTGCAAGTGTGCAAGTGTGCTGGCATGCTTTAAAGTTTGATGAAGAGCATATAATATGTGTGTCGTTCCATGTGATGTAGTGCACTCGGTACAAATGTATGTATGCGTGTATGTTCTGCTGGTGTTTGATGTAGAGTGTGTTCTACCTGTGGAGAGTGTGTGTAGTAATCAGTCCCATCTGTACAGACTCAGCCAGTAGCCAGATTGATGTCAGGGAGTGAACACACACACACACACACACACACACAATATGAAACCTTTAATGGTGTACATGAGAGTACTTTCATGTGTGTATGTATTTTCGTGTGTGTGCATGCAGGTGCATTGGCTGCACAAGATCCATCAGCTGCGCCAGTGTAAACAGGTCCCATGTGCAGGAGATCGGTATCAGTTATCTGAGGGAAGTGGCATTTAACTTGAAACTCAGAAACAGTGAGTAATGACACAGGAGTGGAACGTGTATAAATTAAAGAGAGAGAGGCAGTGGGGTGTGGAGCAACTTGTTGCTAGTATGTGTAAAGCACTATCAGAGGTAGCTGTCATCCTTCAGTTGAATTTATTACACCATAGGACCGTCACGTTATTGATTTTCTTTGGCTCTAGTTATTTCTACAAAAGCACCACCTGATAATAATAAAGTCTGTACTGTGATGTCCAAAATACCAGCGTAGCATATATAGTGGTCCCTAAAAGTATTTGGACACTTAATCAAACTTAATGTCTGATTGTCATTGCATAACAAAATATCAAACCTATAGTTGAGTCTAAATAATGCAAGAGGTGTTCTCAGAACAGAACCATTTTTGCAATTGCTTTTAATCATCTTGTCCTTAGGCCATTTTTTAGTAAAATCAGTTTTCATTGAGTGTCCATGCAGAGTCACCTCCAGGTATAGCTTATCACATTAAAGGGGACATATCATGAAAATATGACTTTTTCCGTGTTTAAGTGCTATAATCGGGTCCCCAGTGCATCTACCAAACCAGAAAACGTGAAAAGGGACAACCCAGTAACTTTGTTTTTGGTAAGCCTTTCTCTGAATGCATGTGAAAAAATAAGCCACTCAGATTTCGCTTCCCTTGAGCTTATTATAATATAAGATTCCCCCTGAATCTGTATGTTTCCACCCACGGCGCCACCATTGTTTTCGCAAGCTATAAGAGTGTACCTGTATCACTGGTCCTGGAGTGCAGCTGTCCTGCACAGTTTAGCTACAACACTGATCAAACACTTGAATGTCTTCAGGATTACTAAAGCTACACGAAGGAAGGTGAGTTGGGTCGGAGCAAAACTCTGCAGGACAGCAGCACTCAAGAAAGACCATCCCTGAGCTTGATTTGTCTCAGCTAAGTAAACATTATCACTAATCTGTAAACAGCTACAATAGTAAACATATGAGTCTCCATAAACTCCTGGCATCTGAGCCACTAAGGATGCAGTTGTGTAATTGTACTTATTAATTGAATAATTTAACAGATAAATTAATATGTTTACAAATTGTCTTTTGAATGTGTTTCGTTAGCCCGTTGCTAATGTACTGTTAAATGTGGCTAAAGCTACCTTTGTTTCTTACTGTATTCACGGAGACCAAAACCATGTTGTTAATTTCATTTGTATTGCAGTCTGTATAATTCATAAACGCATCTTCATTGTTATCGAGTCTCTCCAACAGTGTGTAACGTTAGCTTTAGCCATGTTAGCCGTGCAGCACGCTATCACACACTTTTGTTGGTAATGATCCATTTTGAGAGTTATATTTGCTGTGTGAGCTTCTCCTGTGTTATTTTTGCCTCAGCGTATTGTAATTGCAAGCTTGGGGGTGGAGAGCACGAGCTCATTTGCATTTAAAGGTACACACACCAAATCAGTGCATTTTTTTCTCCCATCCAAAAATAGGCAGTTAAAACATGGTGTAATAAAAAATCCATGGGGTATTTTGAGATGAAACATTACAGACACATTCTGGGGACACCTGTACGGAAGAGGATTAGGGCCAAGCAATAATAAAAAAATAAAACCATCTCAAGATTAAAGTTGTTAAATTTCGAGAAAAAACTTGTTAATTTTCGAGAAAAAAGTCGAAATAAAATGTTGAGAATAAACTCATTAAATTATGAGAAAAAAAGTTGTTAAATTACGAGAACAAATTCATTAAATTACGAATTTGTTCTCATAATTTAACGACTTTTTTCTCGTAATTTAATGACTTTATTCTCAACATTTTATCTCGACTTTTTTTCTCGAAATTTAACGACTTTTTTCTCATAATTTAACGAATTTGTTCTCATAATCTAACGACTTTTTTCTCATAATTTAATGACTTTATTCTCAACATTTTATCTCGACTTTTTTCTTGAAATTTAACGAGTTTTTTCTCGAAATTTAACAACTTTAATCTCAAGATGGTTTTATTTTTTTATTATTGCTTGGCCCTAATCCTCTTCTGTACACCTGAGACTTGTATTACATCTTGTAAAAAGGGGCATAATAGATTATCTTTAACTTTGAACATTTGAACTTTGCCATGTTACCATTTTGTTGTATAATTAGTGCATGTAGTGCTCTACAAGTAATATACAAAAAAAAAAAACATATTAAATATGCACAGTGTATTGTATAGTACATCTCTTTTGTAGTATCTATATAGTTTTTATTTTTTTGATTTAACTGTAGTCAAAAATATAGTAAAACTGTATAATATTGTGAAATATTTTTACAATTTAAAATAACTGCTTACTATTTTAATAGATTGTAAAATGTAATTTATTCCTGTGATGCAAAGCTGAATTTTTCTTCAATCTTCAGTGTCACATGATCCTTCTGAAGTCAATCGAATATGTGTTTTCGGTGTTTTCTGGAAACAGTGATACATTTTTATTCACTCTTTGACTAATAGAGAAGAATAATAAAGAAAAGGGGAAAACATTATAACATTATGAATGTCTTTACTGTCACTTTTGATCAATTTAATGGATCTTTGCTGAATAAAAGTAACATAAGGGGCCCCAAACTTTTGAATGGTAGCGTATATATTTTTATGTGTGGTATACAATAAATGGGGCCACTGTATATACACACCACTGGATTATATATGTAAATATTCCTTCCGTTTTCTAATAACATCACTCTGTCTGCTTTCATAATCACTAAAGGGCTTCTTTTTTTCTTTTTTTTTTTACTGGTTATGGATATTCTTCCACACAGAACTCTTTATTTTCTCTTCCCTCCGATATAATTGTAGAGCTGTTGAATCGCATAGGGTATCCTTTCCCGAAGGCCGCTCTATGGGTTTTGAGTTTCATGTCCAAATGTGTGAGGAGTGAATTTATTAAGCTATAGAAGACTTTCAGGCATTCCTTCTGGTCTGACTAGAAAGAGGGATGTGGAAAAGAAGGAGAGAAGAATTGCTTTGTGGTTAATCTGAAAGATTAGTGAATATTTGAGGGATGATTATTGTGCAATTGAGCAGAGGTTCGAGCAGCTTTACGGTGGGAACGTCCACTGTAACGGGAGGCTGCTGCCCAAAAGCCCTGACCTGAGATCAGATTACGTTCCCTACGTTTCCTCATCCACAATTAACTATCAGAGAGAGCAGAAGACATAAAAGTGCACTCAGAACATTCACTTTGTCTGCTTTTTCAATCTATTTTTCATTGTTTTCCTTCGCAAATGTAAAACTTAAAAGCACAAACAAAAGTTTTTGAATTTTATGAAACTCAATAAGCGCATATTTCCTGAACCGACTGTTTTTTTGTTCTGTTCTCTCCACCGTGAGTGCTGGGAGTTTATGGGTTTACATTAGAGCAGAATTCATGGACTACAGACACTCATAAAAGTGACAGTATGCAGCACCGCCATATAAACTCTTACAAGCTCAACTGCACTGAGGCTCTCAGCTACTGGGGTCGATTTAAGAAAACCTCTTTCTCTCCCCCTCTCGTTCTCACACTGTTTACTTTACATGCCTTGGGCTGAAATATGGGAGGGAAAATAATTGAAAGCAAAGTAATTTATTAGCTGTGTTCTCCAGTTCTCTGCTAATGCCAGTGCAATAAGTAGCAGCTAATGTAGAGGGGGGAGGCGGGTGGGCTTGCAGCGCTGACGGATGAGTGCAGCTATGCTCCGAAACATTCCTGTGTTACGGCCGAACCCTGGAGAACTGTATTCTGGTCCAATGCATTCCAATGCTGTGTCGCATCCACACATAAAACAAATGTATCCAAAAACAGCCCTCCTCCCTGACTCTCTCTCTCTTTCTCTTTTCCTGCTCTTTTTTTTTTGTGTGTGTTTGCGTTTCTGTTTGTATCAGCATTTGTTACAGCCTCTCTCTTTGTGTACCATCACAAACAGCATCTGTCTCTCACATTTAACAAAAAAAAAGAAAAATAGAAGGAAGAATATAGGATTGACTTCTTATGTTATTTTTAGCAGAGATCTCTCCAAAATGTTCACATTTTCAGGTAAATGAAATATAAATATTGCAAAAGTAACATCCAAAAGTGCATGAAACAACATCCAAGAAGCCACAGATAGTGATGCATCAAGTACAGTTATATGGACTGTTATCTTCTGAAAGGAACAGAGAGATAAAATTGATAAATTAGAAGAAAGAACATTGCGCATTGCGATCTCTCTGAAGTATATTTGGGAACCACCCTGCAAATCTCAACAGTGGTTGTCAAACCAAAAAAACCTGAATAAATTTCTTTTGAGCACAAGCTAGTTCTTAATTCTTACCAGAATTTATAAACCCTTTTTAAAATGCTATATGTAATACTTGACTTCTGATTGGTCAGTTATATTTGTCATCGTCAATTGCAATGATTTATATAAGACTGCTCATCCTGAAAATGTTGCTTCTTTCATGTCTCTCGTATCACACAGCGGACTCCTGCTCTCTTGACAGAAAACACAGCTGGTGCTTTCTTGCATCCAAGTTATTGTTTCCAGTGAAAATATTCAATATTAAAGGATTAGTTCATCCAAAAATGAAAATTCTGTCAATGATTACTCACCCTCATATCTTCCTACACCCATAAGACCTTCGTTCATCTTCGGAACACAAATTAAGATATTTTAGATAAAATCTGATGTCTCAGTGAGGCCTCTATTGCCAGCAAGATAATTAACACTTCCAGATGCCCAGAAAGCTACTAAAGATGTATTTAAAACAGTTCATGTGACTACAGTGGTTCAACTGACTTTATTCAACAATATCTAGTGATGGGCGATATCAAAACACTGCTTCATGGAGCTTCGAAGCTTTACTAATCTTTTGTTTCGAATCAGTGGTTCGGAGCGTGTATCAAACTGCCAAAGTCACGCCCCCCAGTGGTGAACCATTGAAATTTCGAAACACTTATGACGTAACAAAGCTTCATTTACTGAAATCACGTAACTTTGGCAGTTTGATACACACTGCGAACCACTGATTCGAAACAAAAGATTCATAAAGCTTCAAAGCTTCATGAAGCAGTGATTTGAAATCGCCCATCACTAGATATTGTTGAATATTGATAAGGATAATGTAGAGTCAACAAGTCATTATTGTGAAATAAACAAGGACAAGATGACCAAGACCCTCACAGTAAGTGATTGACAGGACTAGATGAACATACTCTTCCCAAACTCATTTGGAAATGCAGATAACGCTTCTCATGGATGTCTTCCAAGGAGAACAGTACTTCCTAATTTTGTATTCGCCGTGTAATTTATCTACCTTGTGAGTTATTTAGCGCAGAAATTAATATTGGCCCAACCTCATGTGTAGGGTTGAATCTTCATGTCCTGGACTTTTACACCTGGGCTAAATGAAAAATAGACACATTCTGTGATTTAGCAACAGTTGATTTTGCCAAGACTAACAGATCACATTTTTGCCTTAATTCCTTCTGTGTTACAGCAAACCCAGAAAGCTGAAAGCTGGACTTGGATTTCATTCAGATTTCTGAGCGGCACATAGCAAGAAAATGCAGTAAATCTAGGCCGGAGTGGAAGGCCTGTTATTCCTCCCATCTCCAAAATAAATGAGATCACTAATTAATAGCAAGACGAACTTGTGTAAATCCTCTCTCATTGTTTTGCTTCAGAGAGAGAACAGCATGCACCTAAGCAACTTAGAGCCATGCCTACACACGCAATCTGAAAATGAGCTAGAGATTTGGAAGGAGAGATAAAAAGCGAAAGCAAGAAAGAGTGAGGAATTGCATGCACAGGAGAACATATCCAAACACAGTCTGATGCTAAAGTAAACAAACATGGCTTTAAAGGGTTAGTTCACCCAAAAATGAAAATTCTGTCATTTATTACTTACCCTCAAGCCGTTCCACACCCGTAAGACCTTCGTTAATCTTCGGAATGCAAATTAGGATATTTTTTGTTGAAATCTGATGGCTCAGTGAAGCCTGCATAGGGAGCAATGACATTTCCTCTCTCAAGATCCATAAAGGTACTAAAAACATATTTAAATCAGTTCATGTGAGTACAGTGGTTCAATATTAATATTATAAAGCGATGAGAATATTTTTGGTGTGCCAAAAAATAATAAAAATAACGAATTATATAGTGATGGCCGATTTCAAAACACTGCTTCAGGAAGCTTCAGAGCATTATGAATCAGTGTGTCGTTTGGCAGTTTGATCTGAATCATGATTCGACACAGAAGAATCATAACACTCCTAAGCTTCCTGAAGCAGTGTTTTGGATTTGGCCATCACTAAAGAAGTCAAAAATATTCTCGTTGCTTTATAATATTAATATTGAACCACTGTACTCACATAAACTGATTTAAATATGTTTTTAGTACATTAATGGATCTTAAGAGAGGAAATGTCATTGCTGGCTATGGAGGCCTCACTGAGCCATCGGATTTCAACAAAAATATCTTAATTTGTGTTCAGAAGATTAACGAAGGACTTACGGGTGTGGAACGGCATGAGGGTGAGTAATAAATGACATTAGTTTCATTTCTGGGTGAACTAACCCTTTAAGATCAAACATTGAAATTTATTAATGTTACCATGAACTGCATCAACACAACAGTATGCAAATTTTTTAACATGACCATTTTTAACATAACAGGAGAGCGGACCATTTTAGACCAGGTTTCAAGATGTCTCTTGAATTTCGATGGTTTCATGCTTTTGGCTACCAATAATAACTGTGGTCATCACAAACACAAACTATGTTTATTATCTTGTTTCATGGTGTTGTTCATGGTTACTGAGCATTAGGAGACATTATGCAATCTTTCCATGTTGGCATCTGCCTAATTTAACTGGCTGGATGAAATTGCGCCAAAATACTGCAGGTTTTGTTTGGATGCACAGCCTTTGATGTCAACAATAAAAGATGTGGAAAGAGTTTTCTTCTCCCTCTTAAAAGTTGAAACGTTTATTTATGTTGCCTGCTTATCGTACCCGTTCCTCATTATATGGTTAGTTGCTTTTTATGACTTACATTTAGCTTAGTTTTTTCCTTGCTTTCCTTGGACCTGTGATAAACCTTCAGGTTGCAGCCCACAGAACCGTTATCTTAATATACACAGCACTGGGCCCATCACAAAACTCTTTGCCTCAGAATCACAGATTTAGGCTTGGGCTACATGAAGTATGCAAAATCTGTCATCACCAAGGTTTGGCCTGGAGAAAAATGCATATACTGAAATTCAAATTATTTATAACATAATTATTATGTAAGGGGTTGTGCATCTCCTCTTGCCTTCAGGTAACAAAAACATTCCCATAGTGTTCTGTGGTGAATTTGCATATATGTTTGTAGTTGAAACTTTATTGCGGTGCATCTGCCAGATTCAGTGTTTACATAATTGAAATGTTAATCAATCCAATTGTACTTTACTGATTTGTATATTTGAGAATTTTAGGTTTTGAAGTTATGGTGACAAGACCTCTCCACCCAAATCCCTCATGTGGCTATGCGTGTGAATGCAAA
Organism: Megalobrama amblycephala; assembly: GCF_018812025.1. Taxonomy (NCBI): domain Eukaryota; kingdom Metazoa; phylum Chordata; class Actinopteri; order Cypriniformes; family Xenocyprididae; genus Megalobrama; species Megalobrama amblycephala. Next base: position 20,309,214 of record NC_063053.1, on the reverse strand, counting down.
CTCCTTTACAATACAAGAATGATTGTCAGCAAAGATGGTTCCTTCAGAGCATGTGAAAGGTATAGTATATTAATATAAATTACACAAAAGAAATTAGTGCTTTTATTTAGCAAGGATGCATTAAATTGTTCAAAAGTGACAGTAAAGATGTTTTTCAATAAATATTTTTTATTTAGAAAAGAATTCTGAAAAAATCTTTCCACAAAATTTTAAGCAGCCCAACTAATAATAAGAAATGTTTCTTGTGCACCAAATTCTTGACACTAAAGACTGGGGCAATGGCTGCTGAAAATTCAGCTTTGCCATCACAGGAAAAAAAAAAAGTAAAATATGTTTTAAATTGTTAAAATACACAGATCAGGCATAACATTAGGATCACCTTCCTAATAGGCATGGACTCCACTAGACCCCTGAAGGTGTGCTGTGGTATCTGGCACCAAGATGTTAGCAGCAGATCCTTTAAGTCCTGTAAGTTGCGAGGTGGGCCCTCCATGAATCGGACTTGTTTGTTCAGCACATCCCACAGATGCTCGATTGGATTGAGATCTAGGGAATTTGGAGGCCAAATCAACACCTCAAACTCCTTGTTTTGCTCCTCAAACCATTTCTGAACCATTTTTGTTTTGTGGCAGGGCACATTATCCTGCTGAAAGAGGCCACAGCCATCAGGGAATACCGTTTCCATGAAAGGGTGTACATGGTCTGCAACAATGCTTAGGTAAGTGGTACATGTCAAAGTAACATCCACATGGATGGCAGGACCCAAGGTTTCCTAGCAGAACATTGCCCAAAGCATCACACTGCATCCGCCGGCTTGCCTTCTTCCCATAGTGCATCCTGGTGCCACGTGTTCCCCAGGTAAGTGACGCACATGCACCCGGCCATCCACGTGAAGTAAAAGAAAATGTGATTCATCAGACCAGGCCACCTTCTTCCATTGCTCCGTGGTCCAATTCTGATGCTCACGTGCCCACAAGTGATGAATATGAAAATATATTCACGCGTCCTGATTTTGCAGAGTTATCCATGTTTCTGGGTTGTTGATCCTAGAACAACATTCCTGTCTGAAAATGTAATCCAAACATATCACTA